>NC_137889.1:141963208-142549944 GCF_963455335.1 Martes martes
TGGTCTTGTGCAACCTTAACCATGGGTTCTGACACCCTCTCCAAGTAGACAGTGTCAGACTTGGGTGAAACGGTAGGGCAGACTGCTGGTGCGGGGGATCCCCTTGCATTTGGTCACCAGGATGTCAGAAGTGAAGCTGTGTCATAGCAGAGAACTGAGGACAGACAAGAGGCACAGGAGGGGTGTTCTTCCTAAAAACCACTCAACCATCATCCTGTACCCAAAACTGTGAGAGAATACTAGACCAACATCTCTCAGGAAGATGGCTGCAAAAAACCCTTAAACATTTTCAGCAAATCAAATCCAGCAATATATACTAATGATAATGCATCACGATGGGGGAGCTTTATCCCAGGAATGCAAGGACGGTTTAACATTCAAAAATCAGCCAATGCAATTCACATTAACAGAGTACAAAGGAAAGCCGTCATCTTAAAAGGTGTGGAAAAGTGTCTGACAAAATCTTCTAACCCTATCTGTTCCTAGGAAAAACTATGAATTCAAGGGGACTTTTTCCATCTGATGAAGGACACCTTCAAGAGACATTGAGTGAGCATCCTACTTGTGGGTAAGAGTCTCGAGACTTCTCCCCCAAGGGCGAGAAGGACGCCAGGCATCCACTCTCACCACCTTCCTATTCAGTATCTTAGGAAGACTCCAGCCAGGCAAGAACAAAAGAAAAGGCATCCAGACTAGAAAGAAAGATGCAAAACTCTTTCTGTGCACAGCCTGCAGAACCATCTGTGTGCAAAATCTGACGGACCCACAGGAATTCCTACCAGCATAAGCTGTCAATGTCATGGGATCTCTTATGATTAATTGACATACAAAAATCAGCTTTACTTGTATATCCTGGTAACAAATAATTGGAAATTGAACTTTAACATTGAATAACTGAAACAATTGAATTGAAATCAGGAATTGACAAGCTGATTCTAAAATCCATTTGGAAATGCAAAACCAAAACAATGTTGGAGGTGGGACAAAGCGGGAGGACTGATGTCGCCTGACCTGAAAACACAGCAGAGCCGTGATATTCAGGACAGACAGACAAGTGGGACCGAAAGGGCTCATTTTACTTTTGACAAAGGTGCAAAAGCAATTCAGTGGAGAAAAACACATTATGTTGGAATTGACTCTCCAAGGCAGGAAAAAAAAAAAAGGAGAACTTCGATTCATACTTCGCACTCTTAAAAAATTAGTTCAAAATGCATCATTGCTCTAATGTGAAGACCTCAGAAAGTAAACTGCTAGAAGAAAACATAGAAGATAGTCCTGACCTTTGGCTAGCAAAGATTTCTTAGATACAATTCCACACACATTAAAAAAAAATTGGCAAAGGAGACTTCATAGAAATTGACAAAACACCCCTCTTTGAAGGCGCCATCAGGAGAATGAAAAGTTAAGCAGCAGGAGGAGACATTTCAGCTCATCTCTCTGACAAAGGCTCCCATCTAGAATGCATCCAGACCCTTCTCAAAACCTGGGAAGAACACAAACAACTCAACTTTTTAAAGTGGGCAAAAGATCTCAACTGCCGTTTTCGCACAGAAGATCGATGGTCGGGATCGATGGCCCCGAGTGAGAGGAGGCCAGCAGGGTTGGGGGTGGGGAGGGAGGGGAAGCTGCCTGCTGGTGGCTCTGCTGGGTTGGTGGCTCTGGTGTTTACCCCCAGCAGGTACAGCCCCGGGACAGCTCCCAGCGGAGATGGGCCCATGGTCTGCCCTATATTTTGAAAGGACCCCTCGGTTGGGAAGAGTCTTTGAGGCAAAGGCAGCTGCATATTCTGGTGCAGCGCTCCATGATGGGGCCAAGCTGGAGATGGGAATCTGGGAGTCACTCCCTAGACGGCATTTCCATCCGCAGGTGGGTTGAGGTCCTCAGAGGTAGGAAAAAGACCCGGGCAGAAGCCTCGGTGCTGGCCCCTGGTCAACATTGCCCAGAGCCCCGAGGTCATGCTTCAGAACAGGAAGGAGCCCGAGCTTCCGGTGCTTGTGCGTGAGCAGCACCCTGGCCAGCAGAGGTGCAGCCCTGCCCCCTGTGAGGCAGAGTAGGGCCCTTGGTCGGAAGCCCACTGTGTACCCCAGAGCCAGCAGGCTCAGCCAGATGTGGCTTCTCCAGAAACCCCGGGCAGTGGGGCTGGGGCAGGGTGGCCTGATGGAGTTTCTGGGTCAGCAGACAACCTTGCATCTCCTCCTTCACGGGGAGATCACCCAAATGTGGAGGGTCCCGCGTACTGGGCTGGGAACCCGGAGGTGGTGGGCTGGGGGGCCTGACTTTGTTTCCTGCTCCACATGCTAGGGAACCACTCTGGACCAGTGTGAGGCAACAAAGCCAGTGAACGCTTAGCACTGGTCCTGACCACTGGGCTGGGGCGAGCCGAGCTCAGGAGAGCCTCCGGTACCTTGGAGAAGGGACCGTAGGCTTCCAAGCATGGGTGCTGTCCCCTCACACCCCTGCCTCTGGCTGCTGCCTCCTGGTCCAGAGGAAACAATCTTGCCCGCCGGTGTCCCCAGTCTGCCCGATCCTGGAGGCTAGGGAATGTGCCTTCCAGTGCCTCCCTGCAGCTCTCCCTGGGCGCACAGTCCACAGAGACCCCCAGGGCAGGAGACAAGTGATGTTTCCACTCCCCAGGTTGGATGGGACCCCGTTGTTCACAGAGGGCCTGACATCCATAACCACCCAGCCCCACTGACCCAAACGCCCCCGGGAGTGAACCCCCAAACCCTCCTGGAGCCTGAAGTTGAGGTTCCCTTGGACCAGCATGGTGTCCCCTCTCCCCTCCAGAGACCCCCCAGAGCCCTCTGTGCCCCATAGCCCTACACAGGAACAAGAAACCCCCCTTAATGTCTCCTTAGTTTAACTTGAGGATGCCTTGTTTTAAAAAACTTTAGATTAACCTGGTTTAAGTATTTTGATGATTTTATTAAGACAAAACAGCAGAAGTGAACACCAACTTCAGAAAGGCTTTAAATTATAGATTCAGTCGTCCAGCTAAGATTTGTTGGGCTCTCTGATCAGTCCACATGTCCCGGGGGAGGAGACAGCTCTGGGGACAGGGGCTGAGTCTCCCAGGGTGTCTGGGGTGAGGTCGGCACTGACAGGGAGAGTCTCTGCCCAGCAAAGGAAAGGGCCCTGCTGGCCCCTGGTGGGTTCTGAGAGGGGAGAGGAAGTGAGGCAAGAAGCCAGGGGATGCTATCATCTGATTTCTAACAAACAGTCACCCAACAGCTCAGTCTGTACAAAAGGCAGATCCACCAATTTCCTGGAAGGGAACTAAAGTCAAGGGTACCCTTATGGGGTAGGATAATTACACTAGAAAAGCTCAGTTATTAGAGAAAGCACCAAGGCTATGACAGGTCGAAAGGTGCAACCCTGGGTTAAGTTCTGAGCTTCCTAGCAGCCAAGGAGAAAAGATGTGGAGTTAGACGCCCCTCCCCCACCCGTCCAAGAGAAGAAACGTTCAGCTTCTGCAGGGAAGACTGGCTCTCCAGGCCATCTTCATATGAGGGACACCGATGAGCCCAATGGAGTCCTCAACAGTGGTTCTTCACATGACCAGTCCTCACGGCACTGGCCTTGGCTGCACTGGGCTCCATGTGCTTGGCTGGTGGGATCCTGGAGGATCGGGCAAGCATGCGAAAGCCCCCTGCTCTCAGTGAACTGCCGGTGAAGGGGCTGGGAGAAGACATGGACGCAATCTGAAGGTGGCGCTAGTGGAGTGGCCCAGGTCTGGACACTTGCCAGGTGGGCACGGGAGACAAAATGGTGGGAGGGAGACATTCACTTGGGCTAAAATGAAAAGCGGGAAAGTGGAGGGCACCAGGAAAGCTCCTGAGATCAGGAGACATAAGACCCTCCTCTGGAAGGCAGCTGTGACCACCAGCCTTAAGAAGGTGATGGGCAGGCCCTCACTGGGGAGAGTCAGCCGTGCCTGTCCTAGGCCTCCCTCAGGTGGGTGCTCACGGCCATCCAGGCATGGCTAGGGAGAGCCGGACATCCCTACGTGGACAGGGAGATGGGGTTGAGTGGAAGATGCTTTCCAAGGATTGGGGGCTTGGGCTCCACTCCCCTGGAGGAGAGACTATCCTCCTGGACAGGCTGCATGAGCAGCAGGCTGAAAGGGGGCATCCTTGGGGATGAGCAGAGGGGAGGGAGGTAGGAAGGAAGGAGGGAGGGAGGATGGGTGAGTGGCTGGTAGAAGGGTGGGTAAAAGGACAGATGGGCAGATAGGTGGGTGGGGGTATGAGTGGACGGAAGGAAGGGTGGGTTGATAGGTGGATGGATGGATGGATGGAAGGAAGGAAGGAAGGGAGGGAGGGAGGGAAGGAAGGGAGGAGGGAGGAAGGAAGAAAGGACACACCAGTCCTGTCTGCAGCAGCCCAGAGAAGTGGATCCTGGTGGCCCAAGCCACTGGAGGTGGGAGGTGGTTGGGAGACCCCCCCCCCCTTCACCGCTAGAAAGGGAACTTCGGGAGGGACGGGGTGCATGGGGCCAAGAGGTAAGGGGAGGAAGACAGAAGCCACGGCTGAGAGATACGGGGTCTGGGGACTTCAGGACGGGCATGGGGTGGGCAGGGAGGGAAGGGGTCCCCAGCCTCAGCAGCCCCCAGAGCAACACTCTACCTTTGACGTGCTTATCCTGGAACTCTGCGAGGAAGCGCGTGATGCGGTCAGAGGGGATGGCGAAGGAGATGCCGGCTGCCACCTTGAGCGTGTTGATGCCAATGACCTCGCCATCCTGCGCGGGGAGGCCAGAGGAGTGGTCACCCCGGAGCCCGAGTACCAAGTACCGTGTCCACCTCCGGCTCCCAGGGCCAAGCCGGCCATCACTGCCCCTGGAGGAGGGGCTCCCAGGGCAGTCCCAAAGCTGTTCCGGAAAGGCCCTCTGGGGTTCACCTCACCTCTCCCTCCAAACCCGGCCCTCCTCTCCCCGGTTCAGGGAGCTTGCCGTCTGCCCCTCAAGCAGTGCCCACTGAGGAGGACACCCCCAACCTGGGGAGGGCGTGATGAGGCCTCTGGGACTGGAGCTTCTCTCATCCATCCTTCTAGAAGTGGGTCTGGGGGCGTGTGGCCAGGGCAGCTCCCCAGCCCCCCACCCTCTCTGTCCCCCAGGAACTGGCCTCCCACCCCACACCTGCCTTGCACCCCTTCAAGGCCACAGCCTGGGTCACCAGACACAGCCTGGTGTGCACCCGTTTTCTGGCCTCCAGCATGAAGACCGGGCACAGAGAACACCCGTGCTGGAACTGTGGTTCCCGCTGAGCACCTGCAGGCTGCTTGGGGACAGGGTGAAGCACCCTCTGAGCCCTCCCGCTCCTGCTGTGCCTTCTCCACAGACTCTATTTCTCCTGCATGTCCCTTCTCCACGGCCCAGATGAGGTGCTCCCGCCTCCAGGAAGCCCTCCCTGCCTGGGTTCCTCCAGAGTCCCTGCACTGTTCCTCATGTCATGCAGGCATGCTCACGTCTGACATGCTGCAGCATGGACGGGAGCTCCTGGGGTGGGGATGGTACACGAGACTTCGGGGCCCCAGGAGCTGAACGGATTTCTGACCTGAACTCCTGGTTTATTCTAGAAATCTCACCTGGGATGAGAATGAGCCTGACCTGGCACCCAGGGTGGGCATGGGATCAAGGGGGGGGGGACCTAAGGGGACTGGGAAAGAACAAGGATACTCCTCAGTGCGTAAATGCAAGGATGGGGGACCCAGAACAGTAAGCAGCCCTGACCTGTGTGTCCTCTGCCCCAGGTCCTTGCTGAGCCCGTGGCCCCTGACTGGCTGCTGTTCTGGGTCATCCTCCCTCCTTGGGCAGCCCAGCTGCTCTGGGGGCCCCGGGGGGCCAGGGCAGCATGTGCTTGGGGACACGTCCTCCTCCCGGGCCTCCAGCTCAGCTATTGGGTGTGCAGATTCAAGGCCCCTCTTTAGGGTTCCATCCCTGCCTTGAGGCTGTACTGTCATGTGAGCAGAGTCCCAGAAAACTAGAGGCTTCTGCCCTTGGGGACACTTACCAGGTTCACCAGTGGTCCCCCGGAGTTCCCGTACTGCAAGGGGAGGAAACTTGATGTGAGCTGAGCCCTGAGCCCACCCGAGGGTCCCTGAAGCTCTGTCTTCCGACCCTCGTTCCAACCGGCACAGAGATGGGTCATCGAATTTCACCCCCAATGGCAGGGAAAGTCCTCACTTCACCCCCATTTCACAGGTAAGGGAGCTGAGGCCCTAGAGGCCACACGGACGGCTGTGAGGTGACCCGTGCGCCCCGCACAAACTAACAGGCTCATTCCAGGCTCGGCCACGAGGGACCTCTGCAAAGGTTTGCATTTCCAGAAGGGCCCGGAGCTCGGCAAACCCACAAGGCTGGGCACTCTGTGAGCTACAGTGACGATACTAACAGCGACAAAAGGAATGCTGGGGTTGGGGGGGTGACTTGAGCAGAGACTCTCTGCTTCTCTGAATGTCCCGGCTCAGGGCAGCAGCTTCTAACCCCTCTGGCAGACCTGGCACCCCGGTGCAGAAGTCACAGGGAGCCCGAGAACTGCTGAACGTAAAGAAGGAGCTTGGTAGCGAGCGGAAGTGCTGAGTGATGGGTCAGTCTCTGGGGACAGGGACTCACGTTGATGATGGCGTCCGTCTGGATGTAGTCCATGTCCGAGTCCCGGAGGCCCAGCTCCTTGCCGTCCCGCTGGGCCGTGCTGACGATGCCCGTGGTCACAGTGTTCTGCAGGGCAAAGGGGCTGCCGATGGCCACCACGAACTCACCGGGCCGCAGGTCTGCCGAGCGGCCCAGCAGCAGCGCCGGCAGCTTTTTCTGGAGGGGAGAGACGGGGAGGGAGGCTCAGCTGTCTGCCTTCGCTGGGGCCGTAGCCAGATCGAGGCCAGGCCCCCAGCGGGGTGGTCCCAGTACGGCGGGAGCAGCTGGACAGAGCTGTCAGGGGCCAAGGCCAAGGCAAGTCGCCAACTCAGACAGAGGACGGGCTGGCCTCCAGCTGACCCACAGTAGGAGAGACCCAGGCCAGGGTCCTTGCAATGGGGGCTCAGCTGCTCTGTGACCGACATGGGTTCCCTAGGCAGCTGTAGGGGTCACACATAGGGAGGATGCCTGGAGGATCCAGCTGGGCATGGCCTCTGAGGTGATGGAGCCCAGTGGTTCGGTGGTCACAGGTCCCTCTGAAATCTGATGAGCGCTGTGAATGCCATCCAAAACGTATCACACACAGACTGAAGCATTAAGACTGAGAGTCCTGCAGGAAGCCTGGAGCCCAGGTGAGGACATGGAACCCTACTGTTGGAATCCTTGATCCAGCTCAACCTGATCTCCCAGTATAGACACAGGGAAACAGAGGCCCATGCAGGGCTCAGGGGCCGAGAGGCAGATCCTGCTTCGAGGAGAAGTGTTGGCTGCTGATGGTGCCTGTGGGCACCAGGGCGCATGGGCCTTATTGATTCCACCAGCATTTGTGGCCCCCGAGGACGGCTGGGGTGCACCCGGCCGTAGGATTCGGCCACAGCCCTGGGAACGGGAGAGACCTAGTGGCAGCCAGACCCAGGGTCCTTGGCGGGGGTGGGGTGGGGGCTGCATTCTGTGGCCCTTGGGGTGTTTTGTAAATAAAGTTTTATTGGCACACAGCCCTGTGTTTGTATCACCTGCGGTTGTCACAGAGCTGGGAAGCATCCACATAGCACGCAGGCCCCACAAAGCCTGGGAGCATTTACTACCTGGAGCCTCACTGCAAATACTGCCACTGCCTGTCCTTGAGCATACTGTCCCCCCCAGCCTGACTGCCCTCATCCCTAGAACAGACATGGTGTCCCCCGGCTCAGTAACTACTGTCAAAGTGTCAAATGTGGGGAAGGGTCCACATTGGGGTAAATCTCCTCTCCCTGCATCAGGTAGGAAGAAACCTCCTCATAAACGATTCATTATCACCAAAACTCTCCGGTTTCATTCAGAAAGAGCAGAAGCCAGATTCAAGGTCAGTCATGCCAAAGTCATCAGCACAGACAGCCCCACGGGTTGCCGACATCATGGCAGGGGCACCCCGTAGTGGCCCTGTCCAATGGTCCTATGTACGACACTGGACAAGCTCTGTCTTAGGTCAGCATGATCTTGGGCAGTGGCCTAACCTCTCTGAGCCTCAGTTTCCCCTCTGAAATCGCAGGACACTGACACCCCTTCTGCCAAGGGCTGTGGGGACTTCTGGAACAGCCAGTGGCACGGATGGGGGATCACGGTGGCCCCGCTGGGGGCTGCCTAGCCAGCTGGGGAGACCGGATGTAGGGGGACCGGGGGCCTATGTCCCAGTGCTCTCCACAGCCTCTGTCGGCCATGCAGGGACAGCGGCATCTCCTGCAGTGGGCCCAGGAGGGACACTGGGAGTGTCCCTGGGCCTTGGAGGTCATCCCTGTGAAAATGGCGGGAGGACGGCAGCCCAGCTCTGCCTGTACCTGGCAGCTCCAGGAAGCAGGGTGGGGGGCCTACACCCTGGTTCTGGTCTGACTTGGGCCCCTTCTTCCCAGTGCCCCCCAGGAAGGTTGGGCTGACGCAGCTCTGAACCCTGGGGTCTGGGGAGGTGCCCCACACACACTCACTTTCGGGTGGATCTTGATGGTGGCAATGTCTGACTTCTTGTCGATGTCCTTGATGGTGGCCTCGTAACTGTCACCATTCTGGAGCTGCACTTTGAGCTGCTGCCGGCCAGAGACAGCGTTGGTGCTTGACACCACATGGGCGTTGGTGATGATCAAGCCAGCCTCTGACATGATGAAGCCCGAGCCACTGGACAGGGGCACGTTTCGGCCAAACAGAGGATGTCTGTGGGGAGGTAAGCACAGGCGGGCGGTCAGGGGCCTGGATGCAGGGGCCTGGATGCAGGGGCCTGGACGCAGGGACCTGGATGCAGGGACCCGGACGCAGGGACCCGGATGCGGGGACCTGGACGCAGGAACCTAGGGGACCCAGACGCAGGGCCAGCTGCAGCCATGCACCAGCTGCTGGGGAGCAGAGCCCAGCGTCGGGTGAAAGATCATGGGTTTGGAGTCTCTGGGCCCGGGGCCAACCCCAGCTCTGCCATCTCCAGCTGTGGCCTTGGCCAGCTCACTGACTCCTGGACCCATTTCACAGCCAGCCAGAAGGGACGACCATCTGTGACTTGCAATTTTCTGGGCGGAGATGGAGGCCTATGCGCGTCAGGCCTGTTGGGACAGGCAGGCGTGCTCAGCCCTGACTGCTCAAACCCGGAGCCACACAGGCCAGGACTCTAATCTTGGGCCCATCCCATTTACTATCTGCGTGGCTGGGGGCAGGCTTCAGTCTCCCAGCTAGGAAATGGGGACAGTACCCTGCTGAGTGTGATGCCTGGAGGCAGGAAGTCACTCAGCAAACAGGACGGCTATTGGCACTAATGGGCACGTAGCTTCTGGGGGGCTGTCCCGCGGCAGGTCCCCACGGGAGTGACTTCCCAGGCAGGAGGACAGATCAGCCTACACAGGAAGAACATGGCACAGGGCAGGGGGTGTGTGTTCTCCCCCAGTGCCTGTGGCAGGCTCCGCTCCATGAATTCTGCACCGGCGCCGTCCTCCAGGGGACTCAGGGCAGGGGACACTGGACCATGGCAGGTAGAGGGCACGCTTAGACACAGGCAGACATGCATCTGCTTCCGTTCATGGGATCCAAAGCTCCGAGGTCAGAATTCACGGATGCAGGACAATGCCCGAGCCTCCCTAGAGCCGAGAGGACCCCGGGCCATGGCCAGGATGCCAGGGAGGAGGGGCACCAGGCACAGCCCAGGACCCTCTCCACCACTCCAGAGGGGCCTGGATGGAGTGGGTCCTCAGTGCCTGAGGCCGCTTAGCAGAGGTGAGGGAGAAAGGGTAGCCCGAAGGGCCTGGGACTGTGCAGGGTAGAAGGAACAAGAGACGGGGGGATGTCTCAGGGAAGAGAGGGAGTGCAGAAAGGCTGCCTC
This sequence comes from Martes martes, assembly GCF_963455335.1. Lineage (NCBI taxonomy): Eukaryota > Metazoa > Chordata > Mammalia > Carnivora > Mustelidae > Martes > Martes martes. The sequence continues at coordinate 141,973,170 of NC_137889.1, forward strand.
GTGGGCAGGACCAGTGACAGGGGCTCACATCACCAAGTGCTCCGAGCCAGACACAAGTGATTTAATGCTCACAAACCCCCAACACGGGAGCAGGCCATGAGTTTACATGTGCAAATGCCGTGGCCTGGGACACGAAGGACTGGGCTGGGTCAGGCAGCCTGGCCACTGGGCCCCGGGGGGACCCTAACCTCTGTGTATACTCGCGGTCAGCTTCCGCCCTCGCCCAGCTCTGGGTGTGGCCCTGGGCAGGGCTGCACCTGACCTCCTACTGCGCCCACGGTCGGAGCTGGCACTGTCTGCAGGAGGAGCCCGAGGCAGCCGGCGGCCTCCTCCCCCAGGTCAGGGGTCACAGTGGAGGCTCACAGGCTCCGTGAGCATCTCATCTGTGTCTGGGATCTGGCCCGCTTGGTCTTGCCCACCCACCCTCCCCGGGACATGGGCCTCCAAGGCTGATGTGGCAAAGGCATCGCCATCTGCCCAGGCTGGACTGTAGTCAGCAATTAGCTGGCTCGGAGCCCGGTGCCCGGAGTCTTCTAGAAAGACACTGGCCCCGTCTGAGCCACTGGCAAGGCCAGGGACGTGCCACTTAGTGTGTCCAGTTGTAATTTCCTCAATGACATGTCTCGGGGTCTGGAGCCTGCAGAAAGGGCAGGAAGGGGTCAGCTCTGGGGCCTGAGAGACCTGGGGTCAAACCCTAACTGGGCCCTCGGCAGCTCTGGGAGCCTGGAGAGGATCCCCGGTCCCGGGTCCCCACCCAGGAAATGGGAACCTCAAAGCCTAGCATCTGGGGTTCAGCCATGTGTGAGAGCGGAAAGGGCCTCGGGGTGCAGGGTGTCAGTCAGTACGAAGGGCTGGGCCCCCCAGTCCTGACTTGGGGTGACTCGTGCCTGTGCCTGGCTCTCTCCTCTAAGAGGTGTGCACTCACTGGGGCTGTTGGGACACAGTTTGGCACAGCGGCCACCAGGGCTCAGAGCGCACAGTAGGTCCAAGGGCATTGCTATTCTGACAGGGCGCTTGTGGCATTGGCTGCTGGCCCCGTGGAGCACCAGCAGGGGTAAAGACAGTCCCTGCCCTCCAGAGACGGGGGGCGGTGATGCCCGGTGACAAGGGCTCCCACTGCGCAAGCGCCACGCCCAGTGAGCAGGGAGACCCGTACTAGGGTCAGAGATCAGGGCGTGAGTGATTCTGCCCCGCGCCCACCCCCCCAGGAACCCCCTTGGGCCACAGTGTTGACCTCATGACACCAGCCCGCCTCCACCACCCGGGGAAAGAGCTGTGCAAACACACAAGGCCCCAGCACCCTGGCCTGAGGCCATGGGGTGACCCTCCACTCTGGGGCACATGGGCCTGGCTCCCTCTGCTCCCTATCAGTGTGGAGGGGTTCAGACCCTGCATGCCTCATCAGGGTGGTTTGGTGGCCCCCTCCTCGCACACAGGGGCCAACACATGAGGTCAGCCAGAAGGAAGCAGCACTCAACTTGAGACGTCTTGCTGCCCGTGTCTTCTCTTTGGGGAGTAGACGTCGCGCTGGGAGGAGAACCCAGGATTCCACGGCCAATCGGACTCCAGGGCAGTGGTGCTTCCCAGCTCAGACACGCACTCCCTCCCTTCCCGCCATGGGACACCCTTGCTTAGCAAACCTGCAGCCTGGGGGGCTCCCCTTGGTGAGCAGACCAGAGGCAGAGAGGGGCGTCCCTCCCCGGGGGCACACGAACCGGAGATGTCCACGAGGCCCACCCACCCCACATGCACCTGACTTCACCCACCCCAGGGCTAGAATGGGGGGCTGCTGGGAGGGGCTCATGCACCTCAGGAAGAGCTCTATGTGGACCACGGCCGGTGCGATCTTTTCCACCACGTCCGCGATGAAGTTGAACTTGTACCGCGGGCTGGTCAGCTGGTGGAGACCTGCACTAGCAGAAAGAACCAGGCACCTCAGTGAGACACGGACACCACCAAGAGCACCCCAAACCCCCACCCAGGGGGGACGCTCCACCAGGGAAGGACCCCACGGGACTCAGAACCCCTCAGGGATACCCCACACTGTCCAGTGACACCCAGACATTGAGGAGGGGTCTTCCTGCTGAACTCCCTCTTGTTACCTCCCTGATGCCACCGGGCAGGCTGGGACACTCTCCCTCAGCTGCTGGCAGTAACCTGACATTCTGACATTTGAGCTAGATCTCGGCCAGCCCCCAGGGCCCTGACCCTTTCTCGGATAGACAGCAGTGCCGTGGCATGAGGCAACCATCCTCTCCCCCGTCCCCTGCGGCTCTGGCCCGTCCCTCCAGCCCTTGGGCTGGAGCAGTGATCGGGCAAGGGTCCAGCAGGGGCCCCTGTCTCGCCCCCCGGTCTGGCCACAGCGTGAACCCCTCCTGGGCCCTGTGGGACTCCGGATGTCTGAGTCGCCAGGGCCCCCCATCCAACTTGGCCATGCCCCAGTGCGACTTGCCGGGCGGTTCACGAACTCCTCTGGAACCCTCGAGGGCTCAGATTTCTGCTGCTGTCAGCAGCAGGGGCAGCTCCTGCCAGGACCACAGGCCTGAGGGATGTGGGTGGCACGGGGCCCACACCCCTTTGGTCTCCCTTGCTCGGCCATGTGCCGAGGCCTCTCAGGTCCCCACGGGAGACTGGTGACCCCTGGAACCCATGCTGCCCGGCACTGTTTGTGATCGGTCCCCGAGTGAGCGGATGGCTGGAGCTGGACACGTGCCGGGCTTGGCGGGGAACCCCCGCCTGCAGCTGTGCGGCTTTAGGCAAGCCACTCACCCTCTCTGAGCCTTAACTGCTGGTCTGAAAATGAGATGGAGGATGCCCCCTTCCCCAACCGCCCCTGCTGACCCGTGGGAACTAGGTATGAGTGTGACTTGCAGGGGTGAGGTTCCTGCCCGGGGGGCCCACCATGCCCCCAGCACCCGTGTGGGTGAGCCAGCAGGGCTCAGCCTGCTAAGTCTAGTTCCGCAGCTGAGGTTGTTCTCAGTCTCTGGGAGGCATGAGGATCTAGTGAGACTCTGGTTTTTGGTTTTGTCCAGAGGCTTGGTGAGTATGCCCACCCCGCGTGCCCCATAAACATGTGTGGGCACACGCAGGCCCCCCCCACATCCCGACCACCCTCCCCACGTTGAGGGGGGCAGCCAGGGTGGGGGCCCCTGCCTCCCCCTCAAAGGTGGGGTGACCGTGTGGCTCACTGACATGCATCCTCCTGCCCAAAGATGCAGGTTGAGTTGGAGAAGCATGTTGTGAGCTCTGGCCAGGGGCCCTTCCCTTTAGGGGTCCCTCACCCATCCCCAGTGCCTCCCCATGCCCCGACTCCCCATTATGCCCAGAGTGGGACTCTGGGTGGGTCAGGAGAGGGCTCGCCTTAGGCTCCAAGGTCGGGGTGGAGAGGAGGCCCCACCCACCAATTCTGTGACGTCTGCCTCTCAGCGAGGGACACAGGGGCCCAGGCCACTGCGGTCAGCCTAAACCAAAGGCGGCCTGTGCAGGGATGGCCGGAGCCCATCTGGGAGACGGGACCTGTTGTCAGCCAGCCCCTCGCCCACCCAACTGTAGGCAGCCAGGGGCTACCCTGCCTGGGAGCCTTCCCCCCCAGTTGGCAAAACCCTTGGAGGGGTGGGATCTGAGCTTCAGGGCTCACAGTAACAAGGGCCCCAGGGGCTGTCCCATGCATTGATTTCCACGCAGGACTGCCAATCATCCCCGAAACTCTGCAGGCGTAGCCAACCGTCAGCTGTGGGGGCTAAGGCCAGCTCTGTCCCCCTACCTCAAGGCGCCTGGGAGCCCAAACCCTGTTCTTGCCTCCAGGCAGAGGGAAGGAAACCAGCCACAGAAACTGCTGGCTTGTCCGGGTTCTGGTCTCTGACGGGACCAGGACACTCCTCACCAGGTCATTTCTGTGGCCCCAGGCACAGAGGATCCCTGTCCCGGGCCCTTCTCCCTTCCATGGGTGGGCGCTTGGCAGAGTCTGCACCTCTCCCACGTGTGCTGGGCTCACCCTGGCCAAGGTGAATGCCCACCATGCTGTGCTGGGGCGGGCAGTCCCCGCCCATTGGGCCATTTACTCTAAGTCTCTGCTCTATCACCTGCCTCCCTGTGCCTCACCCACACAGACCATTCCCCACTGCTCCCTAGCAAGATGCTCCCTCTTGTCTGGGGGAACAACTCAAATCCCACCTCCTCCAGGCAGGCCCCCAGCACAATGAGTTTCTCCCTCCCGGAGGGTTTCCCAGCACAGTGCCCTGCCCATGGCACGCCCTCTCATGTGGGGCATTCAAGTGACCAGCCAGGCACAGCCCAGGGGTGACAGCGGATGGGGCAGAGGGAAGCCCAGCGACACCTCGAGCCAAGTTCCAGGGACTTCAGAGCCTGAGCCTGACCTGAGCCAGGGCCTGGGGCACCCCGGTGGGGCTCCAGGGTCAGCCAGCTGGGGACCTGGGCCCTGCCAGGTCCTGTCCCTTTAAGCAGACCTACCGTGGTGGGCGGTGGGGAGGGGGGTGGTGGGGCGGGGCAGGGCCTGTTTCCTGGTCCTCCTCCCCACACAGAGATGAATCACCCCATGAATCAGTGGGCAGGGAGGACTCGGTTCCCACCGCTTCTTTCCACATGAAAACCTTGGGCCCCACGGCTGGAAAGCAGACTCTGTTTATTTGGGGTTTTGACAATCCCTCCCCCACCCCATCCTCCAGCCAAAGTTCTGAAGTCAACAGTCAGTCCCGACCAGATTCAGCTGTTAGCATTTTGTTTTGTTTTGTTTTCAAAAATAAACTGTAATTCACAGGCTTTGGAAGTTCTAGTCAGGAGGAATTTGACACAGGGCGAAGCAATCAAGGCCAGGTGTCCTGTGGCGCCTCTGGGGAGAGGACGGGGCACAGCCAGGATGGGAGCGCCTGGGACCAGGGGAGGCAGGAAGAGAAGCTGGGCTTCTGGGCTCCGCCCCAACATTCTTGCGCCTGCAGAGCTCAGGGATAGGCTGTGCACTGCGCAAAACCGTTCTTAACAAAGATCACAGTGTGACTAGCTTCCCTTGGAGTTGTGCAGTGCACAGCCTGCCCAACTGTATGCACTAGCCCTCCAGCACATAATGCACAGCCAGGACTGAGACCCAGTTCTGTTACTCTAACTCTGAGGTCACTGTCCTTATTCTATCAGAAAAGCCTCCACCTATCTAACCCAGTGGTTAGCTATGAACTGGGATGGGAGGGCTGTCTGCAGATGACCTCAAAGCCCCACCTGTGCCCATCTGTCCATAATGCTAAACAGCCTGTGGACCAGATGACAACATCTTATCAGTGCGTTGAGGGACCCGGGCATCTGGGTTCCATCTGCATCTGCAGCCTCACCTGCTGCCCCTCTCCCCCAGACCCCCAACTCCGGTTCCCTCTGTCAGGAATGCCCCTTCCCTCATCCTTCAAGCCGGGGCCAGCACACCTTGTCTGGGGAGACTGCCCCGACTTGGCAGGCTCAGTGACCGCTCTCACCCCTCTGGGTCTCACAGCCCCTCATGACCCCTCCCAAGGCGTGCCCCTCTGACGGTCCCTATGGCCTGGACACCCCCATTCCACAGCACTGAGCAGGGAGCAGGGAGAGAACACATGAATAAGCAAGGAGTGCATGAAGGCTCTGTGGGGACAAATGCACCATCTCAGGGGCCCCTCCACGGCCCCCAGCGCCCCCCTCCCAAAGGCCCTACTCGCCCACCAGGGGCAGGCTTTGAAGCCCCAGGAGCCGTCTCCCGGGTTTAACTAGTTCCCAGAACAGTTCCCTGTGTTTTTCTTGCTCTTGAAAACTTGCCTGTCCCCATGTGACAATCTCCCCACCCAGCCAGGAACAGGGGTCTCAGATCCCACTGTGGCTCCCAGGGGGCAAGGTGCTGCTGTCTGTGGCCCTCGGCCCCAGGCTCCTGCCCTTGGATGCAGGGCTCCACCCGCATGAGTCCCGCCCAGCAGCCGCATACAGGGAGCTCCGGGCATTTATGAGACCAGTGAAGTCTCAAAGCCCTTATGCGAGGCAGGATCTTTGCCCATTTCACAGACCAGGAGACCCACCCACTAAGGCCCAGAGCCAGGTCCCTTGACGCTGACCCCAGGTGCCTCCTCTGTTCCGGGCTGGTCCTCCTTAGCCAGTGATGGGTTGTCCTGCCCAGGGGCGCCCAGCTTGGCCAGACTTCGACTTGGGGTCAGTCTGGATCTTCTAATGTGCCAGCCTCATGGAGGAGGGGCTCTGCCACCAGCTTATCTGACCTTTATCGAAAGGGTAACCTGGAAGCCAAGGTGGGGTCAGCCTGTAGCTCTCCTCTGACAAGAAACCCTTCCTGCCCTAACTGCTCCAGCGGATGACTCCACTGGGCCCAGGCTCCCCAGCTGGGTTGTGCACTGAACAAGGACCGTGGAATTCCCTTGGACACAGGGCAGCCTTTCCATGAACACTGCCTTCCAGCATGTTCCTTCCTCTACTATCTCTCCTCTCCAACAAATTCATGTCAGAAACACCCACTTGTTGGTATTGAGGTCTATTCATACTCAAGTGTGTTAGCTTTAATGCCTCACCTCACTGATTGTCCAGTGACCCAGCCAGAAAGGTCCCATTTCACAGATGAATCCGAGGTGCAGAGAGCTTAGGAGACTTGCAGATGGGGTAGCTGGGACTCACCGCCGAGCACTTGGACGTGAGAACAGAACTGAGTCTCAGTACTGGCTCTGCCTACCATGCACTACAGGGGCTGAAGCATACAGTTGGGCACATTGTGCACTGCATAACTCCAAGGGTTCTCTGGCTCCTTCTTACACTAGACATGGTGTTCGGTTTAGGGCACATTCATGTATGTCCCAGCCACATCTTCACTGCGCTGAGGACAAGGAGTCTGTGACTTTATTCTCTTTCTTACCAGTTTATCTAACACCGTTATCAAAATCAAACAGGAAAGCCACTTCCTCAAGGCGCTGAAGGTTGGCCCGGTGTACAGAGCCACAGATGGAGACTCAGGGGGCCTGGGCTTGGGCAGAGCTGTCCCTCCCCACCTGGGGTAGGTCTGGCCCCGGCTGAGCTTTTTCTTATAGAGGGCCATGACAACAAGACCTGAATAATGCATGTGTAAGGCTTTGACAGCCCGAAGACAAGCCTGGTGTCTCACCCTTGACCTTGGTAAACCTGATGGTTTTCTTCCTTAAAGCAAGGCCTGGGAGGAGGTGATACTCAGACCCTAGGGCAGGACATGCCACCCACTTAACCAGGTGCCTGCCACGGACACGTGGACGTGGTCGCTCACCAGCCAGTCTGTTGCCACGGACGCCAAGGTGCCCCCTATACCTGATCAGCCCACCGACCAGCCCCCGTCAGACATCCTCAGGTCTCATCAGCTCTCCCTACCCAGGGCACTGGCCTCCCTCCCACTGGCTGGGCCCCGTCTGTATTCTGCACACCTGTTACCCATAAACCTTCGGTGGCTCTTTGCCTCCTGAGGATGGGTCACCCTCACAGTGTTTCCTGCCATCCTTCTCTGCACAGGTGCTCTTTGTGCCCACCTCTAAATGGCTGTCTATATGCCACGTCCTCTAGGAAGCCCTAGTGCAGTGAGGTTCAGTGCAGTGAGGTTCTGCATAGTCATCTGTCCCTCACGAGACAGGAGTGGGGATTTCATAGGGACCTGCTAACAGGGATGAAGCCAGGCAGGAAGGGGAGGCCAGGTGGCATCAGAAATCTGTGCCTGGTTGGTCTTGAAGGCAGTGGGAGCCATGGCTGGGCTTTGAGCAGGGAGATCCAAGTCTTACGACACTCGCCTTGGACTGCTGTGTGGAGGTGCAGGGCCCGGGGAGAAGCCTGAGCAGGCAGACTCCAGGGGACCCCGGCCGTCCCTCCAGGCTGACATCAAGAGCACAGAGGGTTGGGGTGCTCCCTGGGCCCCACCCCGGTCAGAGAATCCAGCTGCTCAGCACCCCGGTCTCTGCTTCCCCCTCTGATGGGGCTCCTGGCTCTGCCGTCCAGCGTGTGGGCAGGCGGAGAAGGACGGGAAGCGTCACACTGCCTGGTCCCCGTGGCTGAATTCCAAGACATGCGCAGGAAGCCACGAAGGGGATTATAACTCAAACACCGAGCAAAGCTCTTAAATAAATAAAACAGGGAGAGACGCCGTCGGAACCTGCACTGGGCTTGCACAATCCAGGCAGATTATCGAACACCAGTTGTGAACTGCCCTCGGGCTCTAAGTTTTGAATTAATTGTGAGTGCAGAGACCTGTGTGTCTGCAGTTGGGGGCAGGGAGGTTTTGTGGGTCACGGGGCTCTGCTTGGGGGGACAAGGAAGCCTCCTCTCCCTACAGACACGCTGAGCACATTCATCTCCATGTTTACCCAGCTAGTCGCCCGGCCGCCTGTGGAGACGGGGCTCCGCAGAGCTCCTGGAAGGGTAGTGAGCCCTCTTCCCTAGGGGGCAGGCAAGGAGGGTCCGAGGGTCAGAGGGTCATAGGGGATTCGCCTGTCGCACAGATGATCCATTCACTCCACAGTCCCTACTGTGTGCCAGGTGCTGGAGTGGGCCTGGTAAAGAATCAAGGCCAGACTCCCACCCTGTGAGGGTCAGAGCTGGTGAGACAGAGATACGGCAGAGAAGCCTGGTCCCACTGGTGAAGAGAGGGTCTGCAGGGACCCTAGGGTGGGCTCATGGTGCTGAGGAAGTGGTTGCCTGGGCGTAGTGGTCAGGGAAGGCAGCTCGGGGGTGGTAGGACATCTAGGCCCAGACAGATGAGGATGTGGTTCCATGAAGGTGAGGGAACAGGCATCTGAGGCTGCATGCACAGCACGTGCAAGGGCCCTGTGGCAGGGAGCAGGTGGGTGGGAGGGAGCACGGAGGGTGAGGTGGCCCTACGAGGTGGGAGGGGCCAGACAGCACAGGGCCTCATGGGTTATTCAGCACTGGGGAGTTGCTGAGGGTGGTCCTGCTGGGGACCAGCAGAATGGATTGATCTAGGTTATTGGGGCCACTGTGTGGAAGGATGAGGGAGGTGGGCCAAGAACGGCTCGGGGTCAGGTTCCAGGGAGAGCTGAGGGTTCACCTGTGGGTGGAAGTAAGGAGCCAGGGGAAGGTGACATGACAAACACGTGTGTCCTAAACTTGCCGGCTGAGGAACACGGCCAGCAGAGACACAGGATTCCTGCCCAGGGACGAGCCAGGCACTGGGGACTGGACCCCCATTGTCAGTGCCTGGACATCCGAAGGCAGGCCACGGTGAAGGATGGTGAGCTGGCAGGAGTTCTGTGCGGGAAACCCTGGGATGGGCAGCCCCTTGCTGGACGGAACGTGTGACATCACCCACCCACCTCCGGCCAGACCCTCGGAAGGGCAGGGGCAGAGTGGACGATGCTGCCAGTGATACTCGATGGAGGCTGAACCCCGTGGAGCCAGGGACCCCGGCCTGACCAGGACTCTGGAGCTTGGGGACCCTGCTGCCCCCATCTGCAGAAGAAAGCCTGGGCCCCGTGATAGCGCAGCTTTCAGAGCCAGCCAGACCAGGGTCCTGGCCTGGCTCGGTCGCTTCCTGGCCCGGTGAACTCACACCGATCACCTGACTGCTCTTTTCCTCCCTGAGTGCATCTGTGCCGTGCAAAGGGCCAGACTGGCAGAGGCAGGTAAACAGCGCAAGCCAGGGACTCCAGTGCAGCAACCATTCCCTACAGACTGGGTTTAGCGCAGGGAACTGGCAGAAACCTGGTATCTGCGGTCCTCAACCATGGGTGATGCTGACAGCACAGGCCCCAGGAGTGAGGGTGGGCCCACAGAGACCAGAATATGCCCCATGGGCACGGACCCCAGCCCCACACTACCGAGGCCTCCCCACCTGCCTCTCGCAGGCCCCAGATCCCTCCCGGGGCCCTTGGCCAGGTCAGGGCTGCGGTCTCCTATGCCTGTGAGGCTGCTCCTTCTGCCTCTGCTTTGCTCTGGTCCCTCCTGTCCGCCCCATCCTCTGCCAGGAGAGCTCCGTCTGGCTCACCTTCTGCAGCTCAGCACAGAAGCCAACCTGGCTGGGTAGACCAGACACGGTGGGGGTCCTAACACAGATAAGTCGTCTGCCGAGGGTGCTAATGTACCCACAGGGCTCACGATCCCTGTCACGGTTCTCCCCGGCACTTGTCACTGCAGAAGAGGAAACCGGGGTCCACAGCGTGTCTAAGGCCCCACGTGAGAGCCCCAGCCCTTGACCTTGTGCGGGCAGCCCCCTCCTGCCTGCCGACTGACCTCTGCACTTGTCTGGGGTCAGGCTCCTCCCAGCTTCTTACCGCCCTCATGTCGAGGTTGTTCCGGGCATGGATGGGGGCCCGTGTCGCCAGCTGGACACACACACAAGGTGCTTTACAAATGGGGCCTCTATCCTCAAGAAATGTGGGTTCTGAAATGCTTGGGACCCTCCCTTCCCCAGCCCTGGAGCCTTATTCTAGTAGTGTCCCTCACAAGAAGTAGTCAGGGTTGGGGGCCCCATGGACACAAGCAAGCTGTCTCTCGGAGCCATTTGCCCGAAGTAGGGCAGCCAGTGCCAAGCCCCTGGGCGGATGGGCCATAGCGAGCGCTCATTCAATGCCAACGCCCGTCTCAGACACTCCGCAGGGCACCCCGCCTCCATCCCTCGCTCTCCGGGGCACAGTATAAACACAGATCTGACCCTATCACCCTCACCTTCCTTAAAGCCCTTCACCGGCTCCCCCAAATAATCACATTTAATCCTACACAGTCTTCCCAGACCGGGCTCCCCAGAACCCCAGGGTGCCCGGAAGAGCGCATACGTGTTCTGCCAGGAAAACCCTGGGTTTTATGATTGTGCGTGTGCGTTTGTGTGTTTTCCTCACTGCAGGTTCTCTCAGAACTTCTGATAGACTCAAAGCTAGTGTGAATCAGCACCGCACGGATGGTGTTTATGCTCCTAAACTTTTCGGGCTGTGAGACACTCATTTTCAGAATACCAGACCCAACCCGGGGAAGTCTGGCCTACGGGATGGAGTCTAAGCCAATGACAGGACAGTCGTGGCCGCTCGTCCCCCCATCCCCGCCAGCTTGCCCAGCCGTGGCTGTTGCCCCCCAACCCCCAACCCCATTCCATGCCAGCTATTCCTGGCTCCGTGCTCTCCACGTGGGGCCTCACGCTCTACCCCCTTCCTAGAGAACCGTTCCCTACCACTACCTGGAGGACCTGTCCCCCCTCATCCGTGGGATTCAGTTCAGATGCTCCTCACCCCCAAAGTCTTCTCAGCACCCTAGGCAGCTAGGCTCCCCACCGTGCTCCTAGGGCCCGGCAAAGCTGGGCCCCGTGGTCAGCGTCTCCCCCCAACGGCTGTAAACTGAGGGCACACACAGGGCTCTACTCATCTCCGTGAACTTGGGGCTCAGCACCCAGCACACGGCGACCGTGCATGGGTCCCTACTGAACTGACTTCCTAAGAGGTGCCCTCAACCAATAAAGGGGCAGCAGGGTTTTCTAGCATTTTCTTCCAGGCTCAGGGTCCAACGGTGCGGCAAGAAGCAGTCCTGGGTGAGCTGCGGGTGGGGGGAGGCTGTCCCAGGGTCTGAAGGGACAAAGGAAGTCCCCCCTCAGCAGCCTGTCCCAGGAGGCACCAAGCCACGCAGAGACCCCACACCCTCTCTCACCATTCCCAAGCAGCCCCCTGGAGACTTGAACTCTAAGTGCCGCTAAAAAGAAAGGAAACACTGGATGCCGCTCAAGAGAACATCCGTTCTGGGTTAGATTCAAGCCCAGGAAAGATTGCTTCCCAGCCAGCACCGGGACAGAGCAGGAATTATGGGACCAGCCAAAACCAGACACAAGACAGGTATGTTTTGACCAGGCCAGAGAGACACAGGGAAGGAAGGAGCTAGACCAGACCCCCTGGGTGATCAGGAGGGCACCGGGTTTCACCCTTCACGACTTCTGCGACTTTGGGCCTCAGTTTCCCCACCCGCAAGGCCAGGAATCCGGTTAGATAATTTCTGCCCATCCTGCACAGCCAGTGCGGACCTCGTGTTTCCTCCCCAGCTCTGCGTCTCAGTTTCCTCGTGGGGCACGTTTAGTCCCACCCCCTGCCCGTTGCCCCAGCACAGCGCTTACCCGATGGGCAGGCGCCCTTCTGCAGCTGGCGCACGGGGGTCCCCGAGAGCTCCAGCGCGCGCCGGCTGGCCGCCTGCAGCGCGCATACGTTGGTGTAGGTGTGCCCGTCGGTGCCGCACACAGCGTGTGCCCAGCGGCAGCGGCACACGCCCCGCGTGCACTCCAGGCTCTCCCCGCAGGGCGAGTCAAGAGGGCGGCCGCACGGCTCGCCCTCGCGGGCCGCGCACACCAGGCAGCAGTTGCACAGATCGGGCACGTAGCCGCCGGGGCAGCGGGGACTCGGGCACCGCGACACGTCGCAGCGCGCAGGACACGGCGCCGCTGGGGGTTCCCGGGCCAGCGCCAGCGCGGCCAGCGCGGCCAGGAGCAGCGCGCGCGCCGGCATAGCTGCGGCACCGGGGGCGGGCGGCAGCGCGAGGGACCGGCCGGGGCCGGGCGGCAGCCGCTTGCGGAGGGGACAGGGCCCGGCGCGCGGCCACATGCGCGGGCGGCTCAGGCGGGCGGGCCGCGGGGCCACAGGGACATGCCGCGCTCCCGGACCTCAGAGGCGCCCGCTCCTTCTCGGCCGACGCTCAGCGCGCTCGGGGCCCCAGCGCATTTAAAGGCGCGCGCGGCCCGCCCTCGCTGAGAGGGGCGGCTTGGCCCCTCCGCCAGCCCCGCCCTGGGCCTTCCCCGCCTGGACCCACCCGCCCAGAGGCAGTGGCGGGACTAGCCTGCCTGGTCTGGGAAAGGCGGGATATAGGTCAGCTGGCGGGCCGAGAGGCGCGGCCGCGCGGGGCGGAGGGGACCTCAAGGCACAGGCCTGGGGCCCTCGCAGAATCCTTGTGCCCGCCCTGTCGGTGTCCAGGGTTCCAAGGACTAGAGCTACTCCTCTCCCCAGGGACGTGGGCAAGTCAGTTCTCCCTGCTCCTCCCCATTGCGCTCTCCTCCCCCAGCTCCAGCGCTGGAGGGCAGATGTCACCCCTCCTGGCTTCCCACCTCCACTGGGGATACACCTTCCAGAAGGAACAACCTTGTGCCTGACTTCTGTCCTCACTCTTTACAGCTTGGAGGATGTGACCATCTGTCTGCCTGGGGGTTCCAGTCCCAGCTCTCTGTGCTCTCTGACCCTGGGAGTGGGTTACAGCTCTGTGCCTCGGTTTCCCCCTGCACAGAAGGGCAATGAAGAGCCCTTTGCTCCTTCCCAGGATTGCTGGGAGGACCCCAAAGGAAGGGGTGGGTGATGTAGGCAGGAACGGGGCTAGGAGTTGGCAGAGGGCACCCCAGGAGCTGGCCACCACCTGGTTAGAGGCTCCGGAAGCAGAGGCAAATCAGAGTGGCAACTCATTGCACAAGAGAAAACGTGTATGTGCAGACCCTGGACCTGGGGGTCCTCATCCTGTAATGCCTGGGAAGGCTGGCTCGCAGCACGATGCTTTTTAAAAAAATTCTTAAAACAAACTGCACAGCGTTAGAAGGGATACAGCACTACCAGAACACAGGCATTAAGTATACAGAACGACAAATCAGTCTGTGATATATACACGGGCTTCTGGGTGAGCGTGTTCAGTGACAACATCTGGTCAGTGGCGGGTCACCAGCCAAGATTTCCAGGCAGTGCTGAGCAGAAGGGATTCTTGGGGGAGGGGGTGCTGCAGCAGCCAGCGTGGCCTGGACATGAGCATTCTCTCGGTGACAGTCCCGGGTGGCTCTTTGGCTCGAGCCTACTTTGCCAGTGAAGGAAATGCGCTTCAGGGGGAGGTGTTGGCGAAAATAAGGACATGTGTTCTCATCCAGGTTATGGACACCCAGGTTAGGAACCTCCCCCCAAAGGAGGGACAGGCAGCAGGGGGACAGGGATGGGGCTGGGGGTGGGTCCCATCCCCAAGGACTGGGCACTGCTGACAGGTCAGGAGGGGTGAGGCCCTGCCAGGTGTGTTGGAGGGAGTGGCTCCGACTGTGAAGGTCGTGGGGGCAAGAGCTGGGGGACCCGGGGCATGAGCACCCATGGGGTCTGGAAGAGGCAGTGGCCTTGACCACGGAGGTGAAGGACAACAGGGCAGCGGGTGTGAAGGGAGGTGGGGCTTCTCCTAGTATAAGAGCAATATGAAACATATATTCTGCTTGAATATATATATATATATATATATATATGTTCAATGGCTATATGTTCAATGGCTATATGTTCAATGAATATATGTTCAAATGGAGCATCTCAGGCCCTTCCCTGGAATAAGCTGGAATGCCAGGGGTTGGGGACCCCGGGCTGGGCTGGGCCCGGCTGTCCCCACCCCTGGCCATGGCTCCTGGTTTGCATCTCCTGCAGGGTGGGCTCAGGTCTCGGGGGTAGAGAGAGGGGCCCACACAAGGGGGGCATCATGACCCAGAGTGCACCCTTTGGGGAGTGGGTGGACATATCATACTGCAGACGTCCACCCCTCAGGGCAGGGCTCTTGGGTGCTTGGATGCCACTGTGCCCAAAAGAGCAGAGACCTTCAGGTGGGGCCAAGAACTCATTTCTCCTCTCCCTTTTGTGTACAGATGGGGAAACTGAGTCTCCAGAGGGGCTCCAGGGCTGGCTACTGCTGCAGACGGGAGTTGTACGACCCCCTGTGACTTACGAGTGACAGTCACTGGTGCTTCTGGGCCCTGGGGGACCATGCCTGCCTCCGTTGATTCAATACTCACACACCTAGGAGACTGGTATTAAGGTCCTTTGGGAGAGCTGCAGAAGGTAAAGGTCACAGCAGGCTGGGACTCAGCTCTGGGCCTTTCTGCCAGCCGGGTCAGAGCTCTTTCCTCAAGACCACACTGCCCCCAATGGCCACCTACGTCCTTTACAACCACCTGGTCCATGGGCTATCTATTACTTGTCCAGATGGGGAAACTGAGGGCCAGAGCTGAAGGACACATACAAACTTCCCTCCCGCACTTGGAAGCAGGGTGTGGTCCCCGGGGTTGTCTTTATTCTCTCCTGATGTGGCTGGGCTCCCAGAGGCCATAGTGAGCAGGCGCTGGCGGGGGGGCCCAGAGTGCTCTTCAGGCTTACAGGGGGGAGTCCATTTCCAGATGTCAGGGGCAGCTGCCAGGGAGACGGTGGGAGCAGCGCCCCCTGCTGCTCCTGCTGCTTCCCGCCTCCTGCTCCACAGACCAGGACACCACGAGGAGTGTCCGCGCTGGCTTGGGAACCCCTTCCCCAGAATCTGAGTCTCTCCTGGAATCCTGTCCTCCTGTGGGTGCATGTTCCTTGAAGGGGGACACTCCGAGGGTTGGCGGAGGCTCTGCTGCCATCAGGACATATGAGGGACGGGAGGCTCCTTTCCTCAGTCCAGGTTTCTGGACTGTCGGGCCTGGGCACCCAGCCAGGCCCTCTGTTTCGCTCCGGCCGGCCCCTCCGACAATCTCCTGCAAGTGCTGGGAGGCTATTTTGTCTGCGTAAATTTATCATCTGTTCATGTCTACTTACTCCCCCTTACCCATGCTTAAGGCTCTTTACAAACAGGGACAAATAAAAAGGAGAAGAGAGACACAAAGCAAAGCAAAAAACAAACAAACAAACAAACAAAAAAAGGGTAGAAAAATAATGGAGAGCCAGAGGTGAGGTTGATACAATTGATACAAATTCTTACCATGAAATGATATTTTTTTGGTGCAGGCCCATAAACGTGGCTCTGAGCTTCCTAGTAGCCAGGGCAAAGAGGGAAATATGATGCCCAAGTGATGAAAACAAGCCCATTTCTCCAAAGCAGCCTGTCATTTCTCACCATTGGGAGGAGAGAAGGGTTTCCAGGGAGCCTCAGAAAGAAGATGCAGCCAGTGTCCTGACAGCAAGTCCTACGTGGCTCCCCATAAAATAAATACTCCTTGGAGGGGACCCGGGGTAACATGACCTGGGGCTTCCACAAGAAGTTCTGCTAGTCAGCAGGTGTGCATTCACTCTTCTGCCAGTTTGGATGGGGGTGGGGGGGGAGCAACTGCTTCAGCACTAGTGCCTGAGCTTGGCAGAAAGTCCTGGAACCTAATTCGGGAGCAGCGGCTGAGATACTGAAGTAGGCAGAGAGCTGCCTGACCCGCTCAGTTGTGAGCATGCCTGCCACACGCCGGGCCTCCCCAGAGAACATGACCACAGGCGGAGAGCTCGATGAACCTTTGAATCCAGTGACTGCGCTGGGGTCAGCCCACGTGACGTGGGACACACAACACAGCAGGGCCAGAGGGTTCTAGAAGTGGGGGAGAGGATCTGTGGGGACTGGAGGCCCTCAGAACTGTGTAACGAGGACCCCAGACCCTGCCATGGGCACCTCTAATGAAACGTAGCCCAGGGACAGAGGCATGTCAGCTTCTCGAGGGAGGGGGCCCGGCATTGCGGCAGGCCAGGACAGCAAGAGCCAGTGGAGGGCATCCTGGTGCTGCACCCTGCCTTATCCATGTGCTCGGGACCAGCACCTGCTGGGGGACACCCCAACATTCTGGAGCAAAGGGGATACTTTCCATGGAGCTCCAGGTCCTGCGCCTATGGGTGGGGCTCTGGCTGGGAATGGTGTCCTTGCTCTGGGTTATACTCTGACCACCATCTAGGTCATGCCTGACCCGGCTCCAGATGGCAGCCCCTTGCCGAGACGGGACGATCTCATCTCCCCAGGGCTGGTGCACACTGGGTGTCCGACAATGTCATCTACAGGGATCAGAATGGAATTGAGTGCATCCGGGCCGGATCTGGGCTGGGCCGGGGTCGGCTTCCCCTGGGGCACCCCCTCCCCGCACCTCCACCTCTGCAGGGAGCCGGACGGTGGCGCTGGGCCCTGGGCCTCAGGACAAGCTGTTCAGACTCTGGGCAGGCTCTGCCTTGTCACCTGACCCTTGTTCAGGCCCAGGCTTCCCATCGGATGAGGTCAGAGCTGATGTCACCGGGGATCTCAAAGACCATCCCTGGCCACACCTAGGACTGCGATAAGGCTCATGGGCCCGCATCAGTGGGTGACTCAGAGGGTGGGGTGCGAGGGGGCAGTGACACGGGCCACATCTCTCTTCAGCCCCTTTCTCTGGGCATTCATTGCACTTGGAGGCCGTGAGTCCCTCCGAGGGGGAGACTTCCCTCCTCACCCCTGCCCGCTTCCTTCTTCCTCCTGTGACACGTGGGGCCTCCTGCCCTCCATGGGGAGAGAGGGAATGAGCAGTGGAGGCCAGCACTCAATACTGCCCTCGGGGACCCTGTGAAATCGGTGCCATTAGGATCCCATTTGGCAGGGGCAGCAGCCGAGTCAGAGAGAGGTGGAGTAACATGTTCAAGGTCACACAGCCTGACTGAGGCAGAGCCAAGATCTGGCAGGCTGTCTGGCTGGAGAGCACAGGCCCGTGGCTGGCGTGCTAGGCCATGAGAACAGCCACACCACGACGCCTGGGCAATGTGGGGACAGAGGGGAACCTGGGGCCTAGCAGGGGGGCACTCCAGTGCCCACAGGAACCCAGGGCCTTCCCCTGTGGGGGCGTCCGAGAGCTGCTCTGACAGCTAGAGAAGGGTTTGCGGGGCAGAGCAGAAGACAGAGAGCCCAAGGAGATGGTGCAGGGGTGCAGAGGGGCCTCGCCAGGCAAAGGAGGGCAGACCTTCTCTCCAGCGGACGGGGTCAGCTGTGCTAAGACAGCTTGTGCTGGCTACATGAAGGCTGGGGCTAGCTGGAAGTGGTGCACAGAAGGTGGGGGACCCTGAGGGGCAGCTGCTGGCATTCGGGAGCAAGACGGTGCCTCAGCTCCAGGTGCTTTGGCACAAGTGACAGCTCAGCTCAAAATGGCCTCAGCAGCAGGGAGTTTCCCTCCCTGCTGGCGCAGAGTTCTGGCATCAGGTGTGGCCCGATCCAGGGACACTGATGTCCTCTGGCCCCACAAACCGTATGGACTGTGCTCCCATGGTGCTGGTTGTGGGATGGCTGCCGGCAGTACCAGGTGGCCCCCTCTAGAGCGGATTCCTCCAGCAACCCGGCAAAGTCTAAGCGCATCTTACAGGACCTGGTGGTTCTCGCGTCCATCCCAGACCCAGTAACAGAGGCCACGGAGTCAGGAGCTGCGTCCAGGCCAGCTCTGATCCCCTGCTGGGCTCCGCATTTTCCAGCAGGGACGATATGATGGAAAGGCATGTCTGAGAGACTGAGCTGGAAGAAGACACACGGGGACTGGTGCCAGCAGACCTGGGCTCCCCTTCACAGGCTTCCTGATGGGCCAGCCAGCCTCTGCTCATACACCTCTGATGATGGGGAGCTCCTACCCATCAGCGCAATCTCCCAAGGGCCCCAGGAGGCAGGTTGCTAGGATGTCCCCCAAGATTCCTGACCCCCTGGTATGCACACTCCACATAATCCCTTCATGAATGTGGGTGGGCCTGACCTAATCAGGTGAGCCCTTAAAAGAGACTAGTCCCTGCCTGAAGTGAGACGCTTGAACTGTAGAGAGCATGGACATGTGAGGGACCCATGAAGGGGGCCATGAAGCAAGAACCTGGGGTGATGTCTTGGAGTTGAGGGGCTCCCACCTGACAGCCAGCCAGGAAATGGGAACCTCAGTCCTATAGACATAAGGAAGATAATTCTTTCGACACCACAAGTGAATTCAGTGACAACCCTGTCACTGAACCTCCAGTCCAGGGTGCCACCAGCTGACCCCCTGAGACTGTGCGTGAGGACCGGCCAAGTGTGCCACTCCTTGACCCATGGAGATAGTGAAACACTAAGTGGGTGTTGTTTTAAGCCACTGGGTTTGTGACCATTTGTGACATAGCACAGAAGACCAACATGGGGTGAGGGCTGAGTGAGCATATGGTAACCCTAAAGGCACAGGGGGAGTGAGTTGGGGGAAGTATGGGGGGCAATGGCCCAGCAAGGGTAGGGACAAGGCCTGGAGAAGGGGAGGGGCCCCAATGCCATCAGGATGTGTCGAGCCACTCACCCAGATCTGCCCTCTCTTGGGGCATATCCTTAAATTCTGGGAACAACATCATAAGGGGTGCTGGTTATACCCATTTCGTGGATGCAGGATACTGAGCTAGGAGAGTTTGAGCAGCTTTCCCAAGGTCCCTAAGCCCCTGGGTGATGGAGTCGGGACTAGAAAGCAGTTGAGTCTGACCCCAAAGTCCATGCTCTGTTCTCAGCGCTATACCCCTGCTCATACCCATTCTACAGAAGGGGAATCGAGGCCCAGGAAGGGCAGATGGGTTGCTAAGACAACCAGACTTGTGGACAGGTCACCTTGACCGAGCCTCTGCCATGTAGCAGCACAAACCATTACCAGATCCTCCAAAGAGGCTGCTATTACTGACATGCTCATTTCACACATTTAGAAAACAGGGCACAGAGAGGTTCAGTGACTAGCCCAGGGTCACACAGCAAGTGAGCCACAGAATCAGGATTAGAACTCAGGCAGTGGGACTTGGGCTTCCTATGCAAAAGCTGGTTTGGGACTTAGCTGGCTGGGAGGCTCGGTCAGGGAGCTGAGACAAGATGGGTGGGGAAGGGGTCTGGCTGATTGAAATGATGAGATCAGAACTGCCGGGACAGCAGGGCTTGGTTTCTGTAAGACAACAACCTTCAGCTTTGACTGTCTGCAGCCCAGGATCTTCTTGGAAATCTCTGCACTCCACCCCATCTCCGATGGGGGGAGTTGGACGTGACTTCTCTCCTGGGAGGGGACATTCTGTCTGCTCAGTCTCAGGATGGCCAACCCCACCCACTCAGCTGGCCGTGCCACAGCTCGGAGGAGCGCCAGTCCTTCAGTCCCCGAGGCCCTGCCCCATCTTCTCAGGACCTGGGGGCCAGTCAATGTCCCCAAATGGTCGCTCTGGCCATCCAGGCTGTTGAGCATGGGCCAGCTTGTCAGGAATGATGGGCAGGGGTCTGGAGCCCCTTTCTTGTTGCCGTGGGCCAAGCTATCCTTCGGGTCCCCTGAGCGGTGTCCTCAGGGTCCCAGGTGCCTGCTGTGCCTGAGATCTGAGGGCGAGGAGGGCACCGATGGCCATCTGGGGCTCCCCTCCAAGCCTTCATGCTGTGAGGGGACACAGGTGCCCCCAGGCCTGGCCCCCCACAACGGTCCCAGTGCCAGGACATGTCTGGGCACCTGCCATGTCTCCTGTAGTTTGAGTCCTCATGTACCCCTATGGAGGATTTCTCACCAGCCCCATGTCACAGGGAAGAACACGGAGGTTCAGAGAGGTGAAGTGACTTGCCCCAGATCACACAGCGGGCCCTGGTTTGGGGGTGGTGTGGGCTGAGAATGTGGAACATGTCCAGTTGGAGGTTTTGGCTACACGGTCACGAGGAGCCAGAGCTAGAAGCCCACCAGGTGTCATCCCAGTGGGCTTGCACAGCTTCCGGGAGGGGTGCCCCTCTCACACACCCACCGGGGCAACCTGCCCGCTCTGTCCCTCCAACATCCCCTGTCGGCAGCACCCCACATTCCATGTGGCCCCTGCCATGCTGGTCTCCCCACAGTGACCTAGGCTTCTCAGGCTGCACCCAGAGCAGACCTCCCAGCCAGTGCCCACCCTGCATTTGCGTCAGGCTCTGGACACAGATCCCACTATCTTCCTGGAACTGCTCGCCATTTTCCCAGTCAACAGGCACCAAGTTTCACTGCCTTCTTGAAGCTCCAGGGAACTGACCCCAGCACCATTGGAGGGTAAGCTCTGAGTGGCCCTGCCCATCAGCAGGTCCCACCCCCTTCCACGGTGATCGGTTCGGGGTGGGTCCTCTAACCCATGAGAGCCAATTCCACATAAGGATCTGTTTGCTGGCACTGTGGGAAGAGACATTTTTTCCTCCAATCCAGTCTTTTTCTTTCCTTGGTTTCGAGAGTCAGGAAAAGCTGTAACCAGTAGCGTCTGATGATCTTGAAGGGACTGTTTGCCTTGGAATGAAGTCATGTGAAGAGTGGAACTGAGAGAAGGAGAGAAAACAAGCAGGTCTGGAGCCTGGATCATGCCATGCCTGAAGCTGTACTCTGTTCTCAGTAGATTAAGCCAGCAAACTCCTATGCCACTGAAATGAGCAGGGTTGGGTTTCCTGTGGTTACCTGCAGCTTACACTGTTGTGCAGAGGCTGTGCTCAGCCAGACCCCGACAGTAAACTTCGATGAGGAGCTCTCAACTCAGGAGTGGGAATTATGCACCTATTATTTAAAGAGTGCCCATAACGTGCCTTGTACCGGTCCTTCATGCCCACACAAAGTCCCCACTTTACAGGCGAGGACGTGCAGGTAAGAGCAGTGGAGTGGATCTCCCAAGGCGCACAGCTGGGATTGGAACTCTGGTGTGTCTCTCCCAGGGCCTGTGGGGTTCCCTCTCTGCAGGCAGCCCCTCCCCAGTGCTGCACGTGCCTGGAGCCCGGAGCCTTGCCTCCCTGGACATCTGGACCCAGGGAGCCTCTGGCTGCAGGTGAGGGGCCTGGGTGTGACTGCTGCCTGGTGCTCTGGGGGAGCACATAGTAGAACCACGAGTCAGCTTCGCGACCCCAAGGGCTTAGGCTCTGCCTTGTCTTGCCATGTGACTGTTGGAGCCCTGTTGCTCCTCCTTCATGTGGACACACTTGGCTCCTGCCTTGTGGTGTCCTGCTCCTTTCCAGCCCAGTGGCTGACAGGGGATCAGCTGACTGAGATCCGCACCCCCCCACAGCCTGAGTCCCGCCCTCCCTAGGGCAGATGTACCCCATGCTGCCCACCCTCCTGGATGATGGTCTCTGCCCTCCACCCACCTGCTCTTCCTTTGGCTCTCACCCACTCCCCTACCAACACCCCCCCACCCCCACAAGTCCTGGCCAGCTCATCCAGTGTCCTTGCTCCCAGGACCCTCCCCACAGGGACTTCCTCCTCCATCCCTGCTTGGTTCTGAATCCACACCCCAGAGCTGGCATCGCCAGAAACGACTGCACTTCCAAAACTCAGCCTCCAAAAATTGACCCCCACTCCATTTTGAAAATGATCACAGCTTCACTGACATACAATTCACGTGTCATACAATCCTCATGACAAAGCATATGATCCCATGTTTTTTTGTAAATTCACAGAGATGGGCGACTGTCACCAGAATTGGTTTTAGAATGTTCGTATCTCCCCCAAACAAACCCTGTACCTGTTAGCGGTCACGGTCCTTTTCCCCTTCTCCCAGCCCCAGCAACCACTAATGTGCTTTCTGTCTCTCTAGGTCTGCCCATTGTGGACATTTCATGCAAACAGAATCCTGCAAGAGGCCACCTTCCGTGACTGGTTTCTTTCACTCACGGTGATGTTTTTGAGGCTCACCCACATGGAGGGACCTGTCCGTGCTTTGTTCCTTTCTAGAGCTGAGTCACATCCCATGGCGTGGACACACCACATTGTTTACCCAGCCATCCCTTGGTGAACTTTTGGGTGGTTTCCAAGTTTCAGCTATTATGGACCTTTCTGTACAAGCTGTACATGGCCATAAGCTCACAGTTCTTTGGAGCACAGACCTAGGAGCGGAATTGCTGGGCCACGTGGTGCCTCTGAGTTCAACCATCGGAGGAACCGCCATACCGTCTGCCCAGGTGATGACAGAGCTTTGCCTTCCCACCAGCAGCAGATGCACATGGCTCCCGTTTCTCTGCATTCTTGCCCACTCTCATTATTTCCACTCTTTAAAAAATTATTAACATAGTCGTCCTAACACATACATGGGGACATCTCTTTGTAGCTTCGATTTGCATTTCCTGGCGACGAACGATGTGGCGCACATTTCCACACACTCTTTGGCCACTTGTGCATCTTCCTTGGAGAAGCATCTTTCCAATCCTTTGCCCATCCTTAACTAGGGTTGTCTTTTAAAATTATTGAATTGTAAGAGTTACTGGTGTATTCTGGATAAAAGCCCCTTCATCAAATATATGATTTCCCAATATTTTTCTCCCACTCTGTGGGTGGTCTGTTAACTGGTGTCCTTTGAAGCACAAGAGTCTGATTGTGATGAAGTCCAATCTGTTTCTGTGTTTATTGCCTGTGTTTTTTGGGTTCATACCTAGAAGGCCTCACCTAACTCAAGGTCACAAAGACTTACTCCTGTGTTCTCCCCTAAGAGCTTTATGGCCTGAGCTCTCCCCTTTGGGTCTGTGACGCCTTCTGGGTCATTTCCGTGTGTGGTGTGAGGTAGGGGTCTGGCCGCACTCAGCTGTATGGAGACATCCAGTTGTCCCAGCACTGCCTTCTGAGGACATTGTCCCTTCCCCACTGAACAGTCCTGGAGACCTCCCCTCTCCCCACATGGATTAATGCTCTGTCCCTCCACCAGCATGCTCACATGCCCCCTGCACCTGTCCCGACTCTCTGACCCACCTTCTGGGTGGCAGGCCTCACCGCGCTCTGCCTGCCCTTCCACAGGTGGCTCAGATCTTAGCCATCAAGACGTCCTTGCAATTCCGCTCCTTTCCTCCTCTTTCTGTGTCTCTCTGTCTGTCTCTGTCATGGTCATCTGGTAAGCCCTACCCCAAGAACCCTGACCTGCCTCCCTTTCTTGCTATCTCTCCCTGTAACTGGGAGCTGAGGAACACCCAGGATGGTCACCTTGCTGAAGCCCCCCAGGGTGCTTGTCCCCCCATCTGCCCCAAGCCTCCCCACTCCAGCCACTCGCTCAGTGGATGGCCCTGCCTCCCTCTTGTCACAACTCAGGGTCTCATGCCAAAGGTGACCCTGTTATGCCTTAAGCCTCTCTTGCTGAGCTAGACTTGTCCTTCTAGACACCCACCTTGCTTGACACCCCACAGAGGTGTAGAGGCAAACACTCTCTGCCCCCGACTTCCCGCCAGCTTTGTACCACCCGTCACTGCCATTGGAGCACCCCACACCCTGCCCCACTGAGCACCTGCACCGCTGTGGCCCCCTTGCCCCAACTGCCGAGCAGGGGTCCCTGACTCCCAGCCAAAGCCCTGCTCCCACTGCATTTCTTTCTGGTAATGCCACCTTCATCCACGTTTATGGGCTTCTTATTTTGAGACTATTAGACTTGAAGAAAAGTTGTAAGAACAACGCAAAGGACACCGCACACGTGGACCAGATTCCCCCAGTGTTTCTGCCTCTCTCCCTCCTGCACATCTTCTTTTGAACTGTTTGAGGGTGAGTTGCAGACATGTTGTCCCTTTACCCCTAAATTCCTCAGCAGGCATGTCCTGAGTACACCCCCGTACTGATCCAAGCATGAGACCAAAGTCAGACTCAGCTCTGCTTTGGAGGAACCCAACCAAGATGGGGCGAGGTCAAGCAAGCGCACGGCCTGGGGGCCTGCGGTCAGGCTGGAACCCAGGCCGGGAAGGAGCCATGGAGACCAGGACACGTCTGGCCCTTCTGCGGCTATGGCTGCAGCCCACACGGAGGAGGCTGCCTCACCATGGGTTCTGCATTCGAGGCTTACAGAGTACTGCCCTGGAGGGGACGTGGGTCCAGAATGGGTCTCCTCCCAGGCCCAGCCAGAGGGCATAGCCCTAGCCGCCAGCCCCCAGCATATCCAGAATGTCCCAGCCCTGGGAAGTCGAGACAGGCTAGCCAGGAGGGAGCAGCTGAGGGACACTCTCTGTGGCTGGAGTCTGGGCAGGAGACACACAGAGAAGGGTGGGTGGGCTCAGACCAAGGATGCCAGACCCCAGTGGGGGGCTTGGATTTGATTCTCAGTGTAATGGGGCCACTGTGGGGCTGGTGAGCGAGCTGGCACTGGCTTGGCACTGGCTGCGGGCAGGGGACAGCGAGGCCAGAGCCCAGAGAGGACAGCATCCATCATGGGTGAGATCCTCTGTGGGCCTTGTGGTTTCCGGTACGATGCCCCCTCAGTCTTCATTGCTCCCGCATAGATGTGTTCCCCGGAAGACCTCCAGGCAAGTCCCAGGAGGCAGCCCGTGAAGGACGGCGCCCTGTGGCATATTCCCAGCCAGCATGTGGCAGGGCCCCTGTAATTACCCTGCACCGTGGGCAGGAGGGTTCAGCCGCCGGCCGCCACAGTTCCATGCCCTAGGGAGGCCCGGCCATGTCACCCCCAGCCCAGCCGTGGCTTTGTGCAGACGCGGCACTTCCGTCCCTGCCCTGGCTACAGCCTGCCTCGGTGACCTTACCCTGGAGCATGTCCCCTGCCGCACCCCTGCTGTACCCGTGTTGCACCCGTGTTTCACCCCTACCGGCAGGCCTACACAAGGCTACCCTCACTGCCCCCATCTCTACCCCGGGCCTTGCTGGGCTCCCTGCGTGGACATTTCCATCTCCTCCTGCCTCCAGGCCTTGATCTTGTGACTATCCCCCTAGGACACACTTTTTTTTGTAGACGGGTGGGGGCGTGACCTGTATTGTCCCGACTGCCGCAGCCAGGCCTGAAAAATGGCCCACGGTCAGTGGACCCAAATCTGTACTTTGTGGATGTTGACTCGAAGGACATGTCTGGAGGTCTGGGGACAGACGCCCTTCCGCCTGTCTCCCCTGAGGCCATGGAACAAAGCTGAGACTGAGGCCGGGACATAGGGTATGTGTCCTTGCTCCTGGAGGACAGGGTGGCCGTCCCCAAGACAAGGACATGCAGGAGGAGCAGGTGGGGACTCCTGCCTCCCTTGTGACATGCCGTCACCCCTCTTCTCATGTCTCTATGGTGAGGATGTCGGATCTCTCTGCAGCTCACACGTGTGGGACTATGTCGTCACCCTGAGCCACCATTCCTCTCTGAATCAAGGTTCCCGCCCTTGCACTGGCATCTCCCTATGCACCCTTCCCAGCCCTGCAGCCTCTGCTCTGGTCTCTGTTTCTGGAGCTCAGCTGCTTTGGATCCTGCATGAGAACCTGTAGTACCCGGCTGTGTCTGACTCACTTCGTCCACGTGGTGCCCCCAGACTCATCCGTGTGACTGCGAGTGGCAGGATTTGGCTCTTGCTAATGGCTGAAGAACACTCCCTTGTCGGCACGCGCCGCATCTTCTGGAGTCCCTCGTCTCTCGGTGGGCACTTGGGGTGTTTTCCACGTGTTGGCTGTTGTACAGACACAGCCGTGAATGTGGGGGTGCCTGTGAATCCTCCGTACCCTGTTTGCATGCCCTTGGCCTCTACACCCAAAGAGGGATCATAGAGAATGTCTACCTTTAGTTTTCTGAGGAGCCTCCACCCTATTCTCCAGAGTGGCCGCACCAGCTGCGTTCCCACCAATGGTGCTCAAGGGGCACTTTCCTCCACATCTTTGCCGACACCTGTTTCTTCTTGTCCTTGATACCAGCCCTTCTGACAGAAGAGAGGGGAGAGCTCAGTGTCATTTGGGTTTGCAATTCCTGATGAATAATGATGTGAGCATCTCTTCTCATGCCCATTGGTCATGTGCATGTCTTCTTCAGAAGTTGTAGGAGTTCCTTTTCTGTTGGATATAAACATCTTATCAGATAAGTGCTTGGGAAATATATTCTCCCACTCCGTAGGCTACCTCTCATTTTGGGGATGGCTTTTACATTTTCCTCTTTGTGTCATCTTCTCAGGTGGAAGCACAGGAGCAGCTGGGATGTGCACAGATGCCCAGCAGCCAAATGCACACCGTGTGCTAGTTGGTAAATAATTCTCTGACCTGCTCTGTGAGGCTGGGCTAGTGTTCCGCAGGTGGAGGCTCTGCACACTGGGGTTCTGCACACAGGGCCCTGCACTCACCTTCTCTGACCTGCTCTGTGAGGCTGGGCCAGGGCTCTACAGGCGGGGCTCTGCACACTGGAGGCAGGTGGGTCTGGGGTTGGGGATATGTTGGAGCAGGGCAAGTCACAAGGAATCCTGGATGCAGAGATGGTGTTTGAATCTGTGGGGCTGCTGGAATCTGCCCAGGAAGGCAGTGTGGACAGAAAAGACGGGAAGTCCATGGATCACAGAGGGGCCTCCACTACCAGAGATTGGGCAGGCATCTCAGCCGCTGTACAAAGCACTCAGGCCAGGCTTCAACATTGGACATTTCTCCTCCCACATTCTGGAGACTGTCAGTCTGGTATCTGGGTGCGGACGAGTTGGATTTGCTGAGGCCTCCCTCCTTAGTGTGTAGATGACTGTACTCTCCCTGTGTCCTCACATGGCCATCCCTCTGTGCATGTCCATGTCCTGATCCTGCCCTTTTATAAGGGTCCCAGCCATCACAGATCAGGGTCCACCCTGCTGACCTCATTTTACCTTGATCCCCTCTTGAAAGGCCCCCTTTCCACACACAGTCACATCTGAGGTCCTGGGGGTGCTGGGGGTAGGACGTCACATCTGGATTTTGGGTGGACACAACCCAGCCCATCATGGCAGGTAAAGAGTAGGGGCACAGGGGATGGAGGGGGACAGCAGGAGATGGAGGGACAGAAGGGTGTGGGCCAGAGGTCCAGTGATAGGAGCATGTCCCACAGGGGCAACAGGGATGGGCCGCTCAGAGGACACCTGGCCACCAACCACACAGCTTGGCTGGGGGTCTGGGAGCTGGGAGGGAGGTCGAGGAGGCAGAGAGAAGAGACACTATTTTCCTGCAGTTTTGCTCGAAAGAGGAGCAGTAAGAAAACTAAGAAGAGAGTAAACCAACAGCACATCTCAAGAAGGGAGTGGGAGTGGGTGGAGGGAGGTGTGTGGGAGCCACTGAGGGTTTGCGGGGACCAGACCCGGGTCTACAGGACACAGAGCTCGGGAGATGCATGGAAGCCCTCACCAGACACTGCAGGAAGAGAAAAGGATTTGGAAAAAATGCACCTGTATGATTCCAACACACACACACACACACACACACACACGCACACACACACATGCACGCACACACATACACACACATATACACACACACACACACACACACACACACAGTTTCTGAAAGTTAATGTTTAAAGTTGCCACTTCTCGGTAGATGATTTGTGGCTTTAATGTTCTTTTATTTTTTTGAGCAGTTTTCTGTACAACAAGTGTTTATTAACTGCTTCTGCGGTCAGTATATACATCCTAAATTTCCTGGTTACATCCCCAGGCAAAGAATGGAGTGGGACCTTGACCTCACACCATATCCAAACATTCACTCAAAATGGATCAAAGACCGAAACATAAGAGGAAGAGTCTAAAACTGTTGGGAGAAAACATTAGGGAAAAGCTTCCTGCTGTTGGATTTGGTGATGACTTCTCAGCTATGTCACCAAAGGCACAGGTCTGCGTCAATATGAAAAATCCTGTGTGTCAAGGACACAGCGAAGCGCATGGAGAGGCACCCGTAGCTGGGGAGAGAGTGTCTGCCAGTCATAGGTCCGTTATGGGGCGATCGTCCAGAATAGATGGAAAACTTCACAGCTCAGCAACAACAAACAGTTTACAAATGGGCAGAGGACCCGAGTCAACATTTCTCTGAAGAAGACAGACAGCTAACAGACACAGGAAGAGATGCTCCACATCCCTCGTCCTCAGGGAAACGCAAATTGGAAGAACAACAAGATCCCCCCTCACACCCTTTAAGACAGCTGGGATTTATGATAAATAAGTAACTAGACAGAAAGCAAGTCTCGGCAAGAACGTGGGGGATCTGGAAGCCAGTGTGCTGTAGGTGCGAGTAGGACAGGGGGCCGTGTCGCTGCGGGAACCAGTGTGGCGGGTCCTCAAAGACATAGGCGGGATTGCCGTATGTTCTAGTCGTTCCGCTTTCGGGGTAAATGCCGCATAGAACTGAAAACAGGGCTTCAGACCAACAGGTACACCCTCATGTTTGCAGCAGCCATGCAAGAAGAGCTATGTGCAGTGGTTCAAGGTGGGCATCGTGCAAGGAGGGCCATGTGCAGTGGTTCAGGGTGGGCACCATGCAAGGAGAGCCATGTGATCTCTTGAACCAAACTACAGGAGGCTTCAGGGAAGGTCCCTGCCCACTCACCTATGGCCGTGGCATTCTCTGGGGTGTGCCTCTGTGCTGGGCGCCTTTTGGGGTGAGGCAGGGAGAGCTGGACAGACAGGGACAGATTCTCCTTCAAAGACAGGCTGCTCACTACCAGCCCTGCAGTTCCCAGGAGCTTATCCTGAGGAAAGAGTTAAGTTTCCGCACAAACATTCAGCCCTGGACCCTTCCCACGGTTCTTTCAGGATGTAGAGGGATCTGGATGCCTTGTGTACTGCCCAGCAGGCCGTCCAGGGAAGCGGCGCCCCTCGGGACACAAAGCCCAAAGCCTCCTCCACAGTCTCCATGAAAGGTGTCCCCACACCTCCTGGGATGGAGAGGTCACCACCCAGAAGGGCCGTTGGGTGCCATTGTTGTAGAAATTAGAAAGAATAGATGCCTGCCCATCCCTTCTATCAAGGTCTGGAAGGAAGTTGTCCAAACAGCACACCTTGCTGATGGGACTCTGGGTGACTCTTTTGTACTGATTGCCGTTCTCTGCATAGACACACAGGGAGGGTAGAGCCGTTCATATTTATGTTAGAGCAATGTGCGTGTGCATGCACTCGTGTATGCGTGTGCAACACAGGCATGAGTGTGTGCATACAGGCGTGCACGTGTGTGTGAGCATTGTGTCAGTGCAAGTTGTGTGTGTGTATCACTTTGTCTCGGTGTGTATTGTGTGTGCTTGTGTGAGTGTTGCTCTGTGTGCGTGTGTTAGTGTCTACACTGCAGGCACCGTCCTGTCCAGCAGACAGTCCTGGTCCCCAGGGCCCTTCCCAGGGCCAGGATGAGACTTCTTCCCAGACTTGTGGTCCTGGGATTCTTTCCGGATGGCGGGGGGAGGGGGGGCTCGCTGCCTCCAGCTGGGTGCAGGCGGGGCCCAGGACGCTCAGAGCTCCGCACTGACCTCCGGCTCCTGGAAGGCGGAAGCCCGGGGCCACCAACAGCCTCGGGGAAGAACATTTACTTTCCCATCTGCCGCTGCAGAAAGGAGGGGCAGAGCTTGGCAAGGCCTGAGATGTATCTGCCTTTGCCATGCAGATGGGAAAACTGAGGGCCAGGGAGAGCGTGAAACCGGCCCGGATCACAGCAAATGGGCATCCTGGTGGGGCATGGACTCCTGGACTCAGAGGGTGGCCAGCAGCCCACCCTGCCTCTGGGGTGCCTCCTCCTGGCCCCTCTACTGGCCATGTGGAATCAAGCAGACGTGAGCCCTGCCCTCAAGGAGATGTGGTCCAGGAGCATTGAGTGAGCACTACTGCATACAGCCAGGACTGACAAAGGGATGTGATTTCCAGTCTATGTTCGGCCAAGTGCTTCCAAGTGTTGGAAAGTGCACTGGTGACCACATGCCCCTTTCTGAGTCACCCCAGCCACACCCCAGCTGTGAGCCTTGAGCAAATGATCCAAGTGTCTGAGATACCGTTTCCTCATCCATAAAGTGGAGGTGATGGTGCTGACCTGGCCAGTGAGGCCCGGTGACTGGCACGGGGTCTGCCACATGGTGTCTGGTGAACAGCAGCCTGGGGCTCACAACTACAGGAATGTGTGCTCTCCCCCGCTCGGTCTGGAGGCTGGAAATCTACACCAGCGTGTCAGCACGGGCTCAGGTTGGGGTCCTTCCCTGCCTCTGCCGGCTCCTGGGGCCATGGCCATCCCACCCAGCCTTGGGCCTCACCCCTCTGCCTTCTCTCGTGTGTCTTCTCTTCTCTCTCTCTAGGGACCAGCCACTGGATTTCGGGCCCCTCTGGATGCTGACCCAGGAGGATCTTACCTCCAGATCCATAATGAATTCCATCTGCAAACACCCTGTTTCCAATTATGTCACCTTCTGAGGCTCCAGGCAGACATTTTGGGGACACTGTTCACCCCATTACCTGTCCTCAGGCTCTCCCCAGGCTCCTGGAGTCCCAAGCTAGATTTTCAGCTTGCTGGCAAATAGCACGTGCCATTGATTCCTTGACTCCAAATCCCTCTGCCACTTCTGCCCCCCGGCTGCAGGCCAAGGGGCCTCATGACCATTAAAGAAATAAATCATCCACGAGTAAGCAAAGTATCGACAGACACAGGTAATGAGGGGCGGGATCTGGGACTCCCAAGCATTCCCACTGGATGCTGTCCCAGGGAGGGGCAGCCCCACCACCTGCCTGCAGGCCACCCCCAGGGTTACCATGGAAACGCTCTCCCAGGTGAGGGGAGTTGGGCCGCTGGGAGTGGCAGGAAGGGTATGAGTCCTGCTATTCCTTTCTCTCAGCCGTGCAAAGGGGCTGTGGTCACATGGTCTCTGCCCACCTGGAATGTGAGTGGCGGTTCAGACCAGGGACTCAATGACAGGCATCTGTCGAACAAGCAGTTGACAATGGACAGAGTTCTCCATGTCAGAAATCCAACAGATACTTGCTTGGCTTGTCCTCAGTGGAGAAAATATACAACAACAACTCATGGCAAATCATAGGGCCCCAGAAAGGGGAGCTTAAGGGTGGTTTGAGAAAAGAACATCTGGTTCAATGCAGAGATTCCCGTCTTCCTCTGCAGGGTTCTGGAGCTCTTTCCCAATCTTGCAGGATGTACTTGTCCCACCATGTCCCAGGGAGGCTGGGACCTTCCCCAGTGCCAGCCCCTGGGGGGACTTCTGGCTGTGTCTCCCTCTCCAGGGAGGGCTCCTCACTTCTCCTGTGCCACCTTCGTTCACAACGTCTCGCACACACACTCTTGCCTCTGGTGTTCATTCGCTCAACAGACACCTACCAAGCTTTTGAGCCCAGTGCCGGTAGCGGCACAGATGGTGGATGAGACCCAGGGCAGGCCAGTGGGGCTCACAGTGAGCGGGGGTTGGGGGGACCGGGCAGCAGGTGCACAGGCAGCAACAACCTGGCGTGATGCGAGCTGCACACGGAGGAGTAGAGGGATGATTTTACAAAAGGGGACTTTCACAGTGGGTCCTGCCTGCTGAGTAGGAGTTTGCCAGGCAGAGGGAGCATGAGCAAGGGGCCGTGTGGTAGACTTTTGCCCGGGGCCTGTGGTCAACCCCAAGACAATCTTTCCCAGTAAAAAGAGAACAGTAATGGCACCATTTACTGAGGGCATGTCCTTGAAACACACACTCTCACAAAGCAATGTCGTCATCCCCACTTCACGGAAGTGGAAACCAAGACTCCAAGGGGTTGACGCCCACGACTGTGAGCTCTGACCCCTCTTGGCTGTGTGGCCTTGGTCACTCCCATCATGGCCCGGGTCCCCTCAGTGCCCGGTAGGATTGTGCCAGACAGGCATCAAGGGATGGATGGCTTTACGGAAGGGCCGGTCTCCCAGATGCCCCTGAACAGCTCCCATCTGCCCCCTCCCCCCATCGCCCCTCCTGAAGGAAAAGACACCCGGCTCTCAGAATCCAGGCCCTCGACCCAGAATGAAGGAGCTGTGAAGGACAGAGGGAGTTACGCACACCGTGGAGGCCCTGAGCCTCCAGCTTTCCCGGAGGAAACCGCCAGCTCCCATCTGGGATCCTGCCTCCGGAAGCGCCCCGGAGCTCACACAGACCAGCCTTCCCAGGGGGCCAGTCCCCTTCCCAGGCTCCAGGCCATCCCTCATTCACTGTCGCTGCTGGATGGCATTTCCCCATACAGACATGACATCCTTGCTCCTGCCATTGGACCTGGAGGAGATTTGCCTCCGTCTGCTCCCGCCGCACACAAGCCAGCCCCACACTTCGTGGGGCCAATCTGTAGCCATTCAATGAAGTCAGTCCCTGGGCCAGCGTGGCCGGTGACCACCGAGCTGTCCTGTGCCCGGGCGCCCAGCTGGTGCCTGAGTGACCACATGACCTGGGATGGCCGCGATCACATGGACAGCAGCCTTTGGGGACACCTGGCCTCTCCTGTCGGCGGCCTCGTTGTTCTCCAGGAGGCGCAGCCAGGTCTCATGGAGGCTTAGGGCTCCCAACGCACAGGAGGCAGCCTGTACCCATGCGGCCATGCTTTCCAGGCCTTCTCCTATGTCCCGAGCAGGAATGTCTATCAGCCAGAGCCACATACGAGGGGAGGGGACACCACCTCTCCAGGGAAGAGCTGTATCCATTTTGCCACACCTGCCATCAAAGGGGGTTTCCGTGTGATCGGGCGCATCTCCAGGGCTCGTGCCTGAGGCTCGCTGTGGACGGAGGCGTGCACACCTGAACACCGTGCATGGGAAGGGGAGTTCATTTCTGGGTTTTCTAGATGACGATAGGCAGCGCTGGGTGACTGCTCTCTCCAGTGGTCAGCCCAGCCCAGCAGTGTCTGGGAGCTCCCGCGTCTGCGTCCTCACTGCCCCTCCCATGCTCAGAGATGAGCGAGCATCTGCCGAGGCTGGACCTCGAGATGGCCAGCCACAGGTCAGCTCTCTGGGCGCCAGGTCCACGCGTCTGTGAACTCAGTTCTGGGCATTTCTGATTTTTCATATTTATTTACTGACCCCGTCCTGATAGTGCCCTACAGTCTGAAGCGGTTTTACAACAAACCATCAGCTCTAACAGGGAAAGGGCCCCGCTGCAACGTGTCCTCTTCTTCAGCTGAGTGCGGTCAGCTCGCCTAACATCTGTTCCTCCTGCCTTTCCAGAGTCTGTGTGCGAAGGTTACATCCATTCTGTGGGACTGTATTTTGCAGTTGTCACGAAGCTGCGGATGTCTTTACCAGACTGACATTTCCCACATAGGAACGCAGGAAATACTGGGTTAGGCTTATTCCCTGATATCTGTATATATTCTTGATACTGGGAACTGAAGGGGTTTTAAAATGCATTTCCCAGTTCAGTGCTGCGGGTCTGTAGGATCAGGGTTCAGGAGGGCCACTTGCTGGGAAGCCTTCCTGTTCACCCCAGAGGCTGCGGGGACTGGGGTTTTCTGTGCAAGTGATTGGACCATCTGTGATAACATCTGATCCTTTCTTCTTTATCAACCCTTTGAACCTCTTTTTCCCTTGGTTTGCTGCTTTTCTGGGACCTTCAGGATCATGTGGATGGGAAGTGAGGGGCGCAGCCTGGCCCCTTCCTTGGACTCACAGGAACCCTGCTCAGGCTCCATGGTGGGCAAAAAGCCTTTGTCCACTGAGGTGGGTCTGTTCCTCACTTGCTGGGAATGTTTATCCCGTACGTGCATGGGAGGGCGCGGAGGCCTCCCCACATCTACTCCATGGGCCTTGGGGTTCTCTTTGGGTCTGTCCCATGGTGTCGGCTGAGATCGGGGTGCAGACACATGAGCGGCTGAGCTCACAGCACTCCACCCTCCCAGCAGGACCCTCCTGGCACAGGGTGGTCTATGCCCCAGGACCCGGCAGAGATGGGAGATGACCCTCTGGGCTTGTCCGGGAATGCAGATGTCCATTCAGTTGGGGCCTGTCCAACCTCGCACTGGGCTCCAGGATCCAGGCCGGGTAGGGAATGGGTGTGTCTGCCGTGCTGGACAGAGAAGCCCGGGGTGCACCAGTGGGGACGACACCCTGCAGAGTCCTCCGTGCTGGCCCGCAGGCCTCGGGCCTGGGTAGAAGCCGGCTCAGAGCGGGGTGCATGCGGGCCCTGCCCCACGGGGTGGGGGATGGGTGGGATGTGAGGAGAGGGGCCTGCTTCCAACCTGGCCAGTCCTGGAGAAAGATCTGCCGCCCCTGCCATCCTGCCCCAGGGGTGGGGCCCGTTCCTGAGCCTGACACAGCATCATATCCCTCCCTTGGACTTCTTTGGAAACCCAGCCCTGTCCTCCCCTAGCCTCACTACCTCCCCAAATTGATAGGTCCCCAGAGAGGTCCCCCCACCCTGCAGACAGCCAGACCAGACCCATCACAGATGCGGAGCCCACCCTTGTGTGTTCTGGAAGGGACATCCTCTTTCCCGGAGACACCCCTAGCGCCACATCCCCTCTTCCCAGGAGGCTGTGTGAACGCTGACCAAAGCCACAGAGGTTGTGAAATGTTTCTGGTTCCGGCTGGAGGTGAGGGCCGGCCTGGGGAGCCCAGCAGTGAATGGAGGAGGGCCGGGCTGCCTGTGGAGGGAACAAGGCTCTGCAGAGCTGCCCAGAGATGTGAACCCGTCCAGGAGATTGCCCTCTGCTAGGGAAGGGAAAACCCACAGCTGTGCGGGAGGCTGGCCCAGAGTCTGGGCTCCTGATGACTGGATTTCCCTCTCTCCAACCTCCCACATGCCAGGAAACCGAGCACACAGGGGACAAGGCCCAGTGGAACAGGAAGGGGGTCCTCGCACTGAGGAGGGCCATGCCTGGAGAGAGCCCAGCTTCCCAACAGGCACACCTATGTCTTGCGCCCCTGCCTGCCCCCCTTTTGGAGGCCGTGGGTCTACTGGCACTCCACGGAGGTGATGGGGACACATGCTGAGCATCCTTGGGACCGTCACCATCCCTCTCTCTGCGTTTCCTTGTCCAAAGCCAGAGGCCAACCTGGACTTGGGTGCACATTTGTCACTCGTATGAAGCTTGTGCAGAGAAAGACGTGGTCTCCAAGGAGGGCAGAGACAGCCATGCTGGGGAGGAGCTCCAGCACCCTGACATTAGGAAGTGGGGCTGTGTGACCCTGGGCAGGTCACTTTCCTTCTCTCTTTGGGGAGGCAGGTGAGAGAGACTCCAGGGACCCCCGGCAAGGGACAGGGACTCGTCCTGGAGGGTCCATTCCCCCCTCCCCACGTGGCTCAGGCCTAAGCAGGGTCTGCAGTAGTTAAAGGAGTAACTGAGTAGTTCTGCTCCACCGGGGTCCGGTGAACTGCATGGCCAGGTTACCTGACGGGCCCAGCAGGGCCACCTTCTACAGCAAGGGCCATGGGGCTCCTAGGCTGGGTGCCTGTTCGGTGCATAGGAGCCAGGCATAGGCCCATTCCACACCCACTCTGCTGACAGGGGGGGGCTGCTGCCTAGGGCTCGGCCCACCCCCTCCTTGCCTTGGCCACAACAAAGGGAGTGGCTGCCTGATTCTGCGAGCCCCCCCGACCCCCCACCGTTCCTGGTACATTTTTGCTCCTCCATCTCAGGACCCTGAGGTGGGGTTTGTCTCTGGCTACGGATGAAGAAGAGACTGAGGGTCTGAGAAGCTGGGCTACTTGAGCAGATGACTCAGCCTTCAGAGTTCTGCAGCCCATGGCTGCTGGCACTCTTCCCGCGGTATGAGGTATATCGTCGGAAGCAAACAGGCGAGTCTCAGCCCTGATCTGGCTCTGAGGCCTCTGCTTCGTGGACCTTCACTCGAGCCCCCGGCACCGGGGTCATCAGTCACATTTAAATGCTGACCACATTGGGGCTCAGGGAAATGGACTCACCCCAGATCCCCAGGGTGGGGATGACCACAGCTCCCCTCAGACTGCCGGGTCTGCTGCCCCAGAGCCCTAGGTCACAGCGGGTGGGGGGTGGGGGCAGGGACCCCGGACAGGAGCAGCGGGGGTGACAGCTCCAGGAAGGTCAGGGAAGGTGCGAATTCCCAGGCAGGCGGTGGGCCCCAATTGGCCTGGCCAGCAGGTCCCACCCATCACGGGGTGGCTACAGGCCCAGGCCCAGGCACTGCCCAGCGGTCAGTGACCTCAGAGATCTGTGCCGGGGTCACTGTGCCGGCTGTGGCCTCCACACCAGCGTGGGTAATCAGATAGTCCTGTTTTCAATTACCCTGCAACCTCCCCCGCTCTCTGCGCCCAGCCCAAGAGGGCAGGTTGGGGTCAGGGCTGAGCCAGCTTTGGGAGGCTTTCTGCTGCCCCCTGGCGGGAACGTCCAGGATGAGGCCTGTAGGCCACCTCTGAGCAGGGCAGGAGCTGGGGGGCTCCCTGGACCCCAGGGGCAGGAAGGCTGGTAGAGAACCCCCGCCCCCCTTCCTTGGGGCCTTCCAGGGTCTGTCACCTCTTCTGGGCCTGGAGCCAAACCCAGAGCTCTGCGCCCCCACCAGCCAGTCCCTCTGCTGGCCTCAGTTTCCCCTTCTGCTGAAGGAGGGTCTCAGCAGAGGGGGGATGGGGGGTGATGTTTTCAGGGCACAGGTTTCCATGGGGATGTGAGGAGGTTTCCCAAACAGGCAGAGGGGAAAGTTGTTCTTCACCGTAAATACACAAAATGCCGCTGAACAGTCCACTTTAAATGGCTAATTTTATGTGTATTCCAGCTTACTTAACAAAATAAATAAAGGAAAAAAAGAGGAGATTGAAATAACGCCATGTGGGTGACAGGCAGCCAGGAGATCCATGGCCTCTTTGAGCTTCAGTTTCCCTGCGTGTAAATCGAAGATTCCTGGTGCTTGGCCGCCCCGATGAGCCTGGAAACAGGCTTAGCAGCAGACCCCTCACAGACCTGGTGGGGCGGGCCAGAGGACACTCAGGTCGGGGAGCGCTGGGACCACCTTGCCCCTACACTGTTTCTGTTGCCTTCGGGACACGGACAAGGGGTAGAGGGACACTGACGTGTTAATACCTTCTTCTCGGACCCACGTTTGTGTCCCACCGTGGACACATCCCTCGAGGTAGGCAGCCCATGATGCCCTCTGCCCCACCTATAGGCTGTGTGATGGTGGGCTAGGCACCTACCCTCTCTGTGCCTCCATATCCTCCACTGAAATGGAGACACTAACAGTCCCAACCGTGCAGCCCCTGAGAGGTCAGCCTGAGGACTAGAGGCAGAGCCAGAGCCGGACACATGGTGACGGCAAGGGCAAGGGAGGAAGTGCCCAGGGAATCCCATAGCTGGCTTCTGCTTTGATGCAGGGAAACTGGGGTGTGGGGCCAGCTGGGGACCCTGGCCCGGGCCAGTCCTTCCAGTTCACGGCCGCGGACGAGGTGTAGCAGCAGGGTGGGTCCCCAGGGACGGGGCCTGGTCCCTGGACGCTGCCCTGGAGGCGGAGCAGGGGAGACATGAGCACGCTCCCGTAAAATAATGGACACAGAGTACTGTGACCCCCTGCTCTGTGCCTCCATTTCCCAGAAAAGGAGCCTCGCAGAGATACCAGGAGAGGCAGGCAGCCCACTCTCATGGACACAGGGGCCTCAGGGTGGGGGGCCGGCGACCAGCCAGGGTGCCCGTCCCCAGCACCGCGCTGGGGCCAGGTTGACTCTGCGGACATTGAGCTCAGTGGCAAAGGTCCTGGCCTTCTGGTAGAAGAAGAGGGACTTCTCGCGGTCCAGCAGGAAGTTGTGGTAGATGATGGCCAGGCGCGTGTAGATCTTCATCTGGGCCTTCTTGTTGCCCAGGTCCACAGCCGCTGCCAGTGCCAGCTGGTAGTACCCGGCCGCGTCGAAAGGGTCCTGAAGGAGAGAAGGCGTTTAGCCACACTCCACACTAATGCACAGCTGGGTGAGGGCGGGGGAGTGCGAGTCTGTGCCCCACCTCCCCAGTTGGCCCACCCCAGACCCTCTTGAGGAGCCACTCTGAAACCCAGACCCAACCCTTCCCTCCACCCCTTGAGATGGCTCCCGGAACAGAGGACAAGCCCAGCGTTGGCAGCCCTGGCTCCTCGCCGCCCCACACAGAGAGGATTCAGGAGAAAATCAAAGCAGGTATACATAGTGATTCGACAAACACTCCCGATCCCCCACCAGACACTGGACTCTGTGCAGGGCGGGAACCATGGCTGAGTCTTGGGGCCACATTGACCACTGGGTGACCAGCGGCCTGTGGGAGCACCAGGAGGCTCCTGAGTCAGCCTGGGGCAGAATGGAGGGCTTCCTGGAGGAGGGGACATCCCAATAAAGGAACTGGCCACGGCAGGCAGCTGGGTAGTGGTGTGTACTTGTGTACATATGTGTGCATGTCTGCTCTGTACAGGGGTGCAGGAAAGAGCTTCTCTCCTTCCTGGGTTTCTGCTGGAGACGATAAAGTCGACCCGTGGCTCCTGATGGAATACTAAGACTGGCTCGTGGTGAAGACAGACATGGTGCTGATGGCGGTCATGGCACAGCTGAGAAGCCCCTTGACCCCAGCCTCCCAGGCCCAGGGACCTTTCCTTCCTGCCCCGTGAGACCGTGGAAGGTTAAGGTCCCGTCCCCGAACCTGGGCATCAGGTCAGGTACCTCTGGGCCTGGCTCCCTGACTCCCATCTTGGACAAGTTTATTCACCTCCCCAGCCTCAGTTCCCCCTTCTTCTGCAGAGTTGCTTAGTCATCAATCACATAGAACCTGGGGTTCTAATCTCCATGTGGTCCCTTCCTCAGATGACCCATGGCTCAGGAGGACATATCACATATGACTGCAGGTTCTGGGTATAAGGAGTGCAGATGGGCCACAGTCATGCCAGACCCCAGCCTCTGCAGCTCCTATTCTGGGGAAGGCCCAGCCCAGAGCCTAGCCTGGGACAGCGGGCAAAGACATGGAGCATGCAGGATCCCTGGGTCAGAGGGTTGTGGGTTCCAGGATCCCAGATAAGAGCCCAGATCAAACAGAGCATGGGTCACATAGAGCCTGAATCACCCACAGCATGGATCACACAGAGCCTGGATCACACTGAGCCTGAATCACCCAGAACCTGAATCACCCAGATCCACGATCACACAGAATCTGGATGGCAGAGAGCCTGGATGTCACTGAAACCAGATCAAACAGAGCCAAGATGCCACAGAGAAGGGATTGCACAGAGCCTGGATGTCACAGACCGTGGGTCACATAGAATCTGGATCACAGAGAGCCTGCATCACAGAGTCTAGACATCAAAGAGCCTGGATCACCCAGGGTTTAGATCACATCAAGTCTGAATCACCCAGATCCTGGA
This sequence comes from Martes martes, assembly GCF_963455335.1. NCBI lineage: Eukaryota > Metazoa > Chordata > Mammalia > Carnivora > Mustelidae > Martes > Martes martes. The sequence goes on from NC_137889.1 coordinate 142,012,795, forward strand.
TCACACAGAGCCAATATGTCACAGAGCCAGGATCACACAGAACCTGGATGGCAACAGAGCCTGGAAAACACAGAGCCTGGATCATACAGAGTTGAGATGCAACAGAACCTACATCATACAGAGCCCAGATGTCACAGAGCTTGGATCACACAAACCCTGAATCACTCAGAGACTGAATCATCCAGAACCTAGATCACACACAGTCTGGATCATGCAAAGCCTGAATCACCCAGACCCTGGATCACACAGAACCTGGATCACACACAGCCTCGATGTCACACAGCCCGGATCACACAGATCCTGAATCTCCAGAGACTGAATAACTCAGAGCCTAGATCACACAAAGTCTGGATCACTCAAATCCTGAATCACCCAGAGCCTGGATCACACAGAACCTGGATGAAATAGAGCCTGAGTCACCCAGAGCCCCAATCACACAGAACTTGGATGGCACAGAGCCTGGAACACAGAAAACCTGTATGGAACAGAGCCTGGATCATGCAGAGCCTAGATGTCACAAAGTCTGAATCACACCAAGCCTGGATGTCACAGAGACTGTACTGTACAGAGACTGCATGTCACAAAGCCTGGATCATGAATAGCTTGGATATCACAGACCCTGGAAGTCACAGAGCCTGGATCACTCAGGCCGTGGACCACACAGAGTCTGATGTCACAGCGCCTGGATGACATAGAGTATGCATGTTACAGAGCCAGGATCAAACAAAGTCTCAATCACACAGACTATGATGTCATAGAGCCTGGATCACACAGTACCCGCATGTCACAGAACCTGGATCACAAAGAGTCTGAAATCAAAGAGGCTGTTTGTCACATAGCCTGGATGACACAGGGCGTGTTTGGGACAGACGCTGGTTCACACAGAACCTGATTCACACAGAGCCTGGATCAAACCAGCCTCAGTCACTAGGAGCCTCAATCACATAGAACCTAGATGGTCTAGAGTCTGGATCACACAGAACCTACATGGAACAGAGTCTGGAACACAAAGAGCCCTGATGTCACAGAGCCTGCATGTCACAAAATCTGGATCATATTGAGCCTGGATGTCACAAACCCTGGATTCAAAGAGCCTAGATATAACAGATCCTGGATGTCACAGTTCATGGAGCACTAAGGCCATGCATCACACAGAGTCTGATGTCACCAAGTCTGGATGACACACAGTCTGCATGTCACAGAGCCAGGATCACACAAAGCCTTGATCACACAAACTCTGATTATACAGAGCCTGGATCACACTGTACCTGCATGTCACAGAACCTAGTTCACTAAGAGTCCAAAATGAAAAACGCTGGTTGTCACACAGCCTAGAGGGCACAGAGCATGTTTGAGACAGACACTGGTTTGAACAGAGCCTGATTCACACAGAGCCTGGATTGCACAAACAGAGCCTGGACCACACTGAGCCTGCATCAAATGGAGCCAAGATGTCACAAAGAAGGGATTGCAGAGAGCCTGGATGTCACATTGCCTGAGTCACTTAGAATCTGGATGGCACAGAGCCTGCTGAATATACAGCATGGATGTCAAAGAGCCTGGATCACCCAGAGCCTGGATCACATCGAGCCTGGGTCACCCAAAACCTAAATCACCCGGAGCCTGGATCACACAAAAGCTGGATCACACAGAGCCCAGATGCCACAGAGCATAGATCACACAGACCCTGAACAACCCAGAGACTGATTCACACAGAACCTAGATCACACACAGTCTGAATCACACAAAGCCTGAATCACACAAAGCCTGAATCACCCAGATCCTGGATCACACAGAATCTGGATGGCACAGATCCCTGATGTCACAGAGCCTGGATCACACAGAGCCTGAATCACCAAAGACTGAATCACCCAGAATCAACATCACACAGTCTGGATCACCCAAAGCCTAAATCACCCAGATTTCTGGATCACACAGAAGCTGGGTGGAACAGAGCCTGGATCACACTGAGCCTGTATGGAACAAAGTCTGGAGTGTCACACAGAGCCCAGATGTCACAGAGCTTGGATCACACAGACTCTGAATCAGCCAGAGACTGGATTACCCAGAATCTAGATCACACACAGTCTGGATCACACAAAGCCTGAATCACCCAGAGCCTGGATCACCAGAGACTGAATCACCCAGAATCTGTATCAAACAGTCTGGACCACTCAAAAAGTCTGAATCACCAGAGCCTGGATCACAGAATGTAAGGGCCTGGTTGGCCAAAGGGAGTCATTTTGTGTTTATGCAGTGAACTTAGATTGACCCCGCCCCTCCCAGAGGAACTTAACTTGCAAAGCCTAGATACAAGGGCGGCTCAGGCCAGCTGAAGACATCCAATCAGTGGGGTGTGCATATATCTACTAGGGTAAATTGAAATTCAATTGGCCACCCGTGTGTGACCTAGCAGTTTTTTCTGTGTGGTAGACCTAGCATGACTGTGCAGTTTTCTCTGTGTATTGCAATCTCATTGGCCACCTGTGTATAGCCCGGCTAAACTACCTCCATAAAAGTTAGTCTTTGAGGCTGGGAGGGGACGCCTCTTTGCAAGAGACGGCCCTGACCAGTCAGTTTGATTCTTGATGCTTGCCGCGAAATAAAGCTTTGCTTGACCTTCGCTTTTTATCAGTCTCGCTCCTTTGATTACGGACCCTAACATGGATCACATAGAGCTGGATATCACAGAGCCTGGATCACACAGAATGTGGATGTCACAGGTCATGCGTGGCAGAAAGCCTGGATTGCACAGAATCTGGATTCACAGAGCCTGGATGTCCCAGAGGCTGTATGTCCTAGAGTCTGGACCCCACAGATCCTGGTTCACAAAGAGCCTGGACCACACAGAGCCTGGATCACGCAGAGCCCAGATGTCACAGAGGCTGGATCGCACAGAATCTGAATTGCACAGAATCTGAATCGCAGAAAGCCTGGATGATAAAGAGCCTGGACATCACAGAGCCTGGAAGGCACAGAGCCTGGATGTCACAGAGCTTGGATCACACAGATTCTGGATCGCACAGAGCTTGGATCACACAGAGCCTGGACCGCATAGAGCTTGGATTGCGTAGAGTCTGGAACACACAAAGCCTGAATCACACAGAGCCTGGATGTCGCAGAGCCTTAATCATGCAGACTGGAAGGCAGTGAGGCTAAGTTGCAGTACACACCACTGCCCACAGGCTCCCCAAGAACTGCGGGACTCTCACAGAGCAGGAGGCCGCAGTGACCACCTCTGACCACAAGGTGTCACTAGTGCACAGCCAAGGCTGCCCCAGGCAGGGAGTTACAGGTCTCCAACTGGGTGAGGGTCTTCCAAAGGCACCCAGCTCCTTGATGCCATTCGGCAGGGAGAGGGAGGGGAAAAAGTCAGCCCTAAGCTGGGGTGCCCCCCCACTTCAGCGAACATGGAGCAGGGACACTGTGCAGTGCAGTGCTGTACCCCGGGTGGGGTGATAGGGCAGCAGCCTGTGTAGGGGAGCAAGGGAGACACCTCCAGGCTCTGGTCTGCGTCCATTGCAGGGCTGGGAGCAGATGGGAAAGGGGCCAGCTCCAGCTCCTCCAGCTCCGACAGGGCAGGAACTAAGCCAAACCCCACGGGTCACACCCCGTCCCCAGCCTGTTTCCCTCTCTGGGATTCAGGATTCCAGGAAGGAATTGCTCTGTCCATAAGGGCAGGCTTCCTGGAGGAGGTGCCAGGATTTGGGTAGCACCTTACAGCGTGGGTCTCTGGGGATAGCACTGACTTCTCCCTGACGCCCTGGGATGTCCCTCTCTTCCTCCTGCTTTAGACTCAGCTTTGCATTGCCTCCTCCAGGAAGCTCCCCTGATTACACGCCTTTTTGTTTTGACCCCATGGTGGCCAAAGTCTGTTCACAGATCAGCACTCCAGGGACGCTGAGCTCTGGAGGGCAGGGCCTGGCTGGTATGGGAGTTCGGACAGTGTCTGCTGACCGTGCCTGCTCCTCTCAGCCTGGCCTGGAGCTCGGGGACACACCAGGGCCAGCGCTAGTGGAGGGCAGGACCCCGTCCTGGGGGTCTGGGCTCGATCCCACGCCAAGAGGGCCCCCAGTGCCTAAGCCTACCCCCCGACCCCCACCCACCTTCAGGTCATAGAAGAGGATGTCACCAAGCACCAGATACACCTTCACATAGTACAGGGTCTCCTCATCAAACTGCAGGGGTGAGCCGCACAGCGACAGTGCCTTGAGGTAGAAGTGCTCTGCCAGCTCGCCGTGGCCCAGCCTCTGGTGCAGGACGGCCAGCCGGTGGTAGGCCACACGCTCGTTCAGCCGGTCCCCTAGGGACGCAGGGGAGGGGGCACACGTGAGAAACCCAAAGCTTCCCCCTGGGGCGGATTCGGGGCCGCTCAGCCCAGCCCCCCGGCAGGGGAGAGGATGGCCGCAGCCCCAAGCAACCCCACAGGCATCCTGGGCTGTCCCCTTCTGCTCCCACCCTGCAGGGGTCAGAGGCCGAAGCCCCACTGGGGCAGGGGTGCAGGGCTCACCCCGGGTGATGCTGAGTGCCAGGGCCATGTGGGCGAACTCCAGGCCCTCGAGGGGCAACTCCAGCTCAGCCAGCAGAGCCACCAGCTTGTTGCACAGCCGCAGTTCCGCCTCCTGGTTCCCCGTGGTCACGGCCAGCGGCAGCGCCCGATCCTGCCACACAGGCAGCGGGTCAGGCCTCACCCGCCGCAGCCAGCCCCAGCCCAGAATCCCCAGAGCCCCGGACGTGCACGGGGAGCTCCCACCCCATCATCCTGCTGCATCTTATTCAGCTCTGGTCCCTGGGGAAAGGTCAGCTTGGAGTGGCCCTGATGGCCCCAGGGCTACTGGGCCATGAGCAAGCTGTGGTGTGACCCACAGCCCATCTTGGGAACCTCAGCCCAGCTCTCCACCCCTGAGCGATGAGAGTCTGACCCGGAGGATCCAACACCCACCCCCTACCAAGATCTAAAAATGCATTTCTCTGTCCCCAGGGCAGAGCTGGGTGGGGAGGGAGAAGCCGGCCTCTTTCGGAGGCTTGTACAGTTCAGGGCCCTGGGGCCGGTCCCCCGACTGACGTGCTGTCCTGTGCCTCCCTTAGCTTCAACTTCCTCATCGGCAAGACGGAGCAGGGCTCGCCTCCCAGCTGTTTGAGGGCCTGGAAGCCTAGAGCTGTGTTTGTCCCTCAGATGGTCCCTCCTTTCTCTGTCCCTCCCAGGTTGGGGGGGGTCAAGATCACTCCAGGCGAAGGCACCCAGAAAGGAAGTGAGTGCATGGGGCCTCTGCTGCCCCACCCCTAGGCCCTGGCCTGTGGGGGGCCATGCCCCAGCCCGCCCTCATCACCCAGCTCACCCGGTAGAAGGACACGGCTTTCTCCCGCTCCCAGGTCCCGTTGAAGAAGATGTCCCCAGCTGCCTCAAACAGCTCCAGCCCCAGGTTGGGGTCCCCTGTGTACAGGGCCGCATTCTGTGCCACCTGTGGCATGGAGAAACTCTCATGAGACCACAGTGCTCTGTGCCTCCCCAGCCGCCCCCAGACCCTCAAGGGCATCCCGAGGATGCACTGGGTATCTCTTTCCTCTCTCACACCTCCGTCCTTCAGTGGGGACTGGCCTGGTTCCAGACCCTGTGCAGCTGGAGACATCAACTCCCACGACATCCCAGGGGGAGCACCATCCAGCTGGGGCCCCGAGTCTGGGACTCTGGGACTGAGCTCAGAGGGGGCTCTGAGTCCTGCCAACGGCTCCCAGACCCCGGCATGCTCCCCTCCAGCTTCCCCTCTACTATCTTCCTCCACTGCCCTTGGCAACACCTGCCCACACACATCTCCTGTCTCTCCCATCCTGTCACCACCCCCTGCTCAGGATGTCGCTTCTCTGCTGGGCCCAGCAAGGTGCTCAGCAAACACCATGTGAGCAGACAAGAGTGGACTAGGCGCCATGGGCAGTCCAGACCTGCCACACTCCCATGCACCGCTGGCCTTTGCCCCTGTGTTTCCCACCACTGGGAGTCCCTCCTCCCACGTGGGCACTGGCCCCACTCACCCTGCTACAGAAAGCAGCCTCTGCTCACCCTCCCTGCGGCTCCTGTCTGCACCACCACACCCCTGCCCAACAGCCCCGAGCCACAGCTGTCAGAACTGCCACCCCCTCTCAGCCGCCAGCTGCCGACCTGTGATTCTGGACCCCTGGCCCAGGTAAGTACACAGCAGGTGCTCAAAAATGAAAACATTCATGAGCCTCACAAGCCTCCCAGTTTACTCCAAATCGTGTCATGTTTGGGAATGTGACTGGAAACAGAGCTCCCGTGATGAATGTGTTTTTTAAGAAAACAGGCCACGTGCTGCCGAAGCAAGTTTTTCTGTGTGTCATTTGAGGGAAAGCATCACTTGCGCATCTAGGGAGCACCTGCTGTATACCAACATTGTTGCGGGCATGCAGATGGGGGCTGGGATTGTTGTGGAAGATGCTGGGCACTGGGGGCCCAGGGTGGGGCTGGCAGAGGCAGGCTGGCATGTAGCAGGTGCCTGCAGCAGATCAGGGATGGAGGGTGAGTGAGCGCACGCCTTGCCCCTGCACCTGGATGTAGAGGTCCACCAGCTCGTTCTGCTGGAGGATGTAGTAGATCTTCCCTGCCTGCAGCCAGGCGTGCGCCTCCTTCTCCTTCCTCTGCAGGTCGATGAAGATGCCCAGACTGCGCTTGGTGTAGTCCAGCGCGGACTTGTAGGCCCTGGAAGGAGAGCCAGCCGCTCAGAGCATGCTCCCAGACCAGGGCGGCTCCTCCCGGCACCTGAGCGGGGACCAGGCTCTCTGCAGGGCATAGGGAGGGGGAGGGGACCACCCTGTCTCTGCCCCCACCCCTGCTCCCTAGACATGGGCATGCGAGCTCTCCGCCCATAGCTGGGACCCTTAGCTCCAGGCGAAGACTCAGCAAACATCTAGCCAGTGGTTCTCACACTTGGCCATGATTGTAGGGCCCTGCTCCCAGAGCTTTGGACTCAGTGGGTCTGGGCTGGGGCCTGAGAAGGTGCATTCTCAGGAGGCTCCCCAGGGATGCACCTACTGCTGGTCCGGGGACCCCACTTTGACAAATATCGATCAAGGCCACTGTCCATTAGACCTGTCATGAAACTGAGGCCCAAGGGTGTGGGGTGGAGGCCAAGATCAGCCCGTGGCTCCTTCCTTGCCTCTCAGGGAGTCCCCAGCTGCAGGGGGTGTGGTCAGCGGTCTCCCCGGGCCATCCTGTCACCCCACCTGCTCAGGATGCTCAGTGTGGGTGTCACCCAGGACACGTGACCCTGGAACTCTGCCCATGGGAAGCAGGTGGGCCAGCCAGCTACCTCTTCAGGGAGAAGAATCTTTCGGGTCCACATGGACACCATCCTGACATCTGGGGGGACTGCTGGGGACAGGCTGCCCGGCCCAGAGCTGCGCTGGCTGGAGGAGACTCAGGGCAGGCAGCAGTCAGCTTACAAAAGCCACTAGGATGTGAAGAATGGCCCAGAAATTCACTCTTCCTCCACCGGGCGGTCAGGAGGTGTGTGGGCAGAGGACACCTGTCCTGGGACCTGTGAGCCATGACGACCCCCCAGGCCTACTGGCTCACAGCCTGACTGACACTAGGAATGAAACGGTCCCCGAGGAGAGGCTGCGCCAGGATTGGGGCCGGCATCCTCACCGCTCAGTGCCCAGCGACAGGTAGAGCTGGCTGATGGTCTCCAGGAGCTGGCCCTCCAGCACCTTGTCGGCCACCCTGCGGGCCAGCGAGAGCTGGAACTCGTGGTAGACGACGCACTGGGCCTCTCTGGGCATAACGGTCCTATAGAAATGACAGAGCCTCTGGACGGCTCGCAGCTGGCCTGGGTAGGGGAGACAGGAGGAGGACATCACTGTCCCACACTGCAGTGACATGGGATGTTTGCTAAGCTCAGAGGCCTCTGCTCTGTGCCTGCTCCTTCTGTGCCGCAAGCTGGGGTCACGGCAGATGGGGAATCTGAGTCCAGACATGCAAGGCCACCTGCTCAAGGTCGCACACTGTGATGAACCTGGGCAGGACATGCCATAGACATGCTGCTGATCACTTCTACAATTCTTAGGCCTGTGGGTCCTGGCCTGCCTTTCTCTGCTTCCCAAAACCCCTCCTGGCCGGACAGGGGCTGCCTTCACACCACGCTGACCAGGCAGGGATCACTGGCCTCCCGTGCAGCAGGCGGGCACGCGGAGTCTGAAGCAGAGTTCCGAGTCTGGGGCACACAGCACATGGCGGGGCTGGGACTCCGACCCGGCTTCCAGCTCCTTCACGAAGCCAGGATCCAAGCCCACGGCCTTACTTGCCTTGCCTGAACCGGGAGCTGAGAACGGTCAAGCGCTTTCCCCACTAAACCAATCCAGACATCGAAGAGGACACAGATGACCAGAACAACCCCATGGCCATGAGACCTTGTGCGTCCTGTCGTCCGGATCCCAGCGCCACTCTCAAGACATGTAAGGGGACAGATGTCTTATAAAAAGCATAGAATGAGACCAGGAATCAGTAGGAAGAAAGTTCAGGAAATTCCCAAATAGGCGGGCACGAAGAATGGGTTCCTAGACAGCCTGTGGCCGGCGGAAGGCATCACAACAGGAATCGAAGGGTTTTGGAGATGAGTGGAGATAAAAGGACAATGTACCCAAACCTATGGGATGCAGAACAGCAGCGTTTAAAGGGACTTTATAGCTATAAACACCTACGTTAAAAAGGAAGGAAAAAAAAGAAAAATTTCAGATAAAAAATGTCCACCTTAGGGAACAAGAAGAAGAGGAGGTAACTAGACCCGAAAGGAAAGGAACAACAGAGGCTCCAGAGCAAAGATAAATTAGTAACAGGGAGAATAGAAAAACTGAGAGAAAATGAAAGAAACCGAGTGATGAATCTTTGGGAAGATGGGCAAAGTGGACTCCTCTTTAGCCAGACCAGAAGAAAAGCTGTCAATTGTTAGAATCAGCAGCGAAAGGGGGACCTCAGCACCAATCTTACAGAAATGAAAGGATCACAGAAGAGATGCCGACAAAGGTCAACCTCGATAAAACAGACAAGCCTGGGGAGACACAGGCTACTGAAACCAGCTCACAGAGGATTCAGCGTGACTCTCAGTGTCCCCGAGGTTCAGCATGGGGAAGGGGGACAGAAGCCTTGTGAGCATGGCCAGGACCTGCCTGAGGCTGCAGGGCACGTCTGGGAACCCAGCTCTTGGTTCCTCCTAGGTCCAGAGGGTCCCCTTCCAGGCTCAGTGAGTGTCCTGTATCCCTCAATGGCTTCCCAGTGCTCTTGGGGAAAATTCCAGGCCACAGTCTGGGTTCCCTGGCCCCTGCCTAATCCTCAGCCAAGGTTCGCATCACCCGCTATCCAACACACCCATCCCAAACACTGCATATCCCTGCATGGCCCAGCCTACTCACCCCAGAGCCTTTGCACAGATGGCACCTTCTGCCTGCCCTCCATCCCATGTGTGGCTCAACCCTCAGGTCCCAGGTCTAGGGCCAGGAGCCTCCCGTCATCACAGGGAGTACCCCCTCTTGTGCCTCCTGTGACCTGGGTATCGGGTTCCCACACCTGGCCACCAGCCCACGTGGGTGCCCTTTCTGGCAGAGCTGGCATGGAGCCTGCCATACTCTGAGAGCCACCGCACAGTCAGCCTCACAGCAGCTGCAAACATCTGCAGGGTTCCATCATTCAACACCCTGGATGGTGGAGAAAACCACCGCTTGCCTCCGGGTCACAAACCCCAGGTGGGTGTGCTCCAGGCAGCAAAGGGAAGAAAACACGTTATCTCCCAGGACACCGGCGTGCGCAGTCAGGACGTGGGGAAGTGTGGGGCCAGGAGCCAGGTGTGGCGGACGCTTACCCTCCACGTGGTCCGTCTCCACGGCGACCAGGAAGGCCCACTCATAGCAGCACTTGGCCTGCCGGGCGAGGGCCCGGCGGGTGTACAGGTGGCCCAGCCGCAGAAGCACCCAGGTGAGGTCTGGGCCGCACTCTCTGCTGGGCAGCCGTGCAAACAGCGTCACAGATTCCCGGTGGTAGTGCTGGGCCAGGCCTTCTGCGCCGGCCTGCAGGCACAGGGCCCCGAAGTTGGCTAGGACCACCGCCTGGTTCTGCAGCTGGCCCCGGGCCCGGGCCACCCGCAGGGCACGGTAGTAGCCCTCAGCCGCCTGCCGGGTCCTGCCTGTCCTCCGTAGGGCCACGGCCACCATGTTAGCGATCACGCCCTCCTGGTCCATGCTGGCCACGGCCATGTCCAGGACGGACTCAAGGATGTCCAGGGCCACCGTGCTCTGGCCACAAAGCACGTACAGCCAGGCCAGTGCCACTATGTAGTCCACGGCCAGGTGGCTGCCGGCCCCCATGGCCACATCCACGGCCTGCGTCATGAAAGAGATGGCTGTGGCCTGCTGCCCGTGGCAGCTGTACAACTGGGCCAGACTGGCACAGAGCAGGCCACGCAGCGCCCAGCTCGGGCTGGGGGCCACAGAGGCCAGCGCCTGCCTGAGGTAGAGTGCCGTCTGGGCGGGCGGCCGGTGCAGCCGGGGCGAGTTGCAGAGGACCAGGTCCACACTCCGGAGTGCGCTGCCCGGTGAGCCCCGGGCCCGCAGCGAGGCCCCCCGGACGCAGCCGAGAGCCAGGTGCGGCAGGCACTGGCGGCCGTAGATGTCTGCCAGGAGCAGGTAGCCGTCCACAGGCCATGTGGCCTCTGGGGCGCCCACGGCCCCATGCAGCAGTAGCAGCCTCTCCAGGAAGGGCAGGGCCTCCTCCAGCTGCTTGAGGCGGGCGTGGTGCTTGGCCAGCAGGAAGCAGACCCGGGCCTCGGCCTGGGGGCTGTGGCAGAGGATGGCCCGCCGCAGGGCGAGCCTTAGGAGGGCCGACTCTGCCTCGGTGCTGCACAGATGGCTGGGCGTCCCCAGGAGCAGTGCCAAGGCCTTGGGGACCACCTGGGCACACCTGTCCCTGTTCTTCTGTTTCAGGTGGACAGTGGCTAGGTTGGTATACACGGCCACCACGAGGAAGAGGTCGCTGAAGTGGCCACCCAGTGCCCCCAGGGCCTCCTCGAAGTACACTCGGGCCTGTGACAGCTTCAGCCTGCGCACGCACAGCCTCCCCAGGAGGAAGCAGAGCCTGGCCAGGGCCATGGGGAAGCCAGCCTTCTTGGCCGCCCCCCGGGCCTGTGCCAGGTGCTCAGCCAGCTCCTCCTCGTCGGTGAAGCCCGGGAACAGGGTGCTCAGCCCCGGCAGGGAGAGGTCATACAGGCCACGGAAGCAAGCCTCATACCCGGGTGCGTCCAGGAACAGCAGCAGCGAGCCCAGCACCTCGGGGTGGGCCCAGTCAGCCCCTGAGTCCAAGCAGAAGGAGGGCTCCTCACTATGCGGGGAGCCTGTACCACTGGACGCCATGCACAGACCCCAGGACACTGGCTCCTCGAGGCAGCCCTGGCCAGACTTGCATTGTTCTAGAACATTCTTCACCTTCTGGAGGGTCTCACATGGATCTGGGTGCAGGCCAGGCAGAGGCATTTCTGCAAAGCACCAAAACCCCCGGATGGATTAGAGTCTGATCTGGGTCTAGGCTGGGGTAGAGACAGCCCTCCGAGCCTCAGGGTTCCTATCAGGTATTGCCTCAGTCTCCCCTACACAGGAATCGAAATTTACATGAAGGGTTGAGCCCAGGGCCCAGCACCCAGCGCTCAGTGGGAACTCAGTCATGGTTATAAGCATAGGGATCCCTCTGGATAAGCTTTTCACCCAGTGAACCCCTTCGTATGCTTCTCATCTGAAAGCACTCTGAGTGATCACTCAGAGTTCTTTTCCCTCCAGAAAGAATTAAAGCCACTTGATGGACAGAGATGTCCACCTTCCCAGCTACGGCTGCCTCTGAGGGACTTCCCAGTGCTTGGAGGGGTGCCTCTTGTCAGGTGCAGGAGCCCCACGTAATCATTACCAGCCAATCAGAGCTATGGGTCAACACGTGTTCAAAAGCCACCCACAGAACGGATGAAACCCATACCGCTGGAGGATAGCAACGTCTGTGTCCCTCTGTCCCGCTGGTGCCTGGGACCATGCCTGGCTGGAAAGTTGAGGAATGGCTCCCAGACACCCCAGTGTTCCCCCTGGCTGGTTTGAGAATCGGAGGCCCACAGCTACTAAAGGGACGAGGTGCTGGAGAATCTGGGGCACCTGCTGCCCCCTGTGCCCGCCCGCCGGACTTGTGGCTTTGGATGGAGCCAGTGCCCGGAGGCATTCCGAGGGCCCAGGAGTGCAGAGCTAAGTTCCCTGCTGTGAAAACACAAGCTTAAAGGGGAGTGTGTTTGCGAAGAAGGAACCAGCATCGAAACACTCTTCTCTCTCAAGTTCACTTGCAAAAAATAGGTTCAGAATTAATTATCTTAGTTAAAATAGGATTGAACGAATAAAATAGAACTAAATGAATAAGAAAGAATTCAGTGTGGTTCAGGGGCAAATGTCTGACCCAACTACCTAATGTGTGGCTGTGAACGCTACCCCAGCCCTTCAATGCCACCAGGTCCTGCCTCCCCTCACTCAGCAAGCCCTGAGCTTCAGGGGGTGCCAGGGGCAGCCCAGGAATATCCAGAACCTTCCTTGCCCAGTACCCAAAGTGGCCCTTCCCTGTTTCCATCTCAGTGGACCCCATGCCCAGGGAGCCCCAGTGGGGCCCCTGGCATTCAAGTCCCCAGGATCTCGCTGATCTGACCGTCTCGGGGGAGGAAGGGGATGAGATGGAGGTGTGGAGGGAGGAGGGGGTCTCCCTTAACCAGCTCCCAGGGGAAGAAGAGGCAGGTCCTAGAGGGGTTTCTGCAGCTCAAAGCTCCAAATCCAGGCTCTACACCCCTTACCCTCTCCAAATAGAGATTTCAGCTGGTCTAGGTTTCAAGAAAGGAACCCCCGGTCAGGCATGGGCTCAGGCAATGGAAGGGATGCCCCACCTGACCGTCCTCCCCCACGGAGGTGTGAGGTCCCTGCCCAGCACCCCATTCGAACCCAGCTCTGTGGCCTTCTGCCTTCATCATCCCGAGAGGCCCTGCCCTATCCCCATGGGGACACAGGACTCTGCCCTGTGGGAAGAACCTACCTTGATCTCCCAGCTGTTCAAACTCGGCTTCTTCTATTCTGTCTGAAATGGGAGAGAAGAGAAGCGTCAACCTTGGCCAGCACCCCGGGAGAGGCCATGTCAGGAGGGAGTGGTGACTCTGCACAGGAACACTGCAGCAGCCTGAGGGGCTGTGGGGCTGGGGCCTCCCCTGGTCGAGGGGCTGAGAATCCCCAACTAGCCTAGCAGGCTCTGCCTGCCCCTACCCTCCCCCGGGACCACGTGCTTCTGCGGCCACTGCTCTGGGAACAGGGCGCACTCCCCATCACAGGCAGCCCTCAGCTTCACGGGCTCTCCCTAGGATCTGGGGGAGCTCCACCTGCATCCCCATCCTCCTCGTGCCAGGGCCAGGTCTTCCCGAAGCCTCGCTTTCCACCTCCTGAAAATGGGCTGATGCTAGCAGCTGACTAGGAAATGTCCTATGAAGTGTGACGTCAGCTACGACAAATGTGCGTGCTCACGGGAAGCTCCGCGGCCCCCTGCAGAAAAGGTCCTCTCCCCCAGTGCACCCCACCCCCACTGACGGGTGCCGACAGACTTCCTGAGAAAAAAAGACATCGTATGCCGGCCTTACATGCTCAGCTGAGATCTAAGTTTGCCTGTTGAGGAAGAGAACCAGTCCACGGGAACCTAGAAAGGTTAACTCGGCTGTTGGTGGAAAAGTTCCCACGGCGCACGTCAGCATGCAGACCATGAGACCATGTGTGTAAATGTGCACGTGTGTGCAAGTGCGATGTGTGTGGTGTGTGTGTGTGCATGTGTGTTTGCACGTGTGTGTGCATGTGCATGCATGGTATAGAGGTGCGATGTGTGCATATATGCACATATGATGTGTAGGTGTGTGCATGCATGTGTGTGTAGGCATGTGCACACGTGTTTGCACACATACTGTGTGGGTGTGTGCGTGGATATGCATGCATGGTGGACAGGTGTGTGATGTGTGTGCGTGTGTTTGCACACGTAATGTGTAGGTGTGTGCATCTGTGTGCGTGTGTGTGTGTTTGTGTGAGCACACGTGTACTCCCCTCCATCTGTGGGATGAAGGAACCAGCTATCATGGCACCCCGGCTGTCTACCAGCGAGTTTGCTCCAGCGCCATTCCCCCTGTTGCTGTTGGCGTGCTCCCCACCTCACCCACGGCAGCGGCTCCCCTGAGGACAGAGTGGTGTGGTGAAAGGGAGAAGCATTATCTTCAAGGGGTGGCAGCCCTCAGGTCCAGCCCTGCCCCCACAGAGGTCAGGCAACCCGACCTGACCCCAGCCATAGGAGCCCAGGCCTGCCCTGTTGTGATGGGGGAACGGTCACTCCCACACAGACCATGGGAGGGGAGGCCTGTGGGCAGTGGGCCAGCCCCAGGCCTGCGTGCCACCCCCGCCCCGGGGGATAGTAGCTCCTAGGCCAGTGCTCCTTGAGCAGCAAGGAGCCTCAGGGTCACTTGGGGGTATCTCCGGGCCCCTTTCTCTGTCCCCCTCTCTGTGTCTGGCCTGTCTACTGCCCCAGAATCCCCACAGGCAGCAAGAACATCTGTTGGTCACTTTAAGTGCCCAGAGGTTGGCATTCATGCACTCTATGGACCAATGGAGGAAGCTGGGCCTCCTGGAAAGGGAACGGGGGCAGGGGTTACCGTGAGCAGTGCACGGAAGCCAGGACAATCCCACTCCACTGAGGGGACAGGGGGACGTCCATATCTGGGGCTGGGGAGCTAGGGCTGGAGGCCACCAGCCAGTGTGGCCCTGTGGGAAAGCGGTCCAGCTCCAAACCCTCCCCTGTCCTTCTGGGAATTTTCCCACAGAAACCGACCTGGGCACCTGGCCGGAGGGGGGTGCTGGCTGCAGGTCTTGTGACCTACCCATGCTGTACACTGTGCAGACGTCCACACCAGAAACCCTCCTCAGTAGCTGCCTGGCATCTTCCTCAGAAAAGCGCCCTTCACTGCTGAAGAATGACCTTTCTTCCTCATTCAGAAAAATCACATTTTCCAGACTGGAAAAAAAGAAGGTGCTTTATTTAAAATGGCACATTTCCAAAGGAAGACCCATTTCTACTCTCTAGTGAGCTTCTAGGCAGCCTGAAAAGCCCCACTTCAATTGCCCCTTCCCCTGCCAAGCGGGTGGTTGATAGCTGCGGACAGAATCAGTCCCTTCTCATCCTGAGCTCCTGCGGCTCCAATAACGGCCTGTGCGGGTGCTCCCTACGGCACCCCACACAAACACCAGGCTCGAGCCTGCTCCAACTCGGGGAGACGGAAAATGGGACACAGAGCAGGGAGAGAAGGAACAGGCGATCTGCACCTTATAGAACTAAATTAGCAGCATAATATGAAACTCTGAAAAGCACTTTGAAACTGGAAGGAGCTATTTTGAGATGCTGCAGAAAATCTCAGAGCAGCGTCTGGAACACCCAACCAAACACCAGGCCTGTATTTCTCAGGGGCGGGCGTCCCGAAGGACAAGGAGATGAAGGACCCGTCTCGAATTCAGGAGAGCCTGGTGCCACGTGGTCTGGAACTTTCTCTGGGTTTAGAGGGCAGGACTGGGACACTGACATAATCTGAGCGTGGTCCACAGTGGCTCTGCAGCAGGGTCATCTCCCGATTGTGGGGACGCAGCAGAGCGCCCCAGTGTCGGGGATACGCCACCCCACTCGCTGGGAAAAGAGGCAGCGTGTTAGAGCCAACTTGCGTGGGGTTCATACGCAAGGAGACAGGGAAAACTGTCATTAACACACTCACATCTGGGCAATCTGGGTAAAGAGATGACGGGAACTCCCTGCCCTCTTTGCAACTTTTCCCTAAGTCTGGAATAATGCATGAGAGTGGGGGAAAAGCTTGGCCACCAGTTTGCTCACTAAACAAAGGATGAAAACGCAGGGTCTGGAATAGATAGGATGGATGTTCTGTCAATACGTGCTGAGCGAACAAGGGGGTCATTAGGGGCTCTCCACCGGCCCCATCACCCTGCAGTCAGGGAGGGGACAGATGAGCTCATCCAGCTCAGTGGCCGGACAAGGTCAGGGCGGGTTTAAGCCATGCAGAGCACAGCCATCAGTGCAGAAGTTGTGGCCCCCCACCCCCAGACATGACAGGAATCGTCTAGACCCAGGGTCCCCAGGCAGCACTCCAAGGAACGCCAGCTGCGAGGGCTGGGAGAGAGAGGGTCCTGAAGGTGAAGTTAGTGCAGAAACACACTCCAACAGGGAGAGGAGGTCAGACTTCGCCGCACCTTCCTGGTGCTAGGAGCCCCCGTGGACTGCCAGCCAGGCTCCCCATCTGAGGCCTTCACCACAGAAGCTCAAGGCCAGGGGAACGGAAAGGCCCCATAGAGGGGCACAGCGGTGCTCGTGGACCGCTCTCCAGGACGCCCCTGCTGCTGCCCGGGGCCACACAGTGGGGACATGCAGAATTCAATAAAGGGTCTTTGCAGGTGTAATTAGCTAGGATGAGGTCACACTGGAGGAGGTAGGCCCTGACCCAGTGCTTCATGTCCTTCTAGGAAGAGGGATACACAGACCCATGGTGGGGGTGGGGGGCACAGGAGGACAGAGCAGAGAACTGGGACGGAAGAGCCCTCTGCTTTCTCAGCCCCTGACAGTCACGGCAGCCCCGGGACCACACTGGATTTCAGGGAACGGTCCCTGCCTGGCTGCATGTGGTGAAGGACACAGGGGTCCAGACAGGAAGCTGACGCCAGCTCTGGGCACAAGCGAACGGTGCCTGGACCGTGGCAGGGGGAGGGGCAGGGAAGGGAGCGCCATCTAGGACCACATCCAGGTTTGTCACCAGGGCATCAGCCAAGGGCAAGGGCGGCAGCCCCCCACTAGGGCAAAAGGGAGGGGGCAGGGCCTCAGCCACTCACTCAGATACTTGGCCCTGCACACTGATGAGACTTGTCCGCACAAACCCAACCTGGCCCGAGACCATGTGCCGGCCCAGGCACCAGGGCAGGCCGGGCACCTGGGCACCCAGGACCTCGATGACATCGCCACAGAAGAAGGTCATTTCTTCAGGCCCGGAGCCCTGGTAGTCTGCCACCGCCGTGGCCAGGCCTGTGGCTGCAGGGTTGGGGAGGGGAGAGTCACACGGTTAGCGCTGGAGGCAGACCCCGGGGGCTCTCTGCCAGGAATGGGTGATCAAGGTTGCGATGAAGCATGGCCTCTGCACCCAATGGGCCTCTAGTGGTCCCTGGAGGGTGCACTTTATCCCTACACTGAAGAAGAGAAACTGAAGCCCAGGGGTGTCCCCCCACCACAGCCAGGGATCTCTCCTCTGTCCTATGCTGGCAAGGCCATGCCAGGAAACCCCCCAGGGCAGATGCAGTAAACACAGGTCCCTCTCCCATGGGGCATTATATTCACTGAGCAGGTACACAAGGCCATCTCTGCAGCAGTCAGCTTGGGGCAGAGCAGAGAGCACTGGACCAGGAGCCCAAGCCAAGGGCCCAGGCTGTCTTTTCAAGAGAAGACCTAAGAAGCAAGCCAGGGACCTGCCCCGGCTTCACCATACCATGTAACATGAATTTGGACCAGCCCGTGGGATCTCTCTGAGCCTTAGCTGTTGCAGCACCAACTGGTCAGGAGTCTAACCACCTCCTCCAGCTTATGGAGGATTCAGGGTGAACACAGAAGCTTCCAGAATGCTGGTGCCTGCCCCAAATCACCCACCCCTTTTCCCAGGGGAGAAAGGCCAGTGAAAGCATTTACCCATCAGTGGGATATCTGAAGTCACAGGTCCACTCACAGAGTCGTCGATGGGGTCCCAGGGGACCCTAAGAGCCCACCTGGAGTGGGACAAGAAAGGATTTCAGGGAAAGTTCGAACTGTGTCAACTGGACAGGTCAGCAGCCCCCAGGGACCCGAGCAAATTCCATTACCTGGCCAATTAAACACACACACACTTCAGGCCCATGCATGCAGCACAACCTGCAGGGATCCCTGTGCTGCCCCACTCAGGTGCCTCCTGCCCGCCCCAGGCTGGCATTCTGGGAGCCCTCCCTCCATTCACCCAGGACAGGAGCTGAGCCACTGCCTGTTAGTTCACAGCTTCTGAACGTCAGGTCATCGAGTTTCTCTCTTTGCTTTGGCTGCCAGGAAGCTCCAAGTCCTGTTAACACCCCACATTCAGCATGTGAGGAGTGTCTGTACTACCCGTCCTCACCTTCCCCAGACTATCTGCCTTGTGCCTCCTGGCTATAGGTACACATTACGCAGCTAGCTCCCTCAGAAGCTTTCCGGAACAAGCCAGAGTAGGGGCACCTGGGGGGCTCCAAAGGGCTAAGTATCTAGCTCTGGATTTCAGCTCAGGGCTTGATTTCAGGGTCATGAATTCAAGCCCCGTGTGGGGCTCCATGCTGGGCATGAAGCCGACTACTTAGAAAAATAATAATAATGAGCCAGAACGTAAAGTAAGAGCTCTGTGCGGTACCCTCCTGCCCGTACAGCTCCATCCGGGAATGACAGCCTCCTCATGCAGGTGGGAGCCCACGGCCACACACTAGGAGCCACAGAACAGGAGCACACATGGGCCTCCGTGAGGCCCAACAACCCGTGGGATGGGCAGGAAGCAGAGAAACAAAGGTCGGTACCTACTGATGAAATGGAATCAAAGTTTCTGGAGCCGCTGCCGCTGCCATGTCCTCAGAGGACGTGCCGGAGCCAGGAGCAGAAGGGTTCACTGTCAGGGCTGCCTCTCCCTGGAGTACACTCGAGGCTCGCCTGAGTGCCTGGGGGCCGCTCCCTGCACCCTGGGGGCTGCTCTTCACCCGCACGCGGTGGTCAGGACACAAGACGAAGAAAGGACCTTTAGAGGGACAGAGAGCGTCCTTCAGTGTGGTTGGACAGTCCTCCAGGTGGGACCCGCCCATTCTGCCAGGTGACACGTGTGAAGGCAGCCTTGCTGGGTCTCCCTGGCCCCAGACTCCACTCAGACCTGCTCTGTGCGCCTCCCCCAGCCTTAGACCCTCAGGGCCTCAGTTTCCCCGTCTGAAGGCCCGACCTGCGATCTCAGGGGTCCTGTGTGTGGGGACCACTGCTGGGAGCCTGGCCTCCACTCCTCTTCTCTGAGGCCAGGCTAAGACAGGCAGCTCTGGGCTCTGTCTGCTGCTGACTCGCACCCAAGGATGAGGCCACCTCGGCACTCAAAGCAGTTTCAGGTCAGGACATCGGGGTGGGCGTGCCTCTTCAGAAGCACTTTTACTATTATTCCCCAGGGGCCTGATCAGGTTGTCACAGCAGAATGATAGGGCCTGGGTCACCCATACTTACTTCTCCCTGCGTGAGGCCCATCAGTCTCCCCAGGTGCACCACAGCCTCCAGGGCTCTCCACCCCCGGGCATCCCCTGCAGAGCGTGGAGCCAGCCGATGACTCCGTCTCCACGTGGCGCTCACCTTCCTGGGCAAGGAGGCTCTCGTGCGTCCGTGTCAAGGCCTCCTGGTCCACGTGGACGCGGACAGCTGTCTCCTCGTCCTCACCAGGCGAGAGCAGCCAGAAGGCCTGGTCCATGAGCAGGTTTTCTAGGCAGTGATGAGTGAAGCCTGGGGGCCAGACAGGCCAGGTCACCAGCAGGCTCCAAAGCAAGGCTCGGGGAGCCCTGTTCTGCCTTGGGGACTCACGGGACATCTACAACCCAGACAGGCCCCAGGTCTGACCGTCAGGGTTGTGTGTGACCATGGGAGACAGCCTGGACTTCCCTGCGTCCTGGCGAGTGTGGACAAGGACAAGTCACCTGAATGACCCTCAGTCTCCTCATCCACAAGATGGGACAGGAGCATTCAAGGGGAGAACATGCGCTGGGGGTTGGCACGGGCCCAGCACAAGACACTCAAGACACTGTCACTCTTATTTTCCAGTCTCCCAGCCTTGGACCGAGGTATCAGAGCACAGTTCCCCAGAGGACGCAGCCAGACCCCACAGACGCCGCCCAACAGACGTGACTGCTTTAGAAAGAAAGCTCTTTGTCTGGGCTGAAAACCACCGTGTCTGTGCTCCCCGGGTCTGAGCTCAGCCTCCCTCGGGGTCTGGCTATGCAAAGCCCTGTACCCAGCTCAGCCCAGGAAGGACGAGGAAGGCGGCCCACCTTCTGGCACAGACTCTGCGCCCCCCTCCCGTCACACCATCACACCCCAAGAGCAGGTGCGTACTGACTCCTGCGTCCCGATGCTCCCTGTGAGCCATCCTGGCTGAAGCCCGATTTACTACAGTAAGTGCTTGGTCAGTGTGTGACAAGTGTCCTCTGAGTGGAGTTCCCACAACTGCTCTGGGAGGGGCCCCACTTTACCAAGAGCGTGGTAGGTAGAGAACTTCCAGATTTCCTCGAAAGTCTTAAAGGTCACCACGATCCGTGCCTGGTCACTGTGGATAGATAGCAGCCTGGCAGACAACTCCTAAGGGGAAAAAACAGTCCCAAGTGGGGGGCTTTTGGGCATCTGATCACCCAGAGGATAGAGTCGCACAATAGAAACATTTTGCACAGGTGACCAGGCAGGGGTGGAAGCCCAGAGCCGATTCCTTTATGAACCGAGGGGGGCTCTCAAGCCAGCCGTGGCTCCCCAGTGCCTGTGCCAAGCCCTGCTCTTTCCTGGAGCCCCTGGGGGCTCCATGCTCCACCCCACCCTCCACGACAAGCAGGTTCTCTCAGCAGGCTGGGCTCTTAGCCCTGTGCAACCCAACCCTGCCTACCAGGCCTTCCCATAGCACCGACACGGGGATTGTCCGGACTCTAGCGCCCCCCTCCTCTGACTCCCATCCCATGAATGCCCAGGGGGCGATCGGGCATGAACAGAACACCAGCACTTAAAAGGCACAGGGTACGTGTGTGGGGGAAGGGTGCTACTCTGGGGTCCGCTTGACAGACCAGAAACTAAGGCCACATTTCTTATCTGAGGTCTGACCCTCAGTACATGGCAAGGCTGGGGTTCTGCCCCTGGCCTGGCATCACCCAGGGTGGCCCCGCGGCAGAGCACTGGGCTGAGACTCCTGTGCCACTTGCAGGATCCACACCTCACCAAACATCCCTGACGGGTGGCTGGGAAAACTGGGTTTACAGAGGCCAAGGTCAGGCAGGCTGACTACAAGGTCACCTGGTGGCTGCCCAGCCCAGCCCCCTTGTTGGCCATGGTCCTGCCTGAAAGTCCATTGTGCAGAGGCCAACAGGAGCCTGGCCCCATCATCAGAGTAAGATCAGCACACGCCAGTCCCTTCCGCTCCCCATGACAGAGACATTAAGAATCTCAGCAGGGTTGGGAGCATGGAGAAAGGGATGAGACCCTGGGAGCATCATGGGCCACATGTGGCTGGATCAGCAGGTGTGATCAGTGGCTCCCTAACCTAGACATCCAGGAGAACAACCAGGGACAATCACAGTGCCACCACATGGTGAGTTCCAGGGGCGTTCTCCCTTTCTGTGGCCTTGGCCCCTCAGCAACAGAGGCCTGGGCATCAACGGCCCTCCTCCTAGGTCCACCCCGTCCTTTGTCCCCCTTCTCAGCCTTGGAGCCCCTCCAAGGGGCCCCACCCCTTCCAACCTCCCAGGCCCCCGGGGAAGCCGGTCTCACCCCCAGTGCACGGGCCACCTCCCGGCTGTCATTTTCCAGCAGGCGGAGCCGGCTCCTCACGGTCTGTTGCAGGCTGGCGTCCAGCAGCCCCGTCTTCCTCCGCACGGCCAATAGCTGCAAGGTCAGGTCTGGGAGGGGCAGCACCGAGCCAGCACTCAGCAAAGCCGCCAGAGTCACTGCGACCTCCAGCCCCGACCTCCCCACCACACCAGACAGGGGCATTCAAGCTCCAGCAGATCACCCATGGTGTCCCAGAACTCACCATCTTGTCCCCTAAGCCAACCCCAACCCCACCCCCTCGTTCCCATTTCCAAAGGGGCCCCCAGCCCCTGCCTGGCTCAGACCAAGGACACCTCCCTGCACCACACAGCACCCGGGTCCCCCCGTGAACTGCAAAACCAGGCGAACCCACGGTGGGCCCCCTCCCTGTGGCCTAGGTCCTATAGGTCTGCCCCAGGCAGCTGTCTGGGCCCTGACCTCCCACCATGCAGTCCTCTGGTCCATGGAGAGCCCCAGGGCTCTCAACCCTCCCAGGCCACCTCCAGCCATGTCGAGCCTTTGAGCTCTGGAAATACAGCCATTGCAACTGTGGCAATCAGATTTTTCATCTTATTTAAGTTAAATGCAAACATAAACTGTGTGGCTCCCCTACTGGGCAGCATGGCTGCAGGCTTTTCCTTCTCAGGGATAGTAAGATACAAGCTCTTTCTACCTTCCTACCAGCACAGCCTCGAGCTTCTGGCTCTACTCTGCCCCCATCACCTCTTCTCTCCCTCCCCTCTAGGCTGGGGCTGCTCTAGGCTCTCTAGGACATCAAAGCACCCTCCCTCCCCCCAAAACACACATTGCCCCAGGGCCTTTGCACGTGGTCCATGTGGAGCACTCTTTCCAGACCAAATCCTGGCCTCCAACAGGCTGCCCTACAGTTCACATCTACTCTCAAATGCCCCCTGCCCGCCCCCACCCCTGCCCCCTAAGAGGACCCCCAACTGTGTTACTCAGAGCCCCAGAGCATGAGCTGCTCCCAAGGGGTGGAGGGGACATGGGAGAAGGAGGGAGAGAGCAGGAGAAGGGAGAGGGGAGGAGGGAGATGGGAAGGGAGAGAGAAGGAGCAGGGAGAAAGAGACCAAGGAGGAGGGGGAGGAAGAGGAGGGCAGTATGGAGACCTCTGGAGTCTGGAATCAGTCTCACTTCCCCAGCAGGAAGCAAGCCCAACATTTCACAACTGGTTCTGAGACATGACGCCTCCTACTCCCGTAAGAGGGCGGGAGGCATCTTCAGACCCAAAATAATCTGCTGCTTGCTCAACACCCCCTGGTCATCGTGAATGACCACAGGCAGCACCGGGCCCCAAGGAACGTCGGGAGACAGGCAGATGTCGACACCGAGGTGAACCGCCAGCAACAGTGGGGTTTCTGTGCCACCACCGCTGGGGGCCGCGAGTGGGGTCTCAGGGTCCGGGGGCTTCTTACCGCCCCATCTTCCTTTACCACACAGGGCTGCCTCCCCTCGTGTGCGCAGTGCAGAAATCCTGCCAATCCTCGGAGTCCCCTCCCTAGATGCTGTCTTGGCCACCTCTCCCAGGGACCCTGCCCCTCCCTTTGCGCCCCCCACCACCCGCCCACAACACAGTGAGCTGGTTGGTCTGGTTTTCCCACACGTCCCACATGCGACCCCTCCCCAGAGTCTCACCCCCTCATGTGGCCCAGCCTCTGGGGCAGTGGACTCCGCCTTCAGGCCCCCAGCGGAAGTGCAGTCCTGGGCCCTATCTTCCAGCAAGGCCAAATGGGAACCTGGGTGCAGGACCTGGCCATCTTCACGTTAGCATTCTCCCCTCCCCCACAGTGATCCCCAGGTTGGGGGTCTGGGGACTAGACATCCTGAACCTGCAGTGGGAAGGGGGCACACCCAGGGAGCGCACATGCACAGCCCCGCCCAGACTGAACCCTGCCGCACCCTATGGTGCCCGCGCAGGTCTACCTGTGGGGTACGCGCCCATCTGGACTGGAGGGGTCCCAGCAGCCGGCCCGGAGCCACCAGGGGGAGGAGTGTCATCTGTAACAGAGGATGGTGTGGATCAAGGTCAGACCAACAGAGCAAAGTGGGATCAAGGTCAGAACAGGCAACTCTGAGCTGTGCGGGCATAATGCCCCCGGTAATCTGGAAGAAAGAAGGTGTGTCCACACCAGTACAAACCCCGACCCCTCACGTCCCCTGCCTCCAGGTCACAAAGGCCCAAGGAGGACAGAGGCGGCATGAGGCTCTCCCTGGCTCTAACAGACTACGCTTGGAGGCCTCTGAAAACAAACCAGTGTGTTGTGTTGCTGGGCTGGATTCTGGAACCATCTCACTGGCTAAAACCAAAGCACAAGCAGAGCTGGTGCCTCCTGGAGGCTCTGTGGGGAGAGCATGTCCCCAGCTCCCAGGGGAGTCTGTCTGCACCCTTGGCCTGTGGCTCTGACTCTACCTTCCCAGCCAGAAGCCAGGCCAACATCAAGGTCTCCGATTCTGACCCCGGGCTTACCTTCCCATCTTAGGGTTCTCACTTAACCCCACCCACAAAATCACTTTCGCTACATGTCTGGGGACAGAGATGTGGACTTGCTCAGGGTCTGCTGTCCTGCTGCTGACCGTCTGCTGACTGTCTGCTGACCACAGAGGGAAGGGGGCAGCCCAGAAGGAACCCTGGCTCTGGGGCTGACAGGGCTGCATCTCAGCCGTCTGAACCTGTCACTCACCGAGGGGTCACGTGCCCACTCGGCCTGGAGGGGGCAGCCGTTCCAGAACTTTCTGGACACTCCCCCTTTGATGAGCCGGTTTCCTTATCACTGACACACTCGTGTTCCTGTGGAAACACTATTGGGGCACTCGTCCCTCACGGTGACTCACTGGGCACAGGCATCTGTCCCCACACACACAATGACCGTGCAGACCCTGTGCCATTCGTGGGCTGCGGGACGATGGGGCAGACGGCGTGCGCTGTACTCACCACCTCCGACAACAGCCTTGGCCTCCTCGGGCCCTGCTCGCTCCCAGACCACTGATGCGCTCATGGTCACTCTTGGGACTTTGCGGCCACCACCACCACTGCCTCCCGAGGGTGCCGCCATAGGCCCTCTCCCCTCCGGGGCCGGCTCCTCCGCTGGGGCCTCCATGCCCGGCAGTGGCCTCAGCACCGGGGGCTCCGCATGCCCACTGGCTGCTGAGGGAAGAGGACAGGGTGCTGGTCAGCAGGGAGGCCTCCCCGGGAACACAGGCAGGTGCCCGAGAACACTGCCACAAAGGCTGGGGTCGGGAGGAGAGATGCCCTCCCCTTTGCCGTGCCGCCCTCTGCACGTCTGTCAGAGCTCTGCTCGTGAGTCTGTCGCTGCTTCTCCAGCAACGACGAGCCCCAGCCACAGACTCTCTCGGAGACACGGGCCAGCGTTGCCCAGGTGCCGTGGCTGGAAGCCATGCGGGCAGGTGGGGCTCCTGCTCCAACTCACCCACAGACCCCAGGAAGCAGCTCAGAGCCTGACTTATTACGGCTGCTCGAACATTCCCACCAATGCAGGACAGACACGGGAACCAGAGCAGAAGTCCTCGGGGGACACCCAGGTGCCTCGGACACGAGCAGGCCCACCAAACGTCCTGTCCAGCTCCGGCAGGAACAGACACCCCCCCCCCACCCCGGAGACTCCCATCTAGTTCCGTTTCCCACAAGCACCAGTTTTGCTGTGATTTGGTCTCGGGCTCCCAGGAGATCCTGCTGCTCCCTATAACACCACTCCCAGGGTTCAGCTGGCTCAAGGGGGCTCTGCCTCGCCCACCAGAAGAGGCCTGGGCTCCAGAAGGGCCCCGGAACACCGTCCCATGCCATGGGTCAGGAAGGAAGGGCCGCCCAGGGAGGGAAGGAAGCAGGTGGCGGATGGCAGAGAAGAAGGAAGTGGCCGAGGCAGAACAAGGCAGAACAGGCAATGGCTCCCCACTCCAGGGTGCCCTCGCCCACCCCCACCCCCACCGCCAAGAGAGCGGTCATTATGCCTCACTCCTTCCTGGGGTCAGAGACGAGAGGCTGTTACAGATGGACAGACCGTGCTCCTGGGGTTGGGGCTTTGTCACCAATCAGGACACAGAACACTAAATCCCCTTTCAGATGGGACACGTCGGGGTGGCGGCAGAGGCAAAGGTGGCAAGAGGGGGGCCAGGGCTGAGGAAGGCAGGGGCAGACCTCCCGCTGCAGCCACAGGGACAGGAGCAAACTCGGGGACAGAGAAGACAAGGAATGGTCCTGTTGGCTTGCCCAGAACATTTCCAAGAGTACAGCTAGATAGCACAAGCAAGGGAACCCCCTCATTGTGGGCCCCCTGAGCCCTGATACTGAGCTCTCAGATTTCAAACCAAACCCAGGACAGCCCGGCAGGGATTCCCTCTGCACGGAGCACCCGGGGATAGGAAGGCACCCTCCTGCCCCCTCTCCAGGGACAACAATGCCAACCCAGAAGCAAATCAGGCTTCCTCCCGGCCACCCCCCGTCCTGGTGGATGGTGGGGAGCCGGACCCCCATGATGGACACAGTTCAAGATAGAGCCTGGACAGCCCCCACCAGCCCCTGGTCCTGTTCCCACATCCCTCCAGACCTCCCCCAAGGACTGGACATGGACCAGGTCCCCAGAGAGCCTCAGACACAGGGGTTCGTCACCTCCTGTATGTGCCATTGCTAGTCCAGGGCGAGTTCTGTGACGGCAACACTGGAGGAGAGGGGAGGGGGCTGGGTAGTCAGCAAGGCCCCTGGGGGCCATGGAGACCACATTAGAGGGCCTGACAGGTGGCCATCCTCACTGCCACAAGCATGGGGGTGGGGGTGGGGTGGGCAGAGCCAGCCAGAGGCCCGAGGTCACCTTGGCTCCGACTGTCCCAAAGGCTCAGAACTGACCAGGCAAAGCACGGGTGGCCCAAGCAGCCACATAGCTGGGTAGCTGCAGAGCAACAACGGGTTCCCAGACCCCCAAACTCCCAACCCTTCGATCCCAGGGGAGCCGGCCAATCCCTCCTGCCGTCTGCTCCCCCCAGGCTGGACAGGACACACAGGGTCAGTAGCGAGGCCTCCTGCCCACCCTCCTTCCTGGTCCTTGGGGATTTGAGGCCAGAGGTCCCATGGGAGCCACTGCCTGGCACCAGACACACCCAGTCCAGCCACCTGTGTCCTCCCGTCCCCAAACCTCCGTGCACCAGACCCCAGCAGGAGTCCCAGGGGCACCGCTCAGCCCTTGAGTTCACCTCCTGGGTTCCCTGGACAGGACCTGGGGGAGCCTCCGCCCACAGGGGCCTCGCCCAGTCTGTAGCTCCTTGGAGCCTCCCCTAAGTGTCTAGAATCATCACTGCTGGGGCTTGGCAAGGCCGGCCTTTCAGCCCATCACAAGCCAGGATTGCTTCTACAATCCAAATGAAAAAGATGAGAAAGAGACAGAAAAGTTGGAGTGGCCCCGGGAGCTGCAGAAGTAGGACACCCCATGTTTCTGACTGGAACTAATCTGGTGCCCCTCCCACGGCCTTGGTCCCAAACAGCCCCTCACTGCAGAGAAACGGGGGTGAAGCGGGCTGTCTGTTCCTCTAGAGGGACCCACAGGCCCCTAGCAGCCCGAGGCCCCCAAGGCTTACAGAAGCCATGCCTCCAGCAGCCCCTACCCTCACCCCCAACAGGGACCTGAGTCTGATCTGGAACCACCTCGGAGAGATGGGGCACAGCCGGGGGGGGGCGGGGAGAAGGCAGCACCTGACCCCCGGGAGCACACAGGGGATCCCACACACAGCTTGGCTAGCAGCTCCTCTCCAGCGGAGCTGCTTGGCCCAGGGAGCAGCGGGCAAGGTGGCTGCTCCCTGTTCCAGGGGAAGAAGGCCCGTCGGAACTGCAGATGCCCAGAACCTTCTTCACACAGCTTTGTCAAAGGGCTTACATGTCATTTAGGCCCTGGCACCCCGCACGCCCCGGTCCCTGGGCTGTCTCCATGTTCGTAAGGCATTGAAGACCCCCACCACCTTTAGGGACACAGCTCTGTGTGCTGGCCGCCCTCCCTAGACCCCACCAGAGCCCAGCCTGATGGTGCTTTCCCTCCTGGCTTCACCCACTGGGATCCCGGCCCTCGAGGCTCCCGCACACGGCCAGCCAGTCGGGTGTCGGGGCCAGGATGCACAAGGGCTGGGAGGCCAGCCTGCCCTCTCTCTTCTCTTCCCTTCTGAAGCCCACACAGGGGGTCTGAGCCTCCCACCCCGCCGGGCCACATCCCCCCAGCAGCCAGCCAGGCATCTCCCAGGATCCTGCCCCGTCCTGTGGCAGCTGCTCGTCCTGCCCACCTCCGCCCCGGGTCAGGACTGGCCCATCAGTGCCTGAGTCCCACCCGTGGGCCTGCTCCCCACTGCCTCACAGACAGCTTCCTGAGGAAAGGGAAGGCTTCCCCGGCTCGAAGACCCTCCCACCTGCCCAGTGATGATGGGCCCGAGCAGGCCGAGCCCCAGCAACAATCTCAGTGTGGGACTTCCTAGTCCCCGGCGGAGATGAGGAAGTAGGCCCAATCTCTGCAGGATAGTCCCCTCCCCGCTGGTTCCTGTAACCGCCTGGCCTCACCGAGCTGCGCTCCTACTGGTCTGGGAGAGCTCTCCCTGCCTCACTCTGCCCCCCCCCCACCGCCACCGGGAGTGTGAGAGCAAACACACCTGCCCCATGACGAGGTCGACAGACTACACTGATGGCACTCCAGATCACAGCTGGGACCGAGTATGTGTGGGTTCCACAAAGGGAGAGGCAGTACCGTTCCAGCCCTGAGCAGGTCTTGGGGGCAGGGGTTCTGATCGGAGCCCTCACGGGGCTCATACAGAACCAATACCTCGTGGGCGCATGGAGGCCTTGTCTACTTCACCTCTAGGGAGTTGTCTGGTCACCCCTGGTTGGGACTGAATGGTATCGCCCCAGATCCTGGTACCTCGGAACATGACCTTACTTGGAAATGGGGTCTTTGCAGATCTGACTCGTTAGGATGAGGTCACGCTGCACCGGTGGGGAGGGGGTCCTAATCCAGTGACGGTGTCTTCTGAGAGGAGGGACGCAGATGGACACGGGGCGGGGGGCCCACTGGACCACAGAGGCCAGATGGAGGGGTGTGGCCAGGAGCCCAGGAGCGCCTAGAGCCCCAATAGCCAGAAGACAAGGACTCTCCCCCTCAGCCAATTCCCAGCACCGTGAGCCCCCCAGCGAGCCAAGCCCGGGGACACTTGTTCACCTGCGCCTTCTCCTGTGACCCCTGTGCCTTCTCCTTCTCTGCGTGGGGCGGGGGGGGGGCAGGTGGACCTCACCTACATAGCGGCATCCTGTGAGACTCATGGGCACAGAATGCCCCATACATCATGCGTCCTGGTCCCGACGGTGGCCCTGACCGTCACCGGACAGCCGCCTCCCTCAGGTGCTAACTGAGCATGTCCATCTCATCTTCCTGATGACCTGTGGGCAGGGACACCACTGCGCCCATTTCCCAGGCTCGGTGAGCTGCCCCAGGGACACAGCCTGCCAGGGGGCTCAGACGGGGTTCCAACACGGGCTGGAGGGCCTGCCCTCACCCTGCAGACACCCCGCCTCGGCCCCGCCCGGCCTCCCACCAGGAGTTCGGCCATAGCTCCCAGCACCAGCCAGTTCCATCTACTCCCAGCAATGCTGCTTTGCCACAGACAGAGCTGGCTGGTGGGGGGTGGGGTGGGGGGGTTCCTGGAAGCCAAGAGAGGGTCTCAGTGGTGTGCTGGGAGCACGTACACAGCACGGGACCTGGCATGACAAGGCCTGGGTCCATACCCTCCCCCACAACCATCTGGTTGGTGCCCCTGCATCCCCACAGCAGACAGAAAAGAGGCCCTGGGGTGGTGACCTCAGACTGGCCAGGTCAGAGCTGCAGAGCCGCCCTGGGCTGTCTCGTGGTGTCTGTTGGGGTGTATGCCCCATGTGGCAACCTCCTCAGGGTGGGGGCCCACTCCCTTCTTGCTGGCTAGGCTCTGTGCCTCATCCAGACCCTGGCACACGCTGAGTGCCGGCGGGAAGGGAGAATATCAAGCCAGATCACAGAAGCAAGGGGCTCTGTCGGCTGGCTGCCGTCTCCTCCCAGGCACCCACAGCCTTCCGGACTCCCCAGACTTCAGCTCTGCTCCCCACTGTCCCAAGAAACAGAAGAGTCTTCAAGAAAGTGAAAGTGGAAGGCTAGTCTCCGAGCCCCCCGTGCGCAGCAGGCCCCAGCTCCACGGACCATGCCTGCCCAGACCATCCTCGTCCCGCCCGCCCCAGCACCCCCTGGTACCTGCTTCCCACTCCCCAGAGGCAGCTCCCAGCCAGGTGGGAGGCAGCAGGCCGGCAAGCCCCCGGGGGGCCGCTCCAGGCTCCTGGCTGGCTGGCCCTGCGGGCTGTCTCTGGCGGCCAGGACAGGCGGCGGCCGCCCACGGCCCGGCTGGCTGCACAGCGGCCACCACCACCCCCTGCTTCCTGCCACACTTCCTCCCTGCACCGCACCACAGCTGGGGCCGGTGGTGAGAGGCAGGCCCCGCGCCTCATTCTGATCCTGAGCTCCTCCCTGGACTGGCTCCAAGCCCCGTCCCACCCACCGCCCAGCCCCCACCAGCTCAGAGACAGAGGCCAGGGAACACCCCGGCTCCCGCCCCAGCCCCCAGGATTGGGGAAGTGCCCAGCTGCCCTCCCCACGGCCCCGCCACCCTCAGCTCTACTCTGTTCCTCTTCTACTCGGTGCAGACACACACCACACACGGGCACACACACACACCACAACACAACTCATGCACGACACACACGTGTACACACATTCACGACACACAACACACGTGTGCACACACGCCACACACAGCATCGCTACGCGATACACATATACACATGCGTGTGAATGGCACTTGTGTGCACACTCAACATTCATACATGACACATATACTATATACACATGACACAACACGAGTGTGCACACGCCAAGATGCCCACATGCACGCACACTTGCACACACACAACAAACATGTGCGCGCACACACAGACACATGTGCACCCCCTTCCCTTGTCCAGGTGCTGCCCCCGCCTACTGGCCCACCAGGGACAGAAGCCTCTCAGACCACAGACCCCCACCCCCCGCTTTGCTGACCTCCCACTGGGTCTGGGACTCCCCCCCCCAGGGCTCTGGGCTCCAGGGAGTTGGGACAAGCAGGAAACGAACTGTGGGCAGCCTCACACCCTCCCTGAGGCAGAGGCCCGGCTCCGACCCAGCCCCAGGGACTGGGAGCAAGACAGCCACCTCCTCCTCCATCTTGTGTGGGACAGACCAGGCGTGCACATACAGTCTGGATTAACACCAGGAAAAATCTCTAATTTGGTGGTCATGTGACTGCTTTGCAGACATGAAACTGAGGTCAGAGAGGTCGTGGGATAGGCCCAAGGCCAGTGATGACTAGAAGGGCCCAGAACCAAGTCTGACAGACACTGAGCCCTCAGGCCAGGGTACTAAGGGTGCCACAACTGACACATGGGTGATGCCTCTTTGTCATGGGGGAGGGGCTGCTGTGCACACTTGGAATCCCAGCTGCATCTCTGGCCTCGCCCACTAGATGCCAGTCCACCCCAGGCCACCCTCCAGACCCCAGCCATGACAACCAGACACCCCTCCAGGTTAAGAGTCACCGGGAACAACGTGGGGCCGAACCACTGCTCCAGGCTGAGTTGCCTCCAGGTAACACAACGCTGCCCATCCTGGGGTCATGCACTGCTGCCCCAAGGTCCTGAAGTCCCCTCCCTCCCCACGGGGCTGGAGCCCAGGTGTTTCACTGGGCAGAGCGGGCCATGGAGGCCAAGAACAGGCAAGCCACTCACCTCGGAGGTGGGACAGCAGGTCACCCACAAAGCCAGGCCTAACACCTGGGCCCCCAGCACACCCAACCCGGCCAGGTCCCACTGCATGGAGACCACACAGAGGGATCCAGGGGTCGGGGAGGACTTTTTCACCGTCCCCATAACTGCGAGCTGACTAACAGGGCCAATCGGAAGCTACACAGTGGGTTCCAGAGACCGGGGGCGGCAGCTCCCACTGGCAGCTCCTCCTTTCCACTGGGAGGTGTGGCCGCTCAAAGCTGGGCTGTCCCCTCCGTAGAGTGGGAGCAGTTGTCTCTCTGAAGGACAGCTGTGATGGTCATTGTGACAATGCCCTGGGGCTACGGGGACATGGACTGGGAGCCTTAAAGTCACCCAGGCCTAATCCCTCCCAGTCTGGAGGCCAGAATTCTAAACCAAGGTGTGGGCCAGGCCATGCTTCCTCTGGGTGTTCCAGGAGGGTCCTTCCTGCCTCTTCCAGCCTCCAGAGCCCCAGGGCGCACCTGGGCTCCTGGCCACATCACTCCGTCTCCCACATCAGCACCCGGCCACCTTCCCTGTGGTTCTTCTCCTTCGTATTCTATCTGGGGCCCACGTCATCTTGAGACCCTCACCTTAATTATATCCACAGAGACCCTTTTCCCAAACAAGATCATGTCTGGAGGTTCCCATGGATACACCTGTGGGGCCACCATCCCGCCCTGTACTCCCAGATGCCAACGGGCACAGGAAGTGGGCGGAGGACAGGGCGGCTTGTGAACGGTGATGTCCACCTGCCTGCCCACCCATCACGGCTCCCCTCGGCCTCAGCGACGTGCTGGCCTTCAGGAGGCCCCATCCTCCTGTCCACCTTTAGGGCCCGGGGTGGGGGGGGTGGACAAACGAGGTCCAGGTACCCTGTCCCCAAGCTCCTCTGGGGGGGTAAGTCCTCATCACCCCTTCCTGGAAGACACCTGCCCCTCCCTCTCCCACCCTCCTCTGTCCAGTCCAGTTCTGCCTCCAGCCTTGTGCAGCCAGCTCCCTGAGCCCCTGTCTTCACAGCCGTGGAAACGGTGATGCCCTACCCCTGGCAAGGACCAGAAGTTGGATTCCTTGCACGTTCTCTGTAGGGTGGGTGCTCCCCCGCTGGGGCCATTCTCCTGGGCGAGCCTGCCTCCTCTCTCCAGACACAGGTGCCCAGCCCCCCTTGGCACTGGCACCTGGGACCTGCAGATGGACCCACAGCCTCCCCCGGGCCCCCAATCCACCACCCTCTGGGCAGCTCACTGGAGGGAAGAGCTCAGGCTGCAGCATGGGATGGGAGGTGGGCACCTGCATCCAAGCACAGCACCTTGCCGGACAGCTCCGCTGTGCTGGCCACAGAACCTTGGGGTTTTGGTTTCTCAGTCCTGGGGTGAGGCAGGGCCCAGGGGGCCATAGGCGGAAGCTGGGCACGGGCACCTCTCCAACCCACTGCAGGAGGGAGGAGCTCCTGCTCCTCTCAGCCTCCGTCCCTTGTCTGTGAGCTGGGACCTTCAGCCCACGTTCAGTACCCCACAATGTGCAAAACATGATATGCCTGGCTTCTTCTCTGTTTTTCTGGAAATTATACTGAAAGAAGTCCCAGATGGGCTCCACATCCATAAAAGGGCCTGGACACATTTCCTCTCCTGGCCATTGTCCCCTGCCGGGGGCCCAGGACCCTGTATCCTGTTTGTCTCCACAGCTGTGCTCTTGGCCCCAGGCCGGGAGTAGTTTCCAAGGGCTTCCCCAACTGTGCCCAGCACTGACTCTGCACATTGCACCCCAAAGCCACACAGCACACCCCAAGCCAGGGTCTTGACTCTGCACTGTGCACCCCAACTCCAGGGCATACCCCCATTCTGCAAGTGCACCCCAAGAGCCTTCCAGAGGAAGAACATGAGCTTTCTAGGCCATGGGACTTTCCAAACCAGGGTCCTTCCTACAGGGTGGGCATGGGGCAGGCCTGCACAGCTCAGTCCTAAGTCCCTCTGGGAAAGCCCATCACTCCCTGGGCCTCACTCTGCCCCGTGCAGATGGTGGAATCAGATTTGGAGGACTCTGAGTGCCTCCCGACACCTGCGACACCTCGGGTGCCTGGCACGTCACTTGCCAAGGAGATGCTGGATCCAGGGGTTACAGCCCTCCCGGCGTGAGTCTTACCACCATCCGCTGGACTGAGGCAGATGGGTATGAGGCGGCAACTGTCCAGGGTCACCTGCCCGAGGGCAGTGCCGGCAGCTGGGGTCTCGGGTCTGCCCCCCCACCCCGCGGCACCTGCACACAGCTGGGGTCTCAGGTCCTCCCGGCGCCACAGGAGATGCCCTGAGTCTCTAAGGTCTGAGACAAACAGCCAGAGAAACCACAGCCCAATTCCCAGGAGCTCTGGGGAGCAAGTCCCGTCCGAGTCTGGGGTTTCCGCTGTAATCAGATCCTTGTGTCTTCCAGCACCAAACCCTGGTTTTAACTCTCTTCAGGCAGCAATTCAGAGAGAGAGAACTCGCCTTGGTCCCTTTCCCATCACAGGGACGGGTGGTATCTCACTGAACTGTAGGGTGTGCGGGCACGTGTGGGTGCTGCCCAGCTGTCCACAGCCTCAGCGTCTCCGGAGCTCTCCACTCAGGCACTCAGGCCCTCCTCCTCAGGCAGCCTCTCCGTCCCCCTGAGGGTGCTACAGAGGAAGCCACCAAACCACCCCAGGGAGGCGCTTTCCCTGGCCAAGGAGCAGGCACCTTTGGGGAAGAGGGATGGCTTCCCAGGACAAAGGCAAGAGACACATTTTCTAGCCAGTGTGGACACCGCGGGCACGGCTACTATCACCGGGAAAGCACGTGTGTCTGCGGAGGCCCAGGGACTGACTGCTGCATGCCGAGAGCTAGAGCCCACAGTCAGGACAGGAGGCTGGCCTGGCCACGTCCTCCCTGCAGCCTCAGGGAGTCACGCAAGGAAATGGAGGTCTGGAGAGCCACACGGACGAGGATCCCCTGGCAGGGCCTCCTCAAGGGAGAACTTGGCACTCTGCTCTCCCTTAAGCCCACACTGCCACTCTGGGTCCCTGTCTCCCCAGCATCTTTTGCATGGATGACGGTTAAAGGCTTCCTTCAAGATGAATGGGCCCCAGGAAGCTCTGGAAAGTCCCCAAACCGGTTCTGAGTCCCTCCCTTGGGAAACTCTGTACCTTGGGAGGGGTACAGCCCTGAAGCCCTCAGCCAAACCTTCTGCAGGAACTTCTAGGGCATTCTCCGAGTGTATATAGGGGCCCCTCCTTCTCCCTAAATCTAGTTCTTGACAGGCAGACATTCCCCTCCTCAGAGTCCTGAGGCAGCTCCTGCCAGAAACTAGGACCACAGGCATGGACCCAGACCCCCGCTCAGAGTCTGGACCTCAGCTCAGACCCTGGACACCAGCTCAGACCCTGACCCCAGCTTGGACCCCGGACCCCAGCTTGGACCCTGACCCCGACTCGGACCCAGACCCCGGCTCAGACCCTGGACCCCAGCTCAGACCTTGGCTCAGACCCTGGTCCCTGCTCAGACCCCGGACCCCAGTTGAGACCCTGGCCCCAGCTTGGACCTGGACCCCAGCACAGATCCAGACCCTGGCTCAGACCCTCGCCCCAGTCACTGGCTCAGACCCAGACCTTAGATGAGACCCTGACACCAGCTCGGACCCTGACCCTGGCTCAGACCTGGACCCCAGCTCAGACCCAGACGCCGGCTCAGTAGGGACAGAGCCCTAGGCTGCGATGCAGGAGCCAGATGTAGGGGCTGAGGGGTACCCTCCTCCCTCTGCTTATTTTTATTGTTTAGCTCAGGGAGTAGGTAGCAAGCACTGGAGTCAAATGAAGACAAAAGGCAATTCTGAATTTATCGTGTCCTCTTAAAGCACCCCTGATTCTCTGGGACTGCGACAACCCAGGCCTCCCTGACACCCAGCTGGGATCCCCCGACGGCCTCCCTGGCACATGGCTCAGGCTCCTGGTGGGTCCCACACTCCACCTTGAGATAGCTCTGCTCTCTGGGGTTTGGACCTCTCCCCACTACCCACTATCTTGGTCCATTGTCTGAGCTCTGCCTTCCAGGTCCCCACCCATGCAGGACTCGCAGACAAGTTGGGGAGACAGACCTGGAAACAGACTGGGAAGATGTAGCTCGATCCTTGCAGTGGCAAAGGGAAGCCTGGGATGGAAAGGAGAGGATGATGAAATCAAGGAAGGCTTCCTGGAGGTGGACGCCTCTGGGGCAAGTCTCAGAGGAAGAGGACCTAGGCAAAGAGGGGTTGTAAAGGTCTTCC
The DNA here is from genome assembly GCF_963455335.1 of Martes martes. NCBI lineage: Eukaryota > Metazoa > Chordata > Mammalia > Carnivora > Mustelidae > Martes > Martes martes. The sequence goes on from NC_137889.1 coordinate 142,048,632, forward strand.
CAGGGTCAGGACTAGACAGAAGAGCACGTAAACCCCACCTCCTCCTAGACAATCCTGCTCCATCGTGGAAGCTGGAGAGGTTGGGTCACACTCTTGCCCTAAGGGTTAATCCACAACAGGCCAGAACTCTGACTCTCAGGAATGTGCAGACCCTCAGGGTGGGTGGGGGTAGGCTATGTGACCACTCCCCACTCACCTGGGGCCCTGGGCAGTAGAAACAAGCCAAGCAAGAGCCACACAGGCAAGTGTAGAGCCCAGTGGCTACGCCTTCTGTACAGGGCTGTTGGGTGGGTCCCAGATACCTTGAACAGACGAGGCCAAGGAGGCAGCAGTCCCCAAAACGGTCAACAAGCAGGGCCTCAGTGTGCTGGTAAAATCTTATTTACAAACCCGGGCTGGATTCAGCCCTCTAGTGGGTCCTGCTCTAGAGAATGGGTGGGGTGGGGATTTGTGGGAAGCATCTCAGGATTCCCCCACCAGAGCAGGAAGGAGTCCGCTCACAGGCATTCCCTGCCGCATTGGGACTGGGATATACAGAAGTTCAGGCAGAGGAGGTGGAGGCCAGCCCCGGCGCCGGGGACAGGAACGGGCTTGAGGCTGGCACAGGATCAAATCCACGGAGCTGGGTCCTGCCAACCACCCTGCTTATGACAGTCACTGCACACACAGACAGCTAACTTGTCACAGATCACCAAGACCCAGCACTTAGAGCACAGGAGATGAGCGCGACATAAAGATGGGTGATTGGGTAACAGGCTTACAGATGGGGAACCAAGATGCCGGAAGGGAAGGCCCTTCCCCCAGGGTCGCAGGAAAGCGGGTCCCCAGTGTCTGCATGGTCCACACCAAGCAACACCCCATCGTCTGTCTTGGTCTCTGGTTCCACATCTGTGAGATACCGATGTGACCTGGCCTAGTGACCAGGCAAACAGGCAAAGGACCACCTCAGACCTTCCAAGGAGCATGTGCACTTCCCTGAACCCCGCCTGGGTCTACAGAACCGGGAAGGTGGGGCTAGAGATGCCTGTCCTCAGCACGCCGGGGTCTGGGGACAGAGACAGAGGTCACCAGCCTGGGGCCTGGCGCCCAGCTTCCCCAGGACACACAGAAAGGGCTAGAACAGGGGGCCGTGCTCAGCGAGACTCAGCCCGTGTTTGTTATTTTTGGCCTTAGTGGCTGAAATGACCCCAAAGATGAGCAAAGCTCTAGTCCCCGAGATTTCAGGAACTGCACTTTGCAAAACAAGGATATTGGGACCAAACAGGCTTCTGATGACAGACGGCCACCCCGGGCCGGGTCACAGGGCTGCAGGAAGCTGTCAGCAGTTCCCGAGCTCAGCCAGGACTGAAGACACCCATACCCCGGCCCGGGTCATGGTCATCTGGCCCCATCAGGACAGGCAGCGCCCTCAAGCCAGGGACCTGCTGACTCGGCGGTGCAGCAGCTCCTCCTTGGCTGGGCAGGGCCAGCCCGAGAGCTGGCCAGGTGCCCGGGCATATCTGCCAGGCAGTCCTCCAAGCCATGCTCCTTCATCTGACCTGGCCAGAAACAGAGCCTTCAGAAGTGGGGTGTCCCTTCTCAGCATCCCCAATAAGGCACCTTGGGTCCTCAGAGGAAGCTGGTCAGAAATGCATAAAGGCTGTCTTCACGGCCCACCCGGGGAGCAAGGCCCTGGGAGCGTGTCCTCCCATCACATCGCAGGGGGGCCCTCCTCTACTATAGGGGAGTGGCCAGTCTCAGGAGCACCCTAGTTTCTCCCTTTGCGGGACAGGCACATCCAAATCCCTGGACTGTTTGGCTGTGAGTCATGGGGTGACCCAGAGGGGGCAGAATGGGGGATATGGGGTAGAGAGGTCTCGGCCACCCCTGCTCACAGATGAAACCCCAGGGACACCCTGATCCCGCAGAAACTCAGTGCCCAGAGCACCAGCATTCCTGACTCTGGGTGGGCCCCCGGCTGGAATTCTGGGCTGGAATTCTGGACATTCTCCGCAGCCCAGTCACCAGGCAGTGGATCTGGAACCAGGCTTATGCAAACATTAACCCAACCCCAGCCTCCTGGGGCGCGCAAGTCCACCCGGCCAGGACCCATCTCCCTGGAAACCAGGCCCAGGTCAAGGCAGGCAGCTGGGTGGAGGTCTGAGGTGGGAATTTCCGCAGGCCCCTTGGAAGTTCCCCTCAGGCGGTGCTGGGGCAGGCGAGGGGGACACTGTCGGCCCCCAGATCACTGAGGGCATTCAGGGGGTCTGTTTGGCTGCCTCCCATCTCTCAGCTCCCCTCTCGGCAACACCTCGTCATTCCCTCCTCAGCCTGGCCTCACCCACCCATCACCCCTCAAAACTGACCTCGTCTACACAGCCAGTTCCCTCATGTTTCACCTCCAGCGGCCCTCTCCTCCCTGGTTCCTCAGCCCAGCTGACCTCAGGACCCCTCTGAATACCTCCCTCCCCCTTTCTGGTGTTCCTCTTCCTGTGTCTGCTACTCCTCTCTGTCTACACCGGCCCTGTGAGCTCCCGCAGGTCAGGACTTCTAGAACCTCCTGTCTGCATGCATCAGCCCAGGGTGCCATCTATCTCAGACCTGGGGGCAGAGCTGGAGCCACAGGGCATTCCCCTGGGAGGGGAACAGGACACCTGCCCCCCACTGCCCACAGCTTCCCCACCTTCCCCTGAGCCACAGTCACCAGCACCAGCAGCCCCCTCTTCCTGTTGACAACGGAGCTTCCAGCCTTGGCCGCATCCGCATGTCCCTCTTCCTGGTCACCTGCTCTGCCAGGCTCTGACCCCCACTCCCCACAATCTCCCTCAGCACTGCCTCCTCCCAGCCTTGCCCCGAGCACACAAGCCCACCCTCCTGCAATCCTGGAGCGTCCGGAGCCCATGGTGCTGTGACTGGGGTCCCTGTAGACACCGTCACCTGATTAGCACAGAAGGACCCACCATGGGAGCACCTGGGGGCATAGCTGGGCCTTACACGAATGTGCTTAATGACAGAGACACAGGGTCAGTAAAGGGGGCGGGGGCGGCTCACACCCCACAGGACACCGAACACCAGCCCTCAGGCACAGAGCCACCTGTCTAGAGGCACAAAAGGGGCAGACCCCTAAGCAACACACCTCTGATGCGGTAAGTTGGACAGATGCTGAGTTTTCCAGCTGCCCACTCTCCAGGGACTGGCCTTCTTCCCAGCTCTCTGGGGAGGCTGCCGGGCCAGAGGGAAGCACTCAGGCCTGGAGCCGGGCACGGCTGCCAGTGAGCTTCCCAGCCTCAGCTGGTGAGACCTGGAGTGCCTGGGAAGGCGCCTGGCAGGGCCGGGACACAGCACTCCTGCCCTCTGACCCACGCAGGAGAGGTGGGATCAGGGTCTCCATCTCCTCCCCTCGGCCCCCTGCCACGTGGGCTCCGCCCCGCTGCCCCTCGCCCACGGACATCCCACCTGCGCCCTTCCCACGCCAGCTGCCCAGCTGTGAGGATTCACAGGCTGAGACACTGCTCTGGCAGCAGCCCGGGTGCCAGTCCTGGGGTCCCCCTCACTCACTGCGGGATGGGCATGTCCTCCACTCCCTCTCCCTGGCAGAGCCCTCCTGCATTCCCAGAGGGAAGCTCTGCTGTCCAGTCACCCCACATGCCCGTCCCGTGAATTCCCATGCTGGCCACATGCTACCATGCAGGGGTGCTGAAGGGCAAAATTCAAGGGCTCTAGCCTCTCCTGGCATGCAGAGGAGGGTCACACAAAGTAGAGCACTACTGTCACTGCTGTTCAATGAGGGCAGGGGTGGGGGACTAGCAGCATTGCCCATCCTGAACTTGCCAGCCCCACACACTGGGGCATGCACGCATCAGACGGCCCTGCTCCCAGAACACTCAGCCTACTGGTAACCACAGCCCAGGAAATGGATGGAGACCAGACAGCACCGCTGGAACCGGCGTGACAGAGGACACAAAGAGAGCCAGGGGCCACCAGACAACCGGGATCCTGCCTGGAGACAGCTGGGGAGACTGCCTGGAGGAGGGGGCTCTGAGCTGGGCCCTGGCATGAGAAATACACTCCCCTCTAGGCTAAACACCAAGCCCGGAGCATCTTGTAGTGCCACCTTGTAGGAGGTGGGAGGGAGGGTGGGATAAGTGACAGATGGATGGATAGACCCCCACAATGATGGGACACAGGAGCCAGTGAAGAGCTCCCAGTGGCCAAAGCTAGAGACTCAGAGCACAGAACAGAGTAGTAGTAGGTTATAACTTGAAATACAGAAGAAACACCCAGAAGTCCATACTAGTGTAAGTAAGTGATTGATATCTAAGTAAATGGAGAGGAGACAAATATTCCCAGCAGAAAAACTCCAGCTAACGCACGCTGCCTCTCCATCCTCCAGTGGGGAGCACAACCCCCATCCCCGGAAGCGCCGTGTGGAAATGCAGGAAAGCCTCATTCTCCGTGGGGCCTGACAAATGCCAGCTCGGCCTGGCGATCAGGGTGACGCCAGCAGCGACTGGCCCCCTCCTTGCTGTGACATGATGAGGATGGCACGTCACCCCTACACTCTTCCTCCCTGAGCTAAAGCCCAGCGTCAGCACGACAAAGGCACGAGACAAACACAAACTGAGTGTGTAAGGGTCGGGGAAGGCAGACAGCGTGGCAAGTGAGGCAATGACAGCGTCACGCTCCTGTGGCACGTTTATCACACTCGGTGCACAACACGGACCCATCCTTATGCACCAGGGTCCATGCTTCATGCAAGTGCGTCCGTGTTTCCCTCCTGTCTGTCCCCGGAGCCATGGAGGCATCACCCCATCTGAATGTCCTGGTTTCTCGGGACCTTACTTTTGAGGAGCCCCAGCCAGGTCCGTGTTTGGAGCATATTCTTCCGTCGGGATCTGTGTGGTGTTTTCCCCAGCCCCTTTTCCTTCGAATTTTCAACCAGCAAAACGTGTCACTGATTTTGGCTCAGAGCTGGGCTGGGCCCGGGTCCCCTCCCCAAGGCGTTTTTTAGTGAAACGGCCCCTGAGAATCTGGCCCCAGTCAACGCGGCCCTACTCTGTGCCAGAGAGGACCCAGCACTCCACAGAGAAGGAGTGAGGACCCAGGATGTGAAGAGGTAAAACTGTGCTCACTCTCCCCGCAGTGAGAAGTGCAGAATGAGCCCCAGTGCCTCCGCCTCTTCCCGGGTCAGCAACACTCAGCCCCTGTCCGCACACTCGTAGTGGACCGTGGAGGGCAGGTGCAAGGGGGTGACCTGAGGGCTGTGGAGCCACCAGGGCCTAGAAAACCACATCCTTAACCCGCAGCCCCGCCTCCAGAGCCCAGGACCACCCACTGCCCCCACTACAAGAGGTCCCAGCTCCTCCTAACAGCAGCACCTGGAAAACACCCAGCTGTCAAATCATGAGGCTCCAGCCAGCACCTGCGGGTGGGGGTGCCCCCTGGCCGGCTTCCCAAAGGGCTGAGTAGGGGAAGTGAGGGCATTATGCAGGCAGTGAACCAGTCACAGGAGCCATGGCAGCGGCTACATGACGTCATACGTGTGTCAAGGACCACGGCAGCATGCAGCACGTGGCACGAAGCCTTGTGGGTGCAGGAGGCCAGGGGACGCTGGGATGCAGGCCGTGTGACACGACGAGGACCATGTTACCCACACATGAGCCAGCCTCTCGGAAGCGGCCAAAAGGAACCACGAGTTTGCACTGGGATCCAGCTGGTCACCCGGCTCCCCACGGGGCAGGGGGACGAATTTTTATACCCCCCACGCAGGAAGAGCAGCGGGAGTCTGAAAAACCAAGTAGATAGAGGGCAGATGTGAAAGTTGAGTTTCTCACTGCCGGAGGGAATGAAGGAGAGGGGCCTGAAAGTCCCCGTGGGGACGGATGAGATGTGGAGACACATTTACCTGGGGAAGTGCTTAGACCCGCACACCCAAACCAGATGCACGCAGCCACCAACTTAGAGATGCACATACATAGGTTAGTGTACTCATACTTGCAGATCTGCGTCCAAAAGACCCAGATAGCAACAGGCACACTCGGAGTGTGCACAGATCTCGCTTCTTAAAACCATTCTCCGACTAAAGGAACCAGGACCCTTGGAGGGATGGCTGACTCCAGGACTAGGCCCACAAAAATACACGATGGGCCTGGCTTGTGGCGCCAGCGAGTAAGGAAGTGAATGAATGAGTGAATGAATGAATGAAATCACACACTTGGGGTGAGCCAAAGGACAGAGGAGCCAGTGAAAGAGCTCCCAATGACCAAGGCTAGAAACATCTGAGCAACTGAATTAATCAGTATTCGATTATAACCCAAAGTATAAAATTAGTATGTGAGTCTATCCAACATAAATAAATGACCAAATAAATGAGTGAGAAGGGATAAATGTCCCGAGCAGGAGAGCTCCCAGTGACTTACTGGGACGCGCCACCCTCAAGGAGGGCTCCCCCAGGCCCCAGATGTGCGCGGGTCACAGTGACCTCCCCGCTGAGGGCACAGCGTGGGAGGGCCGGGAGGGGGACTGGGGGACAGGCAAACCTGGCAAAGCCCACCTCGACCAGAGGGTCAAGGTCACCATCGCCGTGACAGGTCACATTGATGGCAGGTGCCCTTGACCTGATGGCACAGGCGGGCACTGCGCCCCCAGGGTCTTCCCCCCCACCCCCCGAGAACCCATAATCCCCCACTGATCATGAGAAATAACCAGACCAGTCCTCATGGAGGGATGCCACATGGACCACCTGCCAGGACTCCTCACGAAAGTCATTGCAAACCAGGGACATCTGAGAAACCGTCGCAGCCCAGAGGAGCCTGGGGAGATGGGACAGCCACATGTCACATGATGACCCCAACAGGATCTTGGGACTGGGGAGGGGACACTGGATGACGAATAAGGGAATCTGAACCAAGTGTGGGCTTTAGTTGATAGTAATGGATCAATACTGGTTCCTCGATTGTGACGAATGTACCCATCTAATGTAAGATGTCAGCAGTCAAAGGAGACTGGGTGGGAGGGCTTATGAGAACTCTGTGCTATCTTGGCAATTGTTTTGTAAATCTAAAACTGTCCCCAAAAAATCAAACAGTCCCAGCAAGCTGGAACACTCACAAGGTGTGTGGAGAAACTTTACGGCCGGAAGACTCCGCAGGTGCAGCCAGGCCTGGACCCGATGGCCCCGGGCGAAGTCCCCTGTCTGCAGGCTGTGGCCTTGGGCCGGCCAGGGAGCCTCCCTCAGCGGGGCTCGCAGGACACAGGGGTGGGGGTGGGCAGAGCCAAAGATCTGGGTTCACCCAGGCAGGCCTTGGGAGGACCACTCTAGTCACCACTCTAGTCCAGTGGCTACCCTCGGGCAGGGTGTATGACCCACAGCCTCGGCCTCTCTGTGAATCAAGGACCAGGACCCCTCCACCGGTCCCCTGGGAAGCTTACAACCACTGTGGAGGGGGCAGTCACGAGGCTTCTTGTGCACGCCCAGGAATGGAGGTGTGGAGAGGAGCTGCACCTGGCCCCGGGCTCCCAGAGAGGCCCCTCACCCCGTCAGCCTGTGCAAACTCCCCCGCGGGGTGGGGGGACCATGGGGGCAGAGCCTCCCCTCTGTCCCTCCCAAATCAGGCACCATCCCTCTTCCGCTGCCCCTTCGCTATTCCCTGAAGGAAGGAGCCGCTGTCCCTGGGGCTGCTGGGACTCCAGCCCCTGGGGGCTAGGATGGGGGCTGGAGGAAGAGGGGCGCAGAGAGCCCGGTGCTGAAGTCTACAGAGGGGCAGGGCAGCATCAGGGCAAGGGAAAGCTGGAACCTTGCCCCCCACCACCAGCCACGGCTCCTGTTCTGCTCCAGGTCATAAGCACTGGAGAGCAGCCGCTAGCCAAGTACAGACCTGTGCTGGGCCCCTGGGACGCTCTCACCCTACAGACAGGGAAACTGAGGCACAGAGATGTAGAACCACTTGCTCCCAGGTGCTCAGCCAGGATCAGAGCCCCTGGGGCGACGGTCTCCTGAACCCCACAGAGGCCCCCACAGGTGGGGAGGCACAACCCCGTCTCACCATGGCCACCGTGACAACACCCAGCTTCACCCGCCCAGCTCTCTGCCCCTTTCTTGGACGTGGGGACACCAGGGTGGCCCTCCCATGGCCACCTGAACCCCAGCCTGACCAGGACCCACCTGGGAGTGGCCCTAAGCGTGGGACTGGGGGTTGCAGTGCAGAGGCGTCTCCTCCTGGCGGGGAGGGCCCCTAGAACTTACCCGGCCAGGGAGGGAGGGAGGCTCCCTGGGGCTGCCACCAAGCCTGTTGTCCGGGGCTCTCAGGAAGGCCCGCCACTTGGCGCAGGCGGGGCAGGAAGGCGCATGTTTTCAGCCCGCCAGGCCCTCGCAGGCCCCAGTCAGGTGGCCAGAGCAGTCAGCCCAGGTCACTGGTCACGCCCACAGCAGCGGCCCGCCCTGCCTGGAAGGGGCCCAGTCTCCTCCCTGACCTTCCTCCTGCGTATCTGTATTGGAAGTCCCCGGTCAGCATTCCCGAGCTGGGAGGAGAAGAGCAGCCTGGGGCGGGTGTGGGGGGTGATGTAGGATCCCAGAGGCTTTCACCTCCCCCCCAACCCCCTGCGGGGGTGCAGGTGCTTTGGGAAGTGTCTGGGAGGGCCACGCCTTCACTGAGCTAGAGGAGAGCTCCCCACTCTCTGGGGCCTGGTTTCTGTAGCTGGGCCTGGGGGTAGCTGGCTGGGGAACTCCGCCAACACAATTTATTGAGTACCTACTGTGTGCTGGGCCCCAGTGTAACGCCAGCAGTGGGTCAGTAAAGATGGGCAGGGTCTCCCATGATCCATATTTGTTTATCATAAGTCACTTGGGCTGTCCTTAAAATCAGATTCTAGACTCCAAACCTGCCATATCTGGATTTCCCAGGTCAGGCCCAGAAAGACAGATTTTTTAACAAGTTCCCAAGTGACCTGGGTCCTCAGGTGAGTCTGAGCAGCATCCCAGTCCCAAAGGGCACGTCTTTCTTCAGATAATCAGGCCATGGGCAGAGTCACCTCCCAGCACCCCCACCAGGGCCACTGCATTCTCATCTGGCAAGTCTCTTAACCTTTTTGTGCTTCCTGTCCCATTCTTGAGACAGAAGGAGGCAGACACTCAGCTCATCAGTGTTTGGGAGCATAAACAGGTTAGCAAGTGTGGGGGCCCCAAGCCAGTGCCCGTCCATACCCCCAATGTGTATGGCATCCTGGTGACTGCCTCTCAGCCACAGGGGTGGTATGTGCTGGGGGCTGGGGTCATTGCTGGCTCCGTGGAGGGGGCAGGACGGGCCCAGCCTGGGGGCTGGGTGCCCACTTCCCGTTACCATTACAGGGTTGGATGGGCTTCTGCTGGCCGATAGCCCCGACACCATCCCTCCATCTAGATACCTGGGCTGGCTTTGCGCAGAGTCTCATGGGCTTGCTGTATGTCTGGTCCCAGGACACGGCTTCTTCCAGGCAGGAGGCCAGGGTTTGGAGCTCCCATCCCCGTACGCTGAGCACTACCCGCCACCAGCTGCCCTCTGCCCACACAGCTTCGAGAGTCTCTGAATCCCTTTCCACAATTCAAGGGGTAGAGACTCCATAAGTAAGCCAGATATCCTGCTCTTCTGGAAAATCCCGGAGCCTGGCTACATGGGGCAGCGTTCCCACCCGGCCCACTTGGCAGGGGGAGCCCAGGCAGCTCCATGGGCTCACTAGTGGGTGCCCTGCAGGGACAGAGCTGTGACCTGGCTTCCCCCGGGGCCAGTTCCCAGGGACCCGCCCGGCGTCCTGGGGCTCCCAGGGACTCTCCAAGCTCTTGGACAATGCCACAGGCCTGTGCTGACCTTCAGGGCACCATCTATGCCCAGGGGAGTGTGCGGGTCCCCAGGCTGGGGCTTCAAGGTGGTTAGGTCATCGAGGGTCTGCAGGGGCCCAGCCCCTCACTCAGGCTTCCCCTGCCTGCACCTTTGATTGCAAAGGCTTTGACCAGCCAGCTGGGTTGGCACTGGCCTTGCTCCCAGGTGGGATGACAAAGGTCCCGGGCCCCACAGCACTGTGGACACTGTCTGACCCTGAGAGTTCTTAGGCTGGGAGGACCTACTGTGGGATTTCCCACCACAGGAGCATTGGGGTCTAGAACCTCTGCTCCCCCAGCCTGGTGGCTTCTCTCATAGGATCGAGCTGGGTCGGGCCCCCAGTGTTCTTAATCTCAGCTCCATTGCAGACAATACACACCTGTCTCTGGGCCTCAGTTTCCCTGTGTGAAGCTAGAAGTGGCTGGCTGGGAGCTCTGCGGGTCATGGTCATAGAGCCGGGGCTCACCCAGGTGCCAGACAGCACCCTGAGGGGTCATGCCCCCCTCCCACATCCCCGTGCGTGGTCCTGAGAATTCGCTCAGTGACACAGTACTCCCACACCTCCATCTCCAACCCAGCGTGGATGGGCTGAGAATCAGGACAAGACACACCAGGGTTTCCTTGACGTGGATGAGATGGTAGGCGATTTCCCCACCGAGTCCAGAATTCACTTAAAAACAAAGCACCTGAGTCCTAAATGTATTGTCTTCATCTTTTAGGGACCATATTAGAAATCTTGCTTAAAAAAAATTAAAAAATGAAGCCAAGTGCACCTTCCTTTCAGCAGCCTTGACCTGAAAAGGCTGACCTCGCCACCTGTTACCCGAGGGGACACAACTGGACATGACTGGACTGGGCCGTTTGCAAGACAAGGTTCATGCCTCGTGGGGGAGCCCTGAGGGCACACATGGCCAAGTGCAGAGGACCCACAGAGGCCAGGAGATCCAGAACGTGAGCAGGTGTGTGGAGAAAGGACCGTTGGGTCCAGTTCCTTCTGGGATACACAGCACTGCCTGCAGCCGGAGTGAAACATCAGCAGGCCGGGCACCAGGGATGACCCGGGTGCCTCCAGTAGCTGCCATCCCAGCTCTGCACATGAAAGGGGGGGTCCCGCACACCCCACGGCCACGGACTTGAGCTTGCAGGGCTGTCCTCACCACACCCCCGACACGTGGCCAAGAGCCCCTCAGGTGCCCTGTGGCCCCAGCGTGGGGGCGCTGGGAGGGACTGGGTCCTGGCAGGACCGTGACTGGGCACATGGAGATATTCTCAACACAGCCTCCAGGGTGGGGTGGGTATTCACACACCACGGATGACTAGAGCCCTGGTCTTCTTTTGAGAACGTTCTTTAGAGAAGCAAAATCAAACGAAGGGGAAAAGAATGTTCACCATGGTCGTCAAAGTGACAGTGTCGGCGACAAACCGTTCACGACACTCCGTGGCTTCAGTGTGGGTTGCTTTCATAACCCGGAGGTGATATTTCTGTAATCAGAAAAAATGCCATCAATGTGATAATAAAAACCATCCTTTGGACGCAAGTGTAGGAGTGAAGGCTTTTCTGAGCAGGAGGGTGGGCAGCAGACCCTTGAAATTTAGGCTCCTGGAGTTGGCCGCACCAGCGGTCCCAGGCTTGAGATCCCCTGACACCTCCTCCCCTGCCCCCAGATTGTGGTTCCTTAAGATGTCACCTGCCTGTGGTGTCTCTGCCCACATGCCCCATTACAAACAAGCCCACAGAAGAGCCCAGGGAGTCGGGGGCGGGTGGCGTTCTCTCCTTGTTGGCTTTGAGCAAGACCCCACTCCCAACAACTGGGCCTTGGTTTCCCCCATCCAGACCGAGGCATCCAGCCAGCTCCCCGCAACTCCCAAGTCCCCACACAGGTCCAAACCTGGAGTGATGGCTCCCGCCCACCAACGCCCTCTAGTGGAAAACCAGAGCCAGAGCACAAAGGCCACCTTGATCCTTGCTCTGGGTGAGTCCCCGGTGGGCCTCCCACGCAGGGGGGTGCCCGAGGCCCTGCTGTTCTAATCAACCTTCCATTGATGAGAGCCACAACTCAGCCAGCAGGTGGTGAGCTAGGGTTCGCCTGGCTCTCACCCTGCCCCGGATCCCCCCTTGATCATGCAATGGCATGACTAACTCAGTGATGGATGAGGCTATGGCTCCCTTGCAGTGATCTGGCATGGTCCCCAGCCTGTGCCCACTGTGCTTGCCGCTCCCATGGGTCACCTCCTCTGACCACACAGCTCCCCCCACAAAGGTGGGCTTCTGGCCGCACCCTCCTAAGAGTGAGGAGTGGAGGGGGGTGCAGCGAGCCTGAGCTCACACAGCAGTGAGTGGGGCCAGCATGCAGACAGCCAGGGACCCCGGCCCCACCAGCAGGACTCGGGACCAGCACAGTGTGGCTCATGCCCGTGGTGCGCTTTTCAGGATGACAGGGTCATCGGCTCACTGCCTCCAGATAGGGCCCTGTGCTAGCTCTCGGCTGCTGCAGACAGGCAGGGGAGTGATGGAGAAGAGAGAGTAGGGACTTCACCTGCACATCTGGCTCCAGCCCCACCTGCATCAGACGCCAGGCCGATGTCCCCTCCTGGTGTAAGTAAGGGACATGTGTGAAGTCAGGGCAGGAACCAGCCATGCCAGGCCATGCCAGGACTCAGCAGAGCCACATTTATGGAGTGGTGGCACCTGCCGTCAGAGAGGGAGCAGGTGTCCTTCCCACCTGGACAGGCATGTGCTGCCCCTCAGCTGCACCCACCTGGCAGAGGAGGCAGGTGGGCGGTGGAAAGAGGCCAATCAATGCACCTGCCTCTGACCCTTTACGCGATATTTGAGTCGGACCCTTAACCCCGCTAAGCTTCTGTTTTCTATCTCAGAATGGGGCTCGTGTGTGAGCAAGCTCAGAAGCCCTCTCCCCTGACAGACCTTGGAGGGGACCACAGCCCCAGCGACAGCCTGACTACAGCCCCACAGGAACCCCTGACCCACAGAAACTGTGTGATAAATGTGTGTTTCACAAGACACTAAAAATCACAACCCCGCACACACACACCCCTGGAAGGGAGTTCAAATGCAGGAAAGAACAGAACATGCTCCAGGCTACAGCAGTGGTACCCAGCCACTTGGGGTCCGCATATCTACGGACTCCACCACGTGCTGGCTTCCAGCTGACCTGGGGGAGGGCACACCTTCACTGAGCCTCGGTTTTCTCGTCTCCCAAGTGGAGCCAGCGACCTCAGGGTGGCCGACAGGGCACAGGCAGTGCCCTCGGTGATGGGGGCCATCCACTCCCTTCCCCCTGGCACCCCGGAAAGTTAGCTTCTCCTTTGACGAGAGAAACACAGGACTTGCCGTGGGGCTGTTTGCACCTGGGTAGAGCAAATGAGAAATGGGACCTGATTTTCTGGAAGAACGAGGAAGAGAGTGACCTCATACATGCTCTGGCAGGCCCCTTACAATCCACTAAAAAAGCACAGGGGAGTAGAAATCCCTTGATCTTGGTGATGTTCCCGGCTCTGCTGATGGCTGGCTGTGTGACTTCCAGCAGGGTGCTCACCCTCTCTGAGCCTGGGTGTCCCCAGCTCTGTCCTAGCGTTCTCCTCCCCACCCCTACCTGTCCCTTTGAGTCCATCTGGGAGCCCTCAGGGTCCCTCATCTGCCTCTTCATTTGAGTTCCAGTCTTTTTAAATCAATCAATCAATCAATCAATCAATTATTTAAAACTCATAGGTCCTGGTCATCAGGGCAGGTCCTGCCTGATTGCTCAGGACCCTGTAGCTCTCCCTTCTTCTGTCTTATTCCCCCTCAACTGCCCTGTTATCATTCCCGTTTTACAAATGGGTAAACCGAAGCTCTGAAGGATCAGGAGGCTCATCTAGGTCTGGCAGCACAGCGGGGCCCTGCAGGGGCTGAGCCCGGGTCTCTGGCGCCCCCAAGTGCTGCCTCTTGCAGGGACTCCGGAAAGCCAGCACAGCAAGGCCACAGGTGAGGCAGGGGTCCAGGAGACCCCAAAAAAGGCATGGTGGGGGGTGGGGCGAAGACCCCCGGGGCACGCTGGCTGCTGCCCTCCCTTGCTCTGGTCCCAAGGCTTAGGCTACCTTTGCCAGGCCCCCCAGGACCCCTGCTCTCTGCCTTCAACTCAGAGGGCTCATCCCATAGAGTTAGGGCTGGAACATAAGTCAAAGCCTGTGTGCCCAGCACAGGGGGCATGGCTGTTTGCTGTCACTTTTATTATTTTTACAGATTTTACACACAGAAAACAATTCCTTTGCCTTGGTGTACAGTTCTCCGAATTTTCACATGCACATTGCCCCATCACATCTCAGAACCAGGTTCTTCAACCACGAGCTCAGTGCCTGTGCCGTCTGCACTGCCGGGCTGGTCCATGCGGCCTGCGGCCCCCAGCCCGTGCTGTTCTGATCTGACCCCAGGGTGCGCGGTGAGGACCCTCCTTCACCAAACCATAGCCGGGCTCCTCCATGTGTCCTTACTCGACCAGGCCCGTCTTAGGGCCATGTCTCAGGAGCCAGAGCCCCGCTAATCAGTCAATTTCCTCGTCCTCTCGGCCCCCAGTGATGTCTGCCCCAGACCTGCCTCCAGTAAGCAGCCTGTCAGGTCCCTCCGCCCAGAGCGCCCCATATTGGTTCTCAGCGCTGCCCACTGCAGAGCCCCTGCTCCTCAGACCTGAGCCCAGGGCTGCCCACTCTGTCCCTCTGCCCTTCTGTCTCTGTCTGAGTCTGTCTCCATCTCTCTATGTCTCTGTGTCTCTCTCTGTCCTTCTCTCTATCTCTGTGTGTCTCTCTCACTCTGTCCCTATCTCTCTCACTCTGTCTCTGTCTCGGTCTCTCTCTGTGTCTGTCTCTCTGTCTCTCTTCGTCTCTCTCCCACTGAGTGCAGGAAAGCAGCGGGCTTGCTGTCGAGAGGGTAGGTCCGGTTGCTCACTCGAGTTCCCTGAGGCTCTCCCATCCCCCCCATTCTTCCCATTCTTCGACCATAGCCTGTGGTGGGCCCGGGAACAAGCTGCAGCTCAAATGTCACAGAGGTCATTTGTCCCCGGATGTCACCATCCCCTCTGCCCGTCCTGGACCAGGACCGCCAGTCCAGCTGAGCCCGCAGAGCTGGCAGCCCACACAACATGGAAGTTTCCCAGAAGGAGCAGCAGGGACCGGTCACACTTCTGCCCCCTGTCTCGGGCCCCACGTGCCACCTGTTGGCTCGGGGCACATACTGCATCCTGGAAAAAGGGAACATCGTGGACGGTCCCACACCAAGCCTTGGATGGGCCACGCTATCAACTGGAGAGATGTAGTTAGAGGCAGAAAAAGTGGATCCTGTGGTCTAGGGTTCAGTGTCACCTTCCTTGCTACAAAATGGAACCCCTGGTCTGAGCTCTTCCTCAGGAGCCTGTATGGACGATGTGGTCAATTATTCATAAATTGAACGTAGACTCTGGTCTGTATGATTTTCTATTCACCCCATTGGGTAGAAAATTGGGAACCCAGGGAGCACCCATGTGGTATGTATCTCCTTTCTTTTCTCAGTAAGCTGAATTCTAAGGGGTTTCCCTGACAGGTGAGAGATAGCCTTTTCTCCCTGAGTCTTATCTGGAGTAGAGTCGAGTGGCGTCACTTTTCTTCCCAGCTCTGACAAGGGGTCAGGTAAGCCACAGGCTCTCTAGAATTCCCCAAGCATGGCAGGTGAGCAGTAAGGTGCCCCCCAGATGATTCTGCTGCTTAAGTCAGAAGCAATCTAAACAATGTGCCATCTGGAGGGAGAGCCTGTCACCATTCTAAAGCTGTTTGTTTCGGTGATGTCACAAACACTGATGACTTAGGGGCTTGAAGGTATTATAAACAACAACAAACTCAAATCCAAGTGGCTCAAATGAAAAGGTCCTTTTTGGCTCTTGGACCTGGACATCCAGAAGTATGTGGGCCTCAGGATTGGCTTGATCCAGGAACTCTGGCCCCACTTCTCCACAGCTGCATCTGGCTAAATTCCTGTGTGGGGACAAAATTGCAACACCTGTCACTGGTGTACATCTACCACCACAACATCCACACCAGGAAAGGAGGGTCTCCGGGAGATCTGTCCTCAAGGTCAGGAACATCTTTTCCACCATTCCTCAGCAAGGCGCTGCTCACCTGCCAGTGGTCTGATCTGGGTTGGGTGCCATTCCTGGAAAAAGTCCAGTGTCCAGGGAGTCCTCGGTGCTGATTGGTGTATCTGAACTTTGTCAATCTTGGACCCTTCAGAACCTTCTGAGCAAGGGCCAGCTGCTGGGAAGTCCATGGGCTGCGTGGGGGAGGAATGGTGGCCTCTGAACAGAAATTCGGACACTGTGAGAGAGTGGCAGCAAGGGAAACAGGAGTTAGATAAGCAGCAGTCAGGAAGCAGAGACTAAGGAGCCCCCAATGGACTATTGCACCCTACACGCCCACAAGCTTCATCAGATCATGATCACAAACTGTCCAGCCTCTGAAGCCAGGACCTCAACTATCACGAAAGGGTGGGATATGGTTAAAGACCCTGCGTGAAACTGTCCCTTCCTATCTGACCCTTCGTGGTGCATGAAGGCTGAAGGCGCCCGGTTGCACTTTGCTGAGGCATTGTCTGTCCCCCTCTGTGGGCTGGAGGAAAAGCTGGGAGGGCAGGAATTCAGGGCTCCCTGCTGGTGTGCCTGTAATTTGAGGACTCTGCCATGTGGGGAGGGGTTGAGACAAAAGGGACTGATGGGCCTTGAAACAGTAAGGCTTCCCCCAGAACAGTATCCTGGGAAGTGGATGCTAGGGTGAAAACTAATAGAAGGAAACCTTTATAACAGGTTTGGGAGCCCTGAACGGGGAGCTCCCAGCCCTATCATTCCTGGTCAATTGCATACCCAACAGAAAGAGATGCACCTTGGACCAGGAAGGTTTCCTCCTTCCTCAGCAACAGTCTAGCCAATGAGACACTGACACTGCCCAGCCAATGAGACATCACAGCTCAGCCAATGAGAGACTGCTACAGTCCAGCTACTGCCACAACCCAGATAATGAGAAACCAGTATGCTTTGTACTTCCAGTTTCATCCAACAGACTTTCTGTTAGAACAGCTCTCCCACCCACCTTTTCCTCCATGAAAGAGCTTCCCCTCTCTTGTTCCCCAGAATCTCATATGGCTTTGTCTTACATTCTCGATCCTCCCTTGCAATTCTCTGCTATTCCCAAATAAACCCATTTTTGCTGGTGAAATAACCGGTAGTGTGTTTTGTTTTTTTTTAAGGTTATCAGTAGCATTTTTCCCCCATGAAATTATGTGTCACTTTTCTGCTACAAAATATGCCTCTTCATGAACCCAGCTAAGTTCCTTCTAGGAAACACTTGCTCATCACCCGCCATGGGCCAGGCCTTCTGTGTGCCGGCCCCACAAGGGGACAGGAAGGAAGGGATGGTGTGGTTTGCTATGGGGTGTGGGTGAAGTCAGGTTCCTCATCCCATGGGATCTGGAAGGACAGGACAGCCACACCTCTTCTCAGCAACTGTTTATAATCCTGTGGACAGAGAGTGTCATGGAACAGACCGGTTCCACTCTCTGCCGGGGCTCAGGTGGGGCTGCCCTCCGCTGCTGTCCCCACCCAGGACAGGGGCCAGGGGCGGGACCTTAGCTCCAAGTTCCGTCTATTCTTTACCTAGTTTCCCTTAACCCCACTTTCTTACTCACTGTTTTCAAATCTTTCTCTATTAAGGTTTACCCTGAAAGACACCCCTAGTACTCTCCAGAATAAGTTAAGACTCCAGGAACTGGAGTTAAAACAAATCAAACACTGTCCCCTACTGGGACTGTCCGGCCCCATACTTTACCTGTCGTTCCTGGTCCTTGAGATCCCAGACTTTCTCTGAGGATCTCACAACATTCAAAGCTCACCATCTTGTGCGGGACATAAGGACACTCGTCAGCAATCTCATGTGAGCAGACTGGTAATCAGGCAGCCCCAGCACTCGTGGGAACCCAGAGGACTACCCAGCTCAGCCCAGTGGTCAGGGAGGGCTTCCTGCAGGTGATGCCTGGACCAAATCTTATGGATTGATAGGAGTTGGCCAAACAGAAGGGGAGAGGGAAGATTTCAGTGGAGCAATGGGACCTAGGTCCAGGGGTGGGAAACAGTGGGATGGGAACAGGGCTGGTGGGTGAGGGGGTGAGGAGAGGAGCATTTGGAGAGCCGCGACCCACTGAGGCCTGAGGCAAAGGGGTGGCCCCCCAGAGGGATTAGGCATGCTACTCCTCAGGAATACAGCCAAGTCCTTTCCCTGCCTGCCCTCCATGATGGTGACAAAACGTTCTTTCCCTGTCACTAGCCTGCCCTGGTGACATCCTGAGCTGTCACAACTCCTCCATCCACACCCTCACTGCTTTTATAAGCTTTGGCCCCTTGATCACTCAGAAAGTATTCATTAAGTACCAACTATGTGCCAAACATTGGGTTTCTGGCTATAAAGGCAACAAACAGGATACACAGTCCCTGTACTCATGGAGCTTGCAGTCTGATGGAGGAACAGTGGTCACACACAGGTGTGTACACACTCAGACACATGCACAAATGCACACACAGGCACACACAAAGATATGTATGGTCAGTGGGAACAGGAAGGGTAAAGGGCAGGAGGAGAAATTATGATGCGAGAATCTAATTTAGATAGGGGTGTGGGGTCCTGCAGAGCATCTCCAAGTAAACAGCAATCATCTGATATCTTAAAGAACGGGGCATTGCCAGGTGAAGGATGAGGACAGAGAGTCCAAGCAGGGGAACAGATGTGGCAAGGCTGAGGCAAGAATGAGCTGCCTGAGTTCAAGTGTCGGAAGCGGGCAGGGCGGCTGAGATGGAGGGAGACCAGAGGGGGAGACTGGATGGCAAGGATGCACCAGGGCGGCCATGGAAAGCGGACCAAGGATGCTATAATAAGACCAACAGGAAGCCACAAGTAGAGGTATCCCCAGAGGCCTTGGCTGCAGGGGAAGGAATTGAGGGCTGGGAGTGGGAGTGGAAAGACCAGAAGGGGAAGACTGTGACTGTCCAGGTGAGAGAGGGCTTAGACCAGGACTCTGCAGGGAGCTGGGTGTAAGTGGAAGGATGTGGAGGTAGGATGGATATGTGAAGAGCCAGGGAGAGAGGCCCTCAGAAGGATTCGTGGGTGTCAGAGAGAGAGCAATGGCATAGCTGGAGGCACTATTTCTGGAGGTGCGAGGAGGTGGGAGATAGTGAGGACCAAGCTGAGCTTGGGGCCTAAGCCCCAGAGCTGTCATAGTCAGAGGTTGTATCAGTCTGGGTTCTCCAGAGAGAACAAACAGAGGTGGATGGATGGATGGATGGATGGATGATGAATGGATGGATAAAAGGATGCATGGATGAAAGGATGCATGGATAGATGGATGGGTGGGTGGATGATGGGTGGATGGATAGATGATGGATGGATGGATGGATGGATGGATGGATGGATGGATGGATGGGTGGATTTTGGATGGATGGATGAGTGGGTTGATGGATGAATGGGTGGATGGACAGATGGGTGGATGGGTTGATGGATGATGGATGGTTTGGTGGGTGGATGGACACATGGATGGGTCAGTGGGTGGATGATACCAGGGACCACAGCCTGGCTGAATTGACCCATGAAACTGACCACCACAGAAGTAGGTGGGTGTGCTTTTTGTGAGAAGGGGTTCTCCTGAGACCCTCCAAGAGGGGGTCAGGGAGGGATAAGCCAGTGAAGGGGACAGGGAGGAGAGACTGAGCAGGAGACGATGGAAGGTTCAGGAGAGGTGGCCAAGGGGACCACAGTAGGGAGCATGTTGATTCCATAGGTCAGTGGCTATCTGCAGAGATAGCAGATCAGCTTCAGCAGAGACTTGTCCATTGGATGGAGCCCCAGGGGGGCCCTCAGTGTGTGGCTGAGAGCGGCTGGGTGGAGGTGGGAGGTGATTTTTGAGTGAATGGGAGGTGAGGCGGTGCAGACAGCAAGCGTAGATGCTTCTTCCAAGAAACATGACTAAGAAGGTCATGTGGGGACAGGTAAAGTTAGTGTGTGGGGGGGCACTGTTCACTTTTGTTTGTATTATAAAGATAACAGAAGGTGCATCTTTCAGCGTCCCCCACCAGTGGCCTTTGGCATTATCAGTGAATCACGAAGTCTGGTGTCTGCTCACAGCAGCTTGGTCAGAGCGCCCCCCCCCCAAAATTCTAGCAGTGAGTGTCCTGTGATGGTCATTGGAGGAACCCATATCTGGCCTCAGTCAGGCCTGTCCTTGCTGTGTGGCTTCTGCACAACGCTTAGCCTCGTGACCCAAGCCCCCCACCCCACCACCGTGTGTAACACTGAGTGGTGCTCAGTGTCAGGGCTGGAAAGGGGTGCTGGAGCTAGATGCTTGGTAACCCTGCAGGAGGTGAGGCAGTGACTAGTCTCCCTCAAAACCCACCCCTTCACCCACCCAAAACCCATGCCCACACCCCTGGTGTTAGGAGGTGATGAGTGTCTGGCTCTGATGGGCCTGGGACCAGGAACGAGGAGGTGCCACACGAGGCTTCAAAAGGGAGGCTTTCACTGCCTAGAACAAGAGCTGGTCTCCCTGTCTGGGAGGGCTGCCCCTGCATCCTCTGCATGTCCAGGTGCCCACCTTGTCATCAGCAAGCTGGGGACAGCAGGGGACTCCAGTCTAATGGGACCTGGCTCCCGGGGTGAGGCCACGCGGGAGTTGGGCCCTAAACCCCAGGACTGGTGTCCTTACAGGAAGAGGAGGGACACACGGGGAGGCGAGATTGGAGCAGGGCCACCACCAGCCGTGGGACGCCAGGCATTGGGCTCACTGGGAGCCCCCAGGAGCTGGGAGAAGTGTGAGGAAGGACTCTCCCTGAAAATTGGGAGCATCTCAGACATCTGGCCTCCAGGACAGTGGGAGGACAAATCTCTCTTGTTTATTTTTTAAAGATTTATTCATTTATTTGGGGGGGGGGTAGGGAGAGAATCTCAAGCAGACTGTCTCCCAGCTGAGCTCAGAGCCTGACCTGGGGCTCGATCTCAGGACCCCAAGATCACGACCTGAGCTGAAATCAGGAGACGGACGCTTCACTGACAGAGCAGCCCAGCATCCCAAAATTTCTGCTGTTGAAAGGCTGCTCCGTGTGCTTCGTTCCACAACCAGAGTGTCCGGGCTTTCCATCTGCACACTCCCGTCACTCCCCACAGCCCAGACCAGCGCTTCTGATCTCTGGCCTCTGAAAAAGGACCTGGTACACTGTAGGGGTTCATTCAATGTGTCACCCTGCCTCTGAGCTCGCTCTACCCTCTCTCTCATTCTCTCTCTCTCCTGACTCTCCTCATCCACCTCTGCGGCACATGCACACAACTTAATTAAAGAAAAGGCTTTCCGATCAGCAGGTCTTGCACGGAGTCCTTTCCAGCATCAGGCCCACGTCTCCGACTTCCTTCCGTCACCACGATCAGCCAGCTCTCGAGACTTTTCCGTGACAGCAGAATGCTTCCTGGGCTACCAAAGCACGCAGAGCGAACCGGGCAGATTCAAGTGTGGGACAGCTCCCCGCTGCAGACTAGGGGGCACCTGTGACCCACACCAGCACACGTCCCTTCACCAGCTGCCTGGGGAACTCTGGTGAGTCGTAGGTGTGTGACGGCAGGGTCGGGCTGGTCCAGGTGCGTGGATATGCATTGGAGAGAGCAAGCCTCCAAGATGTGAGTCACATGTTATTTTTACTCTGGGTTTCATATGGCATGCTTTTAAATTATTGAGTGCTTGGAAGGAGCCCACAATGAAATCATATTTCATTTGTTTCCCCACTTGGCTGTGAAGGAAATCAATCCTCAGGCTGTATTTGGAGGTGGAGGAAGGACAGAGAACCTACAGCTTCGGCGAGAGCATGGCTAGAGGGGCCCCACAGTCCTCCTGGGCCACTGGACTTGGTCCGTTTCCACCGGCTGGGTGACTTCAACTAGGGGGGTTTCTGCAAAGTTGGGTTCTCAGGGCAATACCTTTTTAGACCAGGCCCCAGGGGAGCTCAGCGCCCCCGTGCTGCTCTCTATGGAAGCAAGTTGTGGGAAGCCTGAGTAGACCCAGGGGGAGGTCGGGAATGTTGGGAAGGGACTCAGGGGAGTATGACCTCTTTTCCCTTCCATATACTGAGTGAGAGGTGGCCAAGGGGACCACAGTAGGGAGCATGTTGATTCCATAGGTCAGTGGCTATTCACCTGTGTGCTGGAGACCCCAGGATGTTCTGCAGACCTTGAGATGCTCAGGACACCCTGGGTTTCTCTGCAAACCCCAGGATGACCTAGTCAGAGAGAAACCAGATGGCAAGACCGGGGAGTGATGTGGCCGTGACTGGCAAGGCCATGGGGAGCAGAGGTGGCCTCTGGCTTAGTCAGGGGGCTCCTCCAGGGAGGAAATTTCCACTGAAGTCCAGAGGGTAAGGCTGTGCTATCCAGGTGAGGGTAGGAGCCTTTCCAGCAGCCCAGGGGGGCAGTGGGCCTGGCGTGGCTTGGATCCGGAGGGGTCTGTCCCTCTGGGCCGTGCACCCCATCCTTGGCCCAAGGTGCTCAGCCTTGTTACTTGGCCTCCCCAATGCCTCTTGGCAGTGATGCCAGACCTGGGGGCACTGTGCCAAAGCCCACAGCCTCTTCAAAAGGGCCTAGGGATGCATCCCAGCTCTTCTGTTTCCGTGTCTACAAAATGAGGATGATGATGGGTCTGCTGGCACTGAGCTGTCCCAGGTCCTGACTGCTCGCCTCACCTGGCTTGGCCCTGGGCATTCTCAGGGGCAGTTTCCACTGACTCTTGGCTCCTGGCACCTGAACAGGAGGCCGGCCCCCCTGGGGGTAAGACAGAACCCCTCCATCCAGGCTCTTCTCCGTAAGAGTAGGCCCCTGGCCCATGGGTCGCTGGCCCCTCTCCCTCCCAGGTCCTCCTGGGCTGACCTTAGGAACCCAACCCAAATCTCTACGTGACGCAAACTGCTGAGGTCAGCACTGCCACCCAGCCATGCCCAGGCCCGCCCCACCGCTCAACATTCTCTACTTCCCAAGGCCCTGGTGCTCCACAGAAGGGCAATACACTTTCTCATGACAAATGACCCTCACTTTGAAGCAGTTTGTGGCCTGCGGAACAGTGACAGGTGTTTGCACTTGTCCCAGGAACATCTGTCATGAAAAGGAGAGAGTCTTTCCCCCGGGGGCATTTACAGTCCCCTCCCGGCTTCCTGGGCACCTGGAACTGCCCGGCCCCATCATCTTGGCCCAGTTACATCACCGTTTTCCTTCCAGCACCACCACAAAGCAGTGTCCACACTTAAGAGCCTCCTGACCCCAAGGTGGCCGCAGCAGCACCCAAGGCCCAGCCGGGAGGGACAGAGGACCTAGTCCACAGGGCCCTTGGAAAGCTCGGCCCTTTACAGGCTGCCCGAGTGAGGCTTGGCCAGGCTCTGTCCCCTCCCCAAGCCTCTAGGGTAGAAGACCACAGCCCTGCTTCAAGGGTCGTGGAAGGATTAAACTGAATGGACTGTGTGAGTATTAGGTGGGACTGATGGGGCAAAGGCATCTGTGGCAAGAGTGGGCATGGAGCTGGGTGGCGGGGGTGGGGTTGGCCAGCAGGGCCACTGCCTGGGGCGCCCTCCTGCGAGGGGTTTGAAGGCATTCCCCCACCATGAAATGTTGAGGTGGGAGGGGCCCCCAAGGAGACCCCTACATTGCCTGCTGGGGGACGGGGGCATGAGGGTTTCCCTCTGTCTGCAGGAGGTATAAGCCTGGTGGGAGGAGGGCAAGAGGAGGGCAGGAAGAGGAGGGTAAGCTCCTATCACCTTAGAGCTCTTTCTGTATCCACACCCACCCAGGCCCAGCTGTCCCTCTGAATGTACACTCTTTTAGTACAGATCACACGGTCTTGGTTTGACTGGTAGTCTGTCTGGGACCTCTCTGTGTCATGGAGCCCCCTGAACGCCCTCTGACACCCCCCACCTTGGGCCTCGGGCCCTGGCCTTTATTACAGTGAGTCATGTGACTTGAGAAACAAATTCTTGTTTTTTTCACTGGAACGGTGCCTGGTACACTAAAGGGGTCCAACAGATGTGGATGGACAGGACACCCAGTGGCTGAGATGTATAAGCGTCTGCCTTCAGCTCAGGTCATGATCTCTGTGTCCTAGGATCGAGCCCCACATCAGGCTCCTGGCTCAGCAGGGAGTCTGCTTCTCCCTCTCCCCCTACTCTTCATGCTCTCTCTCAAATGAATAAATAAAATCTTTTTTAAAATGTGGACACAAGGCCAGATGGACGGATGGATGATGGACGGGTGGATGTAAGAAATACATGTAAAAAGAGAAAACAGGCTCTGGGGGAAGTGATGGCACCCACCTCTTCCAGGTCTGATTTAATAACGTATCAATAATGATAACAACCATCATTTATGGAGCCCTGACTTTTTGCCAGGTGTTCCTATTACTCCATTATCCTTTAACGAGTCCTACTGGGGCTGAGGCAGTGCTTTGAAGGATAAGAAAAATGAAGCACAGAGAGCAAGCAAATTGCCCGAGGTCACACCTGGGCACAGCACCAGGGGGGAGAACCAAAGTCTGGGTCAACCAGTGTCAGTTGGGCTCTACCCAGGAGAGGACACACTAGCAGACCTGCCCCAGCGAGAGCGCCTCTGGCTCAGGGACCCACCAAGAGAGCAGAAGGTTGGTGGCACAGCTACGGGGCCTAGGTCGAGCCCCCTCCCCATACTGCTGGTTTGCTGGGTGACTCTGGGCAGGACCTCCCTGAGCCTTAGGTTCTGTCCTCATGAAAGAATGTGCCAGAATCACAGGACCGAGGTCCTTCCAGGTTGGGAACTGCTGGGACTCGCCTGTCGCTGCTCTCTTTGCCAGTGGCTGCTTGGAGAGGCAAGGCCAGCTCCATGGGGAGGCCCAGGACAGCCACATAGCAGGCTGAGACCTGGGACCAGCCAGGAACCAGGCCACCTACGTCCACCCTCTGACTCAGGGGGACTTGGGAGTAAGTGCCCGTCCCCACCCTGGTTTTTCCCATGGCCATTAGCATGCTGGTGGCCTCCTTGCCACCCTGACAAGGTTCTTAGGAGCCTTTGGAGACACCCGGGATGGGGGAGGGTGCAGGTGCTGATGCTTCTGCCAGGGCAGAAGCAGGACTCGGGGGCTCAGGGGCTCAGCAGAGAGCTCCCTGAGGGGGGTGACTGCCGGCGGGAACCCTCCCACCGTCTCTCCTTCCTCCGTCCTCGCTCCCTTCATTCAACAGGTGTTTGTGGAGTGCCCCCTCTGACCAGGCCGTGTGCGAGGCTAAGAATCCTACTAATAAAGGCAGGATAATGTCAAACCTGTTTACTGATCTCTCTTTAGAGCAGTGCAGGGCACGGGTTACCCAGTGTAATCCTCACACCCACCCTAAAAGGCGGGAACTCTGTCTAGATGGATGATGAACACGGAGGCAGATCAGGCACCTTGCACCAGCAGGTGAAGCCAGGCTCTCCACCAGGTGGTCCGGCTCCCTGGGGCCTGCCAGACTGCTGCTGCCGTGGCCAAGACCCATGACCCAGCTGTGGAGCTCCCAGCCAACAGTGGCTCCTTCACTCAGCTTCGTGGTCCTGACGCCCACATAAGGGAAGGGTCTTGCTCAAGGTCGCACTGAAGAGGGGAAGCTGGGTCGGAGGGAGATATCTGATGCTTTCTAGTGCTCCTTCCATCACAGGGCACTTGTGTCCTGGGAAAAAGGCCCAAGGGGCAAGGATTAGAGCCAGCGGGGTGTGTAGGGCAGGGACTCACTGGCCTGTGGCTGATTCTGACGGACTGCACCTGTTCCCGCAGCCCCTGTCTGGGGTTAGGTGGATGCTGGTGAGGGCCAGATTAGAACATCTGCTTCTGCTTCCGTAATCCATTCAAGTCCACATTTCCTGCAGTCAGCCCTCTTCTTGTCAGCATCTCTCAAAAGCCTTGGCCCAAGCCAAACGTCCTCCCGCCACCTCGCCCCACCGGGCCAGGTTCCGAGACTCTGCCTCCTGAATGCTCCCCCAGTCCAGGCTGCACCCTAAAGTCCCCTTTTGTCACTACCAGGCAGGTTCAGCCTGCTCCCTCTGATTTCCTAAATCCCAACCCTAGTCTTTCCCTCTCCTGTACCAGGACCCCACTCTGTGCTAGGCGCCTGACGTCAGAGAGGTCAGTCGGTGACAGTGGGGGGGGCTGGGGCCCCAGGACTACCTTGGGGTGGGACGCACCCCCTCCTCGGGCGCCAGCCAGTGCAGGGCGCCGGGAGTTGGCGGCGTGCTGTTCTAAGCCTGAAGTCAGGGCCCCGGCGCCAGAATGCCAGCCCGCGCGCCCCGCCCAGCCTCAGTTTCCCCGTCTGTAAACTAGAAGGGGGGAGTTTGGCCCAGGTCTTCGGGCCCCCTGCAGCTCCACAACAAGAAGAGCTGCTCTAAGCGTCTGTCCCTGGGCCTCCCTTCGCGCCACTCCCGGACTCCCAAGAGCCGTCACCGCCGCCGCCAGCCAGCCAGCTAGGACGCCAGCAAGGCTGAGAAGACAGACCCACAGAGACCTTCCAGCGACTGCGGGAGGCCGCAGCAGCGTTGCCTGCCTGCGCGTGCGCGCGACGCACTGCCTGCCGGGACTTGTAGTTAGTCCATGCGGCGGTTGGGCCGCGAAGGCGGAGCGGCGGGGGCGCTGCGCCTACACTTCCCAGAGTGCGTCCCGCCCGCATCGCGGCGAGGGTGGGGTGGGGCGGAGCTGCTCGCAGGGGCGGGGCCGGAGGGGGCGGGGAGGGGGCGGGGCCGACGGGGCGGGGCCGGCGCGCCGGGGGGCTGCGGCGGCGCTGCGGGCGGGCGCGGACCTTACCCAAGGCCTGCGGACCCGCGGGCGGGCGGGCGATCGCGCGGGCGCTGCACCTGCGGGCAGGAGCTTCTGGCTGCCGCAGCGCCGGTCCGCCCGCCTCCCAACTGCCGCTGAGATGAGTGCAGGTGAGTGTGGGGACCGAGGGACTGGCGCGTCCCCGAGCTGGATCTGGACGCAGCAAGGACTGTGAAGGCATTCTGGGGCTGCACCTGCAGCACAGGCGAAATCACCCAGTGCTCCACCCAACTTTCAACGCAGGGTCTTGCAAACCCTAGGGCCTGTCCGCAGGTCCCTGCCCCTGCGCCTGGGGCGCGTGCGGCTCTGCAGGGCCGTCTAGGGACCTGCTTCCCCCGCGCCGGCCAGGCTGACTGCGCCGGGCTGTCTGGAAGGCGCCACTTTTTTGCTTCTCAAGGGTCCCGGGCGTCTGTAGGTTGCAGAAAGCGACCGGTAGGGGTGAGGGGCGCAGGGCCACCGCAGGCCCTGCTATAGAGAGGTGTGGTCACACCGGGGTCTTTGCGGCAGGGGCCGCCGCCCTTGCGCGGCGCTCGCTCAGCCTGAGCCGGGGGGTTTGGGGGAGGCCGGCGGAGCCCCGGCGCCCTGGGCTCGCCCGCTGCAGATTTGGGGGCGCAGAGCCCGCCGGTGTGTGCAGCCCGCCCCATTTTCCTCCAGTCAGCATCTCTCCGCCCCACCTCCTCGCGCTCCCGGCGGCTGCCTCCCGCCGCACCCACCGGATCTGACCGCCTCTGTGCGGGCCCTGGAAAATCCCACATCGTCACCAGCCAGCCGCGCCTATTGCGCTTGGGGAAACTGAGACCAACAGCAGGGAGGCCTTGGCAGGAAGAGTCTGATACGCGGACGGAGGATCCCGGTTTTGAGAGTCTCCTGTGGCCCCACACTGAGCTGAGGGTTGGTCCATACATTTCCAGGCAGGGAGGGACCGTCACCCCATTTTTCAGGGTGCGATGTAGGCTCACCAAGCTTGAGTCACCTGCCCAGGTCACGCAGGGGGGTGGGGATTCGAACCTGGTGCTCCCTGAACCTGTGATTTTTTTCCTCTGTGTCTGGCCACAGACTGCAGTATGGCCCTTGGCCATGGTGCAGAAAAAAGCCTGGACAAGCTGGAGGAAAAATCGGACTGGGGGGGGGCGGGGCGGTGGGTGATTAGTGTTCATTTGGTGAGTGCTTGCTCCCTGCTCATGGTTTGGGAGGGCTGTTTCCAATTTCCAGGGACCCATCTCCCAGGGGACATCTTGCCCTCCCCCTCCAACCCAGGAAGGAGGGACCACACTGGCAGTGGGTGTTGGGAGAGTGGCTGAGAGCAAATGGCAGGCAGCGAGAAGCAGAATTCTGTAGAGGATTTCTGAAATGGCCAACCTGTTATCTGGAGGAGGCCAGGGAGCGGGACACCCCGAGACCTGGCAGAAACTCCAGACACGTTCATCTAATGTCAGGTGGGGATAATGGCAGGGTGCACACGGGGTAATTCTAGGCTTTCTATGATCATAATTGTTACCTCCGGTCCCCCTTGTAATCAGGGGGAGCCCTGGAAGGAGCACTGGCATTTGTGGTTGTCCTGGGAGAAGGGCTGTGTGGGCACTGGTATCTGTTGGTGGGGGGTCATGATTCGAATGAGCCAGGGGTCTGGGGTTTGACCCATATATCTGTCTGGTGGCAAATTGTCTTGACAAATGGTGGCTCCTTCCCGAGTTTGGCTTCCTGACGTGCAAAAGCAGCACTATGCCTTTTGCCTGAAGAGGATGAGATTCGAGTGGGAAACTGCCCACATAGTAGGTCCTCAGTAGCTTGTGATGGTCACTGCCGGAGGGTCCTGCTCCCCTCAGTCTGCCTGCATCAGTCAGCCCTTCAGAACTGCCAGTGAGCCTGCTCCCTGTCCGCCTGTGGCTTGTGCCCCAGATGCGTCCCTAGGCCTCCCCGCAGCAGGGGAGAGTGTGGCCCTGTGCCTGGCACCTGGCTTTCACGTCTGGCCATTGTGCATGTCCAACAGGTCAGGGGACTCTATCATCAATGAGGGCAGGTCCCCTGATGCTCTCCCACTAAGAAGATGCCCATCGTCCCAGAGCTTGGTGTCAGCTGGTGTGGGGGGACATCAGCTGATCCAGTGTCCGGCTGCCCAGATGGGCCCTTGGGTCCAAGCCTGAGACATTCTGCACAACCTCCCCGGGTTGGAGGCTCCCCTCTCCCTCATGCCACCAAGCTGCAGGCATGTCTTCCTTCAGTCAGGTGACCCAGGGCACCTTGGAGATGGCTTTGGTGTTGTCTCTGGGCCCAATGTATTTGCCTACTTGTTTTGTGACTCATTGATTTTGAGGTAGCTGGGGAAATTGTCAGAGGTGGCGTTCTGTGTCAGGCCTAGATCCAAACCCAGTGCACTTGCTATGGGTCCCCTGTGTCTCATTTTCCCCAGTGTATGGAGGGAATTCCCTTAGCTTTGCCAGCAGCCCCGGCCCATGCGTATGGGGCACAGTAGTTGAGCCACAGTATATGATGGTGGCCTCATAACATGGCAGTCCCAGGAGTCATGATGGGCGAAGTGGGACAGACAAGGGGACCTGAGCTGGAAGGGGCTCCAAGGCCGGCTCGGCCCCCACTGGGTGCCAGGTCCTGGAAGTCCAAGTTCAAGGTGCAGGCAGGGTTGGTTCCTGCTGCGGCTTTCCTCCTTGACTTGTAGATGGCCATCTTCTCTCTGTGTCCACAGGGCTTTCCTTATGTACGTGTGTGTCCAAACTTCCTTTTCTTGTAAGGACACCGTTCCTATTAGACTAGGACCACCTGCCTGGCCTCGTTTTACCTTGATTACTCCATAAAGTCCCCCTCTCCAAATACAGTCACGTTCTGAGGTCCTAGCAGTTAGAACTTAAGCATTTGGATTTGGAGGGGGGAATAATAATTCATAATGGGGGGCAGGGCCAGGTGGAGAGCCTGGGGCGGGGGGGGGGGTGCGTGGTGCTGGCTCAGCTGTCTTGTGGTCACGGCTGCCTGGTTAGGATCCCAGAGCTGGAAGGGACCTAGAAGGATGCTGCCATCCAAACATACTCATGTGCCCAGAGGGGAAGCCAAGGCCCAGAGAAGGAAAAGCAACTGACCGGGGTCAAGGAGAGAGTGTGGCAGATCTAGGACTGGAGCCCCAGTCGCCTATTCTGGTTGGCACAGCCCTGGGTCTCTAGAACAGGACACATCTCTTCACCTAACCCGAGTGTGGACAAGGACGTCGCCACAAAGATGCTGAGGACAGTATGACAGAAAGTTGGAGGCTGCCCCAATGTGAAGGGGAGTGACAGAAATCAGCCAGCTATGCTGTCCCTCATTCAGTGACCAAGGGCTTCCCACCCGCCCTCCGTGGGCCCAGCAGGAATAGACAAAGTCTGCATCCTGCCAAAGTTTCTCACAGGTTGGGAGAGCAGGGGGCTCATTCTAGCCAACGGTGTGTGAGGAGATTTTAATGTGAGGCGCCAAGCTCCAGCAAACCAGTTTCAACTCCAAAAACAGTGGACCACAATTGTCCATCCTGGATGATCTTGAGCCTGTGAGCACTGTAGAGGAGGGAAATCGGAAGGATCCACGTCCAGATGTCAGCTGGGGTCTCCCTCTCGAGCGGAAAGAAGAGAAACAGTTTTCCCACATCTGCGTCTTTATACTTTCTGTGGCTTTCCCAAATTTTCTTTGGCAGTCCCAGGAGTCCACCCTTCTCTTTCGCGATTAAAAATCCAGTGAAAATGAGGAAGCATTGCCGCCAGGTCTAAGGAGGGCACGTGGAAAGTCCATGACTCGGCGGGAGGCCCAGACCATTGTGTTCTGCAGGGGCCACTGTCCTTTGGCTGGGAGCGGAGCGGACAGCACTCAGGAGCTTCCCACAGGCAGGGGACTGGTGCCCGGTTCCCCTGCGTGACTCCATCTGAATTAGATGCGGCAGAAGACAAATCATCCTGACCCAGAAAATCATCTGAAAAGGACAGTTGTTGCCCAAGACCCAGCTGGCACTCCCAGGCTCAGCACGGGCATCCCCAAGCTCGGATTTCTTTCCCCAGAGGTTCAGGGTTACTCCCTAGCCTGCCACCAAAGACCCTTTGATTCTTTACCATTGCTGTCAATGGGGTAGTTTGGGGATAGAGGGCATGTTTTCTAGAATCAAGCTCTGACTTTGATGAACTCTTGGCGAGTCCAGCCTTACTGTCTCAGAAAAGGCAGCATGACCTTCACTCATGGAGAAGTTACCTGTCTGGCTCCCTGACCCCCCAGAGCATTCTCTGGAGCATGGGAGAGCTGCAAGCTGGCCAGAGAAGATAGGCACATCCGGGTAACGAAAGGAGAGGGTGGGAAGGGGTCCAGCTGACGGGGTCTGTCCTGGCACTGGCCACGGTGGATGATGGCGGCAGCTGCCAGGGTGCTGACCCTTCCTCGGCCCTGCCCTGGCGCAGGGGGCTTCCTCGCACCCCCTGCTCTGCACTTGCCTCGGCAGGACATGGGAAGGCCTCCCCTGAATTGGGTCTGAGGAGCTCATTCTGCTCTGCCCCCTGCTAGCATTCTTGATCATGGAACCTCCCTGTGCTTCTGCAGCTGCCTCCCCCGGGGTCTCCGTAGGGACCGAAGGTGCAGGTTCCAACAGGTGTGAGAGGCTTGCAAAGGCAATTAGAGTGCTTGCAAAGGCAATTAGAGTGCTTGCAACAGGAGACCATGGGTGGTGTTCAGATAGCAGCCTGTTTTTGGGTGACGATCACGTTGCGGGCTGCTGAGGGGACCAGCCGGGTGCGGGCCAGCCCGGATGGGCAGCAAACAGCAGGCCTCGAGGCTGCGAGGGCGCAGCGCATGGCAACCTGAGCAGAGCATCTTTGTTTACTTGGGGATGTTTCCATCCCTGAGGTCTCTAGGGTGTCGGGCAGCACCCTACTTCAGTGTCACGGCAGCCATGGCTCAGGGGATGCTCCCTCGGGCATCCTAAACCCTCATAGCACCTCAAAAGGCTGCTAGGGTGTCCCCACTCATGGGTAGGTTATGCAGATGCCCAAGAAGGGGCTGTCAGTTGTCTGGCAGCATGCCACAGCACCTCGGAACAGCAGAGCTGGACTTGAACCTTGCTGCACCCGGATGCTCATCTTCCCACCGTGTGGTCTCCAACCGTCTGCCCCCGCCCCGCTCCTGTGCCCACATGAGCCGGCTTCTGTGGGTGATTCACTGCCCCCTCGTAGTGTGGGGCTGAGTGGGATGGATAAGGCTTGACCATTTGGGACATCATGACAGTGCTTTTTCCTGATGGGCGTTCCCAGGGCCTGTCTTCTCCCTGGGCCATGAAGCAACCTTGGCAAGCCTGTGTGACTCTCTGTAACCTTGACCCTCTGACCCCAGCTCTCCCTTCCACCAGCTCCTTGAGGCCTTCTGGAGCTGTCCCTTCCCACTGCAAGACAGCAGTCCTGGCTGTCCCATGCCAAGGCCGCGGCGGCCGGCCCAGCCCCACTGCTGGTACCTGAGCTCCTGGGAATCCTGGCCCCACCGACCCAGGCTGTCGTGTGACCTTAGGCAGGCTTTCTTCCCTCTCTGGGCTTCAGGTTCCCCATCTGCAGAGATGGGGGCCACCCCATCTTCAGGGCTGTGATCGGCTTCTGACAATAATCCCGTTCTCTCCACCGTTCCCAGAGCGATTGTCTGGGTTTGAGGCTAAGCCAGCATTTCAGGGAACCATGGCCACCTGTCATCCTTTCCTGCCACATAGACCTCATCAGACAATTTCGTGGCAGGAAGCACTTGCCCTTCACACGGAGGGTCCCTACTGTAAGGGAGTTACTCCGCTGCCTGCCAAGGAGGGAAGCCATGTCTGTGAATGTCTGGTGCCTGAGCCGGGAGACCTGGGTCCCCCTTGTCCTCAGTCCTCCTTGTCTGTGGGCAGGACTGGGGAGCCCCACCGGGAGCCAGCGCCAATCCTGGGTGCCTTCCGCCCTCGGCGGGCTTCTAGGCTGGGGGCATATACGAAACAGGTTCTGTTGCAAAAGGGTGTGTTTGGGGGTTTCGTGCACCATGTGCCTTGCCTGAAGATTTCTAAGCAATGAGGGGGCCATCTTGGGAAATACGGCTTGGGAAATACGGCAGTGGCTTTGGGGTCAGGCTCACCTGGGCTCCAGTCCCAGTCATCACCTGCTAGTTGTGTCCCGGCAACTGGATGGTGTTGTGGCTCTTTGCCTTAGTTTCCACACCTGTGGAGCGGAGACTCTGCCTCCCACGCTTTGTGGTTGTTCAAGGGTGCTGGGCGTGCAGGGCACTGGGAAGCAGGTGACATGGTCTTTGTCTCAGCTGTCCGTGCCCTCTAAAACTCAGGGCAGACCTCAGGATATTCGCCTGGAGAGCCCCCCAAGGCTGCCTCTGACAGGTGTTCCCTGAGCATCTGGCCAAGGAAGGGATGAATGGAGGATAGACCTCGGGGCCCCTCGTCGCGCTCAACCTCCCTCAGGGTTTGCCATCATCCTGGGCCAAGGGCTCCCCGCCGTGTGGCTCTCTCTGACTCTCTGCTTCTCCTCGGGCTTCGGCAGCCCCAGCATCAGACTGGAAAACAATGTCTCCAAGTCCCAGTTTGTGCCCAGATACGGTCCAGACTCAGCCTGGGTCGGGACCACCTCTGGTCCCAGCCTTCAGCAGGCCACAAGGGCTTAAAGCCATTCCGGAATGCTCCTGGAGTCTTTCGAGGACTATTTATTGAGCACCTACTGTGTGCAACTCACTGTCCTTGCTCCTGATGCCCAAACACCCTTGCTTGTGCTTTTCCAGCTGCGCTGCCATCTGCCTCCCTTCCCCCCATCCCAGAAGTCCTCCTCCTTGATCTTAAACTCCAGGCTGTCTATGACACAGTCTGCCCTCCTTGGAGCTGGGGACAGTGGACAGGGCTGGGGTTTCTTGTGGAGGACTTGGGTCTGGCTCTGTCTCTGGTGTGACTCAGGGCCAGGTGCTGCCCCTCCCCGAATGCCTCATCTCAGATGGTGGGGAGTAGCTGAGTAATGGACCCCCAAAGATATCCCTGTCTTTATCCCCAGAACCTGTGCCTCTGCTGTAAAGAGGCTTTCAGATGTGATTTAGTTAGAGACCTCGCGCTGGGGAGACTGCCTGGTGGGCCCTTCGTGATCAGCAGTTCTCAGGAGTGGGAGGCAGGAGGGCAGAAGCAGAGGTGAGGGGAGGGAGGATGGAGGAGGGCCCCGAGCTAGGAACCAGGGCACCTCCTGAGACTGGAAAGGGCCAGCAAGGGATCCTCACCTGGGGGCTCTGGGAGGACCCAGCCCTGCAGGCCCATTGCAGAGTCCATCCCCCAGCCCATCCCCTGTCGGGGATTATGTCTGCTTTAGGCCTATACGTCTGTGCCCATTTGTCACAGCAGCTGCTGGATGCTCAGACAGATGGTCCACCTTCCCTTCATTCCCCGCTGCTGGGTTGGGAGGTCCAGGGAGAGGAGGATGGTAGCGTTTTGCAAAGGGAGGATTGTTCCAGACCTCCTCGGTGGTGTGAGGCAGTGTCCTATCCGTGCACACACGCCGCTGGGCTCTCCTGCTGCTGGAAGGGCTCCGGGAGCACCTTCATGAATAAGGAATTAGGGAGGACTGCCCTTGGAGGGAGGAGGGGCAAGGAGGGGTCCATGTTTACTGAGAACCTCTGGGCTCATACTCCGGCTCACGTGGGCTTCTCCACGCCTAGGGCAGGGGGTCATGCCCCAGGCTCCAGGGTGCCTGACTCGGCGCACAGCACACTGGGTGGGTGTGGCCAGCACTAGGGGTACATGTTCCGATCACAACTCCCGGTTATTCAGGAAGCCGGGGCTGGACATCTGTGGTGTGTCCAGTGACGCGCCAGCCAGGATTCCAGCCTGGTTAGCTCCTGGTTCCAAACCCACATCACCCCTACTCACGTCACCTTCTCGGACCTCCGTTAGCCTTCCTCTCCTGGCCAGTGTCCCACCCAAACCCCAACCTCCCCGCAGTCTTCAGTGGTCCACATCTGTAGGGTCTGGATCCATGCCTTTCTCTAGCTCTGGGGGACATAGTCTGACACTCCCTGGTGGGTGGGGAGGGGTCTGCACAGTCTGATCGTCCCCTGGTGAATGGGGAAGGGTCTGGCACAATCTGGTTTTCACTGGTCCTGGGTGAGCCTGGGTCTTGGCGTGGTGTGCCATGGGTTTGGTAGGAAGGCAGAGCTGGTCCCCTGGAGAGCCAGAAGACTGGGCTTTGGCTTGCCCCCCAAGCAGACCCCTCCACCTTCCGAGCCTTCAGTTGTCCTCCGGGTCCTGCCAGCCCCGTGCTTGTGTGTGGACACAGTGGGACCAGAGTTTGCTGTCAGGAAAGCCAGCCCCCACCATGAGCCGCGGCTTGCAGTGTTTCCCACCGGGGAGCAGGGGTTCCAGTGCTGTCTGAGGGCCCTGGGCCCCCACTTACCATGACCCTTAACAGATTCCCTCCTCCCAGGTGAGCAAACAAGCCCGAAGAATCAGGTCACCCGTCTGAGGCTATCCAGCTGGCAAGCCAAGCTGACCCCTAAACCCACACTCCTAACTGGGGCACAGGGAATGGGGCAGCATCTCTGAGCACCCATCCCACTGACACCCTGTGATAGCTGGGGCTCTTTCCCATGAGACATTGTAGGCAGTGTTTGCCTCTGGGTCCCTGACCCCCTTCCCCTCCTCTCACCTGCCTCAGATGAAGCAGCGTCTGGTCTGACCAAGGGGTAAGAAATGGTTTTGGGTGCATGAGCCTGTGGGGTACACATGGAGGGTGCTGAGGACACCAGTGCAACAGGGACACTTCCCCCCGGAGGTCATAATCCAGACGGGGGACATGTGTCATCGGAACCGGGCCGAGGGACAGAATGGGGACAGGACAAGAAGAATCCCTCCCACATGGCATCAGGGAAGGCTTCCTGGAGGAGTAGACATGGAGTTGAGTCCTGAGACCAGCACATGGGTGGTAAGCAGGGAGGCTGAAGGGCTGGGCAGCGAGGAGGGAAAGTCAGTGTGTCTGACCTGATATGAACGTTATCGGGGGCTGGCCACCCTGCTGCCTCCCCAGGGCCCTCTGTTGGAGCCTGGATGCACTCTGATCCAACTTCTCATCTGTGGTTCAGACCCAGCAGTTCACCTGCAGCTCTGAAACCAGGCCTGGCCTGCTGCATGCTCAGGGAGCAGTTGTGGGTGCAGAATTACACATCAGCTCCCTTGCACACCTTGCCGGCTGCTGCAGAAATCAGGAAATGTGATATGTATGCGAGAAGCCACATGTCCAGCTGGACGCCTCCCCACCTGTCTCCGAGGGGGAAGGGGGGGCGCAGCATGGGTGTGGGGTGCAGCCCAGCGTGGGCCGGGGCTCCCGGGGCTGAGGGACAGGGGGTGCCACTGCCAACAGTCTGCAGGCCACCCTTGGGGTCCTCGGGCAGGTCTTCCTGGGACTCTGTGCTGCCCTGACTTTCCTTCCCTCCAAGCCCTCTAGTTCCCGTCTGGCCAAGGCAGGCCCGGGGCTGCCATGCAAGGCTTTGTCCTGCCACCCCTGCTGCCTCTCCCCTTACCACCTCGGCCCCCATTTCCTGCCACCCCAAATCCCTCCTCTGCCCGAGGGCCACCTGCTCTCGATGCTCCAGGTAGATCCCTTTCTTGCCTCCTCCAGCCTCGGGGGTGGCGACTCTGCACCCCTCCCCTCCCCGTCTCCCCTAGGCCTCCTTTCTGTGTCCATCCTCCCTCTGCCTCCTGCCCACAAGGACAGTTTTGTGAGTGCATCGGGGCCCACCTGGATCCCCCGGGATGCTCCCCAACTCCAGACCCACACCTGATCACACCTACAATGGGGGGCCAGACCCTAGCATCCTGCAGGCAGCCTCTGGAGCACGCCATTTCTGGGACCCACACCTTCTCCCCTCCCCACATGGATTTGAGAACGACCTCTCCAAGGAAACAAATGTACTCTTAACTGGGCTCAATTTAAACATCCCCAGACCCTGTGAGCTACATGCTGTCACAGGCTGCTGACTGGGCCTCGGTTCGTATCAGCTTTAAGGGAGCAATTCAGCACACGCTTTGGGCCTTAAATACACTCCTGCCTTTTGAGAGAGGCACGGCGGATTCTGGGAATCTTTCTGCAAAGGCTCTGGAACACGGACATGAACTTAGACACACAGCCTCACTTGCCGCAAGTCCGGCGCAGTCAGCCCCACAGCCATCCAGCCCCGCGATGCTGGGTGCCTGGATCATTGTCCAACCAGAGCCGTGGCACCCAGGTCTGAGTGCCTCAACTCAAATTTCTTGAGGGCCCCAAAGAGCTTTGGAGTGCGTTGTATTTGTTGGGATTGACTGAGCTAGAAATTAAAATGGAGGAAATTCTAAGGTCCTTGCTAATTTGTTGGATCCTAGCCCTCCATGTGTGATCATATTTTTAGTGCCCAGAGGCCTCGCTCTGCAGTTTTGCAAATCTCATTAATGTCCGGCCTAATGGGGGACAGCTGGGCTCTCGAGTCCTGCCTGTGCGCCATCATTTGTCACCAGCCCCTGTAGAACTTTCCTCTTGGGAGCGGGTGGAAGTGGAGAGGGGAAATAATGTCTCAATCTTATTACGGCCATGGCTTTGACCCTGCCAACCCCCTGATGGGGTGTTGGGGAGGCACTGATAAAGGCAAGTTAGTATGTGGCCGTTAAGAGGATCACCAAGGATCCGTAAGCCTTGGGCATCGCTGCTGCCCATGAATGAATGCGGGACATGGAATGTTATACACGGCTTCTTGAAAACCTGCCAAAAAAATCCCCCTAGAAGAAAATACATCCAAATGCCATAGGGTTCTGGGCTCTTTTGTTATTCCTCCTAGTGCTGTGCTGTGTTATTTTTTCCTGCTGATTCACTTTAGGGATCTGCCGGAGACAGGCTTTCGCTCGAGGAGGAGGTTTGCTTGGAGAGCAGCTGCCTGGCTCCCGGCTCCTGCTCCGGGGACGGCGTCCTCTATTTTGGGAGGTGTGTTTTCACAGTGGAACTAGGGCGGTGGGTGGCATCCACAGGCTACGAAGCGCAGGCCCCCGACATGCGGGAGTGTGTACTCATGATAACACAGGCTCCCGCTACAAACAAGCGGACCGGCGGATTCCGGGTTCTGGGGCAGCCCCGAAAGCCGGTCTGAAATGTTGCGTCCTCAGTTGGAATGCCTGCCCCCGGCCGCTGCAGCCGGAGCTAAATATATCTCCTGTGTGTGCTAACCATGGGGCACCCCGCCCGCACTGGCCAGGACCCGAGCTTTGGGAGGCATTGACTCCTCTAATAAAAATCAATGTCTGCCTTTACTGAGCATCTAGGAGCCCAGGGTGCACGGGGGACGAGTGGTCCGGGCTGGTCTCCAGTGCACACATCCCTGCAGGGAGGGGACTGGTGCTCCCACTCCGTACCTGGGGTGCTCCCACTCAGGAGGCCACCTGCCCAAAGTCACCCAGCTGGTAACACGGTGGAGGGGGGAGGCCAGGGTGGGGTTTCAGATGGGCCCCGCCTGGCTCTCACCTGTCCCTGGGTGCGTGTCTCCTGGGTTCTTCAGAGTTCTGTGCTCAGTGCAAGCTTGTGTGTGTGTGTGTGTGTGTGTGTGTGTGTGTGTGTGTGTGTGGTTTTCTTCCACATTCTGAGAGGGTCTTATAAATAAATCATTGTTTTTCTAACTTAAAATATGACCCACAGGTTCCAAGCTGGGTACCTTGGAAGGAACATTTTGCTGGAAAGCGGGGTCCTGAGGGCCACTTGTGCCCCTGGGGGTCCCAGGGGTCTGGAAACTCTCCACCACGGATGCCCTGCTCTGGGCTTGGATGCCTCCCTTCCCCCTAACCCCTGTGGCCCAGCGGGGATCTCAGCAGGGCTTCGCTCTGGATTTGGGAGGGCTGGTGGTACAGCCCCTCAGCCTCAGCCAGCCTCCCAGCCGCAGCACTGGCCAGCAGGAAGGAGGGGGGGCTTCTCCCTGGGACCTCCCCTTCCAACTTCTAATTCCCTCTGTGAGGACCTGCCCCTCCCCAGGGGGGTCGACTTCAGGAAGGACATCCCCTTCACAGGGGACTCTTCCCTTTGCCCCAAAGGTGGGGCCCTGCTCTGAGTCGCATGGACAGGGACTCCTTCTAACAGGCAGCCAAGCAACCAGGCATCCGTAGGGGGAGGTGGGAGGAAGAGTTGATTTCACTTGGGGTGTCTATCTGCTGGCCAGGTGCTGGAGGTGACCTAGCTCAGTTCTTCCTCCAGGCCTGATGAGAAAGGCAGACGGTGCGTGATGAAAACACACCATGAGAAAGCACTTCTCGGGGAGGCTCTGGGGACAGAGAGAAGGTGGCTGGTGAACCTGTGATGAGAGAGAAATCCTGGCAGGCTTCCTGAAAGAGGTATACTTCACCAAGCAGGAGTTAGCCAAAACAGTGGGAGGAGGGCGTCTGGCAGCAGGTACAGAGCCCTGGAGGAGCGAGTAGAGGGTGTGTTGGAGAAACTTCATTTCTGCCTACGCCCCTGGTTAGGCTCTGGGGGAGGTGCTGGGCACACGGCTGGCCTCCGTGCCCTGTCCGCCTCTCGCATTCCGTGGTCATCCCGCGCCTTGGGTGGCACCAGGCTCACCGCTGGAGTTCAGTGACCACGTGAGGAGCTGATGAGTCAGAGAGGAGAGGGAACACAGGGACCTAGGTTCTGCAAAGGATGGACTCCTGGCTATTCTGATAGGGCTGGTGGGGTCCAGGAGTGTGCTGGTGATTCTGCCAACGATTCCAGGCCAGATTTGGGCACTGTTGGTGTCACAATATTTGTAAGAGAGAAAAAGCCCAAGAGCTGGTATGGCCTGGCTCAGGGAGGGCTGGCACCTCCCTGTGGGTGAGAGAGGGAGGTGGGAGCAACAGAGGGGACCTGGTGCCGAGGCCCTGGCCCTGTTCTCCCCTCCTCTTGCCGACCTGTCTTCCTTGGCCCTTTCGCCTCCCTAGATGGGGGTTCCTCGAGGGCCATGTGGGATCGACCTCTTGAGGGCCCAGGACCCCTTGAAGCTGGCTCAGGCACAGGGCACTGTCCTTGGGGTGGGAGCTGGCTCTTGGCTCTTGGCCAGGAGAGAGGGCCGGGGTGCAGGTGGGCCCCTCCCTCCCATCTAGCAGGACTCACACTGCAATCTGGCCCACAGTCCTTCTGTCCTCATCAGCTTCACACATCTTGTGGAATCGGTGGCATGCGCGATCTGTGAAGCTAGGTAACAGGGACGTGTGTCTGGGGTAATGGAGCTGGAGAGCCATGGCAACAGTGGCAGGACTCGGCCTGGGCTGCTGAGCCCTCAGTGCTTAGACCCGGCTACACGAAGCCCATGAGATCCTGCCCCCTGGGTGTGTGGTCCTGTGGAGAGACTGGCCTGGGAGCAGATAGCCTTCGGGGCCACAGAGATTAGGGAGACCCAGGAACGGGTCTCAGGCCAGTCCCAAGACCCAAGCAGTAGCTGGGCCCTGACTGGCCCAGTTTTGGGAAAGAGGGTTAGGCCAGGAATAGAACCTCTCATTTCCCACGGCGTGCCTGGCTCTGGAGCCGCCGTGACTTGGAGAGGCGCGCCTATAGCCACCGGGATCCGTGGCTGGGCGGGAGCTAGGACCAGTCACTGGCCACCGTGGCAGCAATAGGACAGCATTTGCAGGCAACACAGCCCCCCTACGCCAGCATGGCTCCTTCCCTGCCCAGCTCTGCAGCAGAGGAGAGGGTCCCTGGGTCCCTCCTGTGGCGGGCGGGGGGGCGGGGGGGCTCTGCGGAATGTGCCAGGATGTTG
The DNA here is from genome assembly GCF_963455335.1 of Martes martes. Taxonomy (NCBI): domain Eukaryota; kingdom Metazoa; phylum Chordata; class Mammalia; order Carnivora; family Mustelidae; genus Martes; species Martes martes. The sequence goes on from NC_137889.1 coordinate 142,089,102, forward strand.
GTGTGCCTTCCTACTTGGAGCCAGTGAGCAGGAACTCTGCTCAGACACTTGTCCACTCTCTGTCCAGGGTGACAGATTGCCTCGGCGCTCAGGCTGAACATTTGGAGATCTGGAATGCTTGGGCCAAGCGGAGGAGAGGAGCGTGACATGGAGCCCGGGGACAGCATGGCGAGCTCGTTACTGACAGGTGTCCTTTGGCTTAGTGCTCAAAATCGGCAGCCTCGCAGATAGTTCTCCTGTGCGCAAACCTGCCAAGGGGACCCGCTCCGAATCCCGAACACATCCAACCCCCCTTGCCCGCCGCGTCATCTGGGAGAGCTGAATTATTCAGATACCGATTTGATCCCTCGACTCTGCTCCAACAGATAGGCCCGAATCTCATTCGCGTTGGGCAAAGGCCATTTCCCTGGGTGCCCATGAGCTTCCGGCGAAGGGGAATGAACTGCAGGGGGAAACCCGGCCCTGCGTGGCTGTGGTCTTGCGAAGGGGGATGAGGGGCTGGTGACTAAAGGCCAGACACGTCTAGGGCCCAGACCGGCGGGGCCATGCAGGGGTCCCATAAGATTATAGCTCCTGTGTCTTCTAAACTCGGGTGTTGGTGACACTGCTACTTTCCCCCAAATCCTCAGAAATACTCTGGATTCTGGGTTTGATGGGGAGGTGGGAAGCCAAGGTCACCTGGCCGCAGGGAGGCAGGGCTGCCTGTCCCCTGGCCTGAGCCCTGTCTCTGCCCCCAGATGGCTCATGGGAACACTGGGGGGCGGGGTGCTGATGGCGGGGCTGGAGGGCTGGTCAGCTGAGCTCCAGACCAGGTGGAACCCCTTTGGAGGAGCAGTGTCCCTGCGCCCCCTCCCACCAGGCATCAAGTGTCACCGACGATTCCAGGGAGAAAGGAGGTTTTAAAGGACACGTTGGTGTACCCAGGCCCCATCTGCTCTGGTTTGAAAGTCCTGGTGCTCACAGCACGCTCCTGACCCCCGCTAATTGACCAGCCCGAGCCTCTTGCTTTGCTGACCTCCAACACCAGCTCTCTCCTGCCTCCAACACACATCTGGGTAGTGAGGACCCGACTGAGGGACCCCAAGCTCTTCCGGGGGTGTCCTCCTCAGTCGCATTTCTTAGAGTCCGTGTATTACCTTTATCATCCCCAGGAGGGCGGGCAGCAGTGTGTGTGATGGTATCACACACAACACGCATGTGTTTTTGCAAAAGCCGCTCTTCCCTCCGTCTCGACCCTCGGGAGGGGTGCCTTCCTTCCTTCCCGCACACGGCCCCGTGGAATCTGGCCCCGAGCAGGTTTTCTGTGCCTTGTTGGACCCCTTCCCTCTTGCCTTCACTAGGTACAAAGTGCTTTCTGTTTTGTTTGTTTTTTTTTTTTTTTTTTGTATCTAGACTTTTTTTTATTGTGCTAAAATATAATCACATAAAATCTGCCATTTTAACCAGAGCTAGATGGTTCAGGAGCGTTAAGGACGTTCACATTCTGGCGAGACCTTCCCCACCATCCACCTCCGGAGCTTGCCCATGGGACCCCGTGAAACGATTCCCTGCCCACTCGCCCCAGCCCCCAGCGGCCTCCATGGCGCTCTCTCCCCCGTGGATTGGATGGTTCAGGGGACCTCGTGCAAGGGACCTCACACACTGTTTGTCTTTGTGGCCGCCTTATCTCCCTGCGCGCAGCAGCATCCCCGAGGTTCCTCCCGGCGGTGGCAGGTGTCGGAACGTCCTTCCTTTTTGAGGCTGAGGAACATTGCACTGGGTGGACGGTGTTGTGCATATCAGTTCCTCTGTTGATGGACCCTTGGCTGCTTTTGGCTGTGGTGACTCATGCTGTGAACACGGGGGCGCACAGATCTGTTCGCTTTCCCTTCCTCTGGGCGCAATCTGGAAATGGGATCTCTGGATCAAGGGACGGGCTCCTGGCTTGGCCGAGGCTCTCCACACCTCACTGCCCGTCACGTCTTCGTGAGGGCCCATGTCCAGGCTGTGCTGAGCTCTTGGGGGTTCCTCCTCCTGCCCCCACAACTTTGCCTCAGGGGGGTGTTTTCCGCTGCAACTGCCCCCCCCCACCGTCAGCCAGCATCTGCTCCGTGGGTGACCTCCAGCTGGCTCTCCCTGATCCCCTCCCCCAGGCTCTCCCTGATCCCCTCCCCCAGCTGATGCACATGCTTGTCCCCTTGTGTGGGCATAATCTGTTCCCTTCCTGTCCAGCTGCCTTGACCAGGGACTCCACAGGAGGCCCTTCGTCTCTCCAACTCCAGCTGCCCCTGTCTGCCCCATTGTGGCTCCCCACCCCTCCACCTCAGAATCCTCAGAACCAGTGTGCACCTGTTCGCCCCTGAAGTCCTGACCTGGGTCGGGGCTAGTGACCCAGGGCCACGAATCCCAGGACCTGAGAAAGCATCCCCACGAGGGTGGGGTGGTCTGGGGTTCCCCTAGGCCTCATCTGGGAAACACAGCCATACTTGGGAAAGTTGCACGGTCCAGGATGCTGCTCTGGGCACCAAGGTGTAAACTTAGCTGCGCTGAGCTGGAAAATGTGCTCACTTCCCTTCCTCCACTTCCCTTTGTCCCTGTGAGTATACTCAGGGGCGGCCCCTATTGTAAGCCCCACTCAGGCCATCCCCCACCCCCCCGTTGTCTGGGACCCGGGGACTCCGGTAGGCGAGGGCAGCAGGCAAGACCCTTCCACACGGGGCACAGCCAGCCAAGCCGCCTCCCTTGGGCTTTGCAGTTTCGCTGCCTCGGCCCAGAAAACATCTGTTGGCACATTTTGTTTTAATCGCGGTAAAACATACCTGGCACAGAATTGACCATATTAACCATTTCTACATGTCCAGCTCAGTGGTATTTAATGCCTTCACGCTGTTGTGCCGGGACCCCAACTGTCTCCAGAACTTTGTCATCGTCCCAAACCGACTGCGTCCCCGGGAAACACTATCTCCCCACCCCGCCCTGGCTGCTGGTCCCTGCCATCTAGTTCTGTCTGTGGATTTGACTCTTTGGGTCCCTCGTGCAAGGGGTAGGTTCATCCACGTCGGGGCTCACATCCCAGCTTCCTCTCTGAGGGTGATCGATGTCCCATTGCGTGGACATGCCACATTTTGTTTATCCGTTTGCCTGGTGGTGGGAGCTGGGGCTGCTCCCACTTCAGCAGCTGGGACTCATGTGCCGTCCAGGTTTTAGCGGTCCTGTTAGCAGTTCTGTGGCTGGTCCTGTGGTCCTGCCAGGAGCAGGGACCAGGGGCCAGGCCCGCACAGAGCACGTGACTCTCTTTTCACCCCTCCCCCAGCCCTGCCATAGCTGGGTGCTCTTTGTAACCCAGTGCACAGATGGGAAACTGAGGCCACCGAGGTGGGAGACCTGCCACGTGTGGCACCGATGTCACCATTTTTCCTGGAGAGCACCCAGTGGCCTGTCCATGTGCATCCATTCTCTCGCTCAGTGGTTTGCTCCTTGAACCCTGAGTGGGTCTACTCTCTGCCCTGTGCTGGGCTGGCTGAATGGGGTCTGTGGGGCCGTCCTGACTCACACAGAGGGAAGGCCCGGGGATGGGCTCCAGGGCTCAGGCCGAGCTATTGTCAAGCCCTGTGACATGTGTCGGAGGCACGCGGGCCGTTGGCCCCACATGTGATCAGACTGGCCATACCCAGCAGGGCTGAGGGGGCTTACCCGTGCGCCTCTGCCCCCACGCGCGGGTAGAACCCGAGGGAGGCGGTCCAGGGCTGCAATCGCTAAATGAGAATTTCTAAGGCCAAACTGCTCTCCCCAGAGGCTGTCCCACCTCATACCTTTACCACAAGGGGCATGTGGGTCCCTTGTCCCTGTCCCCTCCTAGCCCAGCGCAGGTCAGTGTCCGTGTGTTCATGTTTGCCAAGCGGGTGAGAAGGGGCTCCTCCTAGTTCTGAGTCACCTCCCCCGGTCCTGGGGCGCCGAGAACATTCTCTACATTTCCGGGCCGCTTGTCTTTCTGCGGATTTCCTGTTGCCCCCTTTGCTTATTTTTCTATCGGTGACTTGTCTGTCTTTATTGGGGCGGGAGGCAGGTGGGTGTGTGGGCGGGGAGATGAATCCCTGCTGAGCTCAGGGCAGGATGGCCTTCCCAGGGGTTGGGAGGGCAGGGAGGGGGATGGTGCTTCGGGAGGGGCAAGCGGGTGTGTTTGGAAGGGAGGGGCATGGCTGTGGGGGTGGCAGAACGTCACCACCCACCCTTCTCGCTGACCACTGTGCCCTGCTGGTGGCTCTGGGGGCCACCAAGGTGCTTGTCCCATAGCTCAGGCCGACCCTTGGGCCTCCTGCAGCCTCCCTGTTGCTCCGGGGCCCCCATGGCCTCAGGGTCCTCACAGCTGCTGATCCCCAAGCTGGACACCCCCCAACCCCACCCTCTGCCCCACCTGCTCTGAAATGTTTTCTGTCTTACTCTGAAGCTGGCAGAGTTGAGTTTCTGTGTGACCTCGGGGAGACCCCTGAGCCCCGGAACACAGCAGCCGCCTTCCTGCACCCTGTGCGCAGCCACGGCCAAGGCGGCTGCCCGTGTTCCTCCACGGTTACACCGATCACATGTTGGACCTGCACGTTCAGGGTTCCCCTGTCCACATTTGTTGCCTGGCCAGCCTGCCTGTTCCATGCCCACGAGCCCCTGCGTCTTGTACCTCATACGGTACTGAGCTCCCGGCAGGCCCGTGGCACCGGCGTGGATGCAGTCTTTGCTCCATGGCACCGATGGGACATCTGTCTCCTGCCTGGCCCAACCCTGGGATGTCTGGGGGCCTCGCACCACAACTAGCTCCTGGCTGATACCTTGGGGGCCCTGGAAGCCTGTTCTTGGGTCAGTGCCCAGCAGCTGTGCAGAGAGGAAGAGGGAGGGAGGCAGGAGCTGCGGCGTCTGGAGAGGTCTCCGCCAGGCCAGGGTCCAGCTCCAGAGCGAGGAGTTGGATCTCCGTCTGGGAGGCCATGGGAGGCCTCAGAGTTGCCACTTGGTGCTGGGGCCCTGGCAGGGAAGGTAGACCACCAGGGAGGGGAGGACCAATGCGGGGGGGGGCAGGGTCTTTACCAGGAGAGAAATGGGGGGCACAGGGGCACAGGGGCAGGGGCAGAGAGAAGAGATGCCTTCTGCCATGCAGGGGAGAAACATGACAGAGAACATCCACGCTTTGTGCCAGCCAGTCTGAGACTGTGGGTGATTTTGCTGAAAATGGGAATGCCCATGTTCTGGGTCAAGCAAGTTCCCCAAAGAGATATGCTGAAGTCCTAATCCTGGGACCTGGTACCATGGGATGGGACCTTATTTGGAAGGAGGGTTGTAACTCATTTTAGGGGGTCACAGTAGAGAAGGCTGGGTCAGATCCACTGTGACAGGCATCCTAATGAGGCTGGGTGCCAGGCAGTTTCATGTAAAACCTGTCATTTATCTCCCTGTAGCCTGATAGGTAGGCATCCCCATGTTATAGACAAGGAGACTGAGGCTCAGAGAGGTTAAGTCTCTGGGTCAAGGTCACCCAGTGGCTGAGCGATGGTTGCAAACCTAGGTCTGCCTGCATGCAGAAGGAGAGGTGAGTGTGGTGGGAGCAGATGCAAAGGGCAAAGCGGTCTCTTTCCCACTATGAATTGCACGGGAGGGCTTCCAGGCAGAGGCGTCCAGCATGCCGCTGGTGTGGGGGCTGAGTGCTCAGAGAGGCCAGGGCCGGGCCTTAGGAATCCCCGTCTGGGGTCTGGACGATGTCGCAGTTCCCTCCAGACCTAAGTTTTTATGCCCCTGAAAAAGTGCTGGTGTCTTCCTTGGTTTAAAGTGACCTTGAGGATCTGCACCGTCTGTCGGAGAGTTCCAGGCCCTGGTCCCATTTGTTTCTCATCTTCCAGCAGCGTTGGTAAAGATGTGAGTGAGTGCACTGACAAGAGCCATGGTTGGTGGAAACAGCGTGGGGCTGTCAGGGAGAGAAGGATCTCGCTGGAAAATGGGGCAGGGGTGTGCCGGGAGGAGGGTGAGGGAGCAGTGGCAGATCCCGGTTGGAGAGGCTGGGGCCGTCTGGGACCGTGCTCTCCTTTCCTCTCGGTCAGAGCCCCTTCCCAAGCCACCCAGTGAGCCCCGCTGCTCCTGGGATGCAGGTTGCTGTGTGGGTGGCTGGGGGAGGCCGTCCTTGAGCAGGGTGGCTGGGACCATGTAGTCGGCTATGTGTGTGTGTGTGTGTGTGTGTGTGAGAGAGAGAGAGAGAGAGAGAGAGAGAGAATCCTTCTGGGTACCTGTCAGTTCGCCCACCCTCACTGTGCAGAAAGAACACATTTCTCTTTCCTTTAAATCACTCAGTTTCGCTCGGGTCCCCCACCCTGGCAGGTGTGGAAGTGGGGATAGAACTTTCTACACCGCAGGTGGCGACCCATTTGTGGGCACGAAATCAGTTCAGTGGGTCAGAGCTGCGTGGGTTACATAAGAAGTGGAACTGAGTGGAAAAACCGCAGAGCCCATCACGAGTGAGGAGAGCGGCTTGGGTTTGGTGAAGAGAACTGTTACCTGTCTACTTCCCACATAAACCGTTGCTGCACATGGCAGCTGGAGAATGACCCCCTCCGAAAATAGACCAGGTCCTCAGCCCTGCGACCTGGGAGGGTGGGCTTATTTGGAAAACAGAGTTTCTGCAGATGGGGTTTCTGCATTAAGGGGGTCACAGCAAGGAGATCATCATGGATGACCTGTGTGAGCCCAGAATGCAGTCACGACTATTCCTGGAAAGGGAGGCAGACGGAGGTTAGGGACAGACACAGAAAACAAGTCCACGTGACACGAGGCTACAGCCAGGGAGGGCCAGTCACCCCTAGAAACTGGGGGAGGCTAGGAACAGACTCTCCCGGGGGCCTTGGGATGAGGCCTTCCTGCAGACACCTTGAGATGGGCCTAGTAACACTGATCCTGGATTTGTGGCCTCCAGTTTGTGACAGCAGCTGTGGGAAACTTGTGCACGGTGGGACAAATAGTCCAGTGCTCGGAGGCATAAATGGGGGCCTGCCAGCTGGCGGGGGCTCAGTGAGATCAGGCCAGGCTCCAGGTGGTGGGTCCCCTCCATCTCGAATCTTCCTCCCGGGACCAGCACACTGGCCCAGGGATGTTCTCCTTGTTCAAAGGCAGAGGCACTACAGGGCCGGCGGAGATGAGTGAGGCATGTTGTGACTCATTGTCCCTTCCAGCGAGGCATCATGGGCCACAGTCGGCCACATGAGCCACGTGATCGGGGTTCCTCTGCCCAGGGGGGAACATCTCCTGTCCAACCTCACACAGGCTGTTCCCATGCCTGGCATAGCCTTCCCAGGGCCCAGCAGCGAGCTGCCCCTTGGCCTCTGCATGTCCACCGGTCCCTTCCTCCCGGGCGCCCTCTATGCCTCTGGCCACACACAGAGGGCCCTGCCAGACGCTCAGGCTCCAAGCCCACAACCCCCTCTCATTCACCAAAGCTGGCTGCACCCCACCTGTCTCTGCCTCAATTTCCTCTTAGGAACAGTAGGGACAGAATGACTCCTGCCTTGGTATGGGGCAGCATATAGGATTTGCTGAGTGCTCAGAGGGGAGCTGACATCATTGTCACCATCTTGGTTTCTGCCCCAAGCTGGGCACGGGGATGCAGGGCATGGGTCCCAGAACTGCCTCTCATTTATAAGCAAAGAGAATGTATAGTTCCGTGCCCAGAATGCATGATTTGGCACCTTAAAGCTGAAGCTAGCGAAGGGACACTGGGGATGCTAGATGGCTCAGGGACCATGTGGTCAGCCAGTCCCAGTGGGGCCCCAAAGCCACCTTTCATGGCCACAGCTTTCCATGTGGTGCCTCAGTTTCCCCTCTGGCACATCGGGGCTGTGTAGTGGGGTAGAAAGTACCCCCCCCCATCATGCCCACCCAGAGCCTTGGCATGTACCCTTCTTTGGAATAAGGGTCTTTGCAGATGTGATTAAGGTAGGGCTGGCGATGGGGTTGTCCATCCAGTGACTGGTGTCCTTAGCAGAGACAGAAAAGGACACACGGATGCACAGGGAGCAGCCACATAAGAAAGCCCAGGGGCTGGAAGCTGTGGGGGAAGGAGCCTCCTGGCCTCCAGAGCCATGTGAAGCCCCCCATGTGTGGAGCTCTGCTGGGCAGCCCCAGACCATGGGCGCGGGGTGTGGTGAGGGTCACGTGGGCTTGTGCCCGGTGCCCACTGCCCGTACCTGGCCCTGGGCCCTGCCCTCCCCCCTCCACTCCCGCTGCATGTCTTTCTAAAGTCGCTTTCCCGGATGGCTGGGAAACAGGTGCATCTTTGGGGTGTGGGGGGGGGAGTCTATTTCAGTGTGCCGGGAAGGGGTGGGCCCTGCCCTTCCTGGGGCATGAGGGTGGCAGTCCCACGTGACCCTGTGGCCATCTGGAGTTGTGCTGGCCACAGAGGCTGTCCCACTGCCCAGCTGCCGCCCGCAGCCACCACAGCCAGTCCTTGGTGTGGAGGCCTCGCTCCATGGGGATGCCGGGAGGAGAGACAGGTAAACCTCGCTGCCACCCTCATGGCTGAGACCGGCTGGCTTGTGGGGGAAGGCTTGCTTTTCCGACTGGAAGCCTGGAGTCCCACAGATAAGCTTTGGGGGTCTGACTTGAAGGGAGGCAGCCTGATCAAGCTCTGCCGTTTACAAGTGTGGTGAGGGCCAGTACACATGAGCACCAGCTGTTTGCCGGGTTTTGGGGTTTCTTACGGCAGCTTGATGACAACCCTGTGGGGTGACCCATTTTACAGACGACTAAGCTACGATCCAGGAAAAGGGAGACTATGGTCCAATATCACACAGCGGTGGGCTCTGGGGCCCTCAGACCCCACCATCTGGGCCAGAGTCACTGGGCCCACAGCCCATCTGCACTCGCCTCCCCTTCCTTCTTTTCTCCTATAAGGCAGTGCTTGTAGCTGGAGCTGATTCTGCTCTCCTTGGGGACATCTGGTGATGTCTGGAGGCAGTTTGGTTTGTCACACCTTGGGGAAGGGTGCTCCCGACCCAGGATGGCCCCCGCAGCAAGACTTGTCCAACCCAGAATGTCAGGTGAGTTCCGGCTGGGCAACCCGCTTGAAGGGATGGTCATAAACCAGCGTTCCTGCTGGGGCTGACGGGAAGCGTCAGGCCATCACCCGCTTACGTAACAGTGATCTCCTCATCCCCTCAAACTCAGGACTCAGCCAGGGGACCAACAGTCAGGGTGGTGGGAGGAGGAGTTGGAGGGGGCTGGGGAGGCATGTGGGGAAGGGGAAGTGAGTTCAGGGAGGGAGCCTGGACCCCGGGAGCAGAGGGAGGCCAGGGTGCACAGGAGAGCCTGTGAGACCTGGGGTGCTTGGGGGCTGCCCGGAAGCCGACCAGCGAGCTGCTGAAGGTCTCAGGCCTGCCCTCACTGCGCCCCGGGGCTGGACACTTCACCAGTCCCGGGGGCCTGGGGGGCCCACTCTGTAACCTGGGCTGGATTGTGGCGCCTCTTCCCAGGGCACTGTGAGCAGGCATAACAGACATCTGATACTCGTTTCCCCAAAGCTGTGGCCATCCCGCCATCCTCCCCGGCTGGCAAGATGCAGCCCTGTGCAGGGCTCTCCTCCCCAGCCTTGGAGCACAGGCCGGCCTGGGGGGTGCACCGGCCGGCCTCAGGGGTGCACTGGAGTGTTCCAATGTTACCAGTGGTCCTGAGAGCTGTGGTACACGAGCATGATGTCTGTGTCTGCAGCGGAGTTTCCGGGCTGGTGGCCGGGCGTTCTCGGCCGCGCACCCTATGTCCTTCCCACCGGGCAGTGGGTGGTGATGCCAAGGGCAGAGGGGAAACAGGGATCATCAGAAGTAGCCCCAACCTCCTGCATCCAAAGCTGCTGTTCCTGCTACACAGATGAAGAAATAGCAGCAAAGGAAGTGTGATTGTGTTTATGTGAAATTGCAGTAAAGCCGAAAACAGCTCGTGGTGGAACTCAGAAAGGAAATGCTTTCTTAGCCTTGACACCAAGGACGCGAGCAGCAAAAGAAAACGCAAATAAATTGGATTTCATCAAAATGGAACATTCTTATGCTGCAAAGAACGGCATGAAGAAGACGGAAGCAGCCGGCAGAGTGGGAGACGGTGTTTGCCGATCTCGTATGTGGTAAGGGACTCGTGTCCAGAACACGTAAACAACCCTTAGGACTCTGTTCTGACGCTGAATGGAGAAACGGCCACAGGATGTGGACTGAGGGTCTGAGCAGGCAATTCTCCCAAGGAGACAGGCAAGCAAGAACGAGCATCCCTGGTCCTTGCTGCTGTGAATCGAGATGGCCGTCGGTGGCCACGGGGTTGCCTGCCCCGCGACAGCGGTCAGAGAGACACAGATGCGGGGACTCCGGACCCTCGCCCGCCGCAGCTGGTGGGATGCCACTTAGGGAAAGGTCTAGCAGGGCTTCAGATGCTGAAACACAGTCACCGTACAAATGGCCAACTCCCAGTTAACCCCGGGAGGCACCCCGGAGACACGGGCACCCATGTCCACACCGAGGGGTTGCGCCCGAGTCATCGCAGCAGCTGGTCCACAATGACCAGCAAGCGAAAACAACCCCAGAGCTCTCTGCTCAAGGAACGGAACGCGGGCGTGTCCACGCAGTGGAACATTAGGGTCACGGAGAGCCCAACTCTTGCTGTAACAGGTGAAGCTCGGGAACATTCTGCATTCTTGCGAAGCCAGACATGGAAGCCGCCCGTCGTACGGGTCCGTGTGTGAAATGTCCCGAAGGAGCAGATCGGTGGAGACGGAAAGTAAATCATCTGTCACCAGGGAGGAGGCCGGGCAGTGGGGAAGGACAGCGATGGGCAAGGGGTTACTTCTGGGGACGACGAACTTGTTCTACAATTGCTTCTGCCGCTTGACACACGGCCCCGCAAGTACAGATGACCTCTGTACTGGAGCCATGCGGGTCCACCATCCACTGCCACGCAGTTTTTCAGTGCGTATCCATACGTTCTGGTAAATGTGTGCCCTCTTCCTTGTGATTTTCGTCACAGCACTTTTCTCTAGGTGACTTTTTGTGAGAAGCCAGCATATCACACGTGCCACGTATGGGACACGTGTTAATCCCATTTCCGTCCTCAGGAAGGCTCTGGTCCACAGGCGGCAAATCCTGGTTAGGGTGATGGGGAGTCGGAAGTTACGCCTGCATTTTCGACTGCTCAATGCCTCTGATTCCTATGGGGCTCCGGGGCTAACTTTACACCCCAAATCATACAACTGTGCCTCTAACTAGGGGAATCGTATGGTCTGTGGACGTTATCTCAATAAACGTTTCTGAGTGCACACTGGGCCCCTTCTGCCGAGCGGGGTGGCTTCTGCTCAAGAATTTAGGAAATTGTTAGGAAAGAGCGCGTCCGGGACATAAGGACAAGGCTCCCTGCAAATATCGGGTCTTTCTGTTATGTCTTATTGTGGATCCTGTCACGCCACATGTCCTAGGCATGTGTCTGCCTGTGTAAATGCACACACATGACGTGTCGTTCGTGGCACACCCTTGCCACCCGGCATGGCCACTGAGCTTAGCCGTGGTTAATCTCAGGGTTGAAGATTAGCCTGGGCTTTCAATTCTCCTTCAACTTCTCTGCGCTCTTTGGGTTTGTGGTGATGAATGGTATTATTTCTTTCCCCCCAAAAGCAGCTACTTTTGTTGTTGAAACCTAAGGAACTGTTGACTGGGGGGAGCAGGGTCTGGGCTCCCATGCAGCGCTGGGTGACCCCCAGGGCCACACCTCTGGGCCTGACCGGATGGAGTGGGGGGCCATCGCCACCCACAGGCTGTGTCACCGGGTGTAAATGAACCCCAGTCCGTCCGCATTCAGAGGACAGATGGGACCCTCAGACATCGGATTGTGCGCGGGAGTCCAGTCTGTACGAGCCAAATGCCCCAGGGGACCTGGGGTTGGTGGAAGGAGTGGGAGCGTGGTGTGCGTGTTGAACCGACGCCTTCCTGCACATCTCAGCTTTCCCTGGCATCCAGCCGACCCTCTGGATGCCCAGTTTTAATTAGACACTCCAACATACTTCTCTGCCACCAGCCTTCTGTGGACCAGCACATGGGAGGACGGTATTGAGGAGACAGATCGTGTGGCAGGGAGAAGGCCTGGGGACACAAACTGGCCCCCACCAGTTACAGGCTGTGTGATCGCACCACAGTACTGAATGTCTCCGGGCCTCAGGCTCCTTCTCTGTGCTGTGGGGTGGTCGTGGCTCTCGTCGTGGCCTGGAGCCGATGTGTCTGCCCATCACGGATGGAGGGCATCATCACGTCCAGCCTGACCATGCCTGAGTCGTACAGCCTGCATTGGCTTGAATACAGAGGAAGGGAGAACAGGGCCCGCGTTCTCCGCTCTGTGATGGTCGTCGGTGGAAACCGCTGAGGGCAACACCTGGCACTCAGCCCGGGCCCGGGGATTGAAAAACGATGTTGTCACACATGTTACCATCACCGCGCTGATGTACCACGCATGGCTTCAGGCCGTCAGATGTGAGTCCCATTCCCATTGGATTTAAGGAACATTTACTGCGCATCTACAGGGTAGTGGGCCGTGACCTGACAAGGTCACTCGCTGCTGCTGCGGGGGCTGCACTGGCCAGTGGTGGTGTGATAAGAGGAACAAGAGACTGGCCTGAGGGCCTCGAGCCCCCAGCCCTGCGCCTGGCCCAGCCAGACTTTGTATGTGCCCTGGGCAGGCTCCACCCCCTCTGCCCTTGGCCATATCCCCCAGGCAAGTGTGGGGAGAGAATGGGCCAGATGCCCACTGTGCCCGGGCCTTCCAGAGGGCCACCCATGAGATCCTCAGGTGCCTCTCCGGTCAGGAAGTGCCGTTCTTCCAGCCGCAAGGTGACACCATCAGGGACGTGGGTGGCCAGGCTGCCTGGACCAGCTACTGGAGGCGTGACATGTCCTGGGACTTGCCAGAAGCTCGAACTGGAGTGTGCCAAGCCCGGTGGCCAGCCTGAGTTTCCAGCTCCCTGCCACGCGCTGAGACCCCACCATGAGCTGGCTCTGCCCCGTCACCATCCCCAGAAAGCACACGCCAGGCCTGGCTTCCAGCATTTTCCACCAGCTCGTCTCATGGGGTCACGGTAACAAAGTACTGAGTGCAGACCGGGTCTTCACGGGGGACCTCTGCTCACCTCCCGGAGGCCGTGAGCCCGAGATCAAGGTGTTGCAGGGTGGTTCCTTTGGTGGCTGTGATGAAGTTCTTGAACCTAAGTGAGGTTCAGTGAAGTGAGGTTCGGAGCCGTTGGCTAAGAAAGAATTCTTAAGACGTCTTTGGTGCAAAAAGGTGGTTTATTAAAGCGCGGGGACAGGACCCATGGGCAGAAAGAGCTGCTGCCCCGGGGATGTGAGAAGTGGCTGGTTATATACACAGGAGTTAGGTAGGTGAGGACAAAGGGGGTGTTCAGAAGGGCTATCAGGGTAAAGAGACTGTCAGGATATTGATAGGCCTGGTTACTATCAAGCCAAGGCCGCTTTCCCTCTAATGAGGCACTAGCATAAAGGCAATTGGGAGTCTCCTGATGGAATGTCACATTCCTGCTATCAAGCGTCCTTGTTAGTGAGATTTAGGTTTACAAGAAATTTAACTTTATGTCCTTACCCTTCTACCTCAGCCTCCTTCAGTTTTGTTTATGGAGGGGAGGATGACATTAGGGCTTGAGGAACTGAGTTATGTGCCTCTGGAAATTGGGCTATTGATAAGGTAACTTCTTTGTGGTAAATCTCAAGGACATTTGTAAACCAAGGGAGACTCCTGCCTTGCAGGATTGTGATCTCTGCAAGTTAACTATTTGTTTTTCTTTTAGGGCAGTCAGGGGTGCCTGAGGAATGTCACACATATTACTGAGGGGAGCGCGTGGAGAGGGGGTGCAAGGTGCCAGCTTTTGCTTTGTCCTCAGCCAGCCTCCTGCTCCCTCATCAGCCGTGAGGGAGGCTCTGTCCTTGGCCTGCAGACAGTGGGCCTCTCCCTGAATCTGCACAGGTTCCCCTGTGCGTCTGTGTCTGTGTCCTAATGTCCCCTGGGTGTAAGGACAGACGTGAGGACCAAACCAGGTTGTAGTCTGAAGTGCTAGAACTGGGGGGCTGACCTGTGACTCTGGGGGGACACAGTTCAGCCGTCACAGAGGGGCTCTTTCTGTGGCCTCCGGGACCCCCCCCTTTTGACGGCTCGCACACTCCGTGTGGAGGAAGGGAGACTCGGCCGGCTGGGCGGGTTTTCCTTTTTAGGCCTCCCCCCATCAAGCTCAAGGCTCCTCCCGGGCTGCATGGGGCTCCCTGATGGCCTGGGTGTGGCTGAGATTGTCTGTGTCAGAATGTGCTGCTGTCTCAGGGCCCGGGGACCCGACAGCTAGCCCGTGGGGTCCCGGGGGTCTGCTCTTGGTCTGCTGGCATCCAGAGGCCAAGCCGTTATCACCCAGGCAGAGACCAATCTCGGCCTCCCCAGGTCTAGAGGGGTGTGGCTCTGTGAAGCCCCCCAACTCGCCCCCCGCATCAGTCCTGGGGGAGCAGGGGCCCCACGTGAGGTAGGGTGACCCAGGGCTCACACCCACACTGAGGCCCCTTGCAGGCTGATTGCACTGGGATGGTGAGCATGACCCAGGTGCTCTGAGATGACCCAGGTCCTTTGTTCCCCCAGCCCCACGCTGATGTTTAGGGGATCCTGGAGAATAGACAGGAGCCTCTAGTGGGGTCTCCCTCTGAGGAGGTCAGAGGGTCACCGGCCGTTTGGAGAGGTGACATGACTCGTCCAAGGTGGCAGTTGGTAGCCCAGGGGGACATGGGGTCAGCATGTGGGGCTCCCTGTGAGCATGCTGTGGGTCCAGAGAGGCCCTGGACATGGTCCCTGAAGCTCAATTTTCCCAGGTGGAGGGGAATGGGGGGGGGCAGCACTCCCGGCAAAGGCAATGCTGGGAGCCAGGGCCAGAGCTGAGGCCATCAGCGGCAACTCTGGGAAAGAGTCTGGGGCAGGGAGTGGTGGGAGGTAAGTCAGGGAACCAGCTGGGCACTGGGCTTGGAGGCGTGGGGGTCCCTCTGGGGGCTGAGTTGGGTTCTGGTGGCTTGGGGAGCCACAGAACATGCTTGAGCAGGGCAGGGACCTGAGTAAATGGTGCCTGTGCTCAAGGCCACCTCCCCAATCCTGCCCTCATGCCAGCTGGGAGAGCTCGTCCTGGGGGCCCCATTGTCCTAGCTGCCCCCTTGCAGTGAGCTCGCTGGGCTCAAGGGGACACTTTCCCAGTGGGTCCAAATGGGGATCTACTCAGACACCTGGGACTTTGGAGCCAGGGTAGGAGAACAGACCTGGGGTTGAATCTTGACTCTGCCTCTCCTGGCTGTGTGGCTTTGGGCTGGTTAGCATGCCTCTCTGAGCTTGGTTTCTAGCTCTTGCCAAATGGGTACAAGAGTATCTAACATAAGGGGTTAGTGAAGACTCCAGGCAAGGTCAGGCCAGACTCTGGGCATTTTCTTTCCTGGATCCAAGCAGCCAGCACCTTCTCTGGGACTTAGGCTGTGGAGGGAGTGACTTTCCTGTCTCTGGAAAGGTCCTGGTGAGCCTCAGGCGGGTTGTGTGCAGAAGTGGGGGGGATACCATGTCCGGACTTGGGAAGGGGATCCTGGGGTCAGAAATTCAGAAAGACATGGCAGGGATGTTTTCTGTCCTATCCATGCTGTTTCTGGTTTCATCTGGGAAGACCTAGAGGCTGGGGTGACCCGAGAGCTGGGGACAACAGGAGCCTCTGGAGAACAGATCCCTGTGGCCCCTGCGTGTGGTCGCTCGGTGTTTGGGGTGGTTGGGCTTCCTCTCTGCATGGCCGCTGGGCTCCAAGAACAAGCGTCCTTAAAGGCAAGGCAGTTTATGGCATTCTGGTCTAGGTTGGAAGCCACCCGGTGTCGCCCCCATCACATCATTGGCCAAGGCAGTTCCAGGGTCCACCTGTGTTCCCAGGGAGGGGTCTCAGTCCCCGCCGCTGAGTGGGAGGCATGTTAAAGCCACAGTGGAGGAGAGCCTGGGGGGTGGACACCTGCCTCCAGGGGCTGCTCAGAAGCCTGCTGGGGAGGGATGAGTGTGCCACAATCTCTAGGAGTGCCGGTCACATCGCCAGAGGCTGAGGCGAGCTGTGTGCAGGGGGAGACGGCACATGCTCAGTGTGATACGTGCTGATTCATCCCATTTCTGGAGCACCTGCCAGGTGCTAGGCGCTGGGCTGGGTGCAGGCCCTCTGAGGGCAAGCCGGGCAGGCGTGGAGCCTGTACCCCTTCAGAGGAGAGGACGTCAGAAAGATGTTCAGTGCAGGGGGTGAACAGGAGAGGAGGGCGGCTCACCCACCCAGAGACGTTCACTGCTGTGCCCTGGGCCAGCCCTGAGCAGGGCTCGGAGAACCCCTGGTGGGTCAGCCTCCCCAGACGTCCTGGTCCGGGGCTGATGGAGAAGCTGCGAGATGCAGGCAGGAGTTGGTCAGTTCGGGAATATGAAGCATTTTCACATAATCAGTTCTGTCTGCAAATGTGTGCTCGAGCCTGTGTCCATTGCTTAGAACTCTGGCTGAGCGGAGCGGATTGCGGACAGCTGACCGCAGCCTTGCCCTGGGGCAGGTCAGGGGCTCAGATGAACCCACTCAGCTCCACAGGAGAAACCAAAGACCACATCCGTGGGGAAGCAGAAGAGGGCCGGGTCGTTTCCAGGGGTGGGGGCGGGAGGACAGCTTCACATGGATGTGGCATCCCAGTGGGGTCCCTGCAGTTTGATGGTGTAACTGTGGAAGCGGATGTGGGGTGGGTGCTGGGAGCTCAGGCGTCCGGGGCAACGGGCTTCCATCAGGGAGGCTTTCTGTCCCCCAGGGGGCGGGGACTCCTCTGCTTGCCTGGACCCTGTGCCAGCTCTGGGCTCGGCAGGGAGTGGGAGCCCATGGACATTCTGGATGAATGATGTACTTGAAGAGGCAGAGGGTCTCCTCTCTGGCCGAGGGGGAGCTTGCTTGCTGGGCCCAGGTTGCCGACGGCCACGGCCATGGCCGGGATGGCTGCTCCAGAGGACAGTTCCCGCTTCGTGATTATAATTAGCAGTTGGCCCATAAGTAGGTTAGGGAAGGGAGTGCTCTTGTGTGAGTTGGTGTGATTTTCCAAGACGTAGCCCAGGGGAGGTCTGCGGGACAGAGTGGGGACCCATTCCTGACCTGAGACACAGCCCGCAGAAGAACACGCCCTGAGGCCAGGCAGACACTCCGAGCTCAGGCACGGGTGGGCCCTCCACTCCACACTGGGAAAACCAGCCCAAACAAACACCCATGCTGGAGGACATGCACCAGACACAAGGATGCTTCTGGCCACGTGGTGTGAGAGCCGTCCCCTCCGGATCCCTGACTTTAGAGGGGCTTCCAGGCCAGGGAAGACAGCCACAGACCAAGGGACAAGGGCCACCCAGCATGGTCATACTGTGGTGGAGATGAGCATGGGGATGGGTACTCACTGAAGACCCAGAAAGCACCTGCCCACCTCATGTCACTTCCTCCCAGGAGTCCTCTCTGATTGCACACAGGTTCATCTTCCTGCTGGGCTTCTGTCTGTGGCTCTCTGCTCATTGTCATGGTTAGAAGTGAAGGCCTGGGGAAGGATGGGAGCTGTGTGCCTAGGACCCACCCTGGGCATACTGGAGTCTCAGGACCGTATGGCCTATTCAATATTAGAGCAGAGTCGTGCCATCTGGAGCCCCAGCCAGTGGTTGTGTGATGCACTCAGCAGAGTAAGGAGCGCAGCAAAGCCGTCACAGCTGACAGAGCTTGGGGGCCAGTCAGACCCCAAGCACACAGGGCCCCCTCAGGCAGTCCTGCGGTTCATGACCTGCAGGCCAAACCCTGGACGACGAGATGAGCAGGAATGGGGATGTTTGGCCACATCGGGCGCATCGGCTTGGGCTCCAGCGTGGCCTGGGCCCTTGGAGTTGGAAATATCCCTGAAGGTCACGAATGACGTGTGCCTTGCGGTCTGGGAAGCGAGAGATGCGTTGCTGGAACGAGAGGGGCATCTCTAAGTCTGAGGGTCGTCCCCTGTAAAATGGAAGTGACAGACCCTTCCTGCAGGTAGGGGGCCAGGGCTGGGTCCGTTTGGCTCCTCTGGAATCCGGGCACCTATTAGGTCCTCAGGCACGCCCCCTCGGGCACGGGTGGGTGAACCACGGAGTCAGCAGACAGTAACAGCAAGAACAGCTTTGTGGTTTGAGTTCCTGGAGTTGAGCGCCCTTTGGCTGAGCACCTTGCACTTCTGACTTCACAATGAAGTGCTTTGACTCGTGGTGGTCTCCAGGGGCTCGGGGCACCGGGAAGGCTCAGGCCAGATGCTCCAAGGCCGGAGGATCTCATGGGAGAAGGGGGACCACTCCGGGCATGCGTTCCAAGGACATCACCATGGCGGGGTCTTCAGCTTTGATGATAGGAACAGACATGGGGCATCCGGCTGTGGCGTCTAGAGTGACGTCAGGTTGGTGAAATTCTAGGAACAAAGTGGGAAGTGGCCCCACTCAGGGCTGAGACAGAGGGAAGAGGAGAATGGAAGGGTTTGGTGGGTGAAGAGGCCAGAGGTGTGTTCCCAGCTCATCAGGGTAAAAAGCCCACTTGCCCAGTGTCTAGGAGCCCCGCCCGCCAGCCACATGGGCGAGGGAGCAGAGCTTGGTGCCGACGTTAGCCGGCGTGCTGGTGGGTATCAGCCACCGACCCTGCCCCCCAAGCCAACGGCCGGCGAGGCCTGGCTCTGGTCTGGGTCGGGCCAGCTCACGGTGTCAGCACTGGGCACTGCTGGGTGAAGAGCTGGGTGCGGACGCCGAAGTTAGGAGCCCCACCTGCTGTAGGTCACTAATGGCACTATCTGTGGCCCCATCACTGTCACTGCCTCCTGCATCCCCACACACGACAGGTGCTCAGCTGGGTCACGGGCTCCGCACACGTCATCTGGTCTGATCCACATGAGGGTCCCACATTTGGGAATACTTGTCCCCGTTTCCTGGAGGAGGAAAAAGGCTCCAGAGGGCATGTGATCTGCCCAAGGGTAGGGAGGGGCATTGCTGGGATCAGTACAGCTGCCCCCTCCCCATTGCCCACCCTGCCACATCACGAGGTAGCCAAAGCATGGAAGCAAATCTAGGAAGATCTCCTGACAGGTGGACGTGTAAGCAAAGGCATGTCCCTGCCCCCAGTGTACTCCTGGTCTCCTTCCTGATAGCCTCCTCCCCTCCCCATCCCCAGGGGTAGGGGGGACCCTGAGATTGGAGGGCCTGGGGACAACCAGGCCAGCGGCAGTGGTTGATGACACCTGTCAGGCATTGCACCGGGTGCTTTTTCTCCTTTAATGGAGTCTCACAAAATGCCTCATGAGACCAGGCACCAGCTCATCAATGTGAAACCTGAGGCTTCTTGGGGTTTGGTCAGCTCTCCAAGGTCACACAGCTGCCCCCGGATGTGGATGCAAGCCCACACCCGGCCCTGCTGGCTCCCATCCCAGGCCCAGCAGCACACAGCTCCTGTCTCCTGGGGAGAGAGCAGGGTCACAGCCTGGAGGGCCACTAGGGCGTCATGGGGACCGTGGGACCAGCCCTCGGTCAGGTTGATGATCCCGGGAATAATTCCCGTTCCCTGCAAGGCTCCCCAGGACCAGGATTTCCTTATCACGTGGCGATCAAATAGTCGCAGCCCCGTGCGATCAGTTCTTACCACCTGAGTTTACGTGCTGGGTTATTATCCCAGCTCGAGACCCATGAAGCCAGAGGTTGGAGCCCAACTTGCAACCGTAGCCAAATGAGCCTGTCCCTTTGGCGGTATGTGGTAGCTCTTCCTCCGCTTCTTTTTCTTTTAACATTTTTCCCAAACTTTAGTCCTTAGAGTGCTTTTCGGTCCACAGTGATGGTTGAACCTGCTGTGGGTTCCCACAAGGGTGGGATGACATCACCGTGTCCCACCCCACTGGCTTCTCTACCCTAAACACCCCCATGCCCCGTCTACTCGCCCCTCCTTCCCCCAAAGCCCTGGCAACTACTGATTGTTTTTCCCGTTTCCGTGGTTCTGCCTTTTCCAGAATGTCCTGTAGATGGACTCACACAGCTCACAGCCTCTGCAGACTGGCTTGTTTCCCTCGGTAATATGCATCTGGCTGTCTCCCGTGTCATTTTGTGGCTTGATATCTGGTTTCTTGATTATGCTCCCTTTTTATGTAAGACCCACACACCAGACACCAGGGCTGGCCAAAACAGCCCATCCCTGTCTTGGGGCCCCCTGGAGAGAACCCTGGGTGTTGCCCCCTACGGGTCCTGGGCCTCCTCTCCGGGCCTCAGCTCCCTCGGCAGCAGGGACAACAGCTCCCCGCGGAGACACACCCCATCCGAGTCCGCACACAGGAATTTCTTTCAACTGGGCCTCTGCAGAGGTGCAAGGAATGAGTCACCTTGGGAGGTTAGATGCTCCTGCCACAAATGCACGGGATGCCCAGATGGGAATCCTTGGGGCAGAGCGGCACCTGCCACCCATGCCCACAGCGCAGTGTCTGCCTCCCGCCACCAGAGGGCAGCACCACAGCTCTCACGCCCAGATACCCTGGGAGGTTTTTAGGATGCCCCAGGTGGGCAAGAGTTGGATCCCCCCAGCAAAGCCTATCTTAAAGCAGCTCCCCCAACCTAGACCAGATCGACCTCGAGTAACCAGGAAACTGGTGGTGTCAGGCTGTGTGTCTTTGTGAATGACAATAGCTATTGTGTATTGAGGCCATCTTCCTGGCAAACACGCCCCCCTCCTCAGGGCAGGTGATGTGAGCGGAGGGCAGACGCATGGATGGACAGACACATGGAAGGCTGGACATTCCAGGTCACAGCACGCAGCAGGGGAAGCTGGGCTGCACCTGAGTCATCTGCCCCTGCAGCCAGTGCTCCCCCGGGGCTCAGAGTGACCCCCAGGGTGGCTGGGTGACCTTCGGCTCGTATTGGACTTGAGCCAGATTCTAGTAGTATAAAAACTTGTTTGTCTGCTCGTGGACAGATGATAGGCTATTGTTCTCTGCCTGCCGGACAGATGAGAAGATAGTGTGGAGGATCCGTGTCCCACCCCCACGCCCCACCCCCACAATCTCCGCGAAGCCTAGGAGGTGGACAGGGTGACTTGGAGCCTGCCAGGCCCCGGGCTGTTCACAGGTTTTAAACCTGGATTCCAGTGCTCATTCTGCCCGGGATTTGTAAATTCAAGTCCAAGGAAATGCCACCTTCCACCAATTTTGTTAAATAATAGATAAGGCCATTTCTGCACCTTTTCTACAGGAAAAAGAAGCGAAGGGCAAGCCTGTGGTTGACATTTAAGCTAGAATGGAGAATGTCATTGGGGCCATAGGAGAGCAGACAAAGCCCCCCCCACCCCCCGTCCCAGCTTTGCTCCCTCCAGTGTGACTCTTCTGGAAACCAGAGACAGGCATTGACTCTGGGTCTGGAGAGCCCAGGGAGATGCCGAATTACTTTTCATGCTGCTCACCTCTTTTCTTGCACCTACTTCTTGTCCCCAGACAGCAGGCACTCTGCTGCCCTTGGGGTGTTCACAGCCTCCTCCTTGGACAGCTCGCTGTCCCCAGCGTGACCCAGCCCCTCCCCTTTGTGCCGCCTGCTCTCAAACTCTGCACCTCGGGCAGGGACCGCAGCCGAGAGGAGCCCAGCTCTGGCAGATCGGGGGCTGCTGGGATGTAGGGTGCTGGGCGTGGGGGACAGGTGGGAAATCGGGTAGACAAGTGTCCTTCTCAGACAGGGATGAGGAGAACTTGAGGTCTGCTGCTTGCTCAAAACTAGTGTTAGACCGTTGTGTAAATGGGTACGCATATGCAAATAGCGTATAGTGGCAGGTGCTTCCTTGGCCAGCCCACACCCCCGTGCCCACCTGGGGTTTCCACTACAGCCAGGTACACAGCTCATCTGCACCTGCAGACCTCCTCCCTTGGGTCCCCTCACTCCTTCCTGCCACCTGCCAACACTGATACACACCTACAGCCCGTCCTTGTATCGGCCTCATGCAGGGCCCCCAGAACAAAAGGTGGGTGGTATTAGAAGATGGGGAAATGAGTAAAGACACCCACATATGAGAAAAGCCAAGAGGTCTACTCAGTGCTGACTGGAGCCGGGGGTCGGCCACCCGCACTTGGCAGAGACCCAGAGACAGGCAGGGGGGGCGCTGAGTTCCCAGAGGAGGAAAGGGAGCTCTCAGGGGAGCCTGATGGGGCCTGGGGACCTGGCTAGGCTGGAAGGGAGCATCCCACAAGGCTGGTGAGGGAAGCACCAGGTTTGACTTTCTTGGGTTGGTCCAAGGATCCAGCCTGCTTAGGTCCCTGTGTGGGACATGCTCTTTACCCGGCAAACCTCCGTGCTGGCCTCCAAGTCCAGCATCCAACCAGCTTCTCCTTGTGTTTCAAACAACTCTGCTGGTCCCCAGCCCCTGGGCCTCCCCTCACCCCAGCTCTGCCACGTGTTGAATCTCCACTGCCCGGCTGGAGATCCTCAAGGGGGCAGACCCGCCGTGGGTCACAGGGTACTTTTGGAGGATGTGGCTGAGGAGCATGTGGATGCCCCCCCAGACCCCAAGAGCCCCACGGCCGGGCCCTTTAACCGTCCACCTTGACCTGGCCCTCAGTGGGTCTCCAGTGCTTCCATAAGCATCCCAGACCATGGCTGGCTTTGAGGAGGACAGCAGCAAAATTGCGGTCAATGGCCCCAGGACACAGAGGGAATCTGAAGCAAGCTCAAAGGAGGACTGTGGTTATTGTACTCCCAGAAGAGAGGGTGCCGGGTCTCTTGGCTGCAGGAGGGCTGCCAAGCTCACGGTGGGGGCTTTGCTTCTGATGCCCTGCCAGCCGGGGTCCTACCAGGTCAGGGCAGCAAGAGACTAGGCTGCCCGTTGGGAGGGGGTGTGATCTCCCCGCCACTGCATGTGTGCGCACCTGGACAGGGGCAGATGGCCCATCAGGTGGGGCTGCCATACAGAGGAGCACCCCCCCCTCCACTGGGGGTTGACTAGATGGCCTCTCACATTATCCAGTTCCCTTTGGTCCCCTGGGAAAGAAGATGCGTCTGTCCCCTGACCCCCTATGGGGCTTGAACTGGGGGGTGCCCCCCTCCACGGCCTCACGCTCCTGCTGCTTTGCTCCCCTGTGCCTGGTGTGTGCCCCACCCATTAATGTGGCTCCTTGTTCCTTCCATGCAGTGTCGGAGCCGCAGGCCGCTCACAGCCCCCTGGAGAAGCCGCCGAGCACCTCGATCCTGTGTAACACCTGCGGGAATGTGTGCAAGGGGGAGGTGCTGCGGGTGCAGAACAAGTATTTCCACATCGAGTGCTTCGTGTGCAAAGGTGAGCTTCTCGGGCCTCTGCTCTTTTTCCTTGCTGGGGGCAGGGGCAGGGAAAGATCTGGAAGCTTCCAGAGAGGGCTTGGCAGAGGAGGTGGTGTTTGGGATCTAACTTGGAGTAAGGAGGACTCCGGTGATTGGAGGGTTCCAGGCCAGTCCAGGTGGCAGGGGCAGATGGGTGTGACCACAGAGTGCTGTTGCGGGGAGGGGCGACACTAGGGGCCCAGCCTCCTCCCTGTGCCAGCGGCCCTAGGAGCAATGTGCAACAGCTAGCTGAGGGGGCAGCTGGGGCCTGGAGATGGGGGAGCCTGTCTCCGGCTGGATGCCAGGCCTGGGTGTGGCCCCAGCTGTGTCCGTTGGAGATTTCTGCGGAGCCATCTCCTGGGTGTAGGGGTGCGAGGCCGCGGGTGAGCCCCCCGCCCCAGAGGAGCTCTGCACCATCGCCACACCATGGCCTCAGGCCCTCTGTGAAGACTGCATGTTGAGTTCTGTTGTTTGGAAAGAAAACTTGAGAACAACTGGCCGGGCTCTTCTGCTGTGAGGGGGGCACCCCAGAAATGGCCCTGAAGTCCCCTGCCATTGGAGAGGAGCAGAGTACCATGGGAGACATGGGGGTCTGTGGGGGCCGCTGACCCAGGGGAGACCTGAGTGTCCCCGGTGCCCCCCAGCCAGCGACCTCTGGGGTGGCACTATCTCTGGCAGAGGATGAGAGTACCCTGGGACCCTCAGTCTGAGGGTGACCCTCTCCCTGCCCTTCAGAGGGGCACACCTGGAGGTGCCTGTTTTCTGGGAAAGGATGGAGCAGCCCCAGGTGAGGGTGTGAGACTAGCAATCATTCAGTGTCCTGTGAACAATGCCTTTGCCCTTGAGGATGCCCCCCCCACCGTGCTCTGTGCCCCCCTACCCTGATCAGTGCCCCACCCCCCCCCACCGTGGCCACTGCCCTACCTCCCGTTGTGGTCATTGCCCCACCCCCACCGTGGTCAGTGCCCCATCCCCCCGCCATGGCCAGTGCCCTCCCTCCCACCCTGGTCATTGACACCCCCCACCATGTTCAGTGCTCCACCCTCTGCCATGGTCAGTGCCCTCTCCCCACCTGAAGCATCTCTCCCAGAGCTTCCCAGCCTATTATGAGATTTGTCTGGTTTAATTTTCTCTACTCTCTAAAAGACAAATTTGCTGTGTCTGGAAAGTAAAATCCATTAAAATGCTCTTTTTAAAAGGTTATTTCAAAAGGCACAGGGGAAGCAGCCACGGTGTTTAAAAGGATTGTCTGTAAGCGCAGACCTTAGGAATGCAAGAGAAGGCATGAGACTCCGGAATCGAGTCCTGGTTTGACCCACACGGTTTGAGGGAGGGTGGGGACTGCCCCAGGAGCCCTCCCCACCTCCCGCAGCATCATCTGGGCCAGATCACTTTGTCCTCCAACCTTTAGCTCCTGAGCAGATGCGGGAATAGCTGTGCCCCTTCCTCATGGTAGGTGGTGGGCGGGACCGGTGGCTCCTGGGACTGGCCCCATGACAGCGGCTGCCCCGCCCCGTGGTTCCTGTGGTAGAGGCTTTGGTGGCAGGACCTGTGGGCATGCGGGCCCCATTCCAAGGCCAGTTGTACAGCCTCACCCCATGCCTGGCAGCTGTGCCCATGGCCATAGGGATCAGAGCTGCTCCCGCTTCATTGGCTGAGGAATGACGTTTCTAGATTACCTGCTAGCTGAGAAAAGCCGTGTTTGTTGAAGCATGACAATCCACAGTCTCGGACTGGTCTTTTATCCAGGTTTTCATGAAAATGCAAAGCCTAGGAATCACTGAGGCTACTTTTGGATGAATCAAAATGAATACCCAACTCACGGTGTCTTAAGCAACATGGATATTGATTGTCTTAACCTGAAGTCTGGAAGTGGCCCCTTTAACCCCTGAGAGTTGGTTAATGTAACAGCTCAACAAGGTCCTTAACGACCGGGTTCTTTTTCTGCTTCCCCACCCTCACCATCCCCTCTCCCCCTCCCTCATCCTATGCATGGCAGCAGTGCCTCTCCTCATGGTCTCAGAGTGGCTGCTGTAGCTCCAAGCATCACATCCTCCCAGGGTAGCATCCAACTGGAGAAGGGGTTGGAGAGGGGGGGATATGCACAGGCAAAGGGCTCTCCCCTGACGTGATTCTCCCTTTGGCCAGGGAGAACCCTTTCCCCAAGGTCCCCCAAAGTCTTCAAATAGGATTCATTGGTTAGAACTGGGTCCCAGGCCCACCCACACCGGCACAGAGGACCGGAAAGGAGGGCGGTGACTCCCTGAGACCAGTCCCGTCTGTCCCCGGGTGGGCATGTTGCCAGGTAAACATGTTTAGCACAGCTTCTCACCAGAGGCCCCAGTGTAATGGGTTCTTGCCACCTTGGCACTTATTGGGTGGGCCCAGGTTACCTGGGAAAATCCATGAAATGGTTGTGTAATTATACTCTTCTTCATGGATGCTCCAGCCTTGTGCTTTGATGCCTGGAGGCCTGGGTACAAATCTCACCCCTGTCACCGCTGCTCATGTGGGTCTCATACACGTTTCCTAACCTTGGGGTTCATGCATCAATGATCTCTTGGGCACCTACTGTATGCACGCCGTGTTCTGGGTGCTTGAGAGGCATTCGTGAGCAAAATGGCTATGTTTGTCCTTGTGGAGATCATGTCCTAGTGCGGGGGACAGACCATAAAACACTGGATAGGATAGATACATTTTGTTTAGGTGCCCTATAGGGAATGTGGAAGAGGGGCTCAGGAAAGGCAGGCATGGGAATGAGGGAGGAGTTGCTATTTCCAACTGGGTAATCAGGGTGGGCCTCATGGAGGAGGTGAACTGAGTGACGACTTGAGGGATATTTGGGAAGA
The DNA here is from genome assembly GCF_963455335.1 of Martes martes. Taxonomy (NCBI): domain Eukaryota; kingdom Metazoa; phylum Chordata; class Mammalia; order Carnivora; family Mustelidae; genus Martes; species Martes martes. The sequence continues at coordinate 142,115,336 of NC_137889.1, forward strand.
GACTTGCAGACAGAGGGAGCATCCTGGTGGACTCGGGGACAGGCCAGAGCAGAATGAACGATGGGGAGGGGGGTTCTTGTGAGACACCTGACTCTGACACCTAGGGACGATGGACAGAGGAGGGCTCTGGTCCACCTTTGTTTCCAGAGACCGCTTTGGGTGTGCCATGTGGGCACGCAGTGGACATGCAGGGAAGGGCCTAGGGGCCAGAGCCCATCGTGTCCACCCTGCGAGGACATGTGATTCTGGCTGGAGTGGAAATCCAGTCAGCTCTATTCTCATGCTGCAAAACAGTATAAAAGTGTGCCAAACATGGTGCAAAAGTGCTTGCATTTTCTCCTTTTGGGGCCTTCCCGGGGTATTTATGAGAAACCAGCCAAGGGCTTCCAGAACCGAAGGAAAGCTTCAGATACATGGGCACCATCCACCTGCCCAGGGCACGTTCCTTCCACACAGTCAGGCCCACGCAGGGTGCTCAAGGATCCACAGACCACGTGGCAGGATGAGACTGGCGACAGGGGACTGTTGGTACAGATGGAGGGTCCCGGAGGGCAGGGGTTGGGCAAGCCCTGGCTGGCCGTGGCCATGAACCCCAGGGTTGGCTCATTCTGATCAGGCCGTGGGGGCCACCTCCAGCTGCTCCCTCTTCTATCCCCCAGCACAGAGAGGTGTAGGGGATAGTGGGTCACATCCCTCCGGGGTCACTCAAGGGGATCCCTGTCGGGTTCAGTGTGCAGCCTCCCCCGTCCTCTCCTCTGTGAGTCTCTTTACCTAGACGTTATGTCATAGCCCTACTTCTGTGCCCACGATCCCATCATGTAAGGTCTTCAACGTCAAGTTGCTCACACCCAGACTGCCAGACTCTGAACCCAGTGTAGGTGTGCCAGGGTGTGTAATGAAGCAGCAACAACTCTTAGGGGGTTCCTGGTCATTTCCTGGGGAAAAAGTCCCCAAAAGGAGGTTGATGGTCAGAGGGTAGGAGTGGTTTTCGTGTTCTTTAGAGTCAGCACCAAACAGTGTTCCAGAAATTATCTCCCCACCGCTGCCCATGCTGCTGAGCATTTCTTGTAAATGACCATAGGGAAGTGGGGGAGACCGACACTCGGGGTCACCCACAGCTGCTCCGCTCACCTGTATCGGTGTTGACTAATTCGACAGGGAAGATAGAATGTCATGACTGCCCCGATGAGAATTTTTTAGATTACTAATGAATCTGGAGTTTTGATTTTGAGCGGGCAGAGGTCGGGGTTTTGACTATGACCTGACGAGCTTGGGGCAGCTGTAGGCTGGCCAGGAGCGGGGGTGACCAGCAGGGACAGGCGAGCCGGGAAAGTGGCTACATTGACTCTCCCAGGGTCTGCAATGCTGACTCACGGGGTCTCAGCCTGGGCACATTTCCATCCAGGGTATGCCAGCATATGCTTGCAAAGATCAGGAAGAGAGCCAGACGTCAAAGTCCGGGTACTCTTGGGCCCTCTGGTGCTCCAGGGCTGTCTTTTCACAGAAAAAGATGCCTAGCAGGGCCCCGGTGGGCTATGCTTCCCAAGTCGGGGTACCTCTGCTGGGCATGCACCGTGATACAAGATGACACCAACGGTTTACACTCTCCTGCTGGGTGTGGGGAGTTCAGGTCTGGCCACAGCCTCAGCCTCCGGGGATGAGCCACATGGGTGCATCCACAGCCTTGATGGGGCCCTGCGTAACTCGGGGCTCAGAGGATGCTTTTCTGTGCAGCTGTTTTTACTTTGGAAGTGGGCTGGATTCCAAAGGAGGCTGCAGAGGCCAGAGAGGCTCAGGAGCTTGCCCAGGGTGCACAGCCAAGTGCACAGGTGACGCAGGGATCCAGAGCCAGGCTGCTCCAGCCTCTGGGTTCTCAGTTGTCTGCAGAGCTAACATCTCCTCCATGCACCGCTCCGGTGTCTGGAACAGGGAGAAGCATGTGCCGCCCCGTGGCCCTGGCAAGGGGACAGGGGGACCCCGGAGAGGCCCACTACCTCCCCTGGTATGGGGGATGGGCCGAGCTGAGGGTGCACCCCTCTCTGCAGGGACGCCTGGGCCCCCAGGTGGCAAGTGAAAGGACAGGTGGCAGGCAGGGAGTAGTGAGGCATGAGCTGAGGGGGGCCGCCGCTGACCGGGCCGAGCAGACCAGGCCCCGGGGTACCCCGACTCCCTGGAGGTTCCATCTCCAGACCCCAACCTTCCACAGCTGCGCTTCTGAAACCTGCCCTGCCTGAGAAGGCGCCTGGGGCTGGGCATGGGGCTTCTGGGCCGCCCTCACCTCCTGGCCTCCCGGCCCTAAGCCAGGGAGCGGTTGCCTGCGGGCTCCCTTGACCAGACACTGGGAGCTTCCCTCCGTCACTCCCGCCCTTTGTGCTGATGCATGAAGGCTTTCCTTTGTGTCTCAACTGACCTACCAACACGTATAACGTCTGTGTTATTTTGATAGCTTTCTACTAATCTTTGGGGAAAAAAATAACCCAATCCAGATAACTTATTAAATGTTTGGAGCCTTGTGACCACAAGAAATTCCTAATAAACCAATGTCCACGTTGACTCTGGAATTTTTTGTTGTAGAGAGCACAATGTGGCACTTCCACTCTTTTTATTAGTTATTTTTTTTATTAGTTTCAGGGGTAGGGGTCAGTGATTCATCAGTCTGATATCACACCCAGTGCTCATTACACCAAGTGCCCTCCTTACTGCCCATCCCCCACCTCCCTCCCCTCCAGCAGCCCTTGGTTTGTTTCCTAATGATTGAGAGTCTACTAGGGTTTGTCTTCCTCTCTGATTTTGTCTTGTTCTATTTATCCCTCCCTTCCCCTATGATCCTGTTTTGTTTCTTAAGTTCCACCTATGAGTGAGATCCTATGACAATTGTCTTTCTATGACTGACTTATTTCATTTAGCTTAATACCCTCTACTTGCATCCATGTCGTTGCCAATGGCAAGATTTCATCCTTTTGATGGCTGTGTAATATTCCATTTTATATATACACCGCATCTTCTTTATCCATTCCTCTGTTGGTGGCCATCTGGGCTCTTTCCACAGTTTGGCGACTGTGGACACTGCTGCTATGAACATCGGGGGCCTTATATCCATGCACCGTGCTTTAGGGAAGTTGAGCGGACGTGGGTTTCCAAGCAGAAATGGGACAAGGTGAAGTTTCTGCTTTTACCGAGAGTTGGCTATGGGTTTTGCAAGGAGGCGTTGGTGGTCTTGCTTTGACATCTACCCTCCACTCGATGTGCCCAAAAGGATGACATGAGTTAAATGTCAAGATGCTGATCCTTAGAACTCACCAGAAATAGCATCCTTTGCAATCAGCTGTTCGGTCGATGAAGCATTTTCAGTGTTGATTCAAAAATATGGTGAAGGAAGAAGGAAGGGAGACAGGAAGGAAGGAAAGACATGGTTTTCAGGATGCTGCCTGGGGGCCGGGACCCATAAGGACCCAGCTGACCGGGCTGGCAGGACCAGGGTGCAGGGTGTCCTCCTCGCCTCTGGCGAGGAGGGGCTGGGCCAGCAGGGGTGGGTAGAGGCAGCTCCCTCTGAAACCATGTGTGTCTCCCACATGCCCCTGGGCTGGAGGGTGTGTGTGGGGGTTGGATGAGTGGGTGTCCCACACTCAGACTGGCAGGCTGTCCAGAGAAAGTCGCCCCATTCCCCACCTGGCAAAGTGCCCAGAAAGGATTCATGTTCCAGTGTTCACTGTCTCCCTCCCTCCTGTGGGAGGTCTGGCCTTGTCTGCACTGTGGGAGACAGACATTGGGACACGGAAATAGGCCGGAGTCGGGGAGGGGGCAACAGGGTTTCTCTGCCCCCCAGGGGCAACCATGGGATGCACCTGTCCTCCACCACACGGGATTGGGATCTTCCCACCCAGAACAGAGCACCTTCCTGCTTCGTTGTATTTCTTGCTGGGAACAGCCCTATTGAAGTCACAGAGGGGCTTGAGGGCATCCACACATCACCCCTGCTGGGCTCGCAGGTGCTGGCCCCTTTGCATAGCCTCCTTCTTGTCCTGGATCGGTGCTACTTTTCTGGAAGCTTCCCCAAGAAAGTCCACTCAGCACCAGGCTGGGGGGTCAGAGCCATGGTCTGTTCCTGGAACCCGGCCCCCCAGGGGTTCAACGAGTCACCCCAGATTTGCCCTGGGATCTGTATCAAGGGGGAGCTGTGTGTGGCGGGACCTGATGGGCAGTCAGCAGCCCGCCAATGCTGTGTCTCCCCCCAGCATGCGGCTGTGACCTGGCCGAGGGTGGCTTCTTTGTGCGGCAGGGAGAGTACATCTGCACGCGGGACTACCAGCGTCTATACGGGACTCGCTGCTTCAGCTGCGACCAGTTCATTGAGGGTGAGGTGGTGTCAGCCCTGGGCAAGACCTACCACCCCGACTGCTTCGTGTGCGCCACGTGCCGGTGAGTCGGGACTGCTGGGCTGCTGGCTCCTGCGCCACTCCTCCTCCCCTCTCCCTCCTGCCTCCTCCATCCACCTCCCTCCTTCCCTCCTCCCTCTGTCCTCCTCCCTCCTCTCTCCTTCCCTCCTCTCTCCTCCCTCCATTCTCTGTCCTCCTCCCTCCCTCCAACCTCCTCCCCTCACCCTCCTCCCTCCTTCCCTCCCTCCTATTCCCCTCTCCCTCCTCCCTCCTTCCCTCCTCTCTCCTCTCTCCATCCTCCTCCCTCCCTCCATTCTCCTCCCTTCTCCCTCCTCCCTCCTCCTCCTTCTCCTCCCCCTGTTCTTCTGCCTCCTCTCTCCCTTCTCTTCCCCCTCCTCCCCCCATCCTCCTGCCTCCTCCCTCCTCACTCCATCTTCCTCCTTCCATCCCTCCTCCCTTCTGCTGGGCCACAGCTGGGAGGGGAGGTAGAGCACAACCCCGAGGTGGCAGGTGGACACAGGACGGCTATACACCAAGACATACCTTTGTCCAGCCCCAGAACATGCAGGCCTCCACCCTTTGCCTGAAGGGAAGGACCAGGCCCTCCTTCCTGGGGGTGGTGGTGGTGGTGATGGCACAGAAGCAGGTTCAGAGGATGCCAACATGGGGCTTTCTTGGGCTCTGGGAAGGAGCTCACTCCCCACCCTCCTCGGCCCCCTTGCTGAGCTCCTCTCCTCCCAGCATCCTCCATGTGTTTCTTCCCTCACATTGGTGCCTGTGGGGTCCACACTTCACCCCATCCTTGCCCACCCGCCACCACCCCTCAGCTGCTCCCAGGTCCTTGATCTGTGGGTGGCCCCTCACCCACCCACTGGGTGCATGGCCCCTAAGCATTGGTGTCTTCCAGATTTGGGGAAGGGTCCGTCTCTTTCTAGAATCTTCCCAGCCACCACCCCCATGCAGGTCTTAAAGTGTGCCTACTTGGGGTCCTGCCACGACCTCTGCACTGGGTCCCTACCTCCCCTCTCTCTGTCTTTCCTCCCTACTGCCCCCTGGAATCCATGAGAAAGGCCCAAAGCAGGGAGGAGGTGGAGGATTGCTGCACTTAGAAAGAGCCTAACCCTCCCAGCAGGGGCTCAGCCAGCTCCCTGCTCCACCCAGCACCTCTGGGGACTTAGGAGAGAGCCCAGAAGCAGCTTTCCCATGTGAGCAACCTCCTGCACCCCACGCCCTGCCCTAGACACACTACTCCCAGGAAGAAGTTCTATGTCGAAGATGCAAAGAGTAAAAAGAACCCTGAGTTTATCTTCTGCTCTGTTTTCTCGGTCTCACCACACCCAGTTTCAAGGGGGACTTTTTGAGTGTTGTTGCCAAAGCTGTTGTCTGTGGTTAGGGCTTGTGTGCTGGATAGAAGTGGATGTTTTCATCAGAGGGATGCAGAGAGGAGGGAACAATGACAGGGAATATTTCTAATGAGAGTCACTGTGCTGTTGCAGCATGTGTGGGTCTCAGAGTTCCCACAAGGACAATCCAATGTTTGATTGCTGTGCACGCAGCTTAGAGACAAGGGGACATAATCAGAATAAGTTTGAAAGATCACCTCTGGATAATCTTCCATTTTTAAAATAACAACAGAGAGCTCTGTCACACTGGAGTAACTGGGCCAGACTTACACCCTCTGTACACAATTGCAACACTCTACATGAATTAATTGTTTGGGGGCATTGGGGCACAGTCTGCTTGGGACTAAGAGCAGGACCACAAAGGCAACGGACCCTGCAACCACCCAGCTTTTTGCCTGGCAACAGTTCCTGGAGTGGCACTACCGGGAGAGGAGACTGGGTCAGGAGGCAGTGATAAGAGCAGCAGGGGCTGTGTGCCAGGGGGAGGGGGCCACACAGAGCAAATGCAGAGAGCAACATAGGGGCACCTTTGAGACATCACTGAACACAAAGCCATGTAGGCATAGAGGACATTTCACAAGGTGGACAAAGAGTGGCTGGATTGCTGTAAGCTGAATGGTTCCCAAGGCTGGGAGACATTCAAGATGTGACCCAGGTATGCAGTGGGGATGCTAAAAAAAAGTTTTGCATTATTAGTGGGAGTAAAATAGCCCAAGAGCAAAGGCTACAAGCACCTACTGAAATGAAGGACAGAATAAACCCCCAAAGGTTTGCACTGATCTGCAAATGGGCTAACTGCCTTCCAGCACTCTTCACAGGAAGACGGGAAATCCAGCCCTGAGCAACATAGCATTGACAGCACCCAACATCCACTCAGGTGTTACTAGCCATAGAAGCTGGGCATTGAGACCCAAAGCCAGAAGAAAAACCCAATAGCCGTGGGATCCAGAAATGAGAGGGATGTGAAACCAGCAGATGGTGGCTTTGAAACAGTATTGAAAATATGCTTAGGTATTTAAAGGAGAAGAGAAGTCATATGGAAGGAATAAAAAGATGCCAAGTGGAAATTCTGAAAATGAAAAAGGCAATTTCTGAGATGACAGATCCCTTCAAAGGAATTAGCAATAGATTAGGTATTGAGGAGGAAAGGCTTGGTGAACCTGAAGACATAAGAACAGAAACTATACAGACTAAAGCAAAGAGACAGAAAAGACTGGAACACATGAAGACAGCTTCAGGGATCTGCATATAAAGAATCTTTCTGCCTGTCTGGGCTGAGAGGGGGAAACCCTGGAGGTGGGGGAAGGCCAAATAATTGAAGAGATAATGGTTGAAAATTTTCCAATCCTGTTGAAAACTATAAACCCATGGATCCAGGAATCTTGATAAACCCCAAGCAGGAAAAACATGACAGAAACATACTAAGTCCATCATAGCCAAATTTCTGAAAAATAATAAGAAGAAATCTAACACGGAGCAAGAGAAAAGACCCACATGATAAAGAGTGGAATGAAAGAATGACTGCAGATTTTTTACCTGAACTATGCACCCCCAGGAGACAATAGCATCTTTAAAGAGCTATAAGGAAAAAAAAAATCAAACAATTTCCATACCATGGAAAAGAAAGAAAGAGAGAGAGAGAGAAAGAGAGAAAGTAATTAAGGAAGGAAAGGGAAAAAAGAAAGACTTTCAATAAATGAAGGCAAGACCACTAAAGAGTATGGGGTTGCTTTGTTGGGGTGATGAAAAAGTCCTCAAACTGATCATGGGGACACATGCGTGAGTCTGAATACACTAGAAACCGTTGAATCACACACACTGAATGGTATGAACGTTATGTACCGGCACATTGAACTTTGCAGATACTGCATTTTTTTACCAGCTGAAGGTTCATGACCACCCTGCATCGAGCAAGTGTGTCAGTGCCATTTTCTGACAGTATTTGCTCACTTCATGTCACTGTGTCACCTCTTGGTAACTCTCACAAAATGCCAAACTTTTGTATGATTATATTTTTCATGCTGGTCTGTGATCAGTGATTACGACTTCTGAAAGTTCAGATGATGGCTAGCGTATTTTTTCACAATAAAGGACTTTTTATTAAGGTATGTACTTTGGTTTTTAGACTTATTGCTATTTCACCTTTAATAGACTACAGTGTAAACATCACTTTTCTATGCACTGGGAAATCAGAAGATACATTTGACTTGCTTTATTGCAATATTTGCTTTATTGCAGTGGTCTGGAACTGAAACTGAAGTATCTCCAAGATGTATGTGATTAAAATAACATGAATAAATGTGTCTGCCCTGGAAAAAAAGATGAAGGCAAAATAAAGACTTCTGTAGACACACAAAAGCTGAGAGAACTTGTTGCCAGCACACCTAAGTGACAGTAAAGTTAGAAGAAGAAAAATGATGTCAAAAGATGTTGGTAAAGTACAGAAGCAACCCATCAACTGGTAGATAAAATATGTCTGATGAGGGACTGACATCCAAAATATATAAAGAATTTCTGTAAGTCATCAATAAGAAGATAAACAAAAACCTTATTAAAAATGGGCAGAATAGTTTAACAGACACTCCACAGAAGAATCAATGCAAATAACCATAAGCACATGCAACAGAGTAGATTAAAATGGTAGAACACCATCATCTAGCCACCAGAATGGCTAAAGCTAAAAAGGTGGGTGTTGACGAAGATATGAAGCTGAAGGAATGCTCATTTATTGCCAGGGTGACTGCAAAGTAGTACAACTTGCCTGGAAATCAGTTTGGCAGTTGTTATAAATGGAGAGTTAACCTGTGACCCAGTGATTCCACTCCTAGGTATGTACCCAAGAGAAGTGGAAGCACATGTCCATGGACAGACTTGTCGCCAAATGTTCCTATCAGTTTTATTTGTAACAGTCCCAAACTGGAAAGAACCCAGATGCCTTTCAGCAATGAATGGAATCATGTTGTCCCTCATCTGGCCAGTGGAGCACCACTCCACAGTGACAAGGGACAAGCTGTGGATGTACACAGCTGCAGGAGTGAATGTCAGGGGTAGGGCGCTGAACCAGCCATGGAAGCCTATGTACTGTGTGATTCCATGTGCCTGCAGTTGCAATTCTAGGAAAGGCATTTCCAATCCACAGCAGCAGAATGCCCACCATGGTCGCCTGGGGCCATGGGTGGTGGTGGGGGTGACCATAGAGTCACAGGGGACTTTTTGCAGTGGACAGAATGTCCCATATCATGACTGTGGTGTTGCTAACATGAATGAGTGCATTTGTCAAAGTATATTTCAATAAAGTTGAGCTAATAAAATAATAGCTATCATTTATTCAGCCCCACCTGGTCCCAGGCAGTATGCTAGATCTTTCAATGCAGTTTGTCCAATGGATGGTTGGATGGATGGATGGAAGGAAGGGAAATGGACAGATGGATAGATGGATATGGAAGGATGGATGGATGGATGAATGGATGGATGATACATGGATGTGTAGATGGAAGGACGGATGGGTGAAGAGAGGGAGGGAGGGTGGGAGGATTGAATAAGAACCCCATGAGATAGATATTTTAAGTCCCACTTTACAGGTGAGAAACAGGACTCACACAGGGTGAGTAACTTACTCTTGGTTACACAGCCAGAGACCCTGTCAGAGCACATGCTCAGTCTAGCCCAATACCCAACACCCCGCACTACCCAGCCAGCAGCAGCACTCTAGGAGAGAGCAGCAGGGCACGATGTTGACGGCAGGTGACACAGCTGCAAAAGCTCTGGGCCCTGAGGAGTCAGGTCTACGGGTTCGTCTCCCAAGCCTGGGGAGGGGGATTAGCTCATCCTGTACGTGTTCTGGGTCCGCAAGAGCAGGGACTGGCCCCTGGGGCCCCAGAACACATCTGCTGGATGAACACCAGCCATGCAAGGTGAGGGCTAGGGCAGGCTCTGTTGCAGGGAGGGACACTGCCGGCTTGGGACTGGCCAGGGGCTGGTGTGACCGGGCAGGCTGCATGGGGAGGCCAGGCAGGAGGGGGCTCTGAGTCAGTCATTCACTCACTCACTCACTCATTCACTCATTAGGAAGTACCTACTGAGCACCCAGTTGCTCCATGGGATTGTCCAGCCCCGAGAAGGCAGAGGGCAGACACGAAGGTTTAACCTGAGCAAAGGGCATGTCCTGGTGCAGAGAATCCTGCAGGCTACTGCCCCAGAGCCCTTCCCTGGCCAGGCTCTGCTGGGGAAGGAAAGTGGCCCCCGGGGCAGCTGGGAGCTCAGTGGCAGCAGGTGGCCAGGATGGACACTGGCAGGACACTGAAATCGATCTTCCAGCCCTGCCTACAGGTGGCCTGTCCCTCCCTTGCTGGAGAACAGCCACCTTACCCATCTCTCAGGCACCAGGGGGGACATTCTTGGTGCAGGGACGCAATGTGGCTCTCTGCTGCTTCTACGCAGCCTGCACCAGGGCTGGGACTCAGTCTGGATGAGGGATTTCAGCGATGCCAAAAAAAAAAAAAAAAAAATCAACAATTAAGGTACATGATATTTTAATGTGATAGTTAAAAAAATTAAAAATTAATACAAAAACATCCATGATAAGCAAAATGCCGAACTTAAATAGAGAAGGGAGAGAATATGTGATACCTTTGTGTCTACAAGGCTTGTACAAGGCACTGACTTCTTCGAGGTCCAAGTGGGTACATAAATCAGAGGGCTTTGGAGTCTGAACAGGTCTAGGTTTGACTCTAGGTTTGACATGCATCAGTTGTCTGTCCTTGGAAAAGTTAACTACCCTCTCTGAACTTCAGTTTTCTCACCTGCAGAGAAAAAAATGAAGGAAAATTCAGCTTGGACAAATGTCCTGGAGTTATTACATGAGGCACAAATATGGGGTAGCTACTGTAATTTGTGGCACCTGGCACGCAGTAGGTGCTCAATAAATGCTGGCAGGTGCCATTGTTGCTGAACTGATATGAACAAAGCATCCTGGATGGTCAGAGGAGGCAGGGGTGAATGGAGGAGGGGGTGGTTGAGGCTGCCTGGTCCGTTGCCACATGCCAAGCAACAGGCTGGCCCTCGCTCTTCCTCACCAGGGCCCCGCCATCCTGCCTGTTTGTGCAGAAGGGGACCAACCAAGGCTAGGGTGTTGGGTATGAGCTGAGACTCACATGGCAGGAACGCAGGGGTGCCTGGATGGGGAGGTGCTGTATCCTCAGCCTGAGGTGCCTGTCTCCATGAGGCCCCAGGCAGGTGGTGCTATATGGGGGGGGGTGTCTTTTCCCCCCGCCCCCACCCAGGAGAAAAGCAGGAGGCGATCCTGGCTGGTCATGTGCTCTCTTGTTTCAGGTTGCCCTTTCCGCCGGGGGACCGAGTGACCTTCAACGGGAAGGAATGCATGTGTCAGAAGTGCTCCCTGCCCAAGACAGCAGGCAGCAGCGCGCACCTGTCCCAGGGCCTCTGGAGTAAGTGGGTGCAGAGGGGTTGGGGTGAAGGGGAAGCAGGAGGGACCTGACCACCCGGACCCAAAGCAGAAGAAATGGGAGTGAACGGTGACTGTGGACAGACAGACACAGGGAGGGAACCAGAGACAGAAGTCTCTGGGAGTCTCTGCCCTCCAGCCTGCCTCCTCCAGGAAGCCTCCCAGCTTCCTCTGGTCCTCCCCTACACACACACACACACACACACACACACACACACACACACACAAACGTTCAGCTCCACAGGTAATTCTAGACCCTTCAGAAACCCTTTGGGGGAGTCACTGGGAGAACACTGAACTCTGGGCGCCTGAGGTTGAGAGCTCCTGGGTTTACTGCTCCATGCCCCAGGAGTAAGGCCCAGGTTTGTATGCAGTGGGTACTCAATAGGTGCTTGTTGGAAGCAGTAGCAGACTGTCACAGAACAAATGTGGGCTGGAGTGTCCCTGAGGGTGCAAGGCAGTGAGAGAACAACGTGGGGCAGGCAGGAGCCGCCTTCCATGGCTTCCACGGCTCTTCTGGGCCAGATGGGGGATGTGGGGACAGGAAAAGGGGCCTGGTGCTCCAAGGCCCGCTGCTGCCATGCTCCCTGGACAGGAAGGGAGTTTCAGTGCCTGCCCTGCGTGCCGTGGTCACAGTGGCGCCCCAGTGCTGGGCTCGTGTGCCTCTCAACGAAGGAGATTGCACCTGCAGGCTTCCAGAAGCTCAGGGCTGACCTAGGGGTCTGGTAGTAGTGAAAGGAGGCGAAGACTTCATACCCTGGAGAGGCAAGCGAAGAGCAGTTCCTGCTAGTGAGGCTCTGGATTTGGGGCTCACTAGGAGAGTCCTCCGTTCAAAACTTTCTCTCCCGTGGAGGACAGGATTGCCTGAACTTCTGAGAATTTGCTTCACAATTGATACTGTTATAATGAAATCTGAAATAGTAATAAAAAAAACTCGAATAAGCAAAATCGAAAAAGGGGGCAAGATTAGTTCAAACAATTTGTCCAGAGCTCCCTGGCAGCCAGAGTATAAAGGGAAATATGCCCAAACCCAGACTCAATGAGAATTTGGTGAGAGTTTAAAAAGGCTCTGCCCTTTCCAAATGTAAATTTATTTTAAAATATCAAATTTACCTTTCCAGAGAACAAATGCTCCCCTGACCCTCAGATGGTCTAATAATGTGACCTGTCCCCTCTTCCAGTTCAGTGAGACTCTTCAGCTTAGCACCTCCTTTGTGCCTAGAAAGTGCTAAACATTCATCACCAGCTCTTGGTTCCTGCATGGACGTTTGCAAAATCTTCCAAGTTCCTGCTTCCTTTTCTGCCCAGAGCAGCCGTGCCATGCAGGAAGCCTCCTCTCCTTCTACAGGCGCAGAAGTGCCCTGAGTCTGGTGGGGAGAGGTGGGTGAGTGCCAGGCACCCAGCTAGGGAATGGTGCCCCTGAGGCTTGAGCCAAGGCCTTCAGACTCTGAAGCCGGGGAGCTCCCCCTGCTGTGACAGATGCTTTCGGAGGAGATGGCCTTGTTTCTGAAACTTGACACAAGGGTTCAGGTAGGTGGGCATTGAAGAGGAGGCTCTGTAGAACAGGGAGAAAATGGGAAGTGCCGTGGGCCACCCTCAGACCCTTGTGAGTGGACAAGGGGGGCTGCTGCGTGGAGATAGGGAACAGAAGGAAGCAGGAGAGATGAAAACCAGAGGGCAGAGCCAGGCCAAGAGTCCCAAGCATGTTCCAGAGGCAACGAGGAGCCATAGAGGGCTGTTGAATGAGGGGTGCTGGGAGGAGCCTGAGCAGTGTGGTTTGCCTGCAGGTTGCGGGGCTGGGGGAGGTGCTGTGGCTCCCTGCAGTGGGGTGGAAGGGGAAAGCTGCCTTTCCCTGGGGCAGCTGTAGAGGTAGGAGTCCAGCTGGAATCCTGGGCTCTGAGCATCCCTTGGAGTCTCTCTTCTGCTCTCTGGCCCTGGGTCTGTTGCTTAGAAACAGGATAAGCACTTGGCATTGGACGCCCACGCCATTCCATCCCTGGAGAAGCACACCCTCCTTCTGAGGCTTGCACAAGAGCGGCTGCCCTGGGCCGCCTCCCCCACTGGAGGAGGGTTTCCTCCCCAGGAGAGCTTGTTGCTTCTCCTCCTCCAGGCTTCAGCTCTGAACAGGTTGCTGGTCTCACTGCCACAGGGCAGCCCTCCCAAGGGCCTGGCACTGTAATGTCAGAGACAGCTGTGGCCCTGGCTGCCCCAGGTGAACCCTCCCACTCACCCCTCCTTGCCCAGGGCAAGCTGTGTCCCCCTCTGGGCCTTGGGACTGGGCACGGGATCAGAAATATGTGTGAGCAGGGGTCTGGGGCAGGGTGGGCAGGGGGTGAGGCCTTGGGGGCCTGGAGTGGGGAGCAGCTTTGTCTGAGCCAAGCGGACGTGGGACCTGTTCTTGGGCTTGGCCTCCTGTTCTGTACCCACCCTGGGTCCATGCTTTACCCGCTGGGGCTCAGCCCAACCAGGGCATCGATGGATTGACACCCAGAGTTGGGGGTCATACTGGAGCTGGGGCCCTTGGAGGCCCCTCCAGAGTTGGGAGGAAGGGGGGCGGGGTCGAGGGTCCACAGCCCTTCCCCCTGAGACCACCTGGTCTGTGGCCCTTGGAGCTTCTATGTCTTCTTCCCTGAGAGAGGCTTCCCAACCCCCTGGCTGGCCCACTCCTGCCTGGGAGATGGGGCAGCGAGGCTGTGAGCTATATGCCTTGTGGGGTACCATGACTGCTATTGGGGTACACCTGCCTTGTGGAGTGCTGCAGCCCCCAGCAGCCAACACCCACTCCTGGCCGCCTTCCAGCCACGCACCTCACGCCCTCACACAGCAGTCAGGGGTGGGTGTCGCCGGTTTAGCTCTGAGCCCCTGTGCGTGGGGCACACTTGAATGCGCTTTCTCTCTCCCAGCAGCTGCTCCCACTTTTCCACTGTTTGGGGCTTTCAGAGAAATGACAGGTCCCGCTCATAACATGTCAGCATTTGCATGTTTTAGACCTCGGTGGGCTCCATGCTTTCCGAAGTCAAGTTCAGATTCGACTCGGAGCCCTTCCTGGTTCCCGACCAGGTTTGACCTGGAGGGCAGGAGCGACAGTGGGCCCGACCCTCCCAGTTCACAGCTGGGGCTCATTGCCATTGCCGTGATGAGCCAGTCCAGGGTGTGTGGGTGAGTGGGTGGCCTTCCTGGCAACCTCTGCCCTCAGCAGTGGGGACACACACCGTCGAGGACATCCCCTCTGCTGACGACTTGTCACCAGATCCTGTGCTGTCATTTGCAAAGCCCTGCAAAGGCACACTGAGCTCCAGTTGTGTTTGGAAAGTGAGGATGGTGTTTCCATGACAACGGTCCTTCGAGCACGTTGCTCTATCTCGGAGGTCAGGGCTTGCGGTTCTGAGACTCTTCCTGAGGTCGCCGGGATGAGTGAGGGGCTGAGGCCGGTGTCGGGTCCGCGTTCCCCTGCAGCCACAGCTGGCATGCTGACCTAGAGCCTCTGGGCCCTCCCTTGGGGCAGGAGGCAGAGTGTGCTGTCGGAGGCATCCTCAGATGGTGACCGCGGGACATCGGGCCACCGTTGTCTTCCCGTCGTGACAACAGCAGCACGAGTCCCAGCATTCGGCCCTGTGTGCACGGAGTTGATTGTCAGACACCCCCGTGGGCCTAGAGCTATTAGCTGTCCTCAGCCGCGTAACAAGTGTGCGAGCCTAGACCTTCACTACCCCCATAAAATGCATCCCCACTGTGCTGAGCACAGAGACATGCGTGACTTGCCCATGGTCACACAGCTGGGGAGGGTATCCTGGCTCCAAGGGCCATATTTCTAAGTGCTGCTCACCCTGCTGCCCCGCCACCCCAGGCGTGATGTGGGGTGGCGTGCTCTTTTGCTCTATGCATTTCCAGAGAAGCACGCTAAGGCTCCGAGCTGGGTTTCTCGACTCGGGTGCCACTGACTGGGCCCAGATGATTCTCGCCGTGGGACCATCCCTTCTGCTGGAGGACATTGAGCAGCATCTCTGGCCTCAGCCTCCAGGTGCCTGGAGTACGCCCCTCCTACTGTGGCCATCCAAAGTGTCTCCAGACATTTCCAAGGGTCCCCTGGGGAGCATAGTCATCCTTGGTTTCGGTTTCAAGGCAGTGACCTGGAGCTTATAGAGCAAGCCTGCACTCAAAGCCAGACTGCTCGAATCTACAACGGGCAAGTTGCAAGTTGCGTTGTCCCTGTGCTGCTGGGGGACTGAGGGAGGGAGTGGGCTGGGGTTGGGGTTTGAAAGCCTCCTGAGCTTGAGAGGGGAGGGCATTCTCTTGGTCCCCATTCATTCATTCACTCATTCATGAGTGTATCCACTCGGCAAGGTTGAGCTGCCAGCCCACATTGGGCCCCCAGGGTCCCCAGATGAACAAGCCGCTCTTGTCCCTCGTGACCCTGGATCTCGGAGCGCGGGTCCAAGCGTCGGGTGTTGCACATGCATTTGAACCGTGTGGTAACTTAGGAAAGCCAGAGCTTGACCAACAGTTTCGTGGGCATCAAGTATTTTCTCTTCTTAAAGCCAATGATGCCCTGTCCGCCAAGGACAAGGGCAAGAGCAGGGGACCAAAGGGCATCTGTGGAGCCTGCTAGGCACCCTGCCCACGTCCCGTCCCCTCCTGTCCTGGTGGGAGGCACCTCCTTGTGCAGTCGTGGTGAGTGTGGTCTTTGCCTTTTGTCATTTAATGGAACCACTCCACCCCACCCGCAAGGAAACGTGGGCCCACAGAAGACAGAGCTGCTTGGCTCAGTGTGACCCAAAGAGTGCTGGGAGCCCTGGTGTGGCCGCCCACAGCTGGAAGGCCTGGAGGCAGCTGGGCCGGGTCAGGACCTGGAGGCCCTGGGACCCAGGAGCCATCGAGCAGGGATGGGCACACTGGGAGGGAGAGAGGAGGTGCGGGGATCCAGCCCAGTTGGGGACCGTGGGATGAGAAGCACGCATCACCCGAGGGCAGTTTGCCAAGGGAGGAATCCCCGAGGCTGCCCTCCTGGGGCCTGGCTCGGACTTGGGCTGACTTGGAGCAGGAACACGGGTGGGAGACTGGGCGGTCTGTCTGTGTCTGGGATGCGGCACAGATGGCCATGGAAAGAGGTCCAGACGGGTGGGCCGGGAGGGCTTCCTAGGAGGGGCATCCGGGCAGGGGAGCGCCCAGGGGAAGGAGTGGCACAACTCCTTGGGGTGGCACGTTGGCCAGGTCACTTAGGTTCACATTCTCCTTGTCAACAGAAGATAACAGATGGGCTCCCCACCCCAGACCTGCTGCCTCCCCTCCAGGCAGCCCCCACCCTGCAGTGCACTATTGTTCAAGGGCACACCTGCTGTGGGGGGGTGGGCGCCCAGCCTCAGGCCAGCATGGCCTCTGTCAGCTCCCAGCCAAGGCTGCATGCAGTCAGCGCTCAATGCATGTGGGGGTGAACTTTGTGATTGGTTTTCTACATGTTCACACTGGCTGGTGTGTCACAGGGTCCCTCCGGCACACCCAGATGGACTGTCCCCTCTGTCCCCTCCCACAGGTTGGCTCTAGGCACTTTTGCCTCTGGTGATCCAGTGGTCTGGTCCCACACGCCTTTGGCCCATTGTGATGATGTCTGTGTCCTGTTCTTTTTTTCTTTCAGGTTGTGGAGGCTGCGGCACAGAAATAAAAAATGGCCAGTCCCTGGTGGCTTTGGAGAAACACTGGCATTTGGGCTGTTTTAAGTGTGAGACGTGCGGAAAGCAGTTGGACGCAGAGTACATCAGCAAGTGAGTGGCGGGCTCCTCCCACGTCCCTCCTGTGGTCGCTCCTGTCCTGTCAGGCCCTACGTGTTTGTCCCCCCACCTGGCATCTCTTCCTAGCAGCCTGGTTTCCTCTGCAAAAACCTCAGCTCCAATTCAGTGATCGAAACAGAGACCATGCCCCCCTCTCTGCCTTTGTAAATGCGTCCCCTTGCCTGTCCCCAGGGGTCACCCTCATGAGGTGCCTGGGTCACCTGTAGCTTGCACGGTGGAGGCCAGCTGACTCCAGCAGCGGGAGTGAGGGGAAGAGGGCTGAGCCACCACAGCTGTCACAGAGCTGTTGGAGGACTCAGCCCCAGCTCCAACTTCTGCAGTACCTGACCATCATCTGGCTGCTGGTCTCAGCCGACCCCATATCCCCAGACCCCAGACACGTGGCCAGGATGCCGTGATGGCTGCTTTGGGTGGGGGTCAGAGGGCACATCTTATCAGAAAGCTGTGCAGATGGAGCCTCTGGGAGATCTTAGCCCCGAGCAGAAGCAGCTGGTTTGCCAGGAAGGGGTACATTTCAGCCCCTGGCATTGGGGACTATGTCAGGGAAGCCCCTCTTGCCCAGAGTTAGGGGGAGAGCTGAAAGGTGCAGAGCAGGCTCCTTCCTGCGAGTTAGGGGGCTCTGTGGGCAGCTCATGTGAGAGAGCCTGTGGGTTCATGATGCCAGAGGGAGCAGAACTGGCCCAGGAACTGGCTGTGTGATAGAACCACACAGAACGAAACTTGTGTGTGTGTGCGCACACATGCACACACATGCATGTACACACATTCACAAACACATGCATACATGCGCACATGGGTGCATATACACATGCACACACATGCACAGACATGTGGGCATGCATTCACACACATGCATGCACATGCACACATATGCACACACCCGCATGTACACATTCGTCCTCACATGCAGGCACAAAGTGCACATGCACATGCATTCACACACACATGCACGCATGCACACACATCCACACACATGCATGCACATATCCATGCACACACATTCTCACACATGCACGGGCACACATTCACACGTGTGTGCACACACACACATCCACAGATGCATGCACATGCTCACATGCACACATCCACACATGCATACATGTGCATGCATGTGTACACACATCCACACACATCAATGCACACACATACATGCATGCACACACATTCATACACATGCACATACACACACATGGGTGCATACACATATTCACACATACATGCACACACCCACACACAGGTACACATGCATGCACATATGCATGCACATATGTACATTCACACACATTCACACTCTCATACACACAGACGCAGTACAGCATGAGTACATGTCACTGGGCATCCAGATCAGGTCACCCTCCATCTCCTGGCTGCTCTTGTACCCTCCCTGTACAGGAGGCCACTCGCGGGGGAAGAGGGGTGACGGTATTGGAGGGTCTCTCTGCTGTCCTACAACCCCGGGTGAGTCCATACTCATCTCAAAACAAAACATTCTCAGTTAGAGTCCCCAAGCCAAGACGAGCCTCTGTCCGGGCTGGATCAGGCGGGGGAAGGTGCTGGCCTCTCCTCTGTCGTAGTGAAGGAAAGGAGGGGAGTGACTCCCATGAAGGCAGCCCCAGGAGACAGAGCACTTCAAAATAAAATAAAATAAACGTGCCCAGCCCCCAGGGTGTTCGCTACCGAGGTAGCTCACCCACACGGCTTGCCTGTCACTCAGCAGCCTCCAGAGCGGTCCTGGAATTGACAGGGAGGTGCGTTGGTGTTGCTATGGAGATGTTATCTTTGAGCCTCCTGGGTTTGGGGCACACACACCCATGGTGGGGATAATAAGGGCCCTGAGGTCAGCGGCATTTGAAAGGAGATCCCGAGGGCTCAATTTATCTCCTCCTCTCCTGGAAGGAAGGGCTTCCTCCTCTCTGGGGCTGTGGTCAGAGACTTACGCTGCAGCCTCTGCAGCCCCAGGGGCTCATAAACCCCCACAGCCCTTCCTCCACAGGCGACCTCCTCCAGGAAGCCTTCCTGTCCTATGTCCTACAGAATGTCCAGAGGGGGTCTTAGCTCTGGTTTCCCAAAAGTCAAGAACTCTTACCTTGTGTTGGCAGCTGTGTAAAAGTAAAAAACCCAACCTGGAGTAACGGGGCAACTTCCTCGGTTCGGGGGAGGGGAGATGTGTGCATGCAGCGGGTGCCCCTGCCTGCCAGTGACCTCCACACCCAACTCCTGCTGAGCCGCGCCGGCCAGGCCAGGGGGCATCAGCCTGGTTAATAATGACAGTGACCTTGGCCACCAACTGGCAAGTGCCTGCTGTGTGCTAGGCGATGGCCACACCTTCTTGTCTTTAGAACTTATTGTATTTTCTCCCGCTTTATGGTTGGGGAAGGAGAGGCTCAGAGAAGTTATGCGACTTGCCCAGGGCACGGAGCAGGGGCGTGGTGGCGTGTGAGCCTGTTCACATCGCTGCTACCCACCAGCACCTCCCGCAAGGAGCACGGCCACCAAGCCAGGAAACTTGGCCCCACCTCCAGGCCTTCCCTTGGCCGCCACAAAGCCTCCTGCCATTTCCTGTCGTAATAATTAATTCCAGTCACTTTCAAATCAGCTCCCGCCACATGCTAGATGTTGTGCCTGGTCGTATGCCCGCACTGCCTTCCCACCGGCAGCCTGGAAAACCAGCTGCCTCCCTCAGTGTGCCTTCAGGGGAGGCTCAGCATTGAAGTGAGTCGCCCCAGGCTGCCCAGATCCTCAGAGCGGCACCCAAAACCTGTGTGTCACCTGTCACCGCTTCCCCACACCACAAACGTGGTGGGCATGCCATAAATATGCGTGCAGAGTGGACAGGTCACCCGTGGCCTTCCTGATCCCTCCAACATGACTGGACACCTCTGCTGCCTCACCCAGGGGACAGAGAGGCGCTGTCCCACCTACCACCTATGCCATGTGACATTGCGTCCTCCTCAAACGTGGTCCCTGGCATGAGCACCTTTGTCACACATGCTTAGTGGGTCATGATTTTGGAAGGCACCCCGGACCCCCTTCGGAGGGAATCTCTTTACTCAGCATCCCCTGGAGAGTAAATAGTCCATTTCCCACCCACGTGCCCAACGTGGCACAGAGTGAACCAGAAGGAAGAGCCCCATGGTCGGTGAGAAATGGCCTATTTACAGTTTCTCAGATGCAGCCCTTATCCCCACAGCTGAGCCTCTCGAGGCAGCTGTCAGCCTTCACTCAGCCACAGGGCCCCTGGGTGAGCCCCCTACGCATCCTGATGGCCTGTCTCGTTGCAGGGACGGGCTGCCCTACTGCGAGGCCGACTACCACACCAAGTTCGGCATCCGCTGCGACGGCTGTGAGAAGTACATCACAGGGCATGTGCTGGAGGTGAGTGGGCCTTTGGGTGCCCTCTCCGAGGCATGCCCTGCTCCCCTGCCTCTCACGGTGTCCGATGTTCATGTGTGTTTGTGCAAGAATTTGTGCCCCTGAGACTTTGCCTCCCCCATCCTCCCAGCTCTGCCAAGGGGCAGCTTCCTCAGCCTTACAAGGCCTGTTCCGTGATGGCCAGCTCCTCCAGGAAGCCTTCCCTGGATGCTGTCTCTCCCGTGCCCTCTGCAAGCTGATGGAGTTGGAGAGTTGGGGGGTTGAGAGCTTGGGTCCAGCCCTCCCATGTCTAGATGGGGGTCTGAGGCCTGGAGGAGTGAAAGTGAACCCAGGAGGCAAGACCACGTGCCCACAGGAGACCCTGAGTGGTCACCTGGCAGCCCCGGTCACACAGTGGTCATGGGGTAGGCAGGCTTTCTGGGGGGTGCTGACAGATCATCTTTTGATCTTGGTGGGAATTTCCAGGTTCTGTCTCTATGAAAAGTACACATAACATGCACTTTGGTACCGTTATTCAGTAAGATAAACCCCATGAGATGACCATACCCCACACACCTGCTTGTCACACCCAGCCTGTCCCTCTCCCCATTCTTCAGCCCCCGTCGGCTCTGTGCTGGGGCCTGCCCTTGTTCCCAGAGAAGGCACAGGTCACAGAGGACCTGAGGGAATGAGGATGGTGCCCTGAGCCTGCTGAGGGGCTAGGGACCCTTTCCCACCAGGTCACAGAGAGGCCTCTGGGGATGGGAGGATGGGCGGGGGAATGAGGTTGTCGGACGCCCACCACCATCCCCGACAAAGACTTCTGAGCCTCGGAAGGCCTGGGTCACACTGGCATTTTAAGTAGTGTGAGCTGCTGCTGAGGCCGGAGGCTGGAGGCTGGGGACAGCGGAATGCGTGGGGGTACCCCTTGAGTCCCCAAGGGTTCCTGCCCCGCCTGCCCCCACAGCCGGTGCCTGGCACATATTCGACATCCCCATTGCCACGGCGGAATTGCACACTGAGCGCTGAGCTGTTCGTCTCGAAATTACATTTGATGTCCCTCTGAGCTGCAGGGACAGACTTGTCATAGGGCCTCAACCTCCACCCACTTTCCCTCTCAGCACTCCAAGTGGGAAGGGGAAAGGGGAGGGGGTGTCACACGCACCCCACAGGGCAGGACCACCTCTCCCCTCATTCCCAGGAAGGGAAACGCCTCAGGCCAGTGCATAGTGTGAGGGGCCTCCGGGTGGGTGTGACCACATGCTCATGGACCGCGGAGACTGTGCACAGCACACGTTGGGGGCAGATCACGGATAACGCAGGCACAGGTAGCTGAACTGTTTGGCTGGTTTCCTTCCAGTTTTTTCTGTCTCCATGTAATTCTGGCTGAGACCAAACTGTTGATAGGACATCATATTCTGAGTCTGTCCAAGTTGCATTTCCTACGTAGCAGGTCCCCACGTTTTTGTTTCTGGTGTGTTTTGGGTATGGTGGGCCTTTCTGTTAAACAGCTTCATGGGAACATAGCTCGTTCAGCGCATATCGCGAGCCGGCGGTCGGTATCCGCATAGACGCATGCTCGGCGAATCTCCGTTTGGGGGTGTTTCCATCACCTCAAAAAGAACCCCATCCCCTGGCTGCCACTGCCCCGGCCCCAACCCCGGCCCCATGGGTCTCCCTGCTGTCTCCATGGGCTTCTGTCTTCTGCACGGGGCATGTGAACGGGGTCAGTGTGCGGTCCTCTGTGCCAGGCTAGCTCACAGGGTGGGGTGTCCAGGGTGCTCCAGGGGTCGGCGTGGATCCATCTGGCATTAGATTCCATCACAGGACTATTCTAGAATGTAGTAAGCTGATTGTTTATCGTCGGACGTGGCCTGGCTCTCTAGTTTTTTACTACGATAAACAGCACAGCGACGAACATCTTTTTTTTTTTTTTTTTTTGGCATTTCTAGTTTTTCTTAAGATTTCTTCATCGAAATGCGGACACTCAGTCAACAACTAGGACCCTTTGAAGGGTCTTGTCACTTAGGAAGTGCTTTCCAAAAAGATGACCCTAATTTCCACTCTAACCCACATAGCGTGGTGCCCCCGCACCCCCTCCCCGGGGGAGTGTAGTCTTTACGAATCCCTGCGTGTCTGCGGCTGGGTCTGCGGCTGGGAACCTCGGTCCTCACTCGTTTTGGTGACTTCCTTACATCCCTCGATGCGGGTCCTTCTGACAGCCCCCCACCCCCACCCCTAGACCACAGCGCCTGTGTTAGTTCTACATGGGGGCGGGGTCTTCACGGGGGCGGGGTCTTCATGGTCTGCAGCTCCATCTGCCCGTGCAGGTCACAAGATGAAGCTGTTGGCAAAGGGCCGGCGGGCATCTTGTACGTATGGTCTTGGGTGGTGATGTAATATTGATAACCCACATCCTCTGAATATGTGAACGGAAACTATGACCTTCTTCCGGGACCCGTGGCCCTATAAGTATTAGGGACACGGCCCCATCTCTCCACTGCCAGTCATTCAGACCACGTGTCTGGATTCCCTGCAAGGCTATTCCAGACCCTCTACTCTCTCCTGGGCTCCCCACACATGTGTGCTGGGCCATTGGCCTCCCCAAGCAGGTGTCAGAGCCAGACTTGAACTGGGGCTACCCGGGCTCCTGGCACCTGTTCTTTCCTGGCGTGCAGCCTCTCCCCACATGTAGACATCAGTTTGTGCGTTGTTTGAGCACTGTGCCACACTGTGCTACCTGATGGCAGAAAGTGGGGTGCATTTCAGGCTCAGGTGGGCTGAGCTGTTGCACTGCTGGTGTGTGGACCTAGCCCAGCCAGCTTCGGGGCACTCACAGGCATCGGCCCCTGCACCCTGGGGGGCGGGGGTGGAGACCCGAACCCAGCCCTGCTGCATGCCCTCAGCAAGCACTGTGCTGAGCAAGAGAACGTTCTAGTAGCTCAGGGATCCTCAGAGAGGATGTCAATGAGACATCCTCTCCGAAGTGTCCCCAGCTCAGTGCTGGCCCCGTGGTAAATACTGGGGGCTGGCGGCTTCCTTATTGTCACCAGATCATCAGCAGGTCTCCCCTCCGTGGGTGACCCCATGTGCACTGTATGTCCTTGATATTTAATGCTGGACCAAATATAGAATGGCGGGGTTCGGTGCCCGCGAACGGAGCCCCTCCCGTACTCTCAGGTTTAGCTTCAGGAAGGGACCATCTTAATTACGAAGAACAGGAGAGAAACAGGTCTGGATTTTCTTCCTTGTCAGTGGTGGGGGATGCAGGGCCTCCCAGGGAAGATTAATGCTTTTGTTTTCGAGTTCCCCGGCGTGGCTGAGTCGGCGGGCTCTGCAAAGCTCTGAGCATCCTCCTCGCGAGGCGGCAGCTGCGGGCGGGCAGAGACGAGCCTGGCTCCGCAGAAGGGGAGCTGTTGCCGCCGACGCGCCACCACCTGAACTTGGCCCAGAGCGTGCTGGAGCCCCGCTGGGCAGGCAGCAGGCTCTTGGGGGGCAACAGGTGGCAGGATCTGAAAAAGAAGGAACAGGACCCAGATGTCTGGCTGAAGGCAGAGGGTGCCCGTCCTCACGGTCACACTGCCCGTTCCTGCCGACCTGCCTGGGGAGCAGGCACCGGAGAGGGGCCGTGGGGGCTGGCTGATTGGATCGGGCTCTGTTGCGAGGACCCCGTGCAGGTAGGAAACCTGGCCAGGTGCTTCAGAGGGCTGATGGGGAGGCTGCAGAAGCCATGCTGGGTGGCAGGTGGGTGGGCTTGCAGGGAGCTGGGATAGATCCTCCAGGTGAGACTCCCTGAGGCAGCTGTCACCCCCCCACCCTGCTTTGTCCCCCACCAGATGCTTGTCCCACTCAGAGCTTTCCTTTCCTCGGAGCCTGAGCAGGAGAGCAGCCCAGGCCCCCTTCCCTGCCAGCAGGAGCCATCAATCTGCTGCGTCTGTGTGTGGCGGGCACAGTGCCATCTTGATGCCGGGCGCCAGCAGCGCCGGCCTGTCCGCCCGTGAAATGTGCATCTCGCGGCGACGCTGGAGCCCTTCCTCCCCTTCCTCAGTTATCCTAAATCTGTAGCATCATCTTCCCGGCGCCTTCTCTGAGCCTGTGTCTGTCGGGGTGTCTGTCTCGGGGAGCCAGCTCCATGCTGGAGTGCAGGCGGGGGAGCCCTCTTGGTCTGGTGGGGACTTGGGAGGGGCTGTACGCCCCTGCCCTATTACAGAGATGGAAGGCTGGGACTGTGGGGAAGAGGTGGGGGGCCTGGGGCAGTGGGCTCGCCCCATAGGAGAGCTGAAAGGTGGCTATGGGATTGTCTGCCAGGGACAGTGGTGTGGCCAGACCAACTGGACCCCGACTTTGATAAGGGGGTGTTGAGTGAGGGGGAGGAGGGGGAGTCCCTGCTCAATACCCTCCTTCACCCCACCCCTGCCTTGTTCTCTGCTAGCTGGAGTGCTTCCCCATACAGGTGGGAGTGGCGGGGGCGGGGACAGCCCCTGCCCTCCTTAACCCTTGAGGTGCTGCTATCTGAGCCCCACCTGCCTGGAGCAGCCCACTGTCTCCATGAGAAGCCCAGGGTCTCTCCTGGACCACTATTTATTCCTCCCTCCCTCTCTCCCTCCCCCTGCCTGCCTTCCCTTCTCTCTTCCTTAACCACCCCCCCCCCGCCCCACCTACAGACCCTCTGATCACTCACTGTGTCCCCTGTCCCAGGCTGGCAGCTACTGGGCTTCCTGCCTGCACCTGACCCATTCCCAGGAGCCCTGGTGGGAGGGGGGGGCGTCTCGCAGGCAGGTCCCACCCAGGGCAGGCAGCCCCTAAACATTTCTTCATTTCAAATAAGCCATCCCCTGGGGCTACAGGACCTGGGTTATTTGCTTTCCTGTCCTCCTTTGGTGTGCTTCCCTTTCACCCTCTTAAGTAGGTATGATTGATAAAAATCAATGGGAGAAAATATATTCTAAAGAAACAAAAGCATTTCCTCAGGACAGAAACAAAGGCAACTTCCCAAGGCCCCACTGCTCCCTCTCTTTTTGTAATTTGATGAATGTGTTTATTAAAAAAATATATATATTCAAAGGGAACACCTGTTTGTCATAAAATAAACTGAAAGCTCATCCATAATGAACGCCATCACCCAGACTAAGCAGTGTTAGCATTTAGAAATCACTGTTTTAGATCGTGTGTACATGTACACAGATGAGCACACGGTACCGTCTTTGTGACACGGTGGAGACCCCAAGCCGAGAGTGAACACGTGGGGTCAGCAATGGGGACAATGGCAGGGGTGAGGACAGGGGCTCGGGGGAGGGTGCTGCCGATGGCTCTAGGGATTCGTGTGCAGGGCCCCGCGTGGTGAGGAGCAGGGCTCTTCTTCTGGGGGGGATGGAGCTCCTGGGGGTGCTCTAGATTGTGGAGCCGATCCGGGAAGTCTGTGCGGCTGCCAGACGCTCCTGCCCAAGGCTTCAGTTGGCTTCACGGTGCATTTCGTTATCTGGACGCATGCTGGTGATGAGGTCTTTTCAGATCTGGGTTTGGTTCTGGCCATTCGACAAGGAAACTCAAGCTTTGATTCGGGCTAGTGGAGGCACATGAGTAGCCCCCGGGGGGCTGGCCGGTCTCAGTGGGGGGCTCCTGTGGTGCCAGTGTCCAGGAGAGCATGCAGAGAGCAGCGGGGGGGGGGGGGAGGAGGGCACAGCCTGTTGTCCAGGGAGCGGAAGGGGCCCAGGATGATGGGACGCCTTCCTCCCACGTGCCGGGGGTGTCCCTCTGTGCTGCCCACAGCTGGCCGTGGAAGGCGGGGCATGAGTTTCTGGAGCCCAGAGACACTGCCCACATCCCCTGTGCTGGCCGTGCCCTGCGTGTCCATGGTGGGACGTGATCTGGTCCTTCTGTGCTGACTTGGTCCTGAATGAGGAGCAGCACTTTCCGTAGGCCCCTGGAGCCCACCTTCCTGTGTTCCTAATGAGCCTTGTTCCATCTTATTAAAGATGACAGCCACTTGTCAGAGGCACAGACGTCTTTTTAAAACCACGCACTGCAGAAGCTCATGAGTCTTTAATATTCTTCAGAAAGCTGAGCCATCTTGAGACCCACCTGGCGCGGGGCTGGGCCATCTGCCTGGCTGGGGGCTGGGCGGTTGCACAGACCACACGCTGGTGCTGACGCTCCAGGCCCGTAGCGCACGGGAATGGGGAGGAGAGGCTCTGAAAGGGCAGGGGCTGCAGCAGCCTTCAGATGATGTGGAACATCCGGTCATTGTGACCACCAGGAGAGAGGATGGGAGTGACCATGGGGCCCAATCCAAATAGTGAGGGCGCTTTGACTTTGGGTTCTACAGCAGGTCTTAGTTCGCCGGAGCTGCTGCAGCCATTCCGGGCCCTGCATGCTGAAACCCCAGACAGCATTCCTCTCCGTGCTGGGGGCCGCAAGTCCGCCATCCCAGTGCCGGCCCGGCCCCTTCAGTTCCCGGGGAGGGCCCGCTGCTCGCACTGCAGACGGCCACCTTCTCCCTGGGCCGTCATGTGGCAGATCTTACAGGACACTGACGTCCTCCTAGGACATCTCGGGGCCACAAGTTCCAGGACTCCAGTCCTTCCTAAGGCTGAAGGATATTCCATTGTGTGGCCAAACCGTTTTTTCCCCCGCACTCGCACCCGGGGGCCATTTTCCCTGGAGCCACCATGAAAATGGCTGTCTTGGACACTCACGTCCAAGTTGTGCAAACCCGTGTCTTGCTGGGCTCTTGTCTCCGTTTTGTTCCCACCCAGGAGTGGAACTGCTGGGTCCAGTGGTAACTCTGCGTCTCCTTTCCAGGTGCTGGCAGCCACACCCACGTCCCCCCAGCAGGTGCACGGGGCCCTCCTCTTCTCACATCCTCGCCAACATGCACTGTCCCTTGGGTCTCGCTTTGATTACAGCCACGCTAATGGGCGTGGAGTGGCATCTCATGGCGGCTTGGACTTGCCCTTCCTCTGGGACAGGAACGTCCAGCATCCTGTATGTGGTCCTTGGCCCCTTGTGTATCTTCTTGGGAATAAATGTCTATTCGAGTTCTTCGCCCACTTTCTATCGTTATTGAGCTATAAGCTCTTTATATATGTGATAGATAAATAATTCTATGTTCTGAGTGCTAAGCCCTTCCTGGGTCTGGGATTTCAAACGTTTCCTCCCATTGCTGTCTTTCCACTTTCTCGACCACGTCCTCAGAGGCACACTAGTTTAATTTTTGTGGGGAAAAAACATAACTATTTTTGTTGGTGCTCTTCATGCTTTTGGTGTGTAATCTAAGAACTCACCGCCAAATCTGGGGTGGTGAGGATGTACCCCTGTGTTTTCTCCTGAGAGATTTATAGTTTTAGGTCTTAATTTCAGTCATCAATCCACCCAGATCAAGAAGGAGAACGTGCCCAGCCCCCGAGATCCCCCCCGGGGCAGCCACCTCCCTAACTCTAAGTAAAGGACACTCGTAGGCCTGGTTCTGCACTTGGTGTGAATAGAATCTGTGCCTTTCAGTGTCTGCCTCTTTCCTCCCTCCTGAGGTTCTCAGGTTCTCAGGACTGTCCAGGGCCTAGGCGGGGGAGCATGTGAGGCTGGGGTCATCACCTGGAGCCAGGACCGCCTGGCTTGGGGCTGGAAGGCCACGGGAAGGCCATGCCCCTGGGCTCCAGTCATACTCTACCAGCTCTGTGCTGTGTGACCTTTCCCATCTGCCTCCACCTCTCTGTGCATTGTGTGGAAAATGATGATAATAATGTAGCTCGTAGGACTTCTGGAGGGTGAAGACCAGGTAGTGTGTGAAAGGGCCTCAGCTCGAGCTGTGGAAAAGGTGGTGGAGTTGCTGTTATTTTGGGGAACCGGGGGCGTTCACCAGGTCTGGGTGGGAGTGCTTCCCTGATGGCAGAAGACTGTGGACGCAGGGCCGGCCCCTCACAACAGCCTCGGGCTGCATCTCCACTCTGTTAATTCTCATCCGTGCAGTTGGAGTTTCAACCTGTCGTCTTAGAAACCATCCCCATGGTATTCTTTCTCCTCCTACTCAGGTGTAGACACCCCATGGAGATGCCAGGGTCTGTCTGCCCTCCAGGGCATGCTTTCTACCCCAAGTGGCCCTCACAGAATTCCTACTGTTTAAGGTCATGGGGGTTGTCCCCCACCAGTGAGAAGGGGGCCTGGGTGAGGTGGGCGCGAGGACAGGTCAGAGGGCGCAATGTTTAATATCGCCGAAATGACCGCTTCACCCTCATCACGTCTGAGCCAGTGCTGCCCTCTGACCTGCTGCCCAGAGAGGTCCCCACAATGAGCGGTTCCTGAAGCGGCCCCATTAGGGCTTGCCCCCGAGGGGCGCCCTGTCTAGTGGGGAAGAAGAAACCAGCAGAAACCCAGACTACGGACATGTACCGGGGAGGCTTTCAGGAGGCGGTGGCCTTTGAGCTGCGATGAAGAACATGGAGGGCCTCGGAGAGGTGGAGGGGGGTCAGACGCTCCCAGCAGAGGGAACGGGAGGAGGCCCCAGAGCAGGCAGGAGGACTGAGGCTGCAGTGTCCTTGCACTCCCCAGCAAGAATCCTTTCACCCGTAAGCATTGGTGGGCCGTGCCACAGGGTGCATCCTGCGGGAGAGAGCGTGTTCAGGGCCTCTCCTCTCCTTTGCAGGGGTCACCTTCGGGCAGGTGGTCACTGACAGCTCAGTGGTGAGGGGAGGAGTGTGAGGTGCATGCATGCATTTTACCCCATCATGTGCTCATGTGGGGAAGGGGTGTTACTAACCCACATTCCGGAAGTGATCATGGGATCGTCCCATGTCAGGGAAAGAGTGAAAGGTGGTGTCAGCACCATGGCCAGCAGCCGGCTGCTGCCCACCTGACCAATATTGCCGTGGAGGGGTGTCCAAGACGATAGTGTGGGGCAGTTCGTCTGTGCCGTCTAGAACTACGCCATGCCAGCCTATGTAACTAATTCATGTGATGTCCCATATTAATCTTTGCACCTAATTTTATGGACGCTAGGGATTATAAAAACAGTAAATGCGAATGGAGAAATTTGAGCCACATGTAGATGCCTAAGACAGCCCACCCCTCCAGTGCCTCCACCTGGGGAGATCACGTTAGCTTCGGCCTCCCCTCTGCTCTCCCTTGCTGAGCCCTTTCCCCACCCCCAGGTACAGAGACTGACAGGACCTGGCCCCCTGACCCATGAGGGAGGCAGAGCCATCAACCACTGAGCCGGAGGACCTGGGTGACACCCCTGTTCCCCAGGATGTTGGGCAGTGCAGCTGGGTCTCTGCTCCCAGACGTGGCCCCCGTGCAGGTGGCCCTGGTGCACGTGGTCTGCTTCCACACCTGGTGGACCCAGGCTTTCTTGGGCGCCATCCTGAACCCCCCGATGGGTACGGAACATAGCACACACTCAGCACCCCCTGAGAACCCACATGTGGGCAGGCCGTGCCCACCAGCCAAGTATGACTGCTTCTGTGGCCCCTTTAGTTTCAGCAGAAACACTTGTGTTTTGTTGTCTACACAGGCAGGAGAGAAACACTACCACCCGCTGTGTGCACTATGCGTCCGGTGCGGCCGGATGTTTGCGGAAGGCGAGGAGATGTATCTTCAAGGTAAGGACAAAATCGCTCCACCCAGTCCCCTAGGGCAAGACAGGAACGGCCCCCCAGGCCCTTACTGTGTGCCAGGTGGGAACAGGTGGGTGGCCTGTGTCAACTCACTAGGTGGGAGGTCCCCCCAACCAGCCCGGTGGCAGCATGCGGGAGGCAGAGCCATGGACTGGTGATGGCCAGGACATGGAGAGGGACCCAGGGCTGCTTGGCCCCTCCCCAAGACGATGGGTTGAATATGGAGACCTCACGTCTTCAGCCACTGTTTCTATTCAATGGTCTGTCTGTGTCCAGTGGTCCCAGAGGCAGGCTGAGCAGGGCTGGGCTGATGGGAGAGACCCACATGGGCTGTTTCATGACCTCAGGGGCCGTTCATCTTGGAGCTGTGTATCACACAGGCCTGCCTTTCTGAGCCCAACCTCGTGAGGTGACGTCAGCTAGGCCGGCCTCGTCCCCGGTGTCCCCTCTTGTTCCTTGAGTCTCTGCTTGAAAGCCCATGAAAGGGGTCCTTTGCACCCCTCCTGTTGCTGCTGGGATGTCTGGGAAGGAGGGGGCCCCCCGCCAGCATCGTCCTCACTGTAAATAGTGCTTTCAGGCCTTCCTGACACCCAGCACAATGGTGCTGGGACCGTAGCACGGGGACAGAAGCTCGCCATCAAGGGGGACCCAGTCTCAGGGAATAAAGATGCTCTTCATGGCTCTGGGCGGCGGGTCCTGCCGTGACTTTGTGTGGGACGTGGAAGCGAGTCCCTTCCCCTCTCCCAGCCTCAAGTTTCCCAGTCGGTGTGACAAGGGGGTGGACCCAGGTCAGAGGTTTTCAACCCCGAACTGTGGAGCACCAGCTCGGGCCTCTTTGCCCTGGGAACCTGTGCCTGGTCCACCTGGATACTGGGGCTCCATGCATGTGTTGACAGGTGAATCCCATACAGTCAAAGCTCTGCAAAGCAGGGGCCCTAGTGAGCCTCACGGCCTTCGAGGACAGCAGGACAGCCAGCCCCCGCCCCATGACCATCAGCACCACCAACCCTGGGACACACATTTCCAGGAAATATAGGGGAAGGGCTATGGGTGCTCAGTAATGATTAGGGAGACCCAGATGATAAGAATAATGAGACGCTGCTTTTCCCCACTGGGTTGACAAGGATTAAAAGGAAGGTCACAGCCCCATTGTGAGAAATCAAGGAAATGGGCCTTTTACCTGGCTGGTGTAACAAAAATTGGGAAAATGCCAGAATGGATCAAGAACCTTAATGCCCATGCGACTCCATTTCTAGGAAGTCTTTGAGTGAATGGGAGGGGTGTGCTAGGACTTGCGTGCCACGGAACCCCCCATCTCCAATGTGACTTTAGAAATAAAACACCACAACCAGCTGGCAAGGGACAGAAAAACCCTCCACTCTCCATGCGCTGGGATGTCCCACGGCCCTCCCTGTTATGCTTCTGATATTTACTTCTGTGGGGGAAACATTTCAGACACTTGAAACAAAAATCGTAGCCCAGAGAACAATGTTTATACAACATTATCCACGTTCTCTGAAAAAAACGCTGGAAAGCGGCCCTAACCGAGTGGCTAGGAGGTTATAGGTGGTTTTAATTTTCTGATTTATAGTTTGTTGGGTGTCTTTAATTTTTAATAAGGAATATCAATGACTTACCTATTCCTTTGGTAATCATAGTTGTCAAGAGGAACGTTTTACGCACACACACACATACACACACACCCCTCAATCATGGTCTCTCCGGGCTCTCCAGGAGATGCAGATGTTTTGCCTGGTGGGGGCAATAAAAGGTTCCCCTCCTGGGAAGGATTTGCAAGCAAGAAATAGGATGCCACTCTTTCCTTCCCACAGTCTCCAGTGCCTCTCACGTGCCAGGCGCTGTGTGGCTTATTTGGGGTGGGGGGTGCAGGCGTGGAGCAGACTCAGCCCCCTTTTTGATGGGGCGTGAACCTAGACACAGAGCCGTGGAGGCAAGGGGGCCAGGCTGGGATCCCAGGGAGGCCCCAGTGGGAGAGGAGGTGCTCAGGGCCCTGAAGGACGGGGCGCAGGGAGGGCTGGAGGGCTGACGTGCGCCGAGCCCACCCGCACCGGACATAGTGCAGCGAGACAGCAAACGCCTAAGGCACGGTTCAGCAGGCCCATTCTGCTATGTCCTTACCCCAGATGAACCTCCCTGAATTCTCCTGAGGCCCTGATGAGCGAGGAATGTTATCAGCCCTGTTGGCAGGTGGGAAAAATCCAACGCCTGGAGAACTTGAGTTTGAAGTGGGAAAAGGAGGGACGTGGTGTTCCCGTTACCTTGATGGAGCTGGGTGTCAGCGTGGGTGCTGGGGCCGTGCTGGCTGCTGAGGGAACTGAGGCAGGGTAGGGCTCAGGACCCAGAGAGTCAGGGAGAGGGATGGGCCCAATGCCGGAGCCTCATGCCTGGCCCCCCGCAGCCCCTGGTGCTTCTCTTCACCCCACACCCTGGTTTCCCCACCTGCCTCCCAGCCAAGAGCTCTCGCCCCCCAGCCCTCATTCCCAAGGCTGGTTCCCATCCCCGGCTCCGGCCCCAGCCCCAGCCATGCCGGTGGTTGGGCCTGGCTGCTGCCCCCACATCCACGGGCAGTCCATCCTCTCTACCCCCGCCCCTTTGAACGAGAACGCACTTGACACCCCTCTTCCGAGAAGCCTCTGGGCACCCCAGGTGCCCCCGCTGGGCAGATAGCTCACAGTGATGTGCTTCCTGTTCATTGTACACCTCCGCCCCCCCACACCGGGCCGTGAGCCCCTGGGGCCGGGCGGCGGTCTGCTTGCCCCAGGCCCAGCACCCACTCCAGCACTCCAGCCGGCCCCCTGCTGCTGACTCCCTGCACGGCCCCTGCATCGTGGGAAGTGACACTGAGCCCTCCCTCTCGGGGATCTGTCCGCAGGCTCCTCCATCTGGCACCCGGCGTGCCGACAAGCAGCCAGAACTGAAGACAAAAACAAGGTTGGTGGAATTTACAATTTGCTCCTGTGCTTTCTTCGGCGCCCGTGTGTGGTCACCTGCACCTGATGGCTTGCTGGCCGGTCGCACCGCGCCACGGGCCAGGTGGCATGAGGCCCGGGGGTGCTGAGGATGGTGCAGGCCAAGGCGGGGGCATCTCAGGGCCTCCCTGTCCTGGCTCGCCCACCTCTCCGTGGGTCTAGAGGGCATGAGGGCTACAAAAGTTTGGGGACAGCAAAGACATGAGCGGGTCTCCAAGCAGTCCCCAGACAGTCCACACATGGGCACCAAGTGCAAGGTTGAGGGGATGCTGGCTGGCGGAGGAGACCCTCTCTGTACCGGCCCCCACAGGATGGGTGAGCCCCAACCCCATCTTGCAAACTCTCAGTAAGCCTTCGCTGAAGGAGACCAGCAGAGGGACGTTCTCCCCTTTCCCTTAGAAATTGCTTCCAGTGTGTTTGGAAGCTTCCCGTGCCTCCCTCGCGGGTAGCCTCAGTCATTCAGCACGACGTCACCAAGTGTCTGGCTGTGCCAGGCCCTGCTCCTGGCCTGGGGTCCAGAGGTGATGGAACCCTGCCCCCATATACTCTGTGCAGAAGGGTGTGGGGGGCACACGTTCATGTCATGTGACAGTGATGGGGACCCGAGCACAGGGCGCCCCTGGGCCAGGGCAGGAGGACTCTGTGGAGGAGAGGCACCTCCTATTGTGGGCCCCAGGCCTGCCCTCATCTGTGGCACCATCACGCCATTGTTCAACCCTTTCTGTGGACGCCAGGCCAGGCCCAAAAGTGGGGACCTCACCACTGGGGCTCTCCTCTCCAGGGCTGGCCCTGCCCTTCACCTGTGACCTTGTTTCTTGGGTGGTGCCAGTTGCTTTGCTCAGAGTCCTCCGAGTGTCTACATGGGGCTCTGGTTTAGTTTAGTTTTGATGCCCACCAAGAGGAGGCCTGCTCAGCCTGGAGAGCCCCCTTGTTAGGGCTGGTGGGCACGGACCTAAAGGGACTGCTGCTCAAGACTTGGGTCGGGGGTGCAGACGGGGAGGAGTCCCCCGAGGGCTAGAGGCCCAGGGATCCCTGCCCCGGGGTGTAGGTAGTAGCAGGAGCTGGAGTGCAGGGGCGAGGAGCCCTAGGGCAGGTCTGTGGCCCCTGGACCCTGGACTAAGCACACCCGTGTCTGCTTCCCTGTGCACGGTGCCCTCTCAGACCGTGCAGAAGGAAACAGGGGGCACAGGAAGCCCCCCAGCCTGGGAAGGGACACCAGTAGTGTCTGGTGGCCAGGCCCATCCTCTTCCCCAGGCACACAGATGACACCTATCACCAGTTTGGCTGAATTCCTAGAACTCTAGCCCAAATTCTAGAACACTGGGATTGGGGCCCAGAGCGCCCACCCAGCCTTTTCCCTGCCCTCCTGCTCCTCCCTGTCTGGGACCGTGGTTGCCGCCCCTTGGCTGGGTCCCGGGGTCCCCCACTGCCCGGGGCCCAGGATGCTCACACTGAGCATGTGCAGGATGGGGCCTGTCCCCAGGCCCGGTGCTGGGGAGCCATGTGAACATAAGGACGGAGGGGCAGCCATCTTCCCAGCTCCAGGAACGTAGAGCATGGAGACCACGGGAGGGGCCTGGTGACTGCCTTTGTCCCTGTGGCTGCTGTACTGAGTGACCACATGTTTAGTGGCTTAAAGAACCACAGATGTGCTCCCTGATGGGGCTGTGCTCGCTCTGGAGGCTCCAGGGGGGGCCCCTCTACTCCTCCATTTCTGTTCCCATGTCTGGAGGCCTCGCCTCTGTCACTACCTGTGCCCCGATCGCCCCCTGCCCTCCTCACCAGGACCCCGAGATCCCAAGGAACCCAATCCGCGTCGTCCAGAGTGACTCCCAGCTTAGGCTCTCCTTAGTCCCATCAGACTCAGCGTCCCTTTGGTCGCGCGTGGTCATAGGTTCACAGGCACGGGCGTACTCGCGGAGGACAGATATGCCCAGTTTGTCATGTACACGACTCGGGTTGCAGTAAGTGGCAGGGGCACCGTTGTCTTGCATGGCTCATGGAGCTCCCAAGCCCCTGCCCCTGGGCTACTCCAGGCCTTGGAGATGAGCCAGGCAGCATCCCTGATCTTGAAGTGACCGCATGGTCCTGACATTTGTCGGTGGGACCCCTCCCCAAATCCTCACCCAAAAGCCTGCCGAAGGGACCTGAGAAGCCTCCAGACCCGTTTCCCGAGAGTGACTGGTGGGACTCAGGCCCATGGCCAGCCCACTCAAAGACAGCCCAGAGGTCAGCCCGATGTGACCATGGCTGCTGGCCCAAGGGATGGGAGGTCCTCTGATTGCCAGACAGGGAAGGAGAGGGTTGCTGCACAGCCGGGCCTGGCTTCCTGGGCTGTGTCTCTGCTGACACCCCGGGAACATCCGGTGCTGAGACTGTCCCTTGAGAACAGCTGTCCCTTGGTGCTGTGCCCGGGGCTGGTGCACAGGGCCTGCCCTCTGTGTCCCGGGACAGGATCCAGGCCCCGGTCATGCCCTGCTTGTCCCGCATTTCACCCTTCAGCCCTTCAGAGCCTCCTCTGTCTTACCCAAGTGAGAACAGACTGAGGGTGGGGGCTCACAGTGAATGGACGGGCCTGGGCCACGGGTCCCCTTCCAGAGAGTTCTCCCAGCCAGGCTGGCTGCTTCTGGGCTGTGAGACAGGAAGACTGAACTGTACTTTCCTGTATTGTTCATTTTGTGCAAGCCACTTAGGGGGCATGAAACAGCCAGGCCTGGTCAGCCCCGGGTCAGCTCTGTGTCAGGGACATCTCAGCGGGGCCAACCCCTGAGAAGCACAGCAGAGCTGGTGCGGGCATCCCTAGCTCTCTCTGGAAGCGGCCCCCAGGTGGAGGAAGCCCCATGCTACCTGGTAATCCAGACAATAGCTAGCTCAGTATTACCTGACCAGTAACCAGTCCTTTAACAAGGGCCTTCTTTGCCAGGCTCTGGGACCCATGGGACCAGCTCGGTCCATGCCTCCGAGTTGCTCTCCAGCAGGAGAGGCTGGCACCGAGATCCCTGTAAGGACAGGCTAGGAAAGGGAGGGCTCTTTGTCCTCCCTGACGACATCCCCCCGGGGCACGGTGACTCTGCAGGACAAGGATAGCTCCTGGGTGTCCACTGAGGGTGCCCAAGGAAAACCTTCCAGAAGGCTCTCACCCTGACTGCCCATCCCTGGTATGTCCTTGGTCACTGGGTCATGTGCTCATTCCGGACACAGCCAGCCACTGAGCTCCTACTGAGTACCTACTGGCTGGTGGCTGGAATGCAGAGATGAGTGAGATGGCCCAGTCCCTGCCCCTAGCAGACTTCCTGCGCCAGGAAGGGTAGGCTCCAGGGTGCAGGGTGCTCCAGGGGTGACAGGGAGGGATGTCCCAACCAGGTAGCTGGAGAGGGGCTCCATGCACAGGTAAGGTGAAGGTGGCCTGGAGGAGGGTCAGGTGGGCTTCTGCTCCAGCTGGGGTGCTGTGGGGGCGGGGCTGGCCTGGCCTGGCTGATCCCACAGGCTGTGAGGACCCTGGCTGGAGTTCAAGAGGCAATGCCCCCCACTCTTCCCTGTACACAGAGCCCTGAGCTACCTGCTGTGGTGGGACAGGCTGGAAAGGCCCCAATGCAAGGACAGGCTGGCCAGATGTGGGCCATGGAATTCTCCGAGGCAGCCAATGGTAGTAGAATAAGCCTCAGAGCTACAATCCAGCTCTGCCACCACCAGGCTGTGTGACCCCGGGCCATCCGCCAGCCCTCTCTGAGCCTCAGCCCTCAGCTTTAACATGGAGATGAATGGGTGTTGCACTCCTCGCACCATGTCAGTGTGACTTGTACACGACCCCGCGAGAACCAGACTCCCCAGTCGCTGTTACAGGAACCGGTGCCTGCCCGGGGTCAGGCCTAGTGCTGGGGAAGGGGCTGGGCAAGCAGCCCAGCCCCATCTGTCTCCATGGGTGTGAACAAGCCCCCAAGAACACAAGTAAGTATTAATTAATGGTGAGGCTCCTTGGGACGTGTTGGAGTCCAAATAGAGTGAGAGAAAACCGGGTCTCCGGGCCCGGGAGGAGGTTCCCAGGACTCACCTCAGAGGAGCTGGCTGCTGGGGACGCCTTGCAGGTACGGGGACACTGCCAGCCCCTGTGCCCATGGAGGCAGCCCAAGTGCCTGGGATCACAGTGGTGGTGTCGCCCCGGGGCCAGGAGACATTCCTCTGGCATGGGGCTGTCCTTGGGTCTCCCCGCTTCAGCACCCCTTCCTTGAAAACACCCCGAGTTCATCTGCTTTACAAGCAAGGGGCTTCGTGTCCTGAGCCCAGGCTGAAATGATATGACAGCCAGGATGATTTGCCAGCACTGGGCCCCCAGCACGCCATGTCTCTGGTCGGATCCTCAGGGAAATTGCCTTTATAGACAAGGAAGCAGAGATTCAAAGGGTTTTTTCCGAGTATATAGAATGTGTACGGACCTCATTTGGGGCCAGTATGATGGGCCACCTGCACACAGGGCCAGGGACAGACACATACCCGTTAGCTGTCTTGGGATCTTCTCTGCAGACAGCACGCGGCTGTGTCTGACGCGGGGGAGGCCAAGGACACGAGACTGCACAGTAGGGTCAGGCTGAGTCCCACTGGCCCTCGGAAGCCCTGGGTCAGTGCCCCACCCAGTGCTGGGGCACAGCTGGGGCCCAGAGAGGCAGGGAAGGCCCTGAGGGGAGGGGGCGGCCCCACACCTGGAGCTGGAGGAAGCAGGCCATCCCCAGGAGTGTGGGTGACGGAGACAGACCAGAATGGCTGCGTGGGCGAGTGAGGCGGGGACCCCCACCTTGTGCCCTTTCCCTCTTCTCTTTCTGCCCCAAATGTATAACCGGGATTGCGATCAGATTCCCCAGGCTGCCACCCCTGTGCCTTATAGGCATGACAGGATGTTGTCCTGTTCTTATTGCTGTCCTGCCAAGGGAAGGAGGAGCTGGATGCACCTGCAAGGGGAGGGCCCTATGGCCCGTGAGAGTGTCCTGGGGCCACTGCTGCAGACTGGTGGCTCAACCAGGAGAAATGTATTCTCTCCCAGTCCCTGAGGCTGGGGTCCTGGCTCGGTGTGCAGGCAGGAACGGTTCCTTCCGAGGCCTCCCCTCATGGGGTGTAGACAGCCGCCTTCTCCTTGTGTCCTCACACAGTTGTCCCTGTGTGCCCATCTGTGTCCTGATCCCCTCTTCTTATAAGGACCCCTATCGGATTGGATCAGAACCTACCCTTGTGACCTCATCTTACGTTAATTACATCTCTCCAAACAGGGTCACATTCTGGGGTGCTTGGGATGAGGGCTTCAATATAGAAATTTCAGGAGACATCATTCAGCCTACAACGGGGCCCTTCCCAGGCTGCTGGCTTCACTGCAGGGGGCATAGGCCACCGAGAGGGATGGCAGCAAGAAAGGAGGCAGCCAGGGGGAGCTGTCTGCGGGGTGGGGAGGGAGGTCTGCATTCTTGGTAGGGGTGGCATGGGAAAGCCAGGTGGTGGGTGGTCCAGGCAGGGGTGGAGGCTGGACCAGAAGGGGCAGACAGCTACCAGGTCACACCCTACAGGTGGGGAGAGATGCAGGCGTAGAGAGTGGGTTGGGAGCTGGAGAAGGAGAGTGTCCTTGCAGGGATGGGCAGCCCCGATGCAGGGGACAGAGGAAGGGCCAGGGAAACCATCCCCTTGGATGAAGCAGGAGATGTGGTCTGGGAGGGAGGAGGGATGGGGTGGACGTTTGAGGAGCAGGTCACAGATGACGTGGCCACAGTGTCCGACAGCAAAAGACCAGGCTGGTAGAATGAGCAATGACTACCCACCCCTATAATCTAGGTGGAAAATAACACCTCTGAGCAGTAACATTGTGTGTAAAAGTGATGGCCTTTGCTACCAGAGCATGCAGAATCGGTTGAAAATGCATCACTTGCTCTTGTCCCCTGAAACACAGATAATTTCTGTGCGTGCAAGCCGGGTGATCATCGGAGTGTTTCCAGCCGTGCAGAGAGCTCGCTGGGGTGCTGGCAGCCCATGTCACCTGCTGTGTCTGTCTGATTATAGCTTTCCAGCAGCTCATTCAAGCCCAAGTGTTTATTTTAAGAATTCTTTCAACCTAAAAAAAAAAAAAAGTCTCGCAACTGGCATTTCTGTTGGAGCGTGACCTGTGATGATTGTGTCTGGAAGCTTCTGGCACCGACATGTGCTGCTACAGTCTCCTCCTGTTTCCTTTCCAGGAAACCAGAAGCTCTTCTGAGAGCATCATCTCTGTACCTGCTTCCAGCACCTCGGGGTCTCCCAGCCGCGTGATCTATGTGAGTCGGAGAGTGGGGAGGCCAGTGGGGGGGGATGGTCTGAGCCTGGGCCATTGCTGGAGGTGCCATCAGGGGCTGGGCATCCTTGAACATCAGGGTGTGGACCTGGTGCCCTCATCCCCGCCACAGGGCACAGACCAGGGCAGACTTCATGCTGTCAACTCAGATCCTTTGGCGAGGACTGCCATGCCACCTGGGGACTGCCTATTTCCAGGGCGATGGTGCCCAAACAGATGTGCTCACAGCTGTTGTCCATGGGGGTGTCAAATCGATGTTGTGTCCCTGTCCCACAGCTAAGTCTTGCCTGAATAAGAAATACTCAGGCTCATGTGGGACTGGGCAGTCGTGGCCAATAGCGGTACAGATGTGCACCTGTTGCCCTGGGAAGTGTTGCTAATGTGTTCCTACGAGAAGCGTGTTACTGATAATATACGTTATGTGATCCCATTTTCATTAAAGAGTGTGTGTGTGTACATG
Source organism: Martes martes (assembly GCF_963455335.1). NCBI lineage: Eukaryota > Metazoa > Chordata > Mammalia > Carnivora > Mustelidae > Martes > Martes martes. The sequence goes on from NC_137889.1 coordinate 142,155,078, forward strand.
TGTGAAGGAAGAGGGATATATGTGTGTATGGGTGCATGTGCATGTGCATATGGGATGTGTGTGTGTGCATATGGGTGTACATGCAGGTGTGTATATGGGTGTGTATGTGTGCATATGGGTGTGTGTAGGTGGCACATGGGTGTGTGTGCAGGTGTGTGTGGTTGTGTACATGTGCATGTGGGTGTGCATACAGGTGTGTGTATAGGAGTATACGTGTACATATGGGTGTGTGTATGGGTGTGCATGGTGCATATGGATGTGTGCAGGTGTGTGTGGGTGTGTATGTATGCATATGGGTGTGTGTGCAGGTGTGTGGGGGTGGTACGTGTGCATATGGGTGTGTGTGCTGGTGTGTGTATGGGTGTGTATGTATACATATGGGTGTGTGCAGACGTGTGTGCACATGTGAATATGTGTGCACGTGTGCACATGGGTGTATATATGGGTGTGTGAGAATGTGGGTGTGTGTGGGTGTGTACATGTGCATGTGGGGGTATGTTGCACGTGTGCACGTGGGTATGTATTGTGCACGTGGGTGTATGCATGGGTGTGTACATGTGCATGTGGGTGTGTGTGCAGGTGTGTACATGTGCACATGGGTGTGTGTGCAGGTGTGTGTGTACACAAAGTATTAAAATGATCACTAGGTCTTTCACAGCAGCTATCTCTGGTGGCAGGATGGGCACTGGGAGGTCGGTACTTCTGCTAATTTACCCGTGAGCACCAACTGTGCTGGGAGGAAGAGCCCCGAGGCTCCTGGTACAGGCTTGGGGAGGGGCAGCTGGGCGTCTGGGCCTTGCTCTGCTACTGCAAGGAGCAGCAGGTGACTTGGGGCATGTCCCTCCTGCCAGCCCCTTCCCACCTGGCCAGGTGGGACACTGTGGGGGTTGAATCAGCTCTTTCTGACACCTTTTCAGCCCTGAATCTCATACTCTTTGGATGCAGAGTCATTCCTGATCTGAATTCTGATGGGTAACAATCCCGAGTACTCTAGTCCTTGGGGGAACATGGTTACTACGAGCCCCAAGGATGAATCACAGTGTGGCCCTTTGTGAACATGCCCTCAGAGGCTCAGAAAGGCGGTGTGAATTCATCAGACCAGCTGTGTGCCCTTGGGTGATGAGTGAACCTCTCTGAGCCTCTGAGGGCTCATCTGTACCAAAGGAGACTCACAGTTCCTGCTGTCCAGGGCCTGGGGTGGGGAGCCCTGAGTTGCAGCCCTGGCCAGAGGCAGGACTTTGGGAATGCGCACTTCGATGATCAGTATGATGTCTGTGCTCGTAGCCCAGCCACCATAGCAAATAAATCCCACAGAGTAGGTGGCTCCAACCTCAGAAACGCATTCTCTCCCTGTCTAGGAGACTGGGGCTGAGATCCAGGTGTGGGCAGAGCTGGCTGTCCTGAGGCCACCATCTTTGGCTTCTAGTCTTCTTCTGGTCCCTCACGTGGTCATCCCTCGGTGTCTTTCTTTGTCCTAATCTCTTCTTCTAAGGTCACCAGTCAGATGGGATAGAGGTCCACCCTCGTGACCTCCTTTTACCTTACTCACCTCTGTAAAGACCCCATCTCCAAACACAGTCCCACCTGAGGTCCTAGGGGTTAGGGCTTCAAGATACAGGTTTGGCAGGATGTAATTCAGCCCACGATGTCATCAATGTCACGGAAGATCTTAGTTACGATTCCTGTTACTTCGGTGAGACAAAGTCAGTGGCGCGCTTAGCAAAGGCAGGGGGCGTCCGGCTTCTGTGGCTGCCATGGCTGCAAGCACACGGTAACGGCTCTCTCAGTGTGAGCTCCTCTTTTAAACGATCCATCATTTGTCAAGGACTGAGGTACAGTCGGGACCGTGCGATGAGCCGCAATGCTGGGCCCTGTGGTCACAGCTCCTTGAAAGGCGCCGTGACCGTCTGCACTGGGGGTTACTGATGCTCATTGGCCTGAGGTGGGCGGTATCAGCTTGGATAAACTTCCGTTCGGCTGATACAGGTGCCCTGGATTCCAGTTTTCAACAGGCCTCGAGCAAGTTAACTTCAACTAGTCCCCCGAATCTGAGCGTGACACATGCTCATGACACAACAGAGAGGCTGTGAGCACGGGGGACCTTGGGATGTACGCCACACTCCTCCTCCTCCTTCCCCGGGTCACTGCACCCACTTCTCAGATGCCACTCAGAGACCTGCAGAAATTCATCTGCATCACAGCTGCCAAGCCTCGTACCCCCCACCTAAGAGCGCCCATGTCCCGTTCCAACACATGGGCTCCAAGCACCATGGCCAGCGCACAGCCTGGACACATCTGCCCTCCAGGGCACCAGGTCGGTCACAGGCCAGAGCATCCAGCCATCCTTCCCCCCAAATCAGGGTGGTGTGGGCACCACATCGGCAGCACACGTCCCTGGAACTCCTTCACTGGGGAGGCGTGAGTCTGGGGAAGCAAGCCCTTCCTCTCTCTCGGGGCTCTGCTCTGCATTTTTTTTTTTTAAAGAATTTTATTTATTTGTCAGAGAGAGAGAACACACACAAGCTGGGGGAGCAGCAGGCAAAGGGAGAAGCAGACTCCTGCTGAGCAAGGAGCCCAATGTAGAATTCGATTCCAGGACCCTGGGATCATGACCTGAGTTGAAGGCAGATGCTCAACCGACTGAGCCACCTACGCGTCCATGCCCTGCTTTTTCCTTCGTCTCTCTGCTGAGATCTGTGTTTGGCCTACTGTGTGCCCGATACCATGCTCAGTGCTGGGCCCTGGGGCAGTGGCGGGGGGTGGAGCCTGAGCCCTGCTGCAGCTTGGAAGGATGCCAGCAGCCCAGCTGTGCAGACGATGGATGCCATGTGCTCTCCGGCCAGCCAAGGTAGCCCTGCTAATATTGTGTGACACGCCCCTTAATTCCCTTTGTGCTGTATTCTTTTTTAACCCAAATAAGGTCATGCTGAATATTTTGTTGTAACCTTTCTTCAGCGCGGCAGTAAATCAGTAACAAAGGAAGCAGAAAATCAGCATTATCATGTTATAATGTATTATTAGGGACAGCTTGTTGTAACTATACAGTCGTGGACAGCCATATGTTATTATTGTTTATGATGCTGGATGGAGAATGGGAGAGAAAAAAGTGAAGAGAAGTCCCAGGAACATATATGCATCCCAGTGGCCTTCCGCCAATTAGAGAGCATAGCCCGTTGTCATGGCGACCACCCAGAGGCCAGCTGTGGGAGGAAATGCATCTGTGTGTGTACTAGGCAGGACAGATGCTGAGGACCCAGGAGCAGAGCCACCTGTCCAGGGTGGGAGCAGGCAGTATTGGTGCCCTCCAGCTGCCTCCCTGATCCGTGCTGTTCCGGGATCAGCAGGGGCTAACCCAGGGCGGGGCTAGCCTCGCTGACCTGTGCAGAGGGGGGCTGACAGCCACGGGAGGGCAAATGCTCTGATCACAGTGGGGTCCAGGGCAGGGAAGGGTGTCCATCTGCACATGGACCCGTGAGTCCAGACCTCGCCCAGCCCCCCATTCCAGCATCAGCTTTAATTTGAGGTTCATGAAATCCAGTGGATGGACAAGACGTAGGTGGCATTCTCATCTTGTAAAATGGCCCAGAGAATCCACCTAATTTTGGCAAATGCCCCAAGGATTTTTCTTGAATTTGGCAAGTATGCCCCAAGGACCCTGCCATGCCAGGGACAGAGCTAGGGAGAGGGACTCCGTAATGAATCAGATCGAGTCTTGGACCCCCAGGAGCCACCAGTCCCTGGTGGGAGCCTGATGCGTCAACCAACATCAGCACTTTTACTTGAAGGAGACAAGATACCCAACCCAAATAATGGAGGGGGCAGGGCAGGTCCCTCAGAGAGGGCAACCTGGACTGAGTCTAGAAGAACCAGAGGGGGAGCAGGGAAAGAGGCCTGGGAGAGAGCAGCAGGTGCCAAGCCCTTGGGCCTCATAAGAAGCTCATCTTGGTAGGCAGCATGGGCTGTGGAGTGAGCCCCTAGGGTAAGCAGGTGCACAAGGGCCCTTGAGGAACAGCTCAAAAATTCTGATCAGGGTCCATCCTGGCTACAAACAACAGGCTTAGGATTCAAACTCAGGTCTTCTGAGCCCTGCCCAGGGCTCCATGGGGAAGAGTCAGAGGTCTGAGACGTCCGACATTCCATCTCTCAACCTACACCACAAATGGCAGCATTCACCCCAAGAGCACCCACCAGCTCATGAGAGCCTTGGAGTAGGGTGGTCAGGGAAGGCTTCTTAGGGGAGGTGGCCTGGGCCTACTGAACCCTGGCCTGCTGGGGCCACAGGGAGGAGAGACCTTGAGGGGAGCAGGCCAGGAACGTCAACCTTGCATTTGGGGACCGTAGTGAGGGGTTGTGTCACCTACCCGGAGAGGCTGGCAGAAGATTTGAGCTGGCAGACAATGTGCCGTAGCTGGGGCTCCAGAGACTGGGGCCCGGCAGAGGGCGATGGTGGGGAGCACGGCTCTGGAGTCCAAGAACCCAGGCCTCTTCCTACCCCACATCCCTGGCTGTGTGACTCTGGGTGAGTTACCTAACCTCTTTGGCTCTGCTTTCTGCATCAGTGAAAGGCGGTAACTAGCTGCCCCCATCACGGGCTCTTCGTGAGTATTTGGGGAGCAGATAATAAAAGGCTCAGGCCAATGCCATCCCAGGGAGGAGCTCACAGTGTTAGCAACCTCTGTTGATGATGTTTGTTTGGTGCAACTGTGGGAAGAACACCCTGGAGGCTCTGGCCGGGTCTAGATGTGAGCAGCGAGGATCTAGACCAGAGCCACCTGGGCTGGAAAGGGGCAGCTGGTTCCACCGCAGAGAAGAATGTGGGCCCATGCTGGCCCTGGACCCTGGTCACTGCAGGACACCAGGGTTGAGCAAAAGATTCCCTCGGGGTTCAGGTAGAGCCGAGCCGGTGGAGGCATCCTGACATCCGGCAAGGCCAAGCTGACCTTAATCCTGACAGGGGGTCCTGGTGGGGAGGAGGTGACCACAGGTGTCTGCTCCGGGATGGATGGGGACGTTGGTACCCACGACAGGAACACGGGAACTGACATAGATGATCATTCTGCTGTGACAGCTGAGGGGTATGTGGGTGTGGTCCTGCCCAGCTCCAGGAACTGTTTCAGCCTGCCACGTGCCCCCGGCAGCCCCCTGGAGCAGAGAGGAGCAGCAGAGTGGGAGCAGAAGCCCAGAGCAGTGGGACGATGCTGGAGAAGGCCAGGTCGAAGGAGAGCGAGTGGTCTGGTGGCTGTTCCCTGAGCAAATGCAGTGGCTCTGTGTGCACCCCCCGTGAGCACCTGCCGGGGGCCAGGTGCAGTCCTAGCTCCACCAGAGGTCCTAGCCCAGCCAGCCCGACAGGTGTCAGTCACTCTGCTGCCGTATCTCAAGTGGAAATTGCTGAGCACGCATGTGTGTGTGTGTGCAACCTTGTGGAAGTGTGAATACCTGTGTGAGTGAGTGTGTAGTGGTTCAGGTGAGTGTGATTATGAGTATGAATGTGTGTTATCACATGGGAGTGTGTGCATGTACATGTGTAGGTGTGAGTTTGGGGCCAAGAGCATGTGTGCCAGGGTGGGACTGTGTGTGTGTGTATGAGCAAGTGTGTGGACATGGGGATGTGAACATGCACTGGTGTGGGGACAGGAGCATGTGTGAGCGTCTGTGCTGGTGTGCAGTGGTGGGTGAGAAAAGGAGTGTGCGTTGTGCCTGCACACGTGAGTGTGTGAGAGGGTATAGGCACTTATGACTTGTGCAAGTGTGTGTGCTAGTGTTTGGCAGTGACAGTGAGAGGGTAGAGGTCTGTGAGTGCATATACCACCTCTGCCATAGGCAGTCCTTTGTGTGCACATGCAATATGTGTGCATAAGTGTGTACATGGTGTTTGCACATGCACATACACACACCTACTGGGTGTATATTTAAATGCATGCACACACACGTGTCTTATGTGTGTATATATCGTGTGTGTGCACGTGCATGAATGTGCGTGTTTGCATGCACACATACATGTACATGCGACTTTAAGTGCCTGCACATGCCTATTTGCACATATGTGTTTTAGGTGTGCACACATGTGTGCATGTGTGTTTATGGGCATGTTTTCACATGCTGTTTGCATATATTCACACGTGGGTCTGTGTTTGCACACACACATGCATGTTATTCTTGTGGGTGTGTATGTACACATATGCATCCAAGAATTTGCATGTCCATATACACACATGTGCATTCGCATCTGTGTGTGTGCATGATTTGCATGCACCTATGGATTTGTGCGTGCATACACAGGTATGCATAGGTATGTTTAGGCTGTGGGCTGAGTCTCGCTGTCTGCTGGGCTGTGTGCCGAGCAAGCGAGCGGCTCTACCTGTCTGCCCCTGGGGCTGTCCTATGCAACTGTTTGTCCCACTCTGGAGGGTGAGAGGCAGAGGCTCAAAGAATAAACTTCCTTAGGACCGTGTGACCTTCCGTGGTGGGGTCGAGGGACCCAGGCCCACGTGACCATGAGGACCCCCTCACCGCTGCCTTTGTCCCTTCACCCCCATTGCATGGAGCCTGGTTCCTGGGCAGGGCCCCACTGTCCAAGCGGCCACTGGAGTACCTGCTGCCCTCTCTGGGCTGTGAGTCACAGCACCCTCTGCTCTCTCTCTCTCTCAGGCCAAGCTGGGCGATGAGATTCTTGACTACAGGGACCTGGCTGCTCTTCCTAAAAGCAAGGCCATCTATAACATCGACCGCCCTGACATGATCTCCTACTCGCCATACATCAGCCACTCAGCGACAGGCAGGCAGAGCTGCCATGAGGTGCGGCCCCCATGGCAGGTGGCGTGCCCACAGCAGGGGTCGCATCTGCTTCCTCCCCTTCTGACCCTCGGCCTCCTGTCCCCTCTGATGGCCTGTGCCCATCCCCTATCGAGAGGCCCTAAGGGCTCCACCCCGACCCTGGCAGAGGGTCTGCTTGGGCAGGGGAGGAAGTAGGAGACACGCTGGTATGAAGGAAAGCTGCCACCCTCTGAGGCTGGCCTGCCTCCCGGCTCATGAATCCCACGCGCTGGTCTGACCACCTATGGGGACCACACACGATGGACTCCCTAGAGTCCCTTCGGCGCGTCCTTCTCTGATGACTTGGTTCTCATGGCCTTTCTCCATCTCACGTGGAGTCCGTGTTGGTTTTCCCTGCTCTTTGGTAGTGTTGAGACTGGAGTGTGGCTCTGGATGCCTGGGATAGGTGGGAAGAATAATTTGCCAGCTGGTGGCCCGAGCGTGTGTGCTATCCACTTGTTGGGAGCCGGGCACAGGTTCTCTGGGCTGTGCAACACAAGGATGGGGCAGGAGGGTGATGACGACCCCAGTTAGTTTGCTCAGCAGCCAGCAGGCACCCCTCCTGGCTGGCTTCTGCTGCAGGGGACACCTGGGACCCTGAGGATCTGGGCGACAAGCCCCATTCAGAGGCAGGACAGGGAGGGATCCCAACCTGCCCTCACCTACCATGCATGCAAGCTGTGCGTGGGGCTTTATTCTCCAGCATCTTGTCAGCTCCAGTAGACAGCACTGTAAGAGGGTCAGGGAGGTCCAGTGACTTGGCCAAGCTCCCCCAAATGATGAACGGCATAACCAAGACCAATCCAGGCCTTTCTGCCCCGAAGACCATCTGCTGGCTATTTCCTTAGCTGCCCCTCATGCTTCCTCTAAGACACGGGAGCCAAATCTAGAGGCCTGGGTTCAAATTCCCGTCCGACCCCTTGGTGGCCCTGGGTGACACCCCACCCTCCCCGGCTGGAGCCTGAGATTTCCTGTGCAGGCTGGCTCATGGGGCCCCCAGCCGTTCGTAGGGCTGCTGCGAGTGCCATGGAGCCCTGTGGCCGGGGAGGGCCACATGTGCACGTGGGTGCGGGCTGCTGCTGCCCTCAGTCCTGTTCCCGCAGGTCCCAGAAGTATCCGCAAACAAACAAGCAGAGCACAACAGCCCGGGGCACATGCCAAATCTGAGCCATGGTCGCCAATGCCACACCCCCTACCGTGGTGCACTGTCTGTGAGCTGGTGGGTCACGCTTGGCAGCTGGGCAGTGTCCCCACCATCCAGGTCACTGCTTACTCCTCCGGCCTACTCACTGTACGGACACTGGGCTTTCCTGTGTATCCGTGGCCCATGGCCCCACACTGTAGGAGCAAGTGTCCCAAGGTGCAGATGAGGGCACAGGCTCAGAGAACAGACATGCCGGCCTAGGGCTATGCATCTCACCGAGACAGAGGTGAGACTTGGGCTGGGTTACCCAGCCCTGGTCACTGTGGCCTCCCCACCGGCTTCCGCCATCCCCCGGGGGTGTCAGAGTCCCCTCACTCCCCTATCTCAGGGCCCTGGGCCTCTCCCCTCTCCAGGCCCTGCCGCACCCTGGCGGGAAGCTGGCACAGTGGAGATCTCTAAGGGGGCCCTTCTGTGGGTGAATGATGGGGTGGGGACAAGAAGGCCCAGAAGGAGGGTCAGGCACTGAGCTGAGCAGACGCTGGCCTCAGGGCTGGAGGGCCCTGTCTATCTGGGATGGCGGCCTTCTGGCCAGTGGCCACCAGAGCAGGGGTCCAGTGGGGAAAAGATCAGCAGGCTGGAGGCTTCAGCTCTCTGAGCCTCTCTGAGCCTCAGTCTCCCCTTCTGTGAAATGGGAAGATTGGGGACACTTACCCTTTCCATTCTGCAGAGAACAGGAACCCTAGACCCGAGGTCCCAACAGCCCCTCCTTTTTCTGGGCCCCTTGTCTCTCCTGTCTGGAGAAAACCAAGGTGCTGGGCTCAGATGTTGTTGTCCCGCATGCCCTGAACTGATGGTCTTCCTTTTGGAAAATACATCCTCACGGGAGAGCAGTGGGCATCAGGGTGGGCCAGTGTGGAGGGACACTCCAGGCATGGCCCAAACAAGTGTCCTGGGGACCCCTTTCTTGGAGGGCCATTGACCTTATTTCTCTAAAAAGAAGGTTCTGGAATCCTGCATCATGTCTTATGGTGGGGTTCATTTCCCATCTGGAGGAGAGTCTGGGTGTGAGGGCATGTGTGTGCCCCCCCACCCCCACCAGTGACCTAACAGGCCACTCTGCATGTTGTGTCCCCAGTCCCCGCAGGTACTCTCGCCAACGCTGACGGAGGTAACTGCCTGTCCCCGGCCAACGCCCCCTCTTGCTCATGGCAATGACACCGGGGTTATAAACATAACCACCCACGGCAACCCTGAGAGGGCCTCTGTGGCTCTCAGCCATGGGGTCTGGGGCCATGGTCCTCGGTGGCCTGAAACGCCGTCCTGGGTGTTGGTTATTTTTATAATCACGTCTCATCTGCATGCTTCCATGGTGCACCTGTCGGTCCTGCAGTGGCTGACACTTGGGATGTGGCTCCTTTGAGGTCTGGCTCGTGGCTTCCTGGAGATAAAAGGCCCAGGAGCCCGGGTGAGCTTGGGCCCACTCACGCTCCTCTGGGCGGGACATACAGAGCGCCCAGGTCCTTGCGGACGAGTATTCCAAGAGCATTTCTCTATCCAATAGCATTTCTGGTCCGCAGCCCTGTCTGCCTATTTCTCAGAGCCACTCAGGGGTCTGGACAGGTGCCAATCAGACTCCAGTCTGCATGGGCATCAAACTCTCAGATCCAGGAATGCACCACCCATACCAGACAAGTGGCCATCCATGCTGAGCTTCAAAAACCACATGTGGCTGGCCAGCCCTATGGACAGGCTAAGCAAGGAGATGGGACTCCTGTGGGATGGCAACTGGTCAGCAGGGAGAGAGCGCCCATCACCGTGGGTGGGACAGGCCAGGTGGGCTCAGGGGGAAGCCGGGGGACAGCTGGCAGGTGAGATCCCAGTGCAGGAGCTGGCCTGGCCAGGCGTGGAGGTGGGGGCATGGCCAGGTGTTAGGACAGTGGCTCAGCTAGTTCTGCTGAAAGACATGCTTTTGGAGGCAGAAGGTCAGCTCAGAAAGCATGAGGGCCTTGAGCTCCAGTCCAGACTCTCCCCTCTCCTGGGCTTACTCTCGTCCTGGCCTCAGCTTACGCCATGGCGGGCTGCTGGGCTGGGCCATTCCAGGATTCTGGCCGGTGGTCCCTGCCGTGGCGGGCCAGCAGCCTGCCCTCCCCCGCACCATGGTGTCATGCCATCTCACACCACCTGCAGCCTGCTCTGACTGTTCCAAACCGTTGTTCGTCCCGTTTGATTGGAGTCTCATGGGCTAGTGCTTGTGTGTCTGACTCAACTGGGCCTTTGAGCCTGGGAGGGGTGTCTTCTACGTCCCATATCTGGGAGCCCCCCTTGTGCGGGAGGCGGGGAGAGAATGCAGAATCTCATGGTTCTCAAGGATCTCAAAAGGTCCTGCTTGTAAGGAGCTTGGGTGGCCGGAAGGATGGGGCAGGAGGGGTGCTGAGGGGTGTAGGGGGAACCCTCTTTGGGAGCCCAGCCATAGGGAGGGCTAATGGAGACTCTGCCTTCTGGGATCTGGGGGTTCTGGGGCCGTGCTCAGGCCACGGGGAGCGTTGGCGCAGGGCCCAGCCCCTACCTGGCTTACCCCGGGGTGCCCTGACAGGTGCAGAGGGTGTCATCCTGGGGCCACACTGAGTCAGCCTCTCCGGTCCACAGGGCCAACACCAGGAGGAGGGTGAATGCATGGGGGTGGGCAGTGCCCACAGCTCTGCTGTTCACCAGGCTGCCTTCCCTCCCAGGGGGATCAGGATGACCGCTCTTACAAGCAGTGCCGGACCTCCAGCCCGAGCTCCACCGGGTCCGTCAGCCTCGGGCGCTACACCCCAACCTCAAGGTCCCCCCAGCACTACAGCCGTCCAGGTACTCAGCCCCCGTGGCTTCTAGGACCCCAGATGAAGCAGTATTTCTTATTGCTTTCCCTCTTCTGACTCTGTCTCTTCCTTTACACAACCGGAAAAATGATGGGCTGGGTGCGGGATGGCCAGCGGGTGATGGGAGAACCTGACCAGGTCACGTGTCCGGGGAGGTTGGCCCCCCGTGTTTGGAGGGGAGGGGAGGACTGCTGCGCAGGCAGCTGGTTACCTGGGTGAAACACACAGGCAGCACTGAGAACTTAGAATCTAGCAAGGGATGCCAGGGAGATAAAGGGGCATAAATGTGGGTGACCAGGGGTCTGTTAGTGCCGGGCTCACGTGGGGCTAGGGGGTTTGAGCTGTGCAGGCAGTGTCAATGGCCAAAAACAGCTAGAATATCCATTGACACCCTTCACCTATGGCTGGGTTGGTGGCCCCGAAGACCGGCAGCCGTCCCCGTGGGAACATTGATGAGGGCTTACTGCCCCCTCCTGGCAAGGGGACACCCAGGGCAGGGCGCTCTCCTTCCCTGGCCCGCTGCCCTCCCTGCCTCGCACCCAGCTGTGTATCGCTCGCCCTTAGCTCTGAAAACTCACCATTGGCCTCAGTGTGTCCAAGGCCCAGGGACACTCCACGTGCACACTGCCTTTGTGAGGGATTTTTCCAAGCTGCTTCCTCCATGGCCAGCTGCTGCATGACTCATGTCCACATCCACGGGCTACAGCTCTAATTTTCACAGCCTTTGTGGAAAAATCAACTCATTCATTTGCAAAGTTATTTTTGTCAACTCCCTGCAATGTTCTTGGAACATCCTGCTCATTAAGTGGAGAATGGATGGATCAGTGTGCGAGTGTGTGAGCCAGGGGGTGTGCAAGCGTGTATGCAAGTGTGTGAGCCAGGGGTGTGCAAGCATGTGTGCAAGTGTGTGAGGCAGGGGATGTGCAAGTGTGTGTGTGAGCCAGGGGGTGTTCGAGTGTGTGTGTGAGTCAGGGGGTGTGCAAGCATGTGAGCCGGGGGTGTGCGAGTGTGTGTGTGCAGGTGTGTGAGTCGGGCGTGTGAGTGTGTGTGAGTGAGCCAGTGAGTTTGTGAGCCAAGAGTCATGTGAGTGTGAATGTGTATATGTGAGTGAGCCAGTTAGTGTGAGTGAGCCACAGGTTGTGTGAGCATGTGTGTGAGTGAGGCAGGGAGTGTGTGAGTGAATGAATGAGTGAGCGAGTGAATGAATGTGTGAGTGAATGAGTGAGCAAGTGTGTGAGTGAGTGAATGAGTGAATAAGTGAGGGAGTGTGTGAGTGAGTGAGCAAGTGAGTGGGTGAGCAAGTGTGTGAATGAGTGTGTGAGTGAATGAGTGAGTGAATGAGTGAGCAGGTGTGAGAGTGAATGAATGGATGAATGACTGATGAGTAAGCAGGCAAGCAGGTGAGTGAGGGCTGAAGGGCGGTCCACCTCCCCAGGCGTCCTCTCCGAGGGCCCTTCTCCTGATCCCCCATCCCCAAACCCTGACCCCCGACCCCTGGCTCAGCTGGGCTTGTTGGCTGTGCCTGGCCAGGTGGGGCCCCCAGGGAGCTGAGATGTGGGTCTCGGCGGGACAAGGCCTGGTGCCCGTCAGGTGCATGCCCACCCCGCTCTAGCCAGCTGCTGTCAGCTGTCTCGAGGCCAAGGAGCCCCCGAGTGGAGGGACAGGCCGGGGCTCAGGGCCGGGGATGCCACCCTATCCCTCAGGTGGCCGGGCTTCCTTGCTCAGAACCGGAGCAGACTGGTCTAAAGCATATCTGCTGAGTCCCCCTTGGCTGTCTCAAAAAGGTGTCCCTTCCTCGGGAGAGGAAGAGCAAATGTTCCTAGAGGAGTGGGGCCTAGGAATATTTGGTGGCTGTGCGGCCCGTGGGCCTGGGGTGGACTCTGACTTGCTCTCTGTCGCCCGCAGCTGGTACTGTGAGTGTTGGTACCAGTAGCTGCCTGTCCCTGTCCCAACACCCAAGCCCTACATCCGTGTTCAGACATCATTACATCCCCTACTTCCGAGGTAAGGTGCGCAGTGCCCGGGCCGCGGGCACGCGCAGGGCGTCCAGCCACGCGTCTGTGTCTTGCTGTCCTGTGTCCGCCGCATGGCTTCCCCAAGCCCTGTGTCTCTGCCCGTGCTCCCTGCTGTGTGTCTTGTGGGTCCAGCCCCGTTTCTGTCGCTGTGTCAGTGTTCCTGGGACGAGGACGTAGGAAGCTTGCTGTGGGAAGAAGTGAGTAGTGAGGAGCTGAGTGAAAGCCGTGGGTCAGGAGGCTAGGATCTCCCCCATGCTCGGCCTGGGGCCTTGTTTCTGAAACCTTCCCCCGTGACCCCCTCTGATTTCCCACATAGGCTCCTTGGGGCACGGGGACCGCTTGAAGCCATTATCAGGGGCCAAAACAGAGCAGGCTGTAACTTGTCTGTGGCCTCGGGGTTCACGGTGGCTGGGGCCGGAGGCACACCCTGCACGGACTCCAGCTCCTGCCCCTTCCCAGGCCGTGGACCCACCCGCCATCCACATCCCTGCACAGACATCATAGGCCAATCACACCAGGAAAATGGCCATGCTCATTTCCCATACGTCACAGACTGCTTGTGTCCCCAGGATCTGTATGTTAAAGCCCTAACCGCCCTGGGATTACATTTGGAGATGGGGTCTCTGGGAGGCCATTAGGGCCACATGAAGTCACTAAGGTGAGGCCCTGATCCCGTAAGATCGGTGGCCTTACAAGACGAAGAACAGACACAGGAAGAGCTCTCGCCCTCTGTGTGTGCTCAGAGGAAGGGCCTCACGGTCATGCAAGGACAGGGTGGCCATCTGCCAGCCAGGAGCAGTGCTCCCACTGGAAACCAAGCCCTGCCCCACTTTGGTCTGTGACTTGCAGCCTCCAGAACAGTAAGAAATACGTGTCTGGCACGTTGTTATGCAGCACGAGCAGCCCGAGATGCCGCAGAAAGATGCTCTGGTGTTAGAGGAAGCTGCAGCCATGTTCTCACTGATGTCCCCAGAGAGCCGCTGAGCCCTGATTCTGTAGAGATGCCGAATGGGACATGTCCCTCCCGGTGGGACATATCCCTCCCAATGGGGCCAGGAGGTGAGCCAAGTTCAGCTGGCTCATGCCCCCATCTGACAGTCTTAGATGGGGCTCTTGGCACCTGTGCCTTCCCTTCCGTACATCACTGTCACCTACTTTGCGCGTCCCCCCCAACCTCGGTCTACGGAGAGCCGAGCCCCCAAGCATTGGGACCCGACAGCTCACAGTCTGAATCTTCTGGACATATCGTCGCTCCCGAGAAGCAGCAAAGCCCGACGTGGTGCATCCCGTGAGTGGACGCAGCCAGCAGGGCCTTGGGACACGTGTCTGGGTGGCCCGCGCATGTCCTGTGAACAGAACGCATACTCCCTGCAAACCAGGGGGAATTTGGCTAATGGCCAGGTCACGGCAGGTCACAAAGGAGATGCCTCTTTTCCCTTCACTAACTGGTCCGCAGGCCCCTAGACACACAGCCTTACCCCCACCCGCCATGGCCCTGCTTTGGATGGGGCTGTCCTGCTGGGGGCTCTGGAAGAGGGGTGGCCCAGAGGCAAGGCCCAGCCACGGGGTACTTACTGTCTCTGCTGTGGTAGCCATGCTGTCCCAGCAGCTGCCCATGAGCTGGCTGGACTGCATGGGGACCCGCTCCGGCTGAGACGAGTCCAGGCTGGTTCTGGGGCCAGAGCAGACATTGCGACCCTGTCCTCCGTTGCTCCCTTCTGACCCTCTACCCTCAAGTTCTCAGCCCTCCAGGGTGAGGAACGCCAGCATGTGCCCTCAGCCAAGGGCAGGCCCGGGGACGGTGTCTCAGACCTACAGCCAGCCCGCTCCAGGCACATCAGGCGGAGCAGAGCCCTCTCCTCACCCCGTGAGGGAGGGCCGGCGGGGAGCACGGGGAGAGACAGCCATGCTGCCATCAGGCCTCTCCTGATGGCATCCTTCACATCTTTAGCTCCTCTAGGTGGAGATTACTCTCTGAATGCTGCTGTGGGGGGGAGGGCTCCCCAAGGAGAGGCTTGCCCTCACCCCAGCCCTCACCAGCCTGACCCAGCTGGTTGCTGACAGGGGCCCTTGCTTTCCTCCTCTCTCCTCACTGGACCCCCACCCCAGACACACCTTCCTCCTGCCATGTCTCAGTGCCCAAGACTCCCCCCCCAACCAAGATGGACAAGCAGCATCTGTGTTGGTGGCAGTCATTTGCACTTTAG
Source organism: Martes martes (assembly GCF_963455335.1). Taxonomy (NCBI): domain Eukaryota; kingdom Metazoa; phylum Chordata; class Mammalia; order Carnivora; family Mustelidae; genus Martes; species Martes martes. The sequence continues at coordinate 142,170,118 of NC_137889.1, forward strand.
TATGAATTACAGACCCGAGGATGTTTCCTGAGGCAGAGTAAGGCTCTCACCTATTAAGGAGCAGGCAGGTATGGAGGGTCAAGGGGAGATGGTGTTGCCGGGACCCCTTCGCCGGGCAGGTGCCACTTCCTGACCAGCGACCTCCTTCTGCCATGGTGGGAGGGGACAGGACAAGAGGGATAGGGCTGCCGGGGCAGAGCCTCAGTTCAGGGCCGGCTTCCCATCCACTCGTGGTGCCCCAGAGGCAGCTCTTTATCTGGCCCTAGTCCCAGGGCCATGCATTATACTGGATGGTTGTGGTCAAGGCTCAGACAGCCCGCAGAGATGTGCTGCACACGTGAGAACTCATGCACGGCTCACTCATCATCCTTAACACACCCTTGCATGCGGACCGGAGCTGGCTTTGCTTCTGGCCTTCTTGAGAGGACTTGGCAGGAGCTGACCCAAGGCAAAGCTGGGACGACTGAAGAGCAGAATGAGTAATGAGACACTGGACTGTCACCCAGCCAGCGAGATGAGGGCCCACAAGTCCACGCTGACATAGATAAATGAGCAAATGAATAAATGAAGGAGAAGGGACAAAGGTCCCAAGCAAGAGAGCTCCCAATGACTTATGGGGATGTGCCACCCTCAAGGAGGGCCCCCCCAGTCCCCAGGCTTGCGCGGGTCATGGTGACCTCCCCACTAAGGGCACGGAGTGGGAGTGCTGGGAGGGGGACTGAGGGCAGGGAAGCCTGGTAAAGCCCACCTCGGCCAGGGGGTCAAGGTCACCATTGCAGTGATCGGTCACGTCGATGGCAGGTGCCCTTGACCTGATGGGATGGGCAAGCACTGTGCCCCCGGGGTCTTCCTCCTGAGAACACACGATCCCCCACTGATCACGGGAAATAACCAGACCAGTCCTCACGGAGGGACGCCACATGGAACACCTGCCAGGATTCCTCACGAAAATCATCGCAAACCAGGGACGTCTGAGAAATCGTTGCAGCCCAGAGGAGCTTGGGGAGATGGGACGGCCGCATGTCACGCGATGTTCCGGATGGGAACCTGGGACGGGGGAGGGGACGTGAAGCCTGAATGAAGGGTGGCCTTCAGCCAACACCAAGGCAGTGACGCCCACAGTGATGTGAGCTGTTACCCCGCGGAGAGACAGGCAGCAGAGGCCGCTCGGACTGCTGGAACCCCTGCAGCAGAGACCATTTGCTTCCACTGTGTGAAGAAGCCTCTCCCCCCCACCAGTAGACGTTAGGATCGGACCTCCTTCCCGAGCTCCTCCAGAGGCCATGAGAGCCTGGTCCGCAGAGTCCTCTCTTTAAAGTCCAGCCGGGCCCTCCTTGGGTTTCCCTGCATCCGTGGCCACATCTGTGGCTTGGGGTTTTACTGCTGAGGCCCAGGAAGGAAGCTGGCCACCCGGGGACCTGGCCCTGGGCACCCCACCCCAGCCCTGTCCCTCCTGCAGAAAGGAGCCAGGGAGCCGTGAGTCCTGCAGGGATGCTGTGGGCATTTCCGTGAGCTTCCGGGAGCTGATGTGGGCAAAGCACCGCGGGGGGCCCTGGACGGGGTAGAGTTGGGGGCAGTGGGGCAGGGGCTTGATGTTAACCGTGTGTTTTATTACGAAGAGGTAACCCAGTGAGTCCAGACAGGGGAATGGCCAGCAGTGGCCTGGGTTTCCCAGGGAGGCTTTGCACTGGGCCATGACCCCAGAAGGGTTGTGACAAGTGGGGGGCATTGCAAAGGGGATTCTCTTGGGGGTGGGGAGGGAGGCTGGGAGGAAGGGATGCCAGGAGAGACTTCTCAGCCTGGGACCAGGCCTGGCAGACTTTGGTGATCTCTGTACCGCTGGGTGGCAGGTGTGGGTGGGCATCATGGCCACTGCTTCTGGGTCTGTGTCCCCAGCTGCCCCTGGGTCTCAGGCCCCATGAGGACCTGCACTGGGGGTGCTCCCCCACACAGAGGCTGATGGTTGGGCTGTAGGAGGACAGAGCACTCTAGGCTTGGGGACTGGGGGCCAGGAGCCCCGCCATGTATCCCATCGTCTGCAGCCACGTGGGTGGGAGCTGGGTGCATGAGGGCACGTGACTTCTAGGCAGGGGAAAGTGAGCCATTCAAAGCCTCCTGGATTCACCAGGCCGTGCCTGGGGCACACCCGGCTTCGTGCTGACCCCCGGAGTGGGCAGTCCTCGGCTGTCCCGGAGCCTGAGCAAGGAGACTGTTTAAACTTCTGCCATGTTTCTCCACCCTTGAGCGTGGATCCCGTCCCAGCCACCACTGCCAGAAACAATCAGTGATCTGCGGTTCCCTTTACGTGCACATGGGGACGGTTTCCTTCAGGGGCTCAGACATGGCCTGAAGGCTCCTGCCCCTCGGGGAACTGCAGGAAGGATCCTGGACCAGTGTGGGGCTCTGGAAGGGTTGACGCTGCAGGGAAGCCATGGCTCAGAGGAAGGCAGGGTTCATGCGGCGATGCAGGGCTGGGAGTTCCTTCAGCACTCACGGGTGGAATTGGCGCCCAGCGCAGGAGGATGGATGCTCCGAGATGTGGTCAGCAGCCCCGTTTGTGGTCTCAGCCCGATTTGGGCTGCAGATGGGGGCTTGCTCGGGCTGGGTGCCCTCCTCTGCCCCTACGTGCCCTCCTGGGTTCCCGGTGCACCCGACGCAGGCAAGAGTGCGCTCTGAGCACACGTCTAGCCCCAAGGGAGGGCTGTTTCCTTGCCGGGTCAGCTCAGGGCCCTGCCACTTGGAACAGCTGCAGCTCGCAGGGGCTCCTTCCAAGCCAGGAGGGCACCCCCTTTGCCAGACTATGATCCAAGGTAGCAGAGGGTTTCCTGAGGCTGAGGGGAGAGGAAACGAGGCGTGCCTCAGGAGTGTCTTGCTAAAATGAATCATAAACCTCATCATCCAAAGTGTTTGATGCCCATTGCATTCTGTCTATCATGTCGTTCCTTAAATAGGTGTGTGTAGGGCATGGGGCGGGGAGGTCACCCAGGGAGACTACTAAATTTGTGACTTGATAATCCAACCTTGTTCAGAAACAGGAATTACAAATCCAGATGGGATGAGAAATTGGAGCCAGAATCGGAGAATTCCTTTCATTGAATTTGCCAAAAGTAGCTTTATTTAGGAGCCTAGCAGCTAATGAATACCAACTTGCTCTTATTCTCTAGCTGGTAAAATTTTACTCAGTGGCCCTTAGGGACTGATCTTGTAATCCTATTCTGAATGACTGATTTGCGGATCCTCCAAGAAAGTGGCATCTTTTTTACGCAAGGATACTGAGGGAGGGAGGCTTTCGTTTTCGGTGAATTTGCCATTTGCTGGATTCAAGCTCCAGTCGGGGCTGAACGGCAGACCAGCTGTGCACCCTGAGGAGAGTGGGGGTCAGCCCAGAGCCCGGCCAACCTTCCGGTGAACTGGCAACCACAGGACCTTTGCTCTTGGACCCACTAGTGCTTGCAAATGGGGCCATTTGAAAGGGTCCACTCAAGGTTGGATTAACAAGCCATGGGGTCCAGTCTGGAAGTGTCAACAGGGGGCCACTCCCTTCCCTGGGTAGAGTGTCTGTGGGGCTCTACCAGCGGGGGGAGACGGGCTTCCTGGGAACCAGCATTCCTACTTGACCTACTTTCCTTTGCTTTCCCTTTCCTCCCTTCTGCCTGTCTTTGCTCTTCCGTCTGGAGGCAGTGAAAGTGGTCGGAGCACCCCCAGCCTCTCGGTGCTCTCAGACAGCAAACCTCCCCCCTGCACCTACCAGCAGGCGCCTCGCCATTTCCACGTCCCAGGTAGGCACCCAGGACGCGTGATTGGGCTTGCCACGCACAGCGCCCGATTGCACGGAATGGCTATGACTCCCAAGCCTCTCGACCACCCCCTCCCCCAATTCGGAGGGTTTGCACTTCCCCCCACTGGAGTGCGTTGGAGTTTCCCCCAAAGCCACACAAACACCAGGGAGCCACTTTGGCCCTCCTGGGAATGTGCTGGAGAGAAGGCTCTGTCTGACCGGCTGTCCACTCCAGCCGCCTCCCTCCCCCGCTCCCCTTGAATTAGGTTCTGGCTTTGGGCTGGGGCTGAGGAACACTTGGTCTGAGGCGTGGGTCCCAGGAGTCAGTCCCTGTGAGCCTCTCTGGCTGTGTGGAATCTGGTGGCTGATGGCTGCTTTGGAGAAGCAGCGGAATGGAAACCGGTGTGTTCGCTCACCCCGCTCTTCTCCTCCTCTCTCTCTTCTTTCCCAGACACTGGCGTAAAAGATAACATCTATAGGAAACCTCCTATCTACAAACAGCATGGTACAGTTGGATCTCCTCTGCTGCCGTGTTCCCTGCATGTCTGTTGCCACCCCTTTGCTCCTGGATGCTTCCTTTCGCTGTGTTCTGAGCGGGGATGGGGAGGCACCTCGGGCAGCCTGAGTGGGAAGCATAGGTTGGCAAGTGGGCTCCCAGGAGCCTCTGCGTCAGAGACCATGGCGGGCAACTCTGAGTCAGGACCGTTCCGTGTGCTCTAAAGCCGAGGCGAGCACACGTCCACGGGCTTGGGGTGGGAATTCCTCAGCGACAGCGGGTTCCCAGGGTTTCCGTAATGCCCCTTGGAGGGAGGCAGCCAGGCTGACATCAGCCGAGGTGCGGGGGGACAAGGCTTCCTGGACCCCAACGCAACCCAGCTGGGATTTTGGAAAACAGAACAAACCAGGTGTAGTCATTCATTCCCGGGTTTTAGGACTTTCTGAGGAGGGAGTGAATAGCGAGCCTGCAGTCAGAGAGTTTTGTCGCATCAGTGAGTATGGGCTGGACAGGTCTGGCGGTGAGGGGGTCTCTCAGCCCCTGGTTTCCCTCTCCAAGATGACTGCCCACCTCCGCTCCGCCCTATTGGCCTGGGACAGGGGCTCGGGTGGCAGGTGGCTGGAACTGCGGAGCAGGAGCCAGAAGGCTCCGGGTCTCCCTCTGTTTCTTGATGGAATTTCTGGGTGATTTGGGGCATGGGGCTTCACCATCCTGAGCCTCTGTTTCCTTTTCTGCAAAGTGGAACTGACCCATCTACCCTGCCCTCTTCACAGGCTGGCTATGGACCAAATGAAATAATGAACGTGGAAATAGGCTCTAATCTGTGAAGTGCTGTGCATATGATGGGGGGATGGGCAGAGGGATTCCCATCTTTAAAGTTCTTGTCTGGAGGCACCCAAAGAAAACAGCCCCCGTGCCCCGTCCACACCTGCACCACTGTTAGAAGCGACCCTATGAAAGCTTCCTGTGGCTTACTGACCCATCGGTGGTCTGATTATACAAACAGAATTTCTGGTTTTTCCTTGAGGCCAGTAGGCCCTGTGCCTTGTGCATTTCTTCCTTGTCCCAGGAAAGAAAGGAAGGGATTAAACTCTTGGGTTCCCAGAAGGCAGTGACCTTTACCATTCCCGCTCACCTGGGGAAGCTTGGAGCTCAGATGTTCTGGAGGGATCAGAGAGGGGTGGGCTGGTGAAACCCTAGGGCCCTTAGAGACTGTCCGGATTAGCCCCTTGTTGTGACAAGTGGGGAGACCGAGGCCCAGCCGAAGGAAGGAGCAGCCTCATTGAAGGCTGTCTTACCATCATGGTGGCCATGTTCACGCCTGCGTGGGAAGGTGTGTGTCCTGTGCTTGTCACAGGGGCGTTGGCTGACTTGGCTTTTTATTAACCTCAAACATGGAATTCACACACATTGTATAGGAGGGGCCTTCCTCTCAGGAAGCAGAGGAAGCAGTAAATAAGATCATGAAATTGCTTGGCAGCCTCTGAACCAGCCAGATCTAAGACAAAGAGCTTCCAGCCCCAAGTTCTTTGACGAACTAAATCGTCCCCTGGAGAGACATTTTATTTTACGTTATCAGCGTGAATCCTTGTGTTGTTGCTTTTAAACTGGATACGAAGGGCTGTCCCATCCCAAGGCAGGGGAATTCCTGTATGACTGAACGCTGAGCAACAACCCAAGCCCATTTATCGTTTCAGAAATCCAGTGTCCTGATTCTTTTAGCAAATATATTTTCCAGAGTGCCTGCTCTCTACCCAGCATCCGGCCACAGCCGGGGGGTAAACGTGACCACCACCCGTCCCTTCGGGAATGGGAATGGGTTGTGCAAGAGGCTCAGAACGTGTGTGTACTGTCCTTCCCCAGGTGTCCCCAGGGAACTCTCCAGAAATAACGTTTATGTTAGGATGTCTCTGGCCCCTGATATATTTGAGATGTCTTGATTTTACAAGATTTCCCCCATTCCAGGTAGAGCACGTCCTGTCAGAAGTGTATATGTGTGTGCACACGCACGTGTGAGCAGGCATGTGCAATCATGTATGTGTTGTGAGATCGTGCATGTGTAAGTGTGTTTGTGTGTAAGATCATGTGTGCGCACTGTGTGAGAATATGCATGAGTATGAGCATGTATGAGATCGTGTATGTGAGCGTGTAAGAGCATGTGTGTGAGCATGTGAGAGCATGTGTATGCATGTGAGATAATTCATGTGTATGAGATCATGCCTGTGTGAATATGAGTCTGTGAGAGCATGTGTGTGAGCATGTGTGCATCTGTGAGCATGTGTGTGGGTGTGTGAGCATGTGTGTGAGCACATGTGTGAGCATATGTGGGTGCGTGTGCATGTGTGAGCATGTGTGTGAGCATGTGAGTGAGCGTGAGCGTGTGTGTGAGCATGAATGTGCTTGTGCGCACACACACACACTCAGCAAAGTCACCACCCTGTTGTCTCTCGGGAGAGACTCCAGAAACTTTTACGCTGACGTCCACCTTTCTTGAGATCGTGTGGGCGAAGATGTCGCATTACTGAACCATTAACTAATTGAAGATAATACGTCCAACCAGTTTAAAAAGCATAGTGTCTAATTAATTTATTTATTTTCCAAAGCCCCATCTCAAACTCACACACAGTTCTTAATTGGCACCACTCTTTTCTGGTGCCTGCATTCTGTTCCCGTTCTGGGGACATGAGCTCCAGCGGTGAGGTGGCCTGGCCTCGTGGTGGGGCACTAGTGTGGAGGACGAGGGTGTCCTCGCCTGAGCAGCTGCTGCAAGGACACCCCTATTCTGTGCAGGCGCTCGACAGCTGCCAGCGTGTCTCCTGCTGGTCCGCTCTGGGTTCAGCACCCCTGAGGATGAGGAGCCCAAGGCTGGGGCCGAGAAGTAGCCGCTCTGGGCTCCACTGGGGCTCGTCCACCCGACCCCCAGCCCCTGACCCTTCCGCTCTCGCTGTACAGCATTTAGGGCCCAACGCTATGCCTTGTACTATATTAGTTCCAGTCTGCTTATTTATGATTTAATGGCTTTTTGAAAAAGTAGTAAGAAAAAAAAGGAAGAAAGGAAGCAAGAGGAAGTGAATGGAAAATTGAAAACAGTGAGGGGCAGGACAGGACGGGAGCGGAAGAGCCCTTTCCTGCATAGTCAGGGGCAGACATGGGATAGGCAGGGAGCGGCGGGACGCAGAGTTCACATGGAACTGGGGTATGATGGTGTTTCTGAGCCGTGTGCAGGTGCTCACGGCGGGGGCCCCCTGACGTTGGTGAAGCAGGTGCGGCTCCCGCCACGGCCGCTCCCTGTCTCCTCCCTGTGAGAGTGGGTTCGAGACTGCCTTGCCATCAGGTTTTGTAGGAGTTGGCTGAGGCCCCACTGATGTGGGGGCGCAGAGCAGGAACATGCCAGTAGTAGGTCCCCTCAACAGAGGGATGCTATGCTAGGTTCAGACTGCTCGAAAGGGATTCCAGGGAAAACCAGAACGCCTCCCCCCACACCAGCCAGAAAGTTGTGTCCGGATGCAGGGACAGGGCTGTAGCTGTGTCCTTGGTAAGGAAGCTTGGCAGCAACGGCCATGGGAGTGGATGCCAGGGCCCCGGAGGACAGAGAGGGCACCTCAGCCCTGCACCTGCATCCGCCTGCTAGCATAGGGGTGCTCTCTCCGTCCTCCCCTGCAAATTCATCAGTACATGCTCCCTGATGTAAGATGGGAAGCAGTCACCTCTCACAGGACTCTCTGGGATTCCTCCGTGGTGGGGTATAGTCTCATCTTGGTTTTGGGGTCCTGTCTTGGGACGGGAGGAAAGGAGAAGGCAGGTGGGTTTTGGGTCCAGAAAGAACATCAGAGGCCAGCCAATCTCCTGGGGATGCCCCGAAAAGAGGTCCCCTGGGGCTCTCCCTGAAGGGCCCCTCATGGCAAATACATTCCAGGCTTGGAGGCACAGCCTTGTTTGCTGGAACAGACATACTCAGGCCAGTTTCCTGGGTCGTCCTGAATCGATCTGTCTTCTCCCTACTCTCTGAAATGCCAGGCTGCCAGCTTGCCTCAAGGCTGTTCTCTGTTCATTCCTCGTTTTTCAGACCTGGGTGCCCCAGTGTGTTACAGCATCTACACACATTACCCCGCGGGAGCCTCGCAACTCAGAGCGGGGTCGGGTGGTGGGCGTCATTTGCCCATTTTACAGATCGGGAAACTGAGGCTCAGAGCTGTTCAGGAGGCAGGCTGCAAATAATACCAAGTGCCGAATGCCTGTATTTTCCTACCCCTGCTCCCACGTCTGGGCATCTGTCGCGTGTGCCATGGGCTGGCATGTTTGGTCTTTGGAGAGCCCTTGGTGATTGTGGGAAGAACATTTGCAGAGGAAACATGCTCAATCCTGATGGGATAGCTTCCTCATCAGGTGGGGGGGGCATTTCTTGAGCCCCGAGGTCTCTCTGCCACCATGAGTGTCTGACCCAACTGGTCACCCACAGCTGCGTGAAGTGCTCAAACCCAGGGTAGCCTCTGGGCCCTGTGACCCAGAGGGATGGGATTTCATATCCCAAAGAGCCCTTTGCTGTCTTCATATTTGTAAATTACCCCCACTGTAGTGGTCCATTTGGGGGCCACTGAGGGCTCCTCAGGGGTGCGCCCACTGACTCCCACTGGCGCTCCGAGCCTGAGAGGCTCCTCTGGGTTGGACAGTGGCAGTGCTCTGGTGCTCCAAGTCCCGCTGGCCTGATCGTCCCCAGAGCTTGCTGGGCGGCCGCCAAGGGTCACAGTGAACGTATAGCCAGATGCTCAGGGCTCTGCTGCCTGGCGACCGCCATTGTCTGTGCGACGGGTGAGCCCTAGGCAGTGGGCACGCATCCGTCCTGCCCCTGCCTCTGTCCATGACGCCCCTTGCGCAGGCTCCCTGTAATTTTGCCTCTGCCCGTGGAGAGAGCAGGGATTTTATTTTCGCACTGGAAAAATCATGGTCTCTCCTGGAAGAAGGAGAAACGGCCATCGGGAGTAACAGAATGTCCACGTATCCAGAACGCTCTTCAACTGTGACCTTATCTTGTCAAGGTCCTGTAGCCCAATCCCCAATTTCCAAGCTCTCGGGCCTGATGTCAGTCTTGTCCTTGGTGGTGCACAAGGCAGGGTGTTCCAAAAGGCTCGAAGGTCCAAGCCCTCCACAGGCTGCAGGTAAGAAGCCCACCCCTGGCGTGTCCTTACCGTGCCCTCAGTCTCTGTGGTGGGTGGGGAAGGGGCCCGGGGTCTTCCTTCCATTGTTCCATGCACGGGGTCCGTGGCTTCGTATGGGAAGTCCTCACACCGGCGCTGAGTGCCGTCATATGCCCCTCGTGTGATGGGCTTGATCGTACTGGCTTGGGGATAACGTCAGCCCCTCCGGGTGACCACCCCACCCCCGCCACCAAAAAAAAAATGCCAGTGGAGACTATAAAAGTCGGACTTCTCGGGCCCAGATAGCGTTCTTGGTGGGCACAGCGTGGCAAAGTGAGTTTTCGCTCCTTCCAGTCCCTGAGGTCACCTCTGGCTATAGATTGTATCTCCTTTCTATCTCTTCATGGACTTTCTCAGTGGCAGAGCTCACTGACCGTTCTGTTTTGTGGGCAGCAGGCAGTGAGGGGGGCAAACGGGGGCTCCATTGGAGACAGAGCACCTGGGTTCATAGGTCAGCCTCTGCCAGCCCCCCGTGCATGGCCTTCAGCAAGTCCTGTCATGTCTCTGAGCCTCAGTCTCCCGATCTGAGAACGGGGTGGTGTGGGGATCAGCGGGGGTGCACCCAGCTGAGCCGGACCCAGCAGGCACTGGGGACCAAGCCCTCCTGACCCTTTGGAGTTCGACTAGAAGAGTAGAGCATGTGTTCTTAAAAATCCCAAGCTCCTAAACACATGGTGTAATCTCGGGGCGGGGTTGGGGGGGGCTGGCGTTTTACACACCTGCTCTCGGTTTGAAGACCCGTCCTGAGGGAGGGTGCATGGCCACCGCCTGTGGGGCTCCCGTGGGATGCTTCCCTGGCGCTTCCCGCTCCCTGGTCCTTCAAAAGCTCCTGTCCTGTTGACCTTGGCTTGATTCCTTTCTGTTTCTGAGCACGAAGGGAAGCGGGAACCGTGACGGGCAATGCCCAGGGAGCAGGTGTATCTCCTTGACAGGCCGCCTCTTCTCTTCCAGCCGCCAGGCGACCGGATGGCGAGGATGGAATCTTCGAGCAGGATAACAGGAAGGTAAATTCGGGGGCAGGTCTGGTGGAACACAGCCTCGCCCAGAGGCAGGCTGGTTCTGGGGAGGGTTCCCCAGCCGAAAGTTCAGGCTCCCCAGCTTGCATTCTGTTCTGGAGGGGCCCCACGGGGTCCACGCGCCGGGACCAGATTTCAGAGGTGGCCCCCCCAGCCGCCTCCTCCCACTGTCCTCCTTCCGTGCCCCTGTAACCCAGTTCTGGCTCTATCACGGATGCATGTCTGAAAAGAAAGGAGAATTAGTCCAAGGGCATTCCGGGGGCATCTGGGGTGCTGGCTTGAGAACAGGCTGGACAGAGGTTCCCAGTAAAGGGTCTGAAGGTCAAGAGTGAGGCCCTGGGGCTGGGCGGCTCTGCTGGAAAAGCAGCCGGAGGCAGTGCAGAGGCATGGGTGTACCTCTATGGGAGGGGTTTGGCCCCAGAGTCTCCCCATCCTGGCTCCAGGGAGGGCAAGGGCCCCTGGCTTGTCTTAAAGGGAGGGAGGTGTGTGTGGCTCCCCCATGTGCCCCCAGGAGAAGCCCTTTGGGCCCCTGAGCTCTCTGACCCCATTTCCTTGTCTGTAACGCGGTCAGTCCCACTGCCGATGGCCTCAGCATTCACGTGGCTTTTTCCTCCCTCCGCAGAAGACCAGCTGGCTGATTCTCAAGGGGGATGCAGACACTAGGACTAACTCTCCAGACCTAGACAGCCAGTCTTTGTCCCACAGTAGCGGGACCGATAGAGACCCTCTCCAGACAATGCAAGGGGACAACTTTTACTCACGTGAGTGGTTCTTCTGAGCAAGGAGCTGTAACTGGAGTGTGAGAGGCCTCGCAGTAAAGGGGGCCCACAGGTTGGAACCCATCCCCCAGACCTGAGCCTTGCTCATTAAGAAAGCTAAGGAACAAACCAGGTAGGAGAGCAGACCCCCTTTCTGAGTGAGTTCCCCCTGGACATGGTTAGCTCACATGTCGCCCATGGACGTGTCTCCTGGAACACTCCAGAGCTGGAGACAGTCCAGAAAGCTGAATGGGGCTCCTGGGGTCTATTGCAAAGGAGGCGTCCCAGGCTGCCGGGCTGGAAAGTGGGGGCCCGTTTCCCTCCAGAGCAGACGTAAGCATGGTCTAGGCGGGTGAGTCCAGACTGGGAGTCGACAACAGGCACAGCCTCCTGGCACTCCGCCTGAGCAAGGCACCAAGGAACGGGGACACCCCGTCTGCAGGGAGTATGGGACATGTGACCGCTGCCGGACTCTGGGGGTTGGGAGGGCTAAATGAGGAGGGGTTTTCAGATGGAGGGCTACGCTCTACATAGGGTCCTAGAATTGTATGCTGGAGGTGAAGGGCACAGCCGGCTGCGGTGTGATGCCCTCAGGAGATCCGGACGGCGTGTCTGGGTCCCAGCAGGTGGTTTCCTGTGGGCACGCATGAGGCTGAGCCGGGACACAGAGGGCAGATGCGGATGTGAGGAGGCAGAGCGCAGGGGCTGACATGGCTGTGAGATGGGCCCGAGCGCGGATCTGGGCTCGCCCCTGACGGGCTGTGGGACCCTGGGCTGTGACCCTCCGGTGGGCCTCCTTTCCCACCTGTCTGCCTGGCCAGGTCAGTAGAGACCAAAGGAGGTGACACGTGTGGGCGCTCTGCCCCGCCCATAGTAGATGCTCAGCAAACAGACTGTCATTGCCATTCCTATCCTCATGACTCCGAAGTGTGACCTGTCTTACACATGCAAGTGTTCTGTGGGAAGAGGGAAGGGCGGCCTGGGTGCTGCCATTTGTTGAAGAAGAGCTTGAAGCCAAACGAAGGTGCCTTGTTTTGTGTGATCTTTGCGAGCAGACATCGGGAGCCCCATGACTCTGGCCCCTCCAAGGGTGCAGCGCTCTAGATGGGGACTCTCCGGGCCGGTGTCCGGGTGGGTGCCACCCCAGGAAGGCCACGTCAGAGCAGTCCCCCAGAGCGACTCGTCCAAGGTTGTGGCGAGCACGTCTTGCCAGGGCAGGTGTCAGGGGGGACACATCGGGCTGTCCGTCCCACCTGCAGGCAGGTCACAGCGCGGACCAGCCCAGCAGCAGCCATCTGGCCCCGGGATCTTCTCTGCTCCCAGGCACCCACGGCCCTGGGCACTACAGGACTTGATCGTGGGCCTTGCTGCTCCATGGTCTCTTTCCCGATGGCAGTGGCTTTGGAAGGTGGTGGGCTCCTGTTGCGCCAGCCCCCCCAGCACCTGCACAGCCCCCCGCACCTGGGGTGTCATCCTGTTACCCATGAGGCCCAGGAGCTCTCAGGAAGTGAGTGTCTGGGGACCTCAGGGTGGACTTTTATGGCTTCCCGTCCTCCCCTTGTGGGGTGGTGCTCAGACTCCCACCTCCCACTGACCCAGGGTTCCCCACTCATGTCCACAGCCCATCTGTAGGAGGGAGCTACCACATGGTGAAAAGCCTGGCCAGCCCCCTCTCCCCATGCTGCTGACCTGCCCTGTCCCCGTGCACAGTCTCCTCGCCCGCATGTGCTGGGATCAGGGGCCCCCAGGTCGTCCCAGGAGCCCTGTAGTTGGGAGACCCCCCACGAGGCCCGCAGGCTGTGCACATACCATTCTGACTGGCCAGTCACACACCTGCAAGGTCTTGCTTCAGCTCCGTCCCCTTGCCCTCACTATCATTCCCCCGTCACTGGCAGCACAGCAACCACAGGTCGGGGTCCCAGTGCTTCTCACCAGGGCGCATGGGCTGGCAGGAAGCACCTCGCCTGTGCTAAAATCCATGCTCTAACCGGGGAGACCCCTCCACAGTACAAATAACGCACATGTGTGCGTGTGCATGGCCTTCCCCTTCATGGACACTCGCTTAGGGCAATTATGACAGCACTGTCCTTCTCCACTTTCCACGGCATTCTGATGCCAGTTCTGCTGAGCGGGGAACCCAGCACGCATCGCTGCAGCCATGCCTTCACCTCTACCCCGAAGACCTTGCCTGCTTTCCGATGGGCATGGGAACAGCAGCCGACACGTGGGCTACTGGTCCTGCCTCCATCACGCATGCCTTGCCACGTGCTCGCCTGCTGAGAACTTGGGGCGAGAAGGGCAGCAGCATTCCCCAATGGGGGGCTGCGTACCCTCTCTCCTCTTTTCTCAGGGTTCCCTCCCCTCTAGTGAGCCCAGGGACACCAGTTCCATTCGGAGACAAGCGTCACTGAGCAGGGCACTTGCACGCGGCAAGGCACGCCCGCACCCGCGTCCCTGGGGCCACCCATCTGTTGCGCGCCCCAGGAAGGTAGGACTGCAACTCTCAACACAGTGGACGCTCAGTAAATGTTTGTTGAGTTGAGATGCGCTACATTCAACGGGTATTTACTGAGCCCCCACTCTGTGCCAGACGCTGAGTGGGGCGCCGAAACGACCAGAGCAGCCCCTGCCCCCGGAGAAGCGTGCAGGGAGCTGAGCGAGGCAGAGACGCCAACGGGAGCGAGCACCGCGCACCACCCACCCCCCGAACCTCCCCCCAGAGCCTCAGTGGGCTGATGGGACCAAGACACGGCTCACCCCATTCGCCACCCCATCGGCACATCTCACCCGGGACTGCGTTCACCCTTCACTCGCTCATCCATCTCACCCCCAGACGTTTACTGAGCACCTGCTACGTGCTGGACAAAGGGCTAGGCAGAGAGGCAGGTGTGAGTGTGGTCCAGTCCCCGCTCCCCAGTGGAGAAGCAGGTGCTCGGGCGGCAGTGACAAGCCAGTGTGACGCCCTTCTTTCTGGCCCACTGCTGCCTCTGCCTCCGAAGAGGGTCTCCCAGAAAAACACGTCGTGTTATAGACGACCATACTCCTCCCTCATCCTACACCTCGTGCCTTATCAGGGCTGAATGCATAACGGACTGTGTTCCCAACTGGCCTGGTTTCTGCACAGGGAAGGGCTGACATTGGGATTTTGTTATGCAAAGGGGATCTTGAGCCTTTCAGGAGGAGATTCACTGTCCCCAGAAGAACACAAGGGGACGTAGGTCCCCGCCCCCTTAAGACAAAGGCCCGGCTGGCGGGGGACCCCGTCCAGAGGACTCAGTGATCCCCTAGAAAAAGCCCGGGGCTTCTGAAGATGCAGGCCCTTCCTCAGGCACCAGAACAGGAGAGGAATGGAGGAGGGGGTTGAGTGGGGAGAGCTCTGCTTTGGAAACTGAGGCAGCCAGATGGTGGTCCCATAGCTTTGGCTTTTGTGTCTCCTTCTGTGTGTCCCTCCCGTGGAGTCCTGTGTCTGATGGGACATGCTTGTTTTCACCTGCTGCTCGTCACTGCCAGGGGCCTGGCTTGGGGCTGGGCTCAGGGTCACGGCCACGGCTCCCTCCCAGGGCTCGCTGGGCATGAAGCTTGGTCAGAAATGGCCTGTTCCCTGTCATTCCCCTGGAGTGGTGGCAAAATTGTTCCCGCATTTCCTTGTCCACGAGTGAAAGAACGAGACGCCGAGATTTGCTGTGTGCCAATCTCTGAGATTAGCCTGTGGGCAGCCGGACGTCTGGTGGGTAGGTCTCCCCGCGGCCTCGAGGGCTAGAATCCACCAGTGGCAGGACTGGAGAAGCCCGTCAGTGCCTTCTCCTTCTCGACAGGCAGGACAAGGCCTAACCCTCAGCAGATACTTTCCAAGCGTCTTCAGTGTTATGGCACGCGGCGGGTGTTGGGGATCGTGCCAAGGACGCCGTCCCCTGCCTCATGGGCCTGTGTGCTAGCAGGACGGGGGCTGAAACCAGAACAAAGTTAGGGAGTACACATCAGTGCCCCACAGGTGAGGAGGTCAGGAGGTGCTGGGGGCAGTTTTCAGTATAGTCGGGTGAGGAAGACTGAGCAAGACTCGACGGGGGCATAGGCTCGAACACTGAGTCTGCTCGGGGGAAGCCTGGTGGGCTTGAGGGCCGGCACTGGGGCCTGTGCGGTAGGGGTGAAGGCAGCGGTGCGCACAGGACTGGGTCGCCTGAGGAGGACTCCAGCCTGGCATCCAAGTGGTGACGTGGCCGCAGAGGGATCTCTGCAGAGCCCCGACCTCGGCTGATGCAGGTTTCAACAGGCCTGAGTAGGGACACGAAAGACCATGGGAGACGATTGCCATCAGCCAGGTTGGGGGACAGTGTCCTGGGAGGGTGTCCTAGAGAGGTGTCCAAGGGGGAGGTATCTTAAAAGGATGTCCCAACAGGGTGTCCCTGGGGAGAGTGTCCTATGAGGAGGGTGTCCCGAGGGGTTGCTCTGGTAGGGGGCACCCTGGGGGGCTGCTAGGGGGAGGTGTCCCCAGGAGATGTTCTAAACAGCACGAACAGCATGTCCAAGCATGTGCCAAGGCAAGAAGCAGGGTGGCCACTCGGGCAACAGGAAGGCAAAGGGTGGCAGAAGAGGGACTAGCCAGGACCCAGCTGGTCTGTGGACAGTGCTAGGAAGCTGTTCTGTCTGCCGGGAATGGGTCAGTGGTGAGCAGGCAGATGAGACGGACTGTTTTTCATATTTAAAACAAAGACAGGCAGCTTCACAGAGGATCGATGGGAGGCTGTTGGGCCAAGCACAAGGGATTGGGGTGTCCCCATAAGCAGCAGGGGCCCCCTGAGGGGTCTGAATGGCAAGACCACATGTGAGCCATTAGGGGTGCATGGTGGGGACAGAATCAGGAATGACACGGGCTATTTCTGGCTCAGGTAGATGGAGGCACCTTTATTCAGAGGTAAGGAAAGAATAGGGTGGTTCTCCACGTGAAGTCAGGAGACTGGACGTCCGGCCGAGATGCCCAGAGCTGGATGGATGGACGGGAAGCAGAGTCCCTGCAGGTCCTCAGCTACCAGATGCAAGTGGGTAACCTTTGAACTCGGGACTTTCTTCCTGATAAACATGATCCTGAGCTTGTGTTACTTTCTGCAAAGTGAGGCCCAAAGAAGGTGCGATTCTCCAGGTCCATTCCCAGCTCACTCTTAGTCCTCTTCTCCCCCATTTCCTGTCTCTGCCAAATGCTGCAGGAGAGGGGAGATCGAGAGTGAGCAGGTGGGGGAGGTGCTGTGTCATGTTGGGGCAGGAAGGGTCCCAGAGGATCTGCAGGGGATGGAGAGAGTCAGGGCTAGGGGAAAGGGTCAGGGTTGGGGGGCACCCTGGAATTCATCAGGTAGTTAGGTCACCTGGTGCACAGACTCATGGGTAGGGCATGGCCAGCCAGGTCATTCTGCAAGGCCGTGGTCTCCCACTGGATGGACAGACTGCTCTCTGCCCCTGCTCCTGGCCAGCTCATGGAGAGAGCAGTGAGCACTCCAGCTATCAGGGACAGGACCCTGGCCCAGATAACAGTGTTGGCCTCTCATGGGAGAGACCACCCCCGGCTGCGAAAGTGGGGCATCCTTGGGCAAAGCCTACTGCCATTTGATGGGGGAAGTTTAGCAAAATTCTCTGTGCCCCTGTTTCCAGCAGGCTTATCCTCTGGGACTGGACAGGGTGTGGCCTCTGATTTGTGGGCAGGGACCCAAGCCACAGGTGATGCAGTGTTTGGGGAAAGGAGCCAATGTTTGAGGCCCACCCACCCCCGTTCCCCTCCAAATTTGTGTTGGGGTCTTGAGACACCCACCCAAGTGGAAGCTCTCTCTATTCCCTCAACCCAGGCCAGGGGCTCTTTATAACCCTGTGTCCTTTCTTCCCTGTGGACTGTTAGCCCCTAGGGAGTGGGGTGCTGTGAGGATGTCCCTGGGCTTCCCTCACTTGCATGGGGCAGCTTCTCAGTGAGTGCTCCACAGAGCACTGGGTGGACCTGGGCCTTCCCAGAGCAGCGCCGTCCTCCCTCAGTGGGACGCGGCATTGCTCCTGGTGGGGTGGAGGGGATGACAGTGGCCACTGCTGACACAGACAGCGACAGTCTCCTCTAGATCACAGGATGGGCCAGCAGAGGGTGCTAGATCTGGGTGCTGGTCCATGGACACTTGAATCCCAGCTTGTCACTTGCTGTGTGACTTTGGGCATAAGAGCAAACTTGTCTGTTTAAAATGGCCTCATCTGTAAAAACGGGGATGATCCCGTCATGCTGGCAGGAAGCATCAGGGTGTTGGGGCACACCTGTGAGCCCTCAGGCATCCTATCACCTGAGCCTCGGGGATGTCATGGCAACGCATGGTCAAGACCACAAGCCTAGCTGCAGTGTGCCCGTCTTGCTTGTTTCTGGAAGCCTGGAGCTTGGGTAATCCTCGGGTCTCCTGCTCATAGTCACTCGGAACTGAAGGCCGTTCCAGCCCCCTCCTGGACCCAAACCCCCGCAGAGCCATGTGGCTGCCACATTCTATATCTGGGTATTGGTGGAAGATGTGCCCAGGGAAGGGCCTTCCTGCTCAGTTCTGCACAGGCCTCCCCAGAGATGGTGATGAGCTGGTTGTTTCAAGCTGTATCTGAGCCTCTCCTTGCACGTCCAGCAGACCCACTGACCTCTGGCCAGCCAGCCCAGAAGAACTACAGACCCCAGGAGACTCTGTGCAGAATGCTGAGTGCAAGGCTGCCACAAGTGGGCTTCCGAGAGGAGGTGGAAAGGGAGTCTGTTTGCACTGAGTACGGACATGAGGATGGCTAGTGTTCAGTGCTTACGGGGCCGATGAGACTCAAAATTCCCCAGCTGCTGCCCGTCCCAGGTCCGACAGACCTGCCTTCTCTCTTGTGCACACACACAGCACACACTCCCACAGCTACCTGCTGCCATCTGGCCCACAGATGCGTAGAAGACACCCACACCTGCAGACCCACACAGGCACAGAGCCACTGGTGCAGACAGGATCACTGGTTCGTGAAGCCAGAAGTCCAAGGCTCTCATTTTATCCTCTGCGGGAGCACGCATTGACCTTGTAGGGGTCGTTATTCTCACGGGCCCTCAGCTTCCTTACCTATAAGAGGAGGTCCCATGGAATGCACAGGCCTAAGAGGGCCAGAGAAAGTCTCTGAATGTGTAAAGGGACTTTTTAAGCCAGTGGCTCTCAGCCCTGACTGCACTGGGACCTATAAAGGTCACTGGGACCTTTAAAATCTGCTTTAAAATCTGCTGATGGCCCTCCCAGCCCCAGAGAGGCCAAGTTTGATGGGTCAGCATGGCAGCTGGGGGGGAGGGGAAGATAGGGGAATCTCCTCTCTCCCTGCTCATCCATACTAAGTATAACCCCAACAGCCCCCCACAAAACAATACAGCAGACAAATTACAGAAATCTCAAGGGTGGAAAGAGGAAGGTGGGCTGGCTAGGGACCCCAGGACTTGAAGGAAAACACAGGGCCTGTGTCTCCCACCTCCCATGCAGCAGCTCCAGGTGGCCAGGTGACATCTTCCTCCCCAGGTTGTGTGGGCAGGTATGAAGTAGGAGGCCTGGGGCAGCCTGGAGCATGGGCCCAGTTGACTCTCCCCATGGCAGCCTGTGTCTCCCATCTCCACCTCAGAGCATAGAGCAAATGGGGAAGCACATTCCCCCCCCCACCCCGCCACGGGCCATCCCAGGAACCCCAGCTGGACTAGGCAGACCAGAAGAGCACATTTGACAAGCATTCTGAAAACCACCTTGTCCTCAGAACCACAGGCTGCAATGCACCAGGCCCAGACAGGCAGCAGCTGCTCCAATAGAAGGCTCTTCCAGGATCCAGTGTCCTCTGACATCATGTCTGGGAGATGATAGAGGACCACGCCCCACACCAAGAGCCACTTGCCAATTTGAACCTGCAAAGACAAGTGACAGATACGATGTCGACAAGAATTGGGTGTTGGGGTTCCTGGACAAGGATGTTTAGGGCAGCCACTCAGAAAATGCTTCAGCAAACAAGTACAAATTCTCTGGAAACACCTGAAAATAAAGAAAGGTAACCTCACTAAAGAAAGAGACATTACCGCCCCCCCCCAAAAAAAAGAGAATCAAGTGGAAACTATGAAACTGAAAGATAAAATAACCAAAATTAAAAATTCACTGGATGGATTCAGAAACAGCATAGCAGAATACGGCAGAGCGGTCAGCAATATCGTAGATGGAGCAGCAGAAATGACCCTGTCTGAGCAACAGAGAGAAAACATCAGGGAGAAGCTGAACAGAGCCTCAGAGATCTGGGGGGCAGCATCTGTCATGGTAGAATCCTGAGAGGAGAGAAGAGAGCAGGCTGGAAAAAGCATTCAAAGATACGACTGAACACTTGCCAATGGTGGTGGCCAGAGACCTAAACCTACAGGTTCAAGATACTTCAAGAACCCCGAGTAGGATGAATCCAAGGCAGTTCACGCCCAACCCAGTTACCACGAGAACGGCTGAAATCTGAAGACAGAGGGTGGCAGGTCTTGAGAGCTGCTGCAGCAGAAGACATATGGACTCCCCGGAGGACAAGGCCACCTGGAGACAGGGGGTTTCTCTGCAGAAGCCATGGGGCCAGAAGGAAGGGGCCTATTTCCATGTGCCAAAGGACGGTTGCTGTCAATGCAAATTCTGCACTAAGGGAGCCTATCTTGCAGGAATGAATGGGGAAATTAAGAAATTCTCAAAGGAACACTAAGCATTTTTCATGAGCAGATGTTTAAAGAATTGCAGGCGGCAGGTATCCAAGCAGAGAGACATGGTAAGAGAAGACTCTGGGCCTCGGAACAGAGAGGACATCTGAAGAGGTAAAAATGGGACAAATATCATCGACTCTTCTCCTTTCCACGAGGTTCTGAAATCCTGTCTGATGGTTGAAGCAGAATTTGTGACATTATGCGATGGGGGCTCCAGGTAGGTAGAAGAGACACCCAGGACAGTCGTCATCACAAAGTCAGGAGAATAGAGTGACCTACTGAAGTAGGGTCTCTGGGCTTTATACAAAGCGGTCAGATGCAGAGACCGCAGGGGGCAGCCTGAGCATGAGACTCTGTGACAGCGGTCTGGGTGACAGCAGCACCTCTAGGCACAGGACAGAGGTTAGGGCACTGCTCTTCTCGAGGTCCCCAACCATTGTGTCCATCAGAATGCCCTGAAGGGGTTGTAAACCACAGCTCATGGGACCCCAGCCCTGGGATTCCAAAGCAGCAGGTTGGAGGCGGGCCCTGAATTTGCCTCTCTACCCATTTCCAAGGGAGCCTGATGCTGCTGGTCAGGGATCCCACTTTGAGAACCACTGCTCCAGCATCTTGGTGGATCAGGAGCTCCTGTGTCTCAGTGGAGGGTCCCTCAGATCCTCAACCCCACAGCCTCACGTCCCCGAGCGTGCCTGGCTCTATGTGTAAATTAGGAGGGAGCCCAGGACTGTGAGTTGGGGGCCTCGTCTGGCATCCTGGGGCTGTGTGACCATGGCTGGCCCCCTGATCTGGGCCTTGATTCCCCCTCTGTCGAATGGGAGTCTTCAGTGGGGCTAGGAGGAACAGGGGCAGCACGGCAGGTCTAGCCCCTTGCCCCTCTTCTGTGTCCAGCTCCCCTGCCCCCCTCTTTTGTATGTTGGATTTCATATAAAATCTCTTTGCTAAAAGAAGTTTGAGAACCCTGACCTTGATGTAGTAAAAGGCCCTTTCAGACCCACATCCGGGACCTTCCGACAGGCCATGTAGGTGCAAACAAGCACCCAGGATAGGTTCCCCAGCTGAGGCATCACCACCAGTCTTTCCTGGGTCCACTCGTGACCAGTGCAGAGTGTCGTCTCAGACCCCAGAGTTTGTGAGGATTCCCTGAGAGGAAAGGCCTCTGGATGAGCCTCCTTGGGTCCTGGATTGGGTGGGAGGGCAGTTCTGTGCATGGTACCCACCTCAACTCTGGCCAAGGCTCAGTTCTTGGTTCCACAGATGCACATGGCCTTGTGGACACCAGGAGATAGGATATGCCACCCACTGGGCCCAGACTAGGGGCCTCACAGCTCCCATAGTGGGCACTGGCATTTGGCCCTGTGTGTTATTGCTGGAGCTGCTCAGGGTCAGCCCAGTGCTGGGAGCAAGGACCCCCGGAGCTTCCCCCAGGGAAGGGAGGTCCTGCCCCTGCAGGGGGCTCGGCTCTGCCGTGCTACCACATATCCTTCCCCTGAGCCAGAAGGCCATAGTAGAGAACCCCCGCACCACTCTCTCCAGACACATTGCAGAGGGTGACTGGGAGAGTCAGAGCCCGGGGCCCATGCAGGGCAGCCAGAGATACGAGTGGTACAGCTGGTTCAACTGTGGGATTCCCATGGTCTCAGACCCGCCCTTTTTTGTTTCAAGAGAAGCCAAACTAGGATTTTAATGTGAAATCCCCCAATGGCAAATAGCTCACGATCATTTAAAAAAATAAAACAGTTCACAGCCTTTAGTTGATGGCGGGCCTCCATTTGCTGCCCTGGCACAGGATGGCACAGCCCTTACCACCCCCCCCCACACAATGGGGAGTCCTTTCTGCTCCTGTCCCCAGGTCTCTGGGTCTGCCGGATGAGGAGCTCAGCCTGGGTGACAGGTGATGCCCAGGCCTGGGGCTGCCGGAAAACATAGGTGCCCAAGAGGGTGCCACAGGGTTCCTGGTGTCCTAGGCAGGCTCAGGGGCTTCACGCCCCTGCTGGCTGACTTCCTGGGGAAGGAGGTCGTGATGGAGGCAGGGCGTGGCCCCTCCGGCAGGGGTGGGGCCTCCATGCGTGCATGACAGGGCTATGCTGTGTCTGTTTCAGGACTCCCCTATTCCAAATCTGACCCTCCCCCAGGACACGGAAAGAATGGCTTGGACCATCGGGTAGGTACTCAACGCCTCCTTGGCTCGCGGTATACTAACCATGCCACGCCAGGAGCCTGAGCATGGTGCCCATAGCTTCTTGACCCCGCAGCAGGAAGGAGGGGCCTGGGGACCCTGCTTGCCCACTGCCTCCACCTGCTGCCCTGCCTGGGGGCTGTGCTGGCCCCTCTGCAGACCACTGTCAGACCAGAACTGGGACCCCCTCCCTTCCTCCTGTCTAACCCCGCCCCCGGCTCCCTGTGTGGGGGAGGGAGAGACAGCACCCACGCAGAGCATTCCGACCCCAAGGCCCCTTCCGAACCACGTCCTTCTTCTGTGACCCAGAGCCTAGTGAGGGGCTTCCAGGATCAGCTAGTTGGTGAGCAACATGAGACATGGATCCACTTCCTTCCTGGAGTGTATCATCCCCTCACTGCCACTGCCTCCAGCTGTCACCACAAACAGTGCCATTTTCATCTGGGACCATTGCCGTCACCGCTAATGCTGCCACTCGCGCCCATAATTTTCCTGGATCCCACACTCCATAGCTGGCTCTCTCTGGCTACTCCCAGCTAAAGGCTAGTTGGACTTCCCCATCCCGTCTTCCCAGTCTGGGATCTTGGAATGTGAGCCCAGAGAGTTTGGCACCTGAGTTGTCCCTATGGGGGGGCTGGGCAACTTTCCGTCGCTGTTCCCACAGCTTCACTAGTCCCCAGTGACGACCCCTGGGGTGGGCGGGCATGATGGTACCAGAGGTCCCCCCTATAAAACCCCAGGACACCCCTTCTCGGGCTGCCTCTCCCCTGTTTGGATGTTTGTCCAAAACTGGGGCAAGTCATTCCACCAAAGAAGGTGCTCAGAATTCAAGACACCCATGTGTTGCACAGCAGAGGTCTCGCCAATAGTGTGTAATGCCTGGACCACCACCTCCGGTCACCAGGGCATACCTCGCATCCGGGGCCCAGCCACTTCTGCATGGCTTGACTCCAGCGAAGCCCCCTTCCCACTAACCGCACTTCCCGTTCTGGAACAGGCTCACTCAGGGCTCGCATGCCGCATGCTTCTCTCAATTTTCTTCTAAGGATTTCTCCATGCTTCCTCTTCAGTGGATAGCGGGGTGGGCACGGCAAGGGCGAGGGGCAGGAGGACGTCCACAGGACCCCCACAGTACCAGGAAATGTCAACCCTTGGGCTTTAGGGTTGGGGACCTGAGGTTGGTGGGGGAGCCTTCCGGAATGTCCTCTGCACCTGGAACAGCTTTTCTGTGACTCGGGGGCCCAGGAGGGTAGCGGTGTTCTAGCCATCGAGCCAAGTCCTGGGACCGTCCCTCAATATGTGGAAGACAATTAAGGGAGGAACGCTCAACATTTCTAGCCTTGCCTCATTGGTGCCTGGGCCACACATCTTCTGGGGAGATGTCCTCCTTGGTTCATGCTGGAATGGCTTGGATCGATGCTCCCAGCACTTGCAGAAAAGGCCGCAGCCGCCACACGCACCCAGCCCCAAACGAGCTGGGAAGAGCTGATCAGACATTCCAGCATGGACGCAGGCTTCACTCCCTCTCTCAGAACTAGGGAGAGCAGGGGCTAGACAGAGCTTTATAGAGTCTAGAGCTGAGCCTCTGAGAATGTTCCTCCTGTGGCCTCAAGGGTGGGAAGCCCATGTGTCCTGCAGATGCTGGGGGGTGGTTGATAAAAGCGGGTGTGTCTTCTTGGGAAGATCGCTACCTCTTCATGTTGCTGATATGGGAAATTGGGGACGAGCACTGGCAACTTCACTTTAGGGTTCTTTTTCCCTATGAAGCTTCTTTTCCTGTTTTTTTTTCAGATGTTCTAAGACTCTTATGTAATTTTATGCCTATTTCTCAGTAGGAAGGCCAGATACTTGAGATTTTGAATGATTAGCCTTTCACGGTGCGGCCATTCTCAGCACCTGGATGTGGTCACCCGCTACTGTCTGTTGCCCACAGTCCTCACAAGCTACTTGTTAGGTTGGTTTTATTTTGTGTGTGTCTCTACTTCCAGAAAGGATTCTAGGCGGCCTGAAGGAAAAACACAAGCACACTGAGACCAGAAACCCATCAACCCCAAATCACAAAGGGGCAGAGAAGGAAGCTCTGAAAGAAATTATGTATCAGAATCCTATCAGAAACAAAAGACTATTGTATGAGCCAAACCGCTGGAGCTTAGCTCTGAGCTTCCTAGTAACCAGGGCAAAGAGGCAAACATGACCAGTGTCTAGTTCTTGTCCAATGGAAGAAGATCCATTCATGGCGGGGGCAGGGTTGGGGGAGAGGTTTCAAGTTGTTGCTTTGAGAGAGATTTGTCATAAGGGACCAGCACCCTGAGTCCCAGAGCCCATTTAATTGTCCCGCTAACCAGCCTTCCACTCATGGCGGAAGCTCTCCTCTCTGTGGAATAAATTGGACAGTAGTCACCTGTCACAGGCGCTCCCATGGGTAAGGCATCATGGCCCTCAGCATGTGTGCCCTGGTCTGTTATTAACAGAATGACCACTTGCCACCGACAGAAAAACCCTGATGGCGAATACATAGAGACTGAATTCTCCTGCTGGATGACAGATTCTAATAGCAATAGCGGGGACTCTAGTTCATGATGACACGTCATTCAGCAGGCGTAGCCTTCGTACATTTAAGCACACCCAGCAGCATGCCTGTGCTGGGACCCTCATTAAATTCAAGATGGGAGGCACTTTGAATGTGGCATTTGGAATCAGACATGTGGATCTAATGAACAACAACAACAAAAAATAGTAAAAGTCATTTGGAGCAATTGAGTAGTGCAAACAGCAAGCCATCTACTAGGTAGATGGGAAAAATCACTATCTTTTGAATCAGGTTTTCATATGCCTGTAAAGCATTTGCAAAAATGCCTGTGTACAAGGAAACCTGAATAAATTAAAGAGGTCTGGTATTTTCCAATGGTGACACTGGAAAGGACTGAGCCCCGAGTTCAAATCCCAGCTCTGCCACCAGCCCGGTGTATGTCTTCGGGAAAGCCACTTGTATTTCCTGAGTCTCTATTTCCTGGCTTTAAAAAAAGTTACCCTGACCTCTTAAGATCAGTGTGAGGACAAGTAACGGTTAAAACACGTGAAATATCCTAAGCTCTATAGCTTGGTTACTACAAGAGTAATTGTTACAAAAGCAAATCCCAACCCCTTGTTCCTTCCATGCTGGTGGCTACTAAGTGGCATATTCCAGCTTGGCAAGACAGTAACAATGAGCTCTGAATGGGCTCATTTCATTCCTACTACTAACGATTTCAGTATTGTCTTTGAGAAGCCAAAGACATGGGTTAAAACGTTTACAGTTTTGTGTATTGCTATGTGATCTTGGGCTCATTCCTTGACCTCTCTGAGCCTCATCCATAAAACCACAAGGATGACGCCCACCTCCTAGGCTCACAGCGAAACTTGTAGAACGTATCTGTAGGGGTAGTGGGCGACTAGTAAACTCCAAACCAATGGGAGAGGCAAATAATCTGTTACTTTTCAATTCTCTGGTGCCTCTGTTGAGAACCACAAGGGAATTAGCCAGTGGTGGGCCTGGTGGCACTGCCCTTGTGGGGCTCCCCTGGGTACCCCATCTGTTAAGGAATGACCACAAGGCTTCCTTGCACCAGAGAGGTCTTGGGGATCCTGGGCACTTAGAGGACCAAAGGTAGACTGCTTTTCCCCTGCTTTGGACTGATTCGGTCCCCCTCCCGTCCACCCAGAAGATGCCCTTCCCTCTCTCCTGGGAGTCTCTGTCCGGCCTCAGAGCCTGGCAGACCAGTGGACGCTCTAACTGCCTGAGGTGGTGGTGGTGACCTGAGAGTCAGTGGCCTGTGATGCAGGGCAGTGGGCACTAGGGGGAGCCTCTCTCTTTCACATCACTGACGGGCCAGGTGGTAGAGAAGGCACCTGGAGAGCAGGTTTGCCTTGCCTTAGGCGGGAACTGATTTCCAGACCAGACAGCATAGGGGTGCTTCTCAGCATCATGAGAAAATGTCTCAAAGTCTGTCCTTGCAAACTGCTAAGGAGAGTGATTCTGTGACGGTCAGGAGAGTGGATGGGAGTGAGGGTGCCTGGCCCAGGGCTGACACTACGTGAGGTGAGTGGGGCACTTGCCAAAAGGCTCCATAATCAATGTAAATCTTGTTCTAAGGCAGTGTTTTTTAAAATCCAAGTCAGTGCAAAAAATT
The DNA here is from genome assembly GCF_963455335.1 of Martes martes. NCBI lineage: Eukaryota > Metazoa > Chordata > Mammalia > Carnivora > Mustelidae > Martes > Martes martes. Next base: position 142,196,431 of record NC_137889.1, read on the forward strand.
CATGATGAACGAAACACCAAATATTTACATAGAGACCGGCTCCAATCCTCCACTGACGTGCTTGCCCGACTCACCCTCCTTGTCTCCCCTGTTTGGGTTGAAGGACTTGGGGCTTGTCCGCTGCCCGCACATTCTCTGGGATGACACCTGCTCCTTGCAGGTCACTCCTGTGCTTCAGGAACTAGTGCTGACCGTGTTTTACCAGTCGCCCTGTCCAGGGCGAGGCATGACCCAGCCCTGGGACTGCAGGGCTCCCTTGAAGCCCCCCTGCACAGGATCCCAGGGCCCATGTCAGACCCCAGAGCAGGTGCTGGGCCTGTAGGAGCCGTGTTCTTCCAGCGGCTCTGTGGACCAGGGGCCATAGCAGAGCTGGACTCGTGGTATCGTGCCAGACATAGGAGTTGGGGGTAGAGATACAGGGGCTCGGCACCTGCTTTGGGAGCCCAGACCCCCCCCTTAGTGGTGTGTGGGGTGATTTTTTTCAGGCTAGCGGAAGTTAAGAGACTTCCCGAGCTGGGTGGTGGAGTTGCATGGAAATGGCAGTCCGCTGACGACTGCTGTGAACTAGGGAGGCAGACACCTGAGACTGTGGCCCGTGTTCCTTCGGCATGTCCCCACCTGAGAGCCATCCTCTGTCACGGCCGCTCAGGTGCACAGAGCTCTGTCCGGGGGCTGTACGGACCGGCCCTCCTGGGTGCCTGGGGACCACGGGGTCTGGAGGGGAGAAGAGGCCCCCGCGGGCTGGCCTCCAGAGCAGGCTAGGCTGCACCCCTAGGGGGCCATGGGGCACAGGGAGGAGGCTCGGAAGGCGGGCAGAAGAGCTGGGCCAGGCAGGGTCTGTGCTGGCCTGGAAGGCAAGGGGGAGGCGTGCGAGCAAATCCACCAAGGGTGTCCCAGCATGGCCCTTCCAGAGCTGAGGCACCAGGGACTCTGGGGAGCCCACCGTCCTCCCACCCAGGCCAGGCAGCACCAAGGCACGACCACCCGCCCCAGCAACCTGCCTCCTGCCGCCTTCTCTCTTTCTCTTCCAGAATGCCAATCTGGCCCCTGGTGGAGCAGACCTGGATGCCAGCTGGGGCACTCGAGGTACAAGATGCGGGGACCCCTGTGGGTCTCTGGCTGGGCAGGGGTCTCTTACACATTCCCACAATCTCGTTCTGAGATGGGCCCCTCTGGGACCACCTGGCAAAGGCTCTGAGCATCGCGCAGTAGGGGGAAATGGGGGCACTCGTTACCCCTTGGGGAGCTGGTTACTTCCATTCTTATGTTACATAACGTGCTCCCTTCCCTCCTCCTCATCCTTGAGGACAGCTGACCCTGTCCCGATCTGTGGGTCACTCCGGTCACCAGGGGAGAGAGCTGTGTGTCAGAATCGCCGTCCTGTACCAGGACTGAGGCCAACCCCATCACCCACCATTACATTCTGTGGTAATAAGGGGGAAAGCATCACAACAGAATGCCTCTGGGGCCTGAGTCAAATGAATTCAGGTCCCAGACTGCCTCCCACTCCTCCCGGCTGTGTGGGGCTCCCGGGCTTCGAACCAGGAAGGTTGCTTGCCAGAAGCTGGTGCTCCTGGTGTGACCCCGGCTGCCTGGCAGGAGCCTGGCTGGGCTTTGCTGGTTCTGAGCCCCTCCTGGGTGGGGTGCTCACTCGCCCCTGTCACCCCGCATGGCGGGAGCGTGCACTCATAGGCTGCTGGCTCACGCTCGGCCTCGCAGCCAGCCCCCTGCACGTGGCTTAGAGCTGGCACATCTGGGTGTTGTGTGGGGCCCGCTGGGAAATTCAGGGACTGGCCCATGTCGCCCACGCCCCTTGTCAGGGTCCCCCTCCCAAGACCAGCTTGCGGCCCATGTCCTAGGGTTCTGCTTTCTGTGGGTTCTACATGCTCACAGAGGCCCTCTGACCCATACAAGTCTATTTTCTGACACGGCGATTTTAGTCTGGCAGAAAAACCTTTTAAAAAGCGAGGGTGGGGGACTCAGGAATATAAAGGAGGAGCTACAGGGTCAAGAAGGTAAGAGAGTAAGAGGCCAAGGGGTCAGACCCTGCGCGACTGTCCATCTCTGCAATGCCCCCAAAACCACCCTGGAAGGTCGGCTCCTCAGGTGGGTAAACCGAGGCAGGCCGCGTTCTCAGGGCGGCCCGGAATCCAGGAAGACATTATCGTGCCCGAGAAACATGGTGCTGCATCCGGCTCCCAGTCTGGCCTCCAACCTCCTGACCATGCCTGCTGCTCCCCGGTTCCTTCCACAGAATCTGCCCCTCGAGGACTAGCGACCCAGTGCAGGGGGTGGGGGGTGGTGTCCCCAGGACGGGACTGCTTACTCCGCTGGACCGCATTCCTGCACTTTCTAAACCACCACGCGTGGCTTCTGCTCTGTCTCTTACAGAATACAAGGTAAGAGGGGCCGCCCGCTGCCGCACCGACCTGTTCCCGCCACCACACAGCTGCCCAGGTTAAAAGTTCCTTTTGTTGTGGTTTCCTATGAAATGTGTGTGTCTGATGCCGGTGCAAGTATGTACTCTCCGTTGGCCTTCGGCTCCGCCCTTTGGTCCCGGCCCACGCCTGCTGCCTGGGGTGAACCTGCAGCTTCCTCTCCCCACAGATCTATCCTTATGATGCTCTCATTGTCACCAACCGAATTCGTGTCAAACTGCCCAAGGACGTGGACCGGACCCGGCTGGAGGTAGGAGGGCATCTCCAGAGGTGGGAGATGCGCATTCAGGCCTTGGGGGGGGGGTGGTTCCTCCGAACGCATCTGTCCCCAGCATCAGCGCTGAACACCCCCCAGTGCTCCCGCGGTGGGGGTGGCGTGAGGCCCACGGTGGGCTCGGAGCCAACACCCCGAGCTATTTCAAGGGCCTGAGAACTAGGGAGTGTGCCCCAACACAGACGGCTTTGCCGAGGGCTCTAACTGTGTGCTTCTGGCCAAGAAAGGCTTCATGACAATGCTGAGTCGGTGGTGCTGGTTTTTCCCCTGGGAACTGACACTGAGAAGATGGTCACGATCTGTGGCCTCTCGTTTGGCCACGTTCACACCAATCAAGAATAATAAGCTCATCTTTGAGTAGAGGCTTAGAAGGCCCAGAGGGTGTCAGCTCAGAGGAGATATTGGGATGATATTTGTTGACTGAAAGGACTTTGCCGAGCATGTGCAATGAGCCGCGGTCCCCGGGGGCTGACGTGCAGGACTTAGTCCCCCCGTTGTCGTCCTACTGGATAATCACTGTCCATGCACTGAATCTCCCCTCCCGAGCCATGTCAGCCACCATTTTGCTGGGCAGTGCGGGGTCTGGAGGCTCCTGGGGACCCAGGGCTGCCCCTGCCCCCGCCCCCATCGTGCCCCAGGGCTGGGTCCCCGGGGGGGAACGGGGAACATCTGAGGCGAAGTGTGCGTCCAGCCAGGGCAGGAGTCGCCAGACCGCCCTCCTGGGAGGGAGTCGTAGGAGGGGCGCCCAGCCAGAGCGGGAGGGCTGCCAGAAAAAGTCGGGAGGCCAGGCACATCTGTATGGGACTGCCACCTAAGAGGGGATGGCTGGCAGCCCCGGCGGGGAGCACTGGGGGAGCGGGGGGCACGTCCGCCGCTCAGCAAGAAACACAGGGCTGGCCTTTGAAGGAGGGATGGGACTCTTACCAGCAAAGAAGGGAGAGCAGGGAAGGGGCTTTCCAGGCCAAGGGACCCACAAGTAAAGACTTCAAGGAGCGGGGTGGGGGGCACTTGGAGGTTGTCCCCAGGCAAAAATGAAGCCTCACAGTGATGCTGGTCGGCCACCGATTTCCCCACACTATCTGACCTTGATGTGTGCACCTCCAGATGAACATATAGCTTCTACTGAGGGGGTCTCTGGGGTCCTCGCCCACAGCTGGGAACAGCAGCCCTCAGTGGGAGTAACGGTAGTGGGAGAGGGTCTGGGGATGCTGGTGTGGCGGCAGCCTTGTGCAGAGACACATCCATGTGGACCTTTCCTGTTGCAAGTGACCCAAAGTGACTCAAGCAAAAAGGGCCTCACCAGCTTATAGGGTTGAGGGATTCCCCGCAGGGGTGGCTCAGTCCTTCCTCAGGATCAGATTCCTTAGGGGAATCTTCAGGGTGCCTGCTTTGGGGGAGACGGGGTCCTGGGTGGCCTTGGCGTGGGGTTCAGATATGACAGTCCCTACTTGCTCTGCAGCAGACATGCTCTTTGGCTCCTGCTCAGTGGAGTCCTTGTTAATCGCGTGGTCATGTCCCCAGCCTGGAGGGTGCCTGTTTGCTGTGTGTTTTTGTTCCTTAAAGGGCCAAGCCCTGTGGGCTTGTTGCCTCATGGAGAGAGCTGAGCCCAGAACAAGATGCCCGGGTCTCCCGGGGCCTGGGGCCAGGAGCTCATTAGGACTAGCTGTTTCCCTCTTGGGACTGGGGTGCCCTTTAAATGATACCCCCTTTTCTTTTTGCTAAATATCACATAAAAGGTGCAAAATAGCGGTTAGTGCCTCTAAATACTTCCTTTGAGCAAACTCGGAGGATGGGGTCATGGGTTTAATCACACATTCTCCAAGAACACACCCAAGGGTGCGTCTCTGTATTCACTCTCCTGTCATCCCCGCCGAGCCGGAAGGCAAGCTGGAAATGTTTCCAGTGGTGGGGCACATCCCACATTCTTCTGGGCTAGAGCTGGGAGGTGAGCCAGGAATGGTCTAGGAGGGGCCGTATCCCAGCAGGACAGGAGGGCCCCTGATGTTTTTATTTCGGGGGAGAGAGCTTTATTTTTAATATAAAAACATTTTATAACTCTTGTAGAACTCCAGAAAAATGCAAAGAAGAAGGCAACATCACACGGAATTCCCCCACCAAGTTATAACTCCCGTCAGCCCCACGCTGGTGGACATGATTCCGGAGATCTCTTTTGGCACAAATACCCCAAATTGCTGAATTCCATTTATGATGAGTAGCTTCATACTGTTTATGGAATTTGATATCAGCTTTTTAAAAAAGATTTTATTTATTCATTTATTGGGGGGGGAGCGCGAGCACAAGCAAGGGAAGCAACAGAGGGAGAGGGAGAAGCAGGCTCGGTCAAGTTCTTGACTGTTGCTCCCAGAATGCTTAGCTGACTCTCTCCTTCATTTGCCGACTATGTTTCAGGCCCTGAGCTGGGTCCTGGGATGTGTGATGAGCAGACGCGGGCCTGAGCTCTGCCTTCCCAGACTCAGTCTGATGCAGGAGGCGGAATCAACCAACTGATAACCCAAATGAGTATGCGATAAGGTTCCTAAAGGGGAGGAATGTGGGCCAGCAACAGTGGGTAAAAGTTAACTGGGAGAAAGGAAGTAACTGGGTAAAAAGAAGTGTTGTGTTGGGGTGTGTGTATGTGTCCATATATGCACATGTTTAAGGTGAGGGAGGCCCACGGGAAGAAAAATTCCAGGAAGAGCAGCCAGTATGTGCAAAGGCCCTGGGGCGGGAAGCCACAGGAGCTCTTTGAGGAAGAACTTTAGGATGCTAAGGTGTCTGTACTTGAGCAGGGTCAAGGTAAGAATGGGGCCAGGTCTTGCCGGGCCAGGCCACATTAAGCAGTTTGGATTTTAGTCTTAAGGACAATGGCTTTTAATTTGAGGGACTTCCTGATCAGATTTGTAATTCAAAACAACAGCGAGGCTACACCGTGAAGCCCAGACTGGCTCTGCGGGTGCAGGGAGACTGGGAGGCAATAGAGTCATCCAGGCAAGAGATGCGGGCATCTTGGACAGTGTGGTGGAGTGCCGAGGCACGCAGTGGGTGGATTTGGGGTTTGGGCACTATTTGGGACGTCAAGGTGGCAGGACTGGGTCATGGAGCGTGCAGTGTGGCGAGGGGCAGGGACACATCTAGGGTCACTCCAGGGTGTTGGGATGGGGTGGTGGCTGTGCTGGTGGCCCCTGGGTGGAGCGGGATGTGCCGGGACCCTAACGATCATGGACATGATTCTCGGCTGGGGGAATTCAGGATGCTTAGCCTGGCAAAATGAAAGGGGCCTAATAGGAGCCCGTAGCACAGAGCCCGCAGGTATTCTGAGATGTTGGTGCCATTTGGGGGAAGAATGGCAGTCCTCCGCAGCTCTGGAAGTGTGGTCCCAGGGACGTGTGGTCAGAGGAACCATGTAGCCCCAATGGGCAGGCAGACTTCCCAGGAGACCCATCGGGGCCCCGGCTGAGTGCCATTCCTGAGATCCAGGGCTCTCTGTCCTAGAGGGTCTGGGCCCTGGCTCCTGTCCCAAGGACCTGAAGGCCTCATGCATTGGAGGCTCTCACATCCTTCCTGCATTTGGAGGTTACCCTCTGAGGGTCTGCTTCCAGGAATGGAAGGAGCCTTGACTGTCCCTGGGCAGAATCAGATATCCTGGGGCCACTCCCTGCACATTTCTGCCCAGCACTTGCCAGAAGACATCACTGTTCCGTTCACGCACCAGTGTCTTGTTGCACAAGGGTGGCATCCCAGGAAAGAGAGGGTACACTTAGAATCAGGATGTCCTGGCGGGTGTGCCCCGCTCCTCAGTCCACACCGAGGGACATTCTGCTGCGTAGGTAGGATGCTGTATCAGCCAAGCCCTCCAGAGAGACAGAGCCAGTGGGAGATAAAGAGGGGAGCACACAGACACGGACATGGCCGTATTTTCAGAAACTGGCTTGAGTAGTCGTGGGGGCAGGCAGGTCTGAAATCTGTAGGGCAGGCTGGCGTGCTGGAGACCCAGGCCCGAGCTGACACTTCGAAGCAGAATTTCTTTCCCGGGAAGCAGGCAGGTTTTGCTCTCAAGGCCTCCAGCAGATGGGATGAGCCCCCCTGCCCCGTCCCCATTACTGAGGCTAACCTTTACTAACATGAACCACATCTACAGAATGTCTTCCTAGCAGCCCCAAGATTAGTGTTTGGCCAAACAGCCGGGCACCTTGCCTGGCAAGGCTGGGACAGAAAGGGTAGTTATCCCGGGAAGCCAACGAGAGAATGGGAACAAAAGGGGCTTCTAGTCCAGCCTGGGACCTGGGGGCTGGCCCAGGGAGTCCCTGGAGGGCCCTCCAGACTTGCCATCTCCTCTCCAGGGTTTGCAAGTGCTCAGGTCTGCAGGAAGGGAGTCTTGTGGCTTCAGAACTACCCCCACCAGACCTTGAGGCTGAATGCGCTCCTGAGTTTGCCCCAGCAGTAAGAACCCAAGTCAGAATGCCACTGGAAAGGAAGGACCCTGCAGTTAAGAATGCATCCTTTGTTTAAACTCATCCAACTGGTCCAGTGAGAACCTGATAGACTGATGGCAGCAGCCGAGAGCGTGCCCAGCGCATGGGCGTGGGATGCACCAGAATCTGGCATTTCGGGGGCTCCCAGGTCCAAGGCTGAGCAGTGCTCCCAGGCCAGGCCAAGGGGCAGCGATTGCAAGGATGGAGGATGGCGAGGGAAGAGGGAACCACAGGGGCGAGTAGGGTAGGCAGACCCCATGGAGAGGGGAGGAAGTTGGGAGACAGTATGACAGGGATGGGGGGAACAGACATTTGGATTCAGGGGTACACGTGACCAACCCAGATTGTCCCTGGAGGAGGGAGGGAGGGAGACTGGGCTGAAGGGGCAGGCCCATGCCCACCCTTGTGGAGCTGGAAGCTGGATGAGGTAATCAGTAACCAGGTCAGCAGGGGCCTGATTGGCTAGGGCAACACCGGAAGGCTCCCTGGAGAAGTGGCATTTGATCTGGGACATGTAGGATGAGGAGGAGCCATTGTGGTAAGGGAGAGAAAGAGCACTGCAGGCCTTGGGGTGGCAAAGATCCTGACATGTTCTAGGGCCCCCTTGGAGCAGAGTGGTGGTGGGAGAGGTGGGCAAGGACACCTGATCGTGGTGCAGGGCCTCGAAACACCGGACAGCGCGTCATTCCACCTGGCGTAGCCTGCATCCCCTCCCTGCCACATGGACTCTGGGAGGGCTCACCGGACGGTGGGTGGAGCATTCCCAGCATTCCGCAGACACAGGCCAAGCTTCACAGATGGCGGGGGCCATTGTCATGATGATGGTGATGAGCTGGTCCTCCTGTGAAAAGCGGCCCCTCATTGGCCCAGGAGAGGCAGGCTGAGCGAGCCTGCGGCCTGAGCCCCCTACCCCAGCCCCGGGCTGCCGACATGGGTGCGTGGGTTAGCCTTGCCTCGTGGGCTGGGCGGAAGGAATGGCTGAGGGTCAGCCGGGCCCCTCCCAGGAGAACCACTGAGCTTAGAGAAGTGAGGAGCTGCTGGAAATGCCCGGCGGGGTGAAGGCCACAGGAGGTCAGGCTGGTCACAGCGTGGGGCAGAGGGGGCATGGCCCCGAGGGGCTCTCTGGCCACTGGGCCCCCTTCCAAGCTCCCTGGTCCAGACCTGCAGCTTCCTGGCTGTGTGACCTTTGGCGAGGCCCATGCCCTCTCTGAGCCAGGGTTTCCTGGGGCAATAAAAGGAGGAGAATCTCAGGATGTGAGGATGGTAGCAGGTGCAGTGAAGGCTTTCAGCTCAGCCTGACCCACGGTCCTCGGTCGGTGCAGGAGAATTATGCGGTTTGCCCCCCGAACTGGGATCCTGGCGTGGGCCTCACGGTGTCCACGGAGCTCCCTGACACTGGACACCAAGACTGTATGAGAGATGTGTTTCTACCGGGATGGGCTGCTTTACCCATGTTACCCAGAAAAAGCTGGGGATTTCTGCCACCAAAGGGATAGCTTGGATGGCCAGGCTTCGGGCTGGCAGGCCTGAGTTGGGCCCTCGTTCCATGGGAAGCTCTGGGCATCTGCTGGGCTGAGCCACACAGTGGTCTGGGAGCGCAGTGCCCTGGGCCCCCAGGCGGAGTTCCAATGTGCCCTTTGCAGGCTCTGTGACAGCGAGGCGTCCCCTGCCTGCAGCTGGGTCTGCAGCCTTGCAGAAAGGAGGTGACTGTGGGAGTGCCCTGTGCCTCGCACACCGACCACTCATGGCCCTTCTCTCCGTGGGAAGATGTATGCGCGTCGGAGGTAGGGCCGTCTCCTCAGATGAGCTCCTGCAGCAAGCAGGTGGTTGGTCCTTATGACTTACATGTTCGGGAAGCCTCCACCAAGGGCACCAGATCACAGAGTGAAGTCAGAAGTTCGTTTCCCTTAGAAAACCCCCTTCTAGCCCCAAGAGACTGGCAGAAAGATCATTAATGCTTTATAAGGCAACGAGGCTTCTGGGTCACAGGTGTCCCATCAACAGGGCCCTCCTGGGTCATCCCACAGCCTTCACAGGGACCCAACTCCCTAATTCTGCCATCAGTGACATCGCAGCGGCAGCTTGAAACCGGGGCTGGTGTGAGAATGAGGCGTGGGGACTCTGGGAGCTTGTGGCGAGGGTGCAATCAGGAGAGGCTCCCTGGAGGAGCCACGGTCCATGGCCAGGTCTGAGCAGTGAGCACTTACGTGAGTATGCCACATTGCAGAAGTGGTCTCCCCAGGAGCACTTCTTGAGAAGCCCAGTGTACTCCAGGAATGAGGCTGTGTCAGAATGAGGCCAAGCCACCCCTCTACAAAGGTGCCCCACCCTGGGCTTCCTCCCTACTCACTCAGGAAGGAGCTCGGCCATGCCTGACCTTGGCAAGCGCCTGGGGGTTGGCCTGCCCCTCCTCCTGGGGTGCCAGGGCCAGGGGAGTTGACCTGGGGCCAAAAAGCTGGCTTCGGCCCCTGGAGTGAGCTGTGCCCCATGTGTCCTACCTGCCATGGGGCACAGGGTGAAGGAAGACACCTGGGTAGACTCAGGAGACCACTTCTGCAAGGTGGCCCTACATGCTTTGCTGGGGGTCTGCTGATATACGACCCCTCCGGGCAAGTGTCATGCAGGGACCTCCTGCCCAGGAGACAGGCCCCCTGGGACTCCGGTCCTGGCTCCATCCTGGTCCAGCTATGCCTCGTGACGTGACTTGGGTTACGATTCTAGAAAATGGGAAGAAGCACATCTGGGTCTTCATGTGCTCTTTCACCTTTGGAATGTCAGCCCCTCCCGCTCACTGCTCAGACCTGGCCATGGATGGCAGCTCCTCCAGGAAGCCTCTCCTGATTGTACCCTCGCCACAAAGTCCCAGAGCCCCCAGGCCTCCTTCTCACACCAACCCCAGTTTCAAGCCCCATGACCCTGAGCAAGTTTATTTCGAATGCCTCAGCTGCTTCTCACCTAGGTGGCAGGGAGATGCATCGGGGCGAGTTCCCCTCTTTTTCCTAAGCCCACCCTGCCTTCCTGCTCGCAGTGGGCTCTTGGAGGCAGCAGGAATGTGGGACCGCATCATCAAGGTTAAGTACACATTGCCCCCGGGGTCCCCACAGGGAGCCCAAAAGGCGGGAGCCAGCCTTGAATCTCTTTCAAGGGCCGTGTCGGGCCTCCTGCCAGAGGACAGGCCAGCCACCTCCAGCAGCCCGCCTGTGTTCAGGCACTGGGCACAAGCACCACACCAGCTCCTCTGGCCCTCTGGCCTGCCCGACTCTCTCGTGCCACTGCTCCACCACATGTCCCCAGGGTACAGGTCCAGAGGGTGCGCCTTTCCGTGGCCACCGGACTTGGGCTCTGTGCAGCTTTCCGATTCATTTCCCAGGCCAGCTTGGTCCCGAGGGTGCAGGTGAGCTGCATGGGACCTGCAGGGACAGGGCTCTCTGCCCCCCGGGTTCCCACAGGACGTCTCCCAGCTGCCACGGTCCCCCTTGCCCTGGGTGGGGTGGGCCCCTAGGCTTGAGCACACTTACCCCTCGCCACTGTCCTCCTACCGCTGGGGTGCCATGCCTCCCGCTCATCCCCCTCCTGCGTATACCCAACCTGGCGACTCCCTCAAATGGCTCGGCCTGGAGGTCCCTGCCTACTCAGCAGGGCCACCTGGGGGCACCTCTCGGGTCATCCACTGAGGACAGCATGGAGAAAGTGAGACACCCTCCCCCGACGCCAGCTTCGGGCTCTGGACAGTCCCTGGATCCCCTGCACGGCTGTCTGCTCCCCCAGGGGCCTGTGATCCCCTCCCAGCCAGGCCGCTGGTCGGTGCTGAGAGCAGGGGACATGGTTTGGCTCTTGTCCTGTCCTCTTCACATCGCAGTTGCCCCACAGTGATGGGGAAGGTTGTGATTTGGTACCTAGAAGTGAGGTGCTGTTGTCTGATGACAATTCCGTGTCTCCATGGACTGGCTGTGAGCCCCATGGCATGCTGGTGTCCACGCCATGTGGATGGTTCACTTCTGTGGCACGCCAGGATCCCTTCTTGTGCTCAAGCTCAAGAGAGTGGTGGGCAGCCAGCCCCTTTCTGGCAGAGTCTCCCTTGATGGGGTGTTTGTGTGTGTGTGTGTGTGTGTGTGTGTTTCTGTGTGTGTCTATGTATCTGTGTGTGTGTGTGTGTGTGTGTGTTCTGTGTCCGTGTGTGTGTATCTATGCATCTCTGTGTCTATATGTGTCTGTGTATGTGCGCCTGGGGGTCTCTCTGTGTCTGTATGTGTGTCCACATACCTGTGTGTCCGTGTGTCCATGTGTCCGTGTGTGTTTGTGTCTGTGTGTCCATGTATCTCTGTGTCTCTGTGTGTGTCTGTGCGTCTCTGTGTCTGTGTGTGTGTGCCTGAGTGTCTCTGTGTCTCTGTGTATGTGTGTGTGTATCTGTGTGTCCGTGTGTCTGTGTGTGTGTCCGTGTGTCCGTGTGTGCGTGCACATGAATGCACTGAGTATTCCGGGTCCCGATTCAACCAGGAGGCCCTTCGGTGACTCACAGGAGACCGAGTGAGGTCCTGCATTCCCTCCTCCGGATCATGCCGACATCCGGCTCTAAAACCCGCTGCCTGCCGCACGGATCTAGGGACTTTTGTGAAACCACGAACAGTCGGCATGGGTGTCTGTGCTTTTCCTAGTTCACCAAATGTTTTCACCTCTGTTTCTCTCCGGACCATCACAACCCTTAGGATGAGTAGTTTTGTTTTAAAGTCAAGGAAACCGCATGGGTGGGAGCGACAAGAATTGTTCCCTTTCATTGTAAAATTCCTGTCACATTCATCCCGTGTGCAGCCACCTCCTCAATCAAGTTCTGGAATGTTTTCATCCCCCTGAAAGGAAATGCTGTCCCGTAGAGCATTCTCCCCCCATTCACGTCCATCCCCAGCCCCTGGCAGCCGCTTCTCCGTTCTTGGTCCCTGTGGATTGCCCCTTCCTGAAGCTTCGCAGAAACAGAACAACACACTCTGGGGCCCTTTGGGTCCAGCCTCCTTCCCCGGCCCTCCTGACGCATGTCTTAACTGTGTTGCCCTGTGCGTCAGGCCTTCACGGCTTCTCGTGGATGGAATGTGCTCCACTCTGTGTGCACGGACCCCACTTAGGCAGCTGGGTATTTCCATGTTGTGGCCACTGGGAATAATTCTTCTGTGAACAGGGGTGCGCAGGACCCTGTGTGAGTCCTGTGTGTCCTGTGTACCCTAAGGTCGGGCCCCTAAGCGAGTCTCTTTCTCTAGGCTCAGTGACCAGCGCTGCAGCGTGGGAATAGCAGGGATGCAGAGGGAACGCAGGGAACTAGATGGCCCCATAGGGCACATGGGTGGGGGGGGGCACGGCCGCCTGGACGCCGATCCTGCCTGCGGACCTCCCAGCAGCACGGAGCTGGTTTGGCAGCGCCCGTTGCAGAGCTGCTCACTGCTCCTCTCTGGGTTTTCCTGTTGATTTGCAGAGGCACCTGTCGCCCGAGGATTTCCAGGAAGTGTTTGGGATGAGCATGGAAGAGTTTGACCGCCTGGCCCTCTGGAAGAGGAATGACCTCAAGAAGAAAGCCCTACTGTTTTGACTGCCGCCAGCATGTGTGACCACGTGCACGCCTGGCGGCAGAGCACGGGACGCCCGGCAAGAACCACGAAAACCCCTCCTATTGCACCTGGCTCTGGCTTCTCTGTGTCCACGGGGGGCGGGCGGTGGGCCCCTGGAGAGGGCTGGGCTGGAGGCTGGGCAGGAGGAGGTCCCGGAGCCGGTGCGACCTCTGTTTCCGCCAGCAATGCTCCTGCCCCTGGTTCAGAGCCCAGATGCCTTGCTTTGCACGGCTCCTTCCCCGCTGTTGCTTGGCGTCAGGGAGACGCTGCAAAGTAGTGGTCCCAGGAGATCAAGGGACATTTACACGGCGTGTAGCCTGCCTTCCCAACCCCTGTGCAGTGCTCCGACCCCCCGCACGAGGCCCTGGGGGCACAGAGATGCCTGGGACTTGGGATTTCAGGAGGTTGGTCCATGACAGTCGCTGACACAATCACGGACAGATGGGCGTCTGGCTCCCAGGGTCTGCTCGCCCCCCACCCATTCGCTCAGCCCCCCACCGCGGGGGGAGGCACAGCCTTGCGCACAGACAGGCCAGGCCAGGGAGGGGGCCGCAGAGCGCCCAGGGCTGCATGAAGCCAAGCGTGGGGTGCACGATTTTTGCAACCGCTTGTGACGCGTCTGTTTTTAGGGACAAACGTCAGCCTGACAGGGTACCTTCGGCCAGGGCCCTCCATGCACTGCATTTTTCTTCCGAATCATCCCCTAGATGCCTAAATGATATCTTTAAAGTAACACAGAAGTTTTTATTTTATTAAAGAGCATAGCCTACTTAAACATAAGACAACATATATAGAGTTCCCTTTTACGGGCCCATGGAAGGGGAGCGCCTCCAGCCTTATTCTCCACTGTCTGGATCTGTGTGTTTTTGCTTCTTGGTGGGCTCCTAACCCCTAGGGCTCCTTGCTGGTTTTCTTTCCATTGTCGTCGTTGTTGTTATTGTTGCTTTCTTTTTCACCTGTCCCACAGGTGCCCTGAAGGGCAGTCCTCGCCCGTGTAATGCTGTCTCTACGTGTAGCTGCCACTGTCCACCTCGCTGTTACTCTCCGCGTCTTGGAGAGAAAACGCCCTCTTCTGATGGCCAAAGCCCCAGAATAAAGGATTTCCATGCACCCAGCCTAATACCCAACGTAGCCCTTGCTGTGCCCGTCTTTCCTGCAGTGAAACATAGCCCCCCAGGGTTGAAGCCTCGTGCGTGCCTGCGCAGTCCCGAGACAGGCACCTGGCTGCTGGGGAAGGAAGAGGGAGACGCCACCCTCTTCTGGCCTGTGATGTCGGCACAGGGTCCCGCCACAGAAGGCTAGCCGCCCCCTTCCCCCCCCCCCCCCGCACCGCAAAGGCGTCCCTATCTCTGATGAGGCACGGGAAGTGCTAACGCCTGTTACAGGATGCTTGTAATGTGGGTGGAGAGATTTACGAAACACTGGGAAGGTGTCACCCAAGTCTGTTCCCCTGTCTCCTGTGGAGCTGTGTCTTTCTGTGTGTCCTGGCCGTCCCGTCTGTGAGTCAGCGTGACTCCAATCCCTCCAGCCCCACCACACACCCTGTTGCACACCGGCTTCCCACCAGCCCGGCTTGGCCAGGGAGGCGTTTCTGGCACCTGATACACTTCCTTCCCTTTAGCAATCTGAGCCCCGTGCAAATGGAAACCCCCGTTTTTTTCATTAGTGCAATGTCCCGTCAGCTCCCAGGGGAGCCTGGAAAAATAAAGGATGGTGTATCCTAATTCGTGAAAGTGAAAGCCACTTTGCTGTGTGTGTCATTTCTCAGCACACAGGCCCCCTTCTGCTGATGGCGCATGAGGAGAGTTACTGTGGAAAGCAGCAGCACCCCAGAGGGCAGGGGAGGCTTTCCGACCAAAGTCCCAAAGTCTTGACAGTGAGGAAGCATTCCTATCGGCCGATGAAGGGAAGGGCATTCAGGCTGAGGGAACAGCAGGAGCAGACACACTGAGCGGCAGTTAGCCTCCCAGGTTCTGGAAACTTCCGGAGCTGGTTATGGCTGGAGCACAGGGCTCAGGAAGGGAAGAAAATGCAGGTAGGTCTCCCACGAGGGAGGGCGCTGCTGGTCTGCCCCACCACAGTCACCCCTGCTGTCCTGGGATTAAATGTTTCCTGATCTGTTTCAGCCAGCTCAGATTCTGATAACAAAATCCCATCAACTGGGTGGGTGTCTTAAATGACAAACACTGATTTCTTATAGTTGTGGGATCTGGAAGTCCAAGACCAGGTGTGGGGGGGGTGGGGGGGGATTGGGTTCTAGTGACAGCCCGTTCCTGTCTTGCAGACGCCTGCCTCTACACTGTGTCCTCATTGGCGGACACAGACACTTTTCATCCAGCTTTTCCCCCTCCAAGGGCACGGTTCCCTTGTGAGGGCTCCACCCTCGTGGCCTCATCATCTCTTCAAGGCCCCATCACATGGGGGCAGTTAGGGCTTCTTCTCCTCATATGAATCTGGGGGACACAGACATTATAGCTCCCTCTAGTCTCATCCCAGTGAACGCAATGGCTCTTGTGAACTTTGGGGTATCCCCCCAGAAGGCGGGCCACACATATATTGTCTGCCCATCTCAGTAAACGGCATGACTGTACGCACCCCCCCCCACCATTATGCAAGTCAGAAGTGGGTGCGCTTCTCTCCCAAGGACCACCCCCCGGAAGTCCTGGTTCCATGGCACATGTCCGTTGGCCTCTCTCCAGCTCCGCAGACACGGTCATGGGCTCATTCCCACCCAAAGCACTTACAGCCGGGAAGCTGGTACTCTAACCCAATGGCCCCGGCACCTGGCCCATCCCAGGTAGTCCGGGGCACGTGGTCACACGGACCGCACTGGGTCCACTCTCACCCCTCCCTGGACGGACACAGCGGCTCCTGGCAGGCCGTTCCCAGCTGACAGCCAGGGTCCCCACTCAGCACCCCATTCCGCACAAGGTCTTGAGGTCTGTCTCGTATGTCACAGTCCTGCAACCTTTCTTTGAGTTCCCTAAGAGAGCAGGTCTTGAGCTTCCACATGGGCCCTCCTTCCTCCCAGGTCAGGCCCCTCTCTCCCTTCCCAGTTCAGCTCAGAAGTCCCCACGTCACACAAGCCCCTTGCCGGCTCTTTAGGGAATCCGCACCCCACCCGTGCCAGGATTCATCACGCCCGCCTGCTGTCCCCATCCCCACACTGACCTCTGTCTTTTGACTCTTTGCCTCCACCACCTGTAAAGCCGGGAGGGCTGACGGTTTTATCAACCATGCTCTGAGATGTGGTTAGAATACTTGGTCATGAAACAGGGGCCCGTTGGGACACAGGGCTGACCCCAGGCTGGTCCTTAGTCCCCAGACTGCCCTCCAAAGGGGAAACCCATCCACTACTAAGTGAAACCTGGATCACTGCAAAACTAGTTCTCATCCCCGTTGTTTTCCTCTCCCCAACCCCCACCTTCTGGATGGAAGAAATCCTGGGGCCATGGAGGTGGCCCAGCTGTGTTGTGAGTTCTGGCCCCCAGCAGTCCCTCCTGGGAGGGGCACGTCCCTAGTGAGCGCATTTCCTGCAAATTTAACAAGGAAGGGCAGCAGAGCCGCCCTGGTGGCCTCCAGAGGCTGCCAGGTGATTACCGAACTAGGTTTCCTGAATAATAGACGCTCCCTTTTCTTCCATCTGAATCCTGAGGTCCAAGGAATATTCCTCAGTTAAAGGTCATTTCCAAGAGCTCCCTTTAATGGTCCTGCCCACTGACAGCAATTCTGGCCTCTGCTCCTCTGGGATCCATCATTCCCTCTGGTACATCCTGCACTCAGGAGCCCACGGCAATCTCTCTGTAGCACACCCCTGGAGGACCTCTGGGGCTGGTCCCTGACTCCTTTACAAGCACCACCTGGCCACGGACTCCCTCCCCAGACTCTTCCTTCCTCCTCCCTGATCGCTCTTGTTTCTTAAGTAGCAGCCCCCACCTCCCTCCCACGAACAGTGCCCCGCTTGGCAAAGGCTCTTTCCTCTTCCTGCAATGCCCCATCTAGCAAACTCCTTTTCATCCTTCAATACCCAGCAGACACTATCTTCTCTGCAAAGACTTCCATGATATGAGCTCCTTCCCCAAACTGTTAACATTCTTCTTTCCATCCAGATAGCCTAGTTCATCCACAGATCTTTGCTGAACTGGGCATGACAAAACAGAGGTGAAAGAGACACCGTCCCTGACCTCAAGAACTGATCACAAACCCATGGAGGACATGTACTGTGGATTGAATTGTGTTCCTCACAAATCCACCCATGGAAACCTCCAGTGTGACTATATTTGGAGACGGGGTCTAGAAGTAGGTAACTACGTTTAAATGAGCTCATAAGGATGGGGTACCGATCTGATAGGGTCATGCCCTTTAAGAGGAGGAAAAGAGTTTCCTAAAAGGCCCTGTGAGGGCACAGTGAGGAGATGGTCTCTACAAGCCAAGAAGAGAGCCCTCACTAGAAACCAAACCTGCTGACAGGTGATCACGGGCTTCCCAGCTTCCAGAACTGTGAGGAACAAATCCATGTTGTTGAAGCCCTCAGTCTGTGGTATTTTGTTATACAGTCCATCTGACAGATACAAGACGGTCAAAGGACTGGGCCACGGCAGTATGGGTAGTGAGCTCCGGGAGGGTAAGGGAAGGAGCCTAGCCGGAACCAGGTGGGTGTGTGGGAAGGTTGTCTACACCAAGTGCTGAGTCCAGAACAGTGAGCGGGAGTTTGAGAGAGAAAGACCAACGGAGCCTTGCCAGCCGAGGGCACAGCACATGCCAAGGTCAGAGGACAGGAAGCTCCAGGAGCTGCCAGTGTGGCTAGCAGAGGTAGGGGACGTGCTCCTTTCTCTGTGCTCCATAGTAGCCTGGCTGGATCTAGGTTAGGACACAGTCACCATCAGCTCATAACTACCTGTGCCCCCCACTGGGGAGATGTGGCCGTGCCCTGCCTAGAGCTGCTGGGCACACGCCATTCCCGCATAATGTGTTGGCCCCGATGCCGTGGGATCCACTCAGCCTCTGTGAGGGGCAGGCCCAGAGCACCAAGGCATTAAAACATAAAGCTCTCAACCAGTAAGGCTTCCCAGGTCTTCCTCATTGACTGGGACAGCTCTGAGCTCGTCCCCACTGGGACTGAACCCCCGCTGCCCACCAGGGCCACCTGCTCACGGACACACCTCTCCGGGCTCCTTCCCTTCTTTCCCTGACCTTCCTTCCTCTGTCCCGATGCTTCCTGGGATCTCCTCCAGCTTAAACGGCTTGTCCTCAGTCCTGGGTTCTGGGTCTACTTCTGCGGATGCCTGTCTTGCCTCCCCCCGCCCCCCAGCCTCACCTCTAGGGGTTAGAAAGATGTTATCCTTAAAACCAACCCAGGAATAAGTGCAACTGTCTGGCAATGGAATTGGGGCCTTGGAAGGTGGGGGGAGGGGGTCACCACCGCTTCTTTTGCCATATGGCAGGACCCCTACCCCACAATCAAAGCCCCATGGCCTATCCCAGAAGCATTGGGATAGGCTCATTATCTCTCTAGCCTACAGAGAACACTTTCTGCATCTCATGATGGAATTTCCTGGAGGGCCCACAGGAAGCTGCTGGTCTGCGGGGCTCTGCAGCTCCCTCTTGAGATCCTTTGGCGGCAGGAAGAACAGCCATATCTTCTATCCATCATGTCTGAAATCACAGCTCCTGTGGACCTCCTGACTTAGGCTCCATCTGGCCCACCTTCCCTCAAGGGGATCTCTCTCCAGCTGCCCTGGGCCACCAGCTCCAGGTGGGCTCCTGACGGGACCCCTGGCACCAGCGAGTCCCCATGTGCATGTACCCCAGTGGTCTACCAGCTTGTGATCCTCAGCACGTCAAGGCCTCCGGCTGGCAAGGGCTGCCAGGAACCAGCTTTCCTGCCCCCCAATACTGCCCTCTGGTTAAGATACTTCCAGCAAGTCCTGTGAGGCTTCTGGTGACCAGGTGGGCAGCCGAGCAGTGCCTCTTGCCTGCCTGAATGCTTTCTTACCTTCTCTGCACTAAAACACTTGGTGTCCTTCAAATGTCTCCAAGAGTTTCTCTGCCCTAGAGGAGTAGCTAAAAGGACAGCCTTTCAGCTGGGGCTTATGGTCACTCTCTGGGCTCAGATGCTCTCCCAGAGGCCAAAGAGAGGCCCTAGCACTGTGGGGGGTGGGGAGGCATCTCTCATTACTTTGGGGGGTAAGGCCGTTCCATCTGTACCTTTATCTCTTTCAATGCTGACCAGCTATGATTTCTCTCAGATCCCCAACTTTGCTAAGGGGCGGCCCTTAGTTGCCTTATAATCAAGAGGTCACCTTTTGGGCAGTGGGTCACGCCCTTCTCTGGGAGCTCCCAAACACACCTGCCAGTCCACTCTTGCTCAGAGCAGGATGGCTCTGTTAGTTTCTCTGCCTCTCAACCCATGCACCCATGTCCTCTAGCTGCCTGTAAGCTTCCCTTCCAGTGGCTTCCCTGACCAACCCATGTGCTTTTCTCTGGGAAAGAAATTATGAGGTTTGCTCTCAAAGAACTATTGCCACCCTTCTTCCTTTGCCATGGGTTATCCCGTGGAGGAGGGGTTGGAGGGGCCTGATCGGGGAGAGGGAGACTGATAAGGACTGAGGACAGCTGCAAAGGCTGGGTGGGGGGAGGATGTGGATTCCAGAAAGAGAGGCAGCAGGACCTGGCAGCAGGAGGTGGGGGATGGGGGAGAGGGCAGGACCCTGCTCCTTGGCAAGGGCGCCACTCATGAGTGATGAAACCCAAGAGAAACAGCAGGTCTGGAGTGCGGAAGGTGGGTTCGAGCTGCTGCTTGTCGCTGATGAGGTGCCCATGGGCTGCCCAGTGGATGGTGCCCTGGCTAGGATGTTTCTGGTTTCACCAGAATATGAGCCGCCCCTAGGGACAGTGCAGGGGAAGGTGCTGGACCAGCAGAGTGGCCCTAGGGGAACACTGGCTTCTTGAGTACTTGGCCTTCCGGCATCTGGCAGAGGATGAACAGAGGACAGAGGCAATCTAGGAGGGCGGCAGGACAGGGAGGGGAGCCAGGAGGGTGTGGTCGAGCTGAGGCAGGGTCCATAACAGAGCCGGGGGTGAGGTGAGACCAAGACCAAGACCAAGACCAATGGGACCAAGCTGCATGGGGCAGAGGAGGCCGATGGTGGGGCGGGGGGGGTGGGGTGGAGGGGGCCTGGCTGGTAGGTTTGGAGGAGACGAATTAACAGGGTTTTTTTTTTTCCTTTTTCTTTCAATATTATAAGACTGTTTCATTGTCTTTTGATTTCACTTATTTCTGGTAAGAAGTCATCTCTAATTCTTACTGTTATTCGTCAGACTATGACGTTTGTTTTATATGGCTGCTTTTTTTTTTTAAATCACTGTTTAAACTTTTTTTAAAGATTTTATTTATTTGAGAGAGTGAGCGAGAGAGAGAGAGAGAGAGAGAGAAAGAACGGGAGAGAGAGAAGCAGACTCCCCACTGAGCCTGACCCAGGGCCCGATCAAGGACCGCAGGGTCATGACCTGAGCCGAAGGCAGACACATTCTGACTGAGCCACCCAGGCGCCCCTCTATGGCTACTTTTAAGATTTTTTTTTTCAACCATTGTTTTAAACAGCTGTGGTATCGGGTACAAAACACTTGTGGCTTCCACTGTCCTTCCTCTGAGCAAAGTCAGTGCCCATGTAAGCGACCCTGTGTGGGGTTGACACAGTGAGCCGCTGAGGGAGACCCGCGAACAGCCGTATGAGTGAGCCTGGAGACAGAACATCCCCGGCCAAGCCTTCCCATGAGACCGCCGCCCCAGCCAACAGCTAGATGGCAGTCCTGTGGGCGACCTGGAGCAGAGGCATCCAGTCAAACCATGCCAGATGGTCGTCCCACACAAACCGTCCATCGTTTCAAGCTGCTGGGCTTGGCGGTAACCTGTTCCGTTACCACAGATGGCTAGTGGAGCAGCCTGTCGGCTTTCACTGCATTGCTGAGCTGACCACCCTTCCTAAGCTGGGCCCAGCTGCCGTGGGTGGTCTTTGCTCCCTCTCAGCCCCAGAATCTAGGAAGACTGAGTCCAAAGTGTCACGGCAACGTAGCTTACTTGGGATATAACAGTTGGGAATTAATGTTTGTCCTCCAGAGACATGTCATTGGAAGTGTCTGGGAAGAGGTCTCAGGTCACAGACCTCATCAAGGAACCCCTCACGGTATCAGATCCCATCAGGAGTTTCCACAGAGTGTTTTTCCACCTTTGGGGTCAATGAATGCTGATTTATTTTCCTATTGGGTAAATGTTCTCTTTCCGTCAGAAGGACTGGGTCGAGGGGTGGCAAACAGGTACTGGGCTCATTTTCTGAGGTTCCAAGAGGTCCCAACATTCATTTTCATATGCGAAAAAACAATTCTACTAGTCAGAGCTTTGAAGTTCTGCTTAGACAGGTTCACTGGCTGTTGGCTTTGTCAGTGAACATGGGGCCCAAACAGGATGGCAACGGTGAGGAAGGAGAGTCAGGCTGTGTTTCTCTGTGTGACAGACATTCATTGAATACCTCTATGTGACCGTGAGGAATTCTGTAAGTAACAGAAAAATGGACTAACACTTGCTTACACAAACAAGGAGTTTTGTTTTTTCCTACCTCATAGAGAATCTGGAGGTAGGAGATCCCTTGTCTTGATTCGGTGGCTCAAGGGGGCAAGGGTCAGAATCTCTGACTCTGACTTTGTTTCTGGTTGTAAAGTGGCTGCTGTGGATCCAGATATCACATGTGCATCCAAAGGTAATGATCTCTGCTGCAGAGAAAAAGCAGCATCAGCTATGCTGATTCCTTTTCCCGAAGAGGAAAACCTCCCCTGGAAATTAAGGGTATGCTGGTAAGTCTTCCATTACTGGCTCTCTGGGGGATAAGAGCAAGGAAGAACATCCTGATCTAGAGTCATTACCAATTCCTGTGCTATAAATTCTCCTACCAAATCGAATTTCAAGCTACCAACAGGACGCTGCTTGGCTGAGACTATGGGAAGAGATTCCAGGAACATATCGTATGGCACTTCTCTCATACAGTTACAGAGGATGTAAAATTCTCTATAGCATAGATGATCGTAAGCCACTGTAAAATAACTAGCAATTAATTTCGAATATTTATTTTTGTTTTTAATATAACTTTTAATTGTAAGTTTATATCATTTGATTTTTGAGTGATGACTATGTTTAAGAACTGACTTTGCAAAACTCTTACACAAGGAACAATCCGCTCTCAGGGTCCAGTCCAAATTGGCACAGGGGGAACCACTGTTAGAAACCTCTCAGCCAACTTCCACTGCGTTTCCCTGGCCAGGACGATGTCACATGGCCACCTCAGGCTGTGAGGGAGGCCAGGAAGACAAGATACTATTCAGGTCTATAGAATGGAATATAGCCAGGGAGAAGGGCCTGGAAAGGACAGTAGGGCCAGCCAACAAGTTGACTGATTGGTCTATCTCCAGCCAACAGCCCTGGACCAGAACTGTGCTGGGCATTTGGAGCACAGGGTGAGGAAGACATGTCCTGTTCCTATTCTCCCAGGGCTTTCAGCATGGGTGGCAAAAGAGTGGTTGTGATGAATGCCAGAGGGACGTACAGGGAGCTGTGAATGTGTGTCTGGGGGAGGGGACCCGGTATTAGTTCTTTATTGTTTCAGAAGAAATAACGCAAAATGTAAGAGCTTAAAACAGTGCGCACATGTCTTAATTCTGGTTCTGGGTTACATGCTAGCGGGGTCCTCTGCTCAGGCTTCGTTCAAACTGTTGGCCAGGAAGAATCCGCTCCCAAGATCATTCAGGTTGATGCCTGAATTTACACCTGTGGGCCTACACGATAGGGGGCCTAGCTTTTTGATGGTGGGTCTGTCACAGTTTTGCCTGGTGTAGGGGTGGTTACAAAGCCTTCCCGGGAAAAGTGACATTTAGGGAGAGGCTGGAAGGGTCAGTGGGAGCTGGCTGGTACAAGGAGAAAGTGTGTCAGGCAGAGGGCAGTGTGTGCAAAGGTCTGCGGCCTGGAGTGACCCTCCTTTGTAGTAACTACTTTGCTCCCTGGGATAGTATCTTCCTATTGTCTGAAGACATCCCCCAACCACAGCGGGGTCCTGGCTGGAGAGGAGGAGGGAAGTTTCTTACATTCATGGAGGACTTTGTTTAGCAAATCAGTTCGGAAGTCAGGCTTTCAGTGGTGTGTGTGTGTGTGTGTGTGTGTGTGTGTGTGTCTGCATGTGCAGGGAGATGGGACCTGATCCCCCCCCCCCCCCCCGAGTACCTTAAGGGCACCAGGCTCCGTTCTATGCACAAAAATGAGTCAGAGTCCTGCCTTGTCCTGGAGAGGTCACACTTCACTGAGGGTGGTTGGCGGGGGTAGGGTGGGGTATGGGGGGGGACCACACAGACAGGAAACTCCAGTCAGTGCTGTGAGGGAGGTGGGAATGCAGAGAGAGATTGCATGGGGGAGCAAGGGACATAAAGCACCTGAGGATGGAGTTCAGATTTCAGCCTGAGCAACTGTGTGGATGGAGGCCCCTTACTGAGAACAGAAAGAATGCTGAGAAGCGGGTTGGAAGTGTTGAATAAAGCACTTGTGCTGGCCATGAGAAGCTAGGGGCGCCTGGTGGGCATCTAGCTGGGGATCTGGGAGAGAGCAAGTAGGGCTGGAGATAGAGACCCAGCAATCTCCACAGTACATAGCCTGGAAGAGCATGGGATTTCCTGGTTAAGAGAGTTCATGGCGGATAGGACGGCATGGCCCCAGCCATGAACTCTCTTAACCAGTGTTACCCTAACACTCCAAAATGCAGGGGTTGGGCAGAGCAAGGGATGGGTCACGTAGACAGAAACCCAGAAACCAGCATTGTCTCCGACAACGCTGAAAGATAAAATACAATGAGGACACAGGTTTTCGAGATGATCCACACTTGAATACATGCAGGTGACATGTGGGGAAAGGAGGGACTTTCAGGTATAAAATAGCAAACCACAGAGACTTTGAGGTAGGAGAGGACAAGAGCTTGGCGCCTGGCTCTTTTATCATGCGTTAAAGTGACCCCCAGAAATCTCTGGTTCTGCGGATTTTTGTCTCTATGCCACTCCTAACGCATATCCTCTGTGCTGCTAAAATGTTTGCCGAATGAATAAAAGAATGAGTGAACAGGGGGGCTATGTGACTTGGGGCGGCAGGTGATCTCGTTCCTTGGGCCTCAGTTTCCCTTTCTGTAATCCAGGCCAACCCTACACACCTGAGTTTGGGGTTTGGGGTGAGCACTGCCTGCTGAGCCGATTCCGAGTGGACAATACGCTCGGCCCTCCCCGGTGGGGACGTGAATTCGGCCACGGGCTGTGCCGCCCCACAGCCCCGCAGCCCCGCAGCCCCGCAGCCCCGCAGCCCCGCAGCCCCGCAGCCCGCAGCCTCGCAGCCCCGCCCCGGCGTGGCCCCGCCCCGGCGTGGCCCCGCCCCCTCCTTTGTTTCCCCGGCCCCGCCCCCTGCGCGCGGCTCCCTCCCCATTGGTCTGGGGGCGGGCCCCGAGTTTTGGGCACCGCCGGGGGCGGAGCGAAGGGGCGCAGGGGGGGACGTGTGCGCCTGCGCGGTGCTCCAGCCCGGCCGCAGCCTGGCGCCGGCTGCTGCTCTGCACGGAGCCGGAGCCCGAGTCCGATCCCGAGCCGGAGTCGGGCTGAGGCGGCGGCGGAGGCGGCCCCGCCCCGGGGCTCCATTGTTGCGGCGGCCGCGGCTCCTCCAGGTGCTCGGCTCTGTTTCGTTCGGCCCCGAGCGAGTTCCGCCGAGGCGGTGGCCTGAGGTGAGGCGGCGGGGCCGGACCGGACCGAGTCCGGGACCGGCAGGAGTCCGCGGTAGGGCGAAGGGCCAGGGCTGGTGTGGGTCCAGGGACAGGACGCGGGTCTCGGGGCAAGACGGGGTCCGGGGCGGGAGAGGGGCCAGCACCTGTCGGGTCCGGGGTCTGAACGGGGTCCGCGGCGGGCAGGGTTCCGCGGCCGGGGGAGGGGCCAGGGCCCGTGGGGGTCCAGGAGCTGGACGGGGGTCCAGGAGCTGGACGGTAGTCCCGGGGCCGGACGGGGTCCAGGAGCTGGACGAGGGTCCCGGGGCAGAGCGGCCGGGCTGGGCCTGGAGGAAGTCCCAGGTGGCAGGAGTCCCGGGCCCGGCGGGGGTCCCGAGTTGGGCGAGGTTCCCGTTTGGGTGGGGGTCCGCGGACCCGACCGGGGTTTCGGGGCGAAGTGGAGGTCCAGCGGCCGGACGGAGTCCCAGGCGGCAGGGCTCCCGGGGCTGGACGAGGGTCCTGGGTCGGTGGAGGTCCCAGGCGGCAGGGACCCGGGGGTGGCGGGGGTCCCAGGGGCGGGTGTGGCATGCCCAAGCGGGGCCATCGCGGGGTCGCTGCCGAAGGAGGCGGCCGCCGCCCTGAGCGCTAGTAGGATGGGGACCAGGACTGGCCGGGCCGTCGCGCATCCGGGCGCCCGGGCATTGTCTGCGCCTGGGGGGGGCGCACCGAGGGGGCTGCGCGCCCGCTGCGACCCTCTGTGGACCCGCGCGTGAATGCGCGCGCGGTGCTTCTGATCACTCAGAGTGAGGGCACTGTCTCGATCCTCGGTCCTCGGTCCCCGCTCCCCGATGGTGTGGCTGGTTCAGTGTGTCTGTGAAGGTAGCTCTGCGTGGGCCCTTGCGCGTGGGGAATCCCAGACCGCCTGCGAGTGGGAGAGACTGTTTCCGTCTTCCTTACCCCCAGGGTGTGCCTGGGTGTCTCATTGAGGATGACTGCATGGGCTCTGATTGTGGGGGTCCTGGCCACCCCGAGAGTGAGAGGCTCTTTCTCTTGCTCCCCAACCCCATGATTGGTTAAATGAATGCGTTGCCAACCGTGGCCCTGCGTGGGACGGCGCTTCGGGTGTCCTGGCCACCCCGCGAGTTGGGAAAGTCTGGCCCTGTTCCCCTTCTCCGGGATTGTAGGGGTGTGATCCACCACCACTACCCGCCACCCCCCACCCTGCGCCTGTGCGGGCTTGCGGGCGGTGGTCTGTATGGTGAGGGGGTCCTTGTGCATGTAGTGGAGCCTGGCAGGGTGTAGTGGGTTGTGCATGGGGGCGCAGTTGGCCTGGTTAGGACAGCTGACTCTCTCTTTTATTGTTTTTTGTTTTGGTTTGGTTTTTTGCCAAATGAGGGGAAAGGAGAGCGGCATCTCAGGGCTGCCCTTCTCCGGGAACCCACCCCTCTCGGCGGCCCCGCCCCGGGCCAGGGGAATGGCAGGGCTGTCACCAGCCAGGGGGACCACGCGTCAGGCCGCTCCATTTCCTGCTGCAGTGTGAGAGCCGGCTCTGATTGGATGGAGCCCAGCCCCTCTGCCCTGCGCTTCTTGATTTCTTCCGTTAGGATTGGGAAGAAAAAAAAATCTTTAAAGCCAGATTTAACTTTGCAGCGTTCAGCGCCTGGAGACTGGAGGAAACTCTGGCAAGAATTTGGCGGGCTGGAAAATGCATTTGAAGGAGGAGAATCCACACCCACGGAATGAGGCCAAGGCAGTTACAGTTAGAGGTCAAGTTGACAAAGGGATAGGGAGAGTGAGGTTGAGGATGGAGAAACTCAGATTTCAGCCTGATGTCAAGACTTGATACTGCCTTGCTGGCTCTGTATCTTTCAGCCACTTAAATAAAGGGGAAACACCTACAATGTCTCGGGGATGATTCTCTTCCTTGGGGATCGCAAAGTTGAACAAGGCGGCCTCTTCCTTTTAGGATGTTTTGTTCTGGTCCAAGACAGAAGACTGAGGCATAGGCAGCAGTAGTTCTAATATCCAAATATGGTGGTTTGTTTTGTTTACAATCGTTGTATCCAAATATCGTGGTTTGTTTTGTTCACAATCATTGTGAACAAGATGGTGTATGAGTAACACAAGTGCCAGACAAAAATGTAATAATGGAGTTGTTGCTTTTATATGGTCCAGACTTAGCATGGAGACCCTCCCCCGTGTTCAGCTCTTCCCCTCTCCCCCACCTACAACTGCTGTCCTTCTAGGTCGTCTTATCCATTCTTACCTGTCGGTTTAGGTGACGCCTGCTCTTGGAAGTCTTCCCTGAAATCTTATGTCCTACCCTCTAGAGCTATGGTCTTTGAGGACAGGGTGGCTAGCTTTAGTGGAGTGATAAAGTCTCTGATAGAGATGGGCACAGTTTGTATCCAGAGCTGAGAAGAGGCATATTTAAATGGGAGGGTTTTTTTTTTTCCCCCTATACCATGGTTCCAGATAGTTCATGTGATTTATTTCTTCACAATTCTGCGATTCTTCAAGTCTCAGAATGGTTTTTAGAATAATATTTGTCGTTACTTCCTAGTATTTGCTGCACTAGCGAGTACAGAGTTCTTCATTAGCATTCATTTGGTCTCGTTCTGTCTCCAGAATTCAAGGTACTGTTAGTTCCTGCAAAGCTACCCGTTCTGGGTTTCACTTTCTTCACCTTTGAGAGTCTTAACACGGGGGAAGAATCTTCTTAGTCCTAAACCTTTCAAGCTTTTAACCTAATAGAGCAGAGGAAAGCCCTCATAGCAGGAGTGTAGACATAATGGAGATCTGTGAAAATACAGATCCAGAAGTAGAAGTTCTTTTCTTTTTCTTCCAGAAGTTTAGGTGCGTGGGTGTACACTTTGTCTCAAATTTAAGGACAGGAGAATATGATGGAAACTGAAGCAACATTTCAAGATTGTCTTGCCTGTTCTTTATAATTATACTGTCCTTGTAACATCTGCATTGTATCAAATCAGTTTGATGTTTTCCTTAATGAAGTCATTGGGTGCAGAACTCTGGTCTGGAGCATTTCGTTGAACTTTTGAGTGTCATATGAAGGCGGCCAACTGTGGGCTTCTGTACGTCCTAGTCTCTCACAGAGTTTTTTAATTTGGGGAGTCTGAAATAAGTGGAATTTGGAGAGTGCCTTGAGTAGGTGTGTGTGACTTTATATGATGGCTTAAAGCACAGTTTAAAATTGTTGCTTGCAGAAAATTATGTCCTATGTTCAACGGCCTAAAAGGAAACTCCGCTTCTAAGAAATATAGTAATAATCCTTTAAACTATAAATCTCCTCTCTAGTTTCTCTGTTTCATAAGATGGGAATTTGGCGGGCTTGGTTTCCTGAAAGCCCCATGTCTGTCTGTAGAAAGGATAGGTAGTTTTCTCTGCCATTCTTATTTGAGTAATTGCAGGGATTAAAAATAGGATAAACCGTCTGGTAGCAATACCACCGAATTAGGATTTTCACTTAACTCAGTAGGAGTTTTGTCCTTTTTTTGGTTCGCATCCTTTCCTAATTAAAAAAAAAAGAAAAGCTCTTTGTTACATGCTGTACGTGGTTTGTTTTGTTCACAATTTTATTTTAGGAGAGGCCTTCAAAAACTCAGCTGGATCTTCTTTGTGGGTTTCTCAGGATGTTTTGATATTCCCACCGAAACTTAACCAGTTAATGCTTTTTCTGTGTCGAGATGACCATTTCCTTCATAGCTGGCTGGACCTTTATATGGTTTCAATGAAAAGGGGTCTCCCATGGAATAGAATGCCCGGGGTTAGAGATGGCAGAGCTTGGACTCTGCATTTCAAAGCTGTCCTCTCTTGTTCTTTGACCCAGGAGCCCTAACACGAAGCCTCATTCACCTGCTTTCAAGGATTGATGGTGCTGCTACTGCTGCTGCTGCTTCTTTTTAGGATTATGATATTTTATAAAACACCTTTTTCTTTTACTATTTTTACCTCAAAGTCAGTCTTTGATGTTCTAGCCTAATTTCCACCCCAAGCCCCATATCACCCACCAAATGGATTTTCTTCTCCCTTTTTAATTTTAAAGTGCTCCTGATGTATATACCTGTTTTCACAGGCTACCACAAGATCTTTTTGCCTGTTGGCAGGATATAAAGACAAGTGACATAGTGACGACCACTCCCTTTGGTTCTCTTGGGCAGGAGATGTGAACTAGACCCCCAGTCCTAGTAGGGCTTCGTGAAGTCCAAGTGCGTCTTGGACTTCAGCTCCCCCAGCGGTAAAAAGGAGTGAGCTGTTAGTTATGCCTCTTCTGTGTAGCTCAAGAGGTTGTTCTGGGGATGAAATGAAATCAGGGACGTGGTGCAATTTGTTAAGTTGTAAAATATTACATTGCCCAGGATTCCCCCCCCCCAAAAAAAAAGCTTCATGCACAATTTAATGAACCCAGGTTGTTCTTAGGTCTCTAAATGTTTGGTCCTTAGTGGGTGCTGTGATAGGCAACTTCATTTAGGATTGTTTTTCACCTTTCATTGGCCAGTGTTTGATACTTCAGCATTGTGCGGCAATGTCATGTTGAGTCACCCTTAATCCTTTGTAAGCGGGACAACAGCACGTGTGGGATGTAACCTTTACCATCTCTTCAGGCTTGTGTGAGCCCATGTGTACTCCTTTAATGCATTTGAGCAGGGTGTGGGGGGAGGCAATAGGCATTCTGAGGTCAAGGTCAGCCAGCGCTCACCAGCTCACATCAAAGCTACCCGGCTCGAGGGAGCAGCGGGCATCAATCAGCTCCAGGGTTTCTTGAGCCTTCCCCACTCTGGCCAGCCCACTCTGGAGAATGTGCAGTACTTCCCAGGGTCTCTTTCTCTCTCTCCTGCCTTTTCTTCCTCTCTGCCGACTGCTCAGTGCCTCTGAGCTGTGCCTGCCTCCTTGTGGAGGGGTATAACAGCTCATAAAACACAGCGCTTCTCCTCTAAGAATCCACCTTTTATGCACAGATATTAATTATACCATCATGCAGCTCAACAAACCTTAACGTGGGCTACCTGTGACGTGCCCAAGTCCCATGGTAGGTGTGGACATATGAGATGGGACGCAGTGACTCGAGCATGAAGGGCAGGGGGCTCCACGGTCGGGGGGGGGGGAGGGGCAGGAGACCTGGGCGGGGTCTCAGCACCGTGCAGTGCAGTGAGTGTGGCCAGAAGTCCAGAGGAGAGTGTGGGTTGGTATGCACAATCCAACATTCATTTCCCTACCTGCTGCTTAGAGTTTATTGGGCAAGACGGGTGTCCGCAGGTTTCTAAGTTGAAAAGCAGGGGATTAACCCAAATCTAAACTTTGCAGAATGTTCTGGGGACTTTTCAATTCCCCGAATCTGCATTTGCCAGAACAGATCTCTAATGTCTGGACGGCCGTCACTGTCTGTCGACTGCAGTCACTTTACTCTTTCTGAAGGTCAGCTGGGGGATAGGCACTCTGCGGGGTGTTTTCACCTGTCCCGCTGTATGGGCGCCTGTGACTGCTGGAACAAAGTGTCACACGCTGAATGGCTTTAGAACGACACAGATTCCTTATCTCACAGTTCTCTAGGTGAAAAGTCTGACTCTGGCCTCACCCAGCAAAAAACAAGGTGTGGGCAGGGCTGCGCTCTGTCCTGGAGAATCTGGGGAAGAATTGCTTCCAAGCTCGTGCAGATTATCAGCCGAATATAGTTCCTGCAGTCGTTGGAATGAGGCCCCTGTTTCCTTTCTGGCTGTCAGCCGGTGTGCCGCCCACAACTCCTAGAGGCCTCTTTCTGGTCCTTGCGCACAACCCACCGGGCCCAGAACCAGCAGGGACCCCCAAAGCCTGCCCCAAGCTCTCCGACTTCTCCTGCCACATCTCTTCTACTTGAAGAAAGTTCTTGGCTTTTAAGGGCCGGCGTGATCTGATGTGGCCCACCCAGATAACCCAGGATAACCTTCCCATCTAAGGCTGATGGCGAAGTCCCTTTGCCGTGAATGTGACATACTCATGGGTTCCAGAGTTAGGGACATCTTTGGGGACTGTCGTTCTGCCTTTCACAGTTCGCTGATCCATTTATGACAGCAGCCAATGAAGTTGTGACCATTACCCTGATTGATACATAAGTTAAGGAACGCACCAAAATTTTAAGCCGACCAATAGGACCATTAAGATCCCTATTAAGTGACAAGATGGTTCCGCTTCGCTGTTGAGCTGTGGGCGTGATTCACAGCCCTAGAGACAAGTCAGTCAAAGGCATAGTAACTTTTGGGCTTTGGGCTACTTAAGTGGTCCACTCTGATCAGAGAAGTTTTGCCAAGAAGTCAATAGAGGAATTCCTCCATTAGAAAAACCAGCCTTGGTGTGGGGGCCTTGCCTTTTCAAGGTTTACACGAAGGACTCTGTCCTCATGGGGTAGAGAGTGCAGGATTCCACGTCCACTTCTAGAATGGAAACAGCTGAGTCAACCCAATGGGGATTCGCATTCCTGAGTTTTAGAGAGTCTGTTTCAAGGCTGAGGCAAAGTCTAGTAAACAAAGTTTTCACTTTCATTGATAATCAGGAATGAGGTGCACTGGCTGGTCAAGGAGACAATTGGTGATGATCACCAAGTATTTAAGACCAAGAGTGACCTCATTTGATCATGTGGCTGTTTTTAATTGTTTTTCATAAGGATTTTTTTCCCCTTAGAACAAATGACAAGCTCTGATTTGAAATAAACTTCCTGTAAGAAAGCAGAATCTAGAATTCTAAGACTTTCCAGCTGGCCTCCAGGAATTTATGAACTGCCTGAGACCCTGGGCAAACATTTTGTGTGTCCGTGCCCGTGTGTGTGTTTAGCGGGGAGAGGAGTTCCAGCTTTGCCATTCATTTTCAATGGGGCTGAGTTCTGGAAGGCTTAACACACCACTCAGTGTGATATTCCTGCCGCTCAAGTATCAGGTTTTGTTTAAAAATTTAATACTCATTTTGAACAAAGTTCTACAGGCCCGTACTTACAAGAGTCAAAAGTTCTGTGAGACTGAGAACAAAAACACAGCAATCACCTACCCCGCCCTTCTCCACCCTGATTCGTGCTCCTCAGAGGCCATCATTTTAAAGTTTCAGCTCTTTCCTTCAGATTTGGTGTGTGTGAAACATCCTACTATTTAGAAGCTGATCTGGGTCCCTTATCCTACTGCCTCCTCCCGCTACCACCTCTTTCTGCCCTGTCCTGTGTGTAATTACGTTAAAGGTTTTGCTGGAGAGTTTAGCAGCACTTAGGACAACTGTGGAGATGTTATTCACAGCTGAGATGTTGGGTCTATTTTGATTACATTTCCTTTCTTTTTCCTAGAGTTTGTTTTGCTTAGTGTTCTTTGTATCTGTCCTTTATTCACCCCTCACCCGAGAAGTGTCGGTCTCCTCTCAGTACATCCACACCCATGGGTAATAATCCTTCTGAACTTCCCATCCTGCTGCCTTTCCTCTCCAGTGTCTGCCTGGTAGGCCTGCTGTGACTCTCCTCCTAGATCTTCCCCATCACCCTGTGAGTTTCTCTCTCCTGGCTTAAGCAAGATTCCTCCTTTTTTTAGTTTTCTCTCTTACTTTAGTGGAGCATACCTACCAGTAGCTGTCGAAGATATATATATTTTTTGAGATCTTGTATAATGTTGAAATATTTCACTCTTGCATGTAATTGACCATTTGTCTGAGTATAGAATTCTGGGCTAGAGGGGCGCCTGGGTGGCTCAGTGGGCTAAGCCTCTGCCTTTGGCTCAGGTCATGATCTCAGGGTCCTGGGATCGAGCCCCGAGTTGGGCTCTCTGCTCAGTGGGGAGCCTGCTTCCCTCTCTCTCTCTCTCTCTGCCTGCTTCTTTGCCTACTTGCGATCTGTCTGTCTGTCAAATAAATAAATAAAATCTTTAAAAAAAAAAAAGAATTCTGGGCTAGAAATAATTTTCCTACAGAATTTTGAACACTCTGCTCAGAATTCAAGTTCCGATGGGACAGTCGATGTGTCCAAAGCCTTTTCTTTGTACGTGACCCACATAATCCTTTGCATAATCTTTTAGACCCTTGTTTTTCCTGGTGTTTGGAAATTTTGTGATGGTCACATCATGATGGGGGTCTTGTTTTTGTTCCTTATGTTGGGCATTAGTGGGCCTGCCCCATCTGTGGACTCCTACCCTTTATTCTGAGCTCACATGCCCCTACAGGTCTTCTGCACTCTTCTATTTACCTACTTCTTTGCCTCTGATTTCCTTTTTGGAAGATTTCTCCAGCCTTTTCTCTAAACCCTCCTATGATTTTTTATTGCTATATACATATTTTTTTAGTATTAGGAACTCATTTATAGTCCCCGAAAATATATATTTTTTATAGTACCATCCTTTCTGGTTTTGAGGATGTGGTCAGATGTGGTTTTATTGCGTTAGGCATCCTGGAAGAAAGGTTTATTTTTACATAGCTTCTCAGTTTGATTATCTAACAAAGCCTGGCATACCTGATAGTAGTTTCATCACACTACTGCAGTCTGAGAGAAAAACTTCCTTTCGGCCCATTATCTGTTTTTCAATGTGGAAAAAGAAAGGTTACCTTTTAGTCCTTGGAGGCATGAGACATAGCATTTGCATGTTTCCAAACACCCTCTTCAAACACATTTCTTTCCCGTCCATGCATGTCGCAGCTAAATTTTGCCCTCCACTTCATAAACCTAAGCACGTCCATTCAGTACTCTATGTGTGGCTGCCGTCAGTGAGTTTCGAGTTTGGAAATCCTTGTGCCCTTTTACTTGACCTGGCACACTCCTAGTTGATCGTGCCCATACGTGTGGTGTGCGGCACTGCTGGCGGCAGGCAACCTTGAGAAATCTCTTTTTCGAGGTCTTTTTTAACCATAAAAAATATTGGGAAAAGAAAAAAAGAAGGAGTAGTAATGCTGGATTCTTGTTCTGGACCCTAGGTAATGGTGCCACAAACAGGCGGTATTTTTAGCCGTGGTGGATAGGGCGAGGTTTGGGGCTGTCGGCTAGTCTGGAACTTTCTAGCATAAGCAGTGTGCAGAAATGGCTTCTTGGGAGCAGAACAGAGGCCTCCTGGTGGTGGTGGGGTGTTTGATGAAGACCTGTGTGACAGATGTCCAAAGAAGAAAGGAGAATGCATGGAACCCTACATGGAGAGTGGCTCTTGAAAAGTAAAGGGTTTTCCAGAACATTTAGAACACGCAATTCTCAGTTATGTTAACTCTCTGATGTGGAAACAAAAGTGAAAGTGACAATCAGGGTGAATCTTGAGGACACTTGGCATGATATTTTCTTGTGAAAATCCCCTCTTCCCAATTAATTCAGATTTGTATATTGGGAGGTCCTATGTAAGTTACTTGATTTTTTTTTTTTTTTCTCCAGTTGAGTTATTTCAGTTTTCCAGTTCTGGAGGCGTGACCCTCTGTGTTAGTCCATTTAGCCTGCTATAGCAGAAGACCGAAGACCAAGTGGTTTGTAAACCCCCAGAATTTAAATCTGGAGTTCTGGAGGCCAGAAGTCCAAGATCAGTGTTGGCCCATTCAGTGTGTGGCGTGGACCCTCCTGGCTCATAGATGGCGTCTTCTTGCCCTGCGCTTGTGTGATGAAAGGATAACAGGGTGCTCTGGGGTCCCCTTTATAAGGGCACTAATCCCATTTAGGGTGGCTCTACCCTCATGACCTGGTGGCCTCCTGAGGGCCCTGCCTCCTAAGACCATCCCCTTGGGGTTTCAATTTCAACATAGGAATTTTGGGGGAACCCCAACATTTGGTCTGTAGGACCTTTGGAGAAGCTCGGGGTCCTGTATCACTTCCCCATCCCTACCTCTTCTGTGGGTTGAGTGCTTACTGTGCCCAAGGCACTGTGCCCAGCACTTTCCATCCGTACTTCACTTTGTCTCTGTAGCCACTCTGTGGGGTAGGTAATGTCCCCATTTTGCAGGCAACAAAACGAGATGAGAGTCCTAGGGACTAGAGTTAGCAGTCTGCATGACGTAGAAGAAAAGCTGGTAATGCTTTAGGAATGATCCATATCGACTAGACTTAGCGTGGGGATCATGTCCCGATATACGCACGTAGCAAACCCTGATGTCCTACCCTTCAGACTCATCCGCTGTCGTTTGTCAGTTGCATCTCAGTTTAAACACCAGAGAGGAGGAGACGCTGAATAACTTGCTTAAGATCCCATGGTAAGCGGAACTCCAAAGCCTGGGCTCCTGACTCCTGACTCCTGACTCCATGCTATGAGGCCTTTTTATCTGCTTGGGCTCCTTGGTGGCTTGGCTGAGAGTTGACTGCTGTGCCCAGGACCTGTCATAATGGAGCTTTTCACAGTGCCAGCAACTCCTGCTTGGCAGCCCTGTGGCTCTTGCCGCCTTTGACCTTCAGGGTGCTCCTTGGGGTATGGGTGGGTCCTCAGTGTCCATGCCCCCTGCACTCCCTGTGTCAGCCATGTGGCAGTGAGCTTGCCTCGTCTGGGAGCATGAGTCCCGGCCCAGGCAGCCTGTCCAGCTGCGCGGGGAGAGGGGCAGACGTGTGTCGATTGGCTCCTGGGGCTTGTGACAAATGCTGGCAGAGGCAGGAACCAGGTGCTCTGGGACATTAGCAGGGGTGGGGGGCATGGTGCCCCAGAGGATGTGGTTTGGAGGTAGACTGTGGAGGAGCAGTGGGGTTCCCAGAGGCTTTCTTGGCCCTCTGAAGATTCCAGGCAGTTGGTCCGACTTGGATGGCTTTTCCCGAATTCACAGTATTTTTAGTGGGAAAGGAATGGACAGGGCAGGAATGGACCAGAGCAAGGGAGGCTTCTGTGTGTTATGAATGTGGTGAGTCTTCAGTGTCTAGCAGATTGGGCCAGCCTGGGCCGTGAGAGAAGAGCCTGGGCCGCCCACCCGGCTGGACACCTGTCAGGTGAGGCCTGGTGGAGGTCATCATGCCTGGACCCCACATGCCAGCTGCCCCTGAATTTGGGGGAGTACAAAGGAAGCTGCTGTACTGTGCATGAGGGCCACCGCCTGTGACATTTAGCCCACCCTCTGGGTGCGATAACCTCAGAGAACAGAGGGGTCCTACCGATCCACATCTGGCCTCCCTGACACTGAACCTTTCCTTGTACCACTGTGGAGGGCATTTCCAAAGCCTCCAGATGCTGGCCGTCTGTCGGCTGCCCATGGAGCTTAGGGAGAGCAGCCAGGGGTGATGGCCGAGACACCGGCCCCCAGGCTTGGGCTGGCATCTGGCCCTGCCACTTGCTGATGAGCCGTGTGGAATCTTGGGCTCGTCTGTAACTTCTGTGGGCCTCTTAGATGATGTGGAAACACAGCCTTCTTGGTAATGGGATCAGGTGTGTGAGGCAATGAACCTGAAGTGCTTTGTGTGCGCGAGGCGTGCGAACTAGCGGAGGGTTGCTGAGTGCAATGGCATGGCTGGAGTTACTGGGGGTAGTCACAGCTTTGACTCGGGTGCACCCTGGTGGAGAATGTCACCCAGCCTGGGGACACCGGCTGCAACAGCTCAGGGGCAGGCGTGGGAGCCTCTGACTTGCACAGCGAGCTTCGGCACAGAGCCGTGGGATCTGTCACTGTTGGTGAAATGTACATCCCTGGTTTGCAGCCACCTGCAAACCTGAGGACCTCCTGGGTTGGGTACACACAGCTCATGCTGGATGGTGCAGCCTGCCCGAGCTGCTGGTGGGGCAGCACATCCGTTCTGAGTGAGGGAGCCCAGGCTGCCTGGCACTGTGTCTGGGCTCAAGCTCCGCAGGAAAGGTGCCCAGAACGGCATGGGCAATTAAAGTTTTGTTTGTGATTCTGAAGGGGATTTGAGAGGGAGTGAATAGAGCACACCCGAGTCTCCATCCGAGCTTGGAGAAATAATTTCCTAATTATGGATCAGTGAGTGTGGGTTAGAACAACCCGTACCTAAGTTGCAGAGTGGACACAAATGCTGTGTTTTGGTGATGCTCCGAGAGTCTGGGTGCTATCGCACATCATTGGTGGAAAGAGGCCTGAGTGAGGGTCCATCAACCTCATCCTGAAGCATCTTACTATTCTCCCTGGGGGACAGGGGGCGGGGATGGGGGTGCCCACAGCTGGGAGTGTGTGTGAACCGCTTTATGTACAAGCTGAGGAGTAATTACTATTTTTATTAAAGATGAAGACAGAGGGATGCCTGGGTGGCTCAGTCAGTTAAGCGGCTGCCTTCGGCTCAGGTCATGATCCCAGCGTCCTGGGATCAAGTCCCACATCGGGCTTCTTGCTCTGCAGGGAGCCTGCTTCTCCCTCTGCCTCTGCCTGCCACTCTGCCTGCCTGTACTCTATCTTTCTGACAAATAAATAAATAAAATCTTTTTAAAAAAAGATGAAGACAAAAGCTTAGTGGTGTTAAGGGACTTTCTCAAAGTTGTGTGGTTGTTAAGTGGAAAAGTGAGATGCTGATGAACTCTGGGGCTTAACCCCAAAGTCCTTGAACTTTCCTCAACACCCGGTCACTTCCATGGTGGTGAGGGAGGGACTAAGAACCCCAAAACATGGGGCTTTGTGGAAAGGGTCCCCAGACTTGGGACATGCCGCATCACGCTTCCAAGTTACAGAGTGACCACCTGGAGAAAAGCCCCTGGTTTAAGACTTTTCTTTGTGGAAATAGATAAAGAGCAAACATATGTGAAAGGCAAAGCTGTGTACCCAGCGCCGGCTGGAGCAGGGGGTCAGCCACCTGCACTTGGCAGAGACCCAGAGGCAGGCAGAGTGGTGCGGGGGAGGCTTCCCAGAGGAGGAAAGGGGGCTCTCGGAGGAAAGCCTGATGGAAGGGGCCATCCCAGGTGGCTGGTGAGGGGAGCGGGTTTGGCTTTCTTGGGTTGGTCCTGAGTCCGAGGCAGGACAGAAACCAGGGAAGGTGTCTGGTATCAATCCAGTCCTGGCCGATGGTCACAGAGGTCATTGTTGGGTTCCTGGATTGTCCTTTGAGACAGTAATCTGTCTTCCTGCGGATCTGACTTATAGCAGGTAGGTTCCCTGCATGGATCTCTGTGGGTAAGGGGCCAGTTCCCTGATTGGATTGCTGCAGATAAGGGGCCAGGTTGCTCTGGGTAAGGGTCTCCCTGTGGGCTGTGTGTCTGTTTGTTGTCTTTTTGTATATCTCAGTTTCTCATCTTTCTCTTACCGGTAACAGCATTAAATGCCAGATATGTCAGAAATTTTGTAGCTGTCATATGACCCCTGGAGGAAGTTTTTTACATTGACATTGACATTGACATCACTGACTGTAAACTGTGGGACCATTACCACCAAGATTTACAATAGAAAGGCTTCAGTAATGTCCCCTTGGTGTGGTTACAAGATTCATTCGTCGTTATAAAAATCTGCTCTTGTCCGCGGTTGGGTCTTTGTCATCACTTTGTGGTTAGTCCACATCCCTGTGTTTCTCATCTCCTGTGCCCTTCATGGTTGGTCTTGGCTTGTCTGCCTGGTCAGTGAGGTTGAGTTTTGTCACCTTGATTGGTACCAGGTTATTGAACTGTGGATCAGTCCACTGATAGCACTGATTAACTGGGATGCAGGGAAATGTTCTAGCATTTTTGGTGGCAAAGCAGGGAGTAAAAGTCCATGTGCCCGCCAGTGTGGTTCAGGGAAGGCCAAACATACCCCCCAAAAGGAAATATTTTTATAACTGATTTTCATGTAGCTCTGCTTCTCGTTCTTATTAGCACAGAAATTTTAAGTTGGCCTTTACATGTTATAAATGTAAACAATAGTGACTTGTTGACATACAGATTGCCGTTTTTCCTATTCATTCATTTACTGATTCAACATGGTTGACAAGACACTGTTATGGGCCTCCCAGCTTCAGCGGAGAGCTTGTGTGCGGTCTGCACGGTGTGGACACACTGTGAGAAGGTGGCCGTCTGCGAGCCAGGGGTAGAGCTCTCCGCAGGAGCCGCATCGACAGGCACTGAGATCTTGGACTTCCAGCCTCCTGAACTGGGAGAAATCAACTTCTGTTGTTTATGGCCTGAGATGATGAATATGGACATGATTTAGACTACTGTCATCTGTATAGAAGTTGGCTGTGCTAATAAAATAAATGCATGGGACTTTGTAGGTGGAGACAGCACGGTGATCCCAGGCCTAGTACCCTCACTCAGGTCCTCCCAATGATGTCCTGTCTGTGTTAGGACAGCTTCCTCACCCCTCTGCATCCTACCCCACATCAGGAATAAATCATGCATGGTGTCTTGCTTTTAGCATTCCTCATCTATACAAATCCCTTTTGTGATTTTCTGTTGTTAACAGAGGGCAGTTTCCTTGGCTTGGCATTCAAGGCCTTTGTGATCTAGGCACCGTCTACAGGTTTGGGCTCCTCTGTCTCTCACTGTTGCCAACCTTGCCCTCCAGCTGGTCATGTGAGCCCGTCTCTGAAGCCCAGTGTAAGAGCTACACGTAGGGCACACGCTCTCCTGCCTCTTCCAACCTTGCCCATCCTTCGAGATGTGAAGTCCTCCCTCTCCACGACCCCCTCCCAACACTCCGATTAAAATTGCATCGGCGTCCTTACAACTGTGAATTATTGAATTAACACAGTGAACTGTGGGTTAGCTCTTCCTAGGTACCTTATTTCTTGTATAGTCAGGTTAGAAATGTTTGCTTCGGTTTTGGATTTTGACCATGTGACCTGAGCAGTATAGTAACATTCAAAGGGTGCTTGAGAGCGAAAGGGAGTCTCCCATAAGCACATGACCAGCTGCGTTTGCATCCTTGAGGGTTTTCTGAGCATGGTCAATTTATGGATAATTTTGTCTGCTTTAAAAAACACAGATATCGGTATAGTGTGAACACTATTATTCGATGTTGAGATTGTTCCTAGTCTTTTGGAACAAGAAGCCATGCTGCGTTGTACATAATCCCTGTGTGGTGCGTAAGTATGTTAGTGAGATGGTTCTAGAAGCGGGGCTGCCAAAATTCTGATTGGGCAATGCTAGGTTCCTGTTCATCAGGGCTGGACCGTTTAATCCTCTCCCTGTCAATGTCTAAGGTGCCCATTTCCTTCCCCTCGACAACATGGTAAGTCCTCAGGTTGTTCTTTGACAATCTAATAGATAGATTAAAAAAAAAAAAATTAAGCCTATTTTAAAAAGTAGGGGACTGAAGCTAAGAGCAGTTAGGGAATTTCCCTGGTCTGCTAGAGCTGGCTAAGCCATGACCTGAATTTAGCCGTTTAAATTTCAAATTGTGTTTTCTTTGGAGGCAAGCTGGCATAAAAATATACATTGCCATTGACAAATTAATAAGTATGTACTCTTTACTCCTTCTCCTGGAATTATAGGCCATGCGTGTGTGTGTGTGCGCGCGCAAAGGGGATTTTCAGAGTAAGAGAATTTTTTTATTGAGACTAGGATAGACCTCAAAAGACAGTGCAGATGGTAAAATAACATTAGTAGGTTCCTCTGATTTTAAATCTCAAAACATATCTAAATTGTCTTGACTTCTTGGGGCGCCTGGCTGGGTCAGTTGGTGAAGCATCTGCCTTCGGCTCAGGTCATGATCCCTGGGGTCCTGGGATCCCACATCCAGTTCCTGGCTCAGGAGGAAGTCTGCTTCTCCCCCTCTTTCTGCCCTTCACCCACCTCATGCTCTCTTGCTTGCTTGCTCTCTCTCTCTCTCTCAAATAAATTCTTTAAAAAAAAATAAATTGTCTTGACTTCTCAAACCTTTGATACAGATTGATTCTAAGAGTGAAGTCTAGGCCACTCATTTGAGGGATTCCAGCTTCTTGGTAAGAGAAAGGGAACCTTGTTAGGAACAGGTTCAACTTGTAGCAGCTGTCTGTGTTCAGTAAATTATATTTTCCATGTGACTTACAAGATTGTTTTGGGAAGCAAGTACAGTTGAGCAATTAAATTTGCTCCCTTGATTAAATTCTCTTTTTCCTTCTTTCTTTTATCTAGTCTAGTGACAGCCTAAAATCTGCCTGTAAAGCCCCTTGGTTTTGCCCCCAGATATGGACCATTGCCTAGCATGCTATGAATTCAGTCCAAAATAATTGTGCATAACAATTCTGATATTGTCCAGCTTCCCAATATATGAACTGAACAATATAATTCATATACAAACTTACTATGTGTATGTGTGTATAAATGGACATTTATTTATTTTTTTTTGGTAGGAATTAAATAATACTGTTTAAAAGGGACTTTCTGAAAAATTCCAAATAGCCCTCCTGTTCCCAAAGTATGGACATTTTAGATCTGTACTTAAAGTGTGCGCACTGTTTTCTGATAGCTCTGTGTTTTAGCGATCATGTTTCCAGTGTTGTAGATCTCTCTTGAATTTGCTCATTGGACTTAAGTTTTCTACTCAGGTGGATTGTTTTGAATTTTTTTGGTTTGTTCTGCTCACTGAGCTAATTATAATCTGTGTGCGCTCCCTTCCCCATCAGCTACATTCTCTTTTGGACGGATCGTCTTAATAAGTCATGGGACTTCACTGTTTTTTCCAGCAATGGGCATTCAGGACTCTGGGCCAGGCAGTCCCAGAGACATTGTGCTTACCCTCTGTATCGGGGAGGACCTTCAAGGCCCACAAAACACACAAAGAGTTGGGGCGCCTGGGTGACTCAGTTGGTTAAGTGACTGCCTTCGGCTCAGGTCATGATCCTAGAGTCCCGGGATCGAGCCCTGCATCGGGCTCCCAGCTCCATGGGGAGTCTGCTTCTCCCTCCGACCTTCTCCCCTCTCGTGCTCTCTCTCACTGTCTCTCTTTCTCTTTCAAATAAATATTAAAAAACAACAACAACAACAACACACACGAATAGTTGTTGTGGGACTGCACACCCATACTCTTCTGGGAGTCAGGAGACCCAGCTCTG
This sequence comes from Martes martes, assembly GCF_963455335.1. Lineage (NCBI taxonomy): Eukaryota > Metazoa > Chordata > Mammalia > Carnivora > Mustelidae > Martes > Martes martes. The sequence goes on from NC_137889.1 coordinate 142,237,820, forward strand.
CCCCACTTTGAGTGCTAACTCGTGAGTTACCAAAGGCGTGTCCTGTCCCTTCCCCGATCCATGTCTTTGTAAGCAGAATGGCGATGGCATGTGTTCTAAGGTAACTTCCAGCATAGTTATTACTGTTGTGTTGTCTGCACTGTACCGAGTGTGGCGGGAATGACATTGCGATCCAATTTCAGACGCAGAGGGGCCAGCTAGTGGCACTGGGCAGGTGCGTACCCTGGAGGAGTTTGGAAGGCTGGTGCCAAGTCCCTCAGGGTGGTGGGTGGCCCCAAACCTCCCCACTGTTCTGAGGAAGACACATGCAAAAAGCATGAGGTTGCTTAGAACAATGTCAATCTCCAAATCTTTGGTGAGGCCACAAGAGAGGACGGTGGTCTGTTTGCGCAGGAGTTGGGCCCGCGGTGCACACGTGCACGGCAAGCCTGGACTTGACCCTCAGGTCCATCCGCTTCGTCTTCTCTTTGCCCTCCTGATGCGACCGGCTTCTCCAGAAAAGTGGCAGTGAGTTCCTCTGAAAAACTCTACAGAAGGAAGAGATGCCCATGGAAAATAATTCAGATCATTAAGTGAGACAAAAAGCAAAAGGCGAATGATTCTTTTCTCACTGTCTTTGGGAGCAGCGACTATTAGTATTTGGTGTGTTTCCATCCGGATCTTTTCCAGTGTACACACAAATAGAAATGTACCTTTTGGAGGTATTTTTTTAAATAAATAGTATTTGATACACACTGCTCACACCTGCACCCCAGTGGTATAGAGAGACATCCTTCTGTGATGATCCATGTGGATCTAACTGGCTCTTTGCCCGTGGAGTGCTGGGTAATCGTAGCTAAGGATAACTGACCTTTCCTGAGCATTTGAACATGGCTGGTCCTTTATGCTAGGTTCGGTTCTCAAGCCAGGTCACGTGATTTTCCACAACAGTTCTGTGGGTCAGTGTGGGTGCTGTTTGCATTTATCATTTTACAAATGAGACAACCTCCCGCTCTAGCTCCTGGCATTGTTTCCAAGAGGGATGACACATTCGAAAGGATTCTGTTGAGTTGAAGTGATAGACGTTTACTCACTGCGGTAATCATTGATTGATCACATTCTGGGTGGGGTGCCGTCTGAGGAACTTTTCCTGAAAGTGTGTTTGGGACAGGGTAGATAAGGGACCGCCAGGTGCCCAGGGGTCTCCTGGGGGGTAAGGGTCACAGAGAGGAGGTGGCTGGGTGGCCCTTGGGACAGCCCTTTTTGCTACACACTGTCTACCTCTTGTACGCTTTTCTGAGATCTGGCTTGGGTTTTATGATGGCTTGTCTGACACTGAGTGGCCCTTGTTTCAAACCACCGGAGTCAAGGTCAGTGCTAACGCCCGGCTGGTTCTGTGTAGGAGGAGGGTCATCCGGAACTAGACTGTTTGCTTCCGAGTGGCTGCGAGGGTTTGCCGCTGGCTGTAGTAGGTCAGACTCTCCTGCTCATTCCCACTTGCAAACAGACATTTCACTCAGCCCTGAGTTAGGATGCAGGGCTGGGGGTCGGGGCAGCAGGGATCTGGAGTGTGATGGTTGGCACACATATGACACCAGCACGGTAGGAAAGTTTCACAAAATGTGGGAAGAGCACAGAGCACTGGGGCCAGGTGCTAGAGGTCACCGCGACGGGGTCATAAGGGCTTCGGGGACAGAGCAGCATCAGATGTGTGGCCATGGCTCTGGGCGCCTGCTGAACGCCCTCTCTGCTGTTTGGGCGAGTTTTATTTGGGTGTCTCCTGTAGAGAAAGCATGACATCAGTGTTTGCCACCAAGTATTTATAGCGGTCGGTACCTCCTATGTGGGTCACTTTCTGTGCTGTGGTTTCTTTAAGGAAGTTGGAGCTGTCCTACCCCAAGCACACTGCCAGCCCATCTCAAGGTGTTGGTTGTTTCTGAACACCTGGGGAGAGGCCATTCTGAGCAGGGGTACTCCTCCCCTACCCCCCAGCTGTGGAGTCTGATGGTCACCCTGGGGAGGGGGGTAATGAGGGCAGTCCCGGGAATCTCTCGCCTTGCCTCCCCCTGCTGTGTTTTGTTTTAAACATTTCTTTTTTAAAATTGAGCAAGTATTTTTTGTTCTTTCTTCGGCTGTTCTCTGCTGATGGCATGCAGGCGGAGGATGGGGAAGTGAAAAAGAAAGCTTTTACTTCTGTGGGATGCTGAGGCTAGCCCCTCTGATGGAGGGGGTTATGGCGTGCTGGGCCCCGGGAGACAGCTGGGCACGCATTCACTTTTGGCTTCGCTGGCTGAGAGAGGTGGTGTTTATCCCCCATGAATGATGAGGGTGGTTAGCTCCACGCGGTTGAGGGATCCTCCCAAAGTCGCACAGCTGGAAAGTGGCGAAGCAGAACCAAGCACTGATGATCTGAGTCAGACAGACGCCCCGATTCCTTGGGCTCTTAACTCCTGGAGGTCAGAAAGCCAAACTTGGGCTGGAATGGCCATGAAGTGGCCACCTTTTCATATCTTTGTCATCGACCCTAGATGGTAGTTTGAACAACACGATCCTGCCTTCAGTGAACGTGAAGAATTTGTATATTTAATGTCTAACTTTCCGCCCTAACATCTGACGGTGGACAGAAGCACACGTGTTTTCTGTCCAGCCTCAGCTGTCTGTGGTCACAGCCTTTCTTCCCCCCAATAGTTGGTAAATAAGATCCTAATCAGTAGACACACATGCTAGTTGTTTTTCTTATTATATGTTTTAGCTTGTTGTTTAGTATTATTTGTGATGCTGATCATAGTATCTGACCTCAAAGGCAGAATTAGGAGTTTTACAGTAAGAATACTCAGAGCTGTGATTTTTCAAACCTTCAAGCTGGACATTTTACATTGCCCAGCATAGAACTAGAATTACAGTTTCAGAAAACAAGACTTGCCTATGAGGGGGGTGTGTGCTGGCCTGCTTCTCTCCCTATCACAAAGCAGATCTTGTTGCCAGGAGCCCTCGGACATCTGTGGGCAACCCGAGAAGCCCAGACCTAAGTCCACTCAAAGTGCATCGTGGACTTAAATGCAAGATGTAAGGCTATAAAACTTGGAGAAGGAAAACCCTGAAACCTTTGAGATTTAGGGCTTATGTTTGGAATGTGTAAAAAAATTCTCAAAAGCAGTTACACAAACAATGCAGTTAGGAAACGGGTCAAGGACACAGAGGGATGGTTCATCGCAGACGACGAGCGGGTGACTGGGGAGCCCACGAACGTCATTCAGCTTCACTGGCCGTTAGGGAAATGTGACTCTAACCCCGATGACAGGTCCCTGCAGGTCTAGGAGAGTGGCCCAAGTAAGACACAGAGACACCACTAAGCGCTGGTGAGGGTGCGGAGAAGCTGGGCCCCTCGTATGCGGCAGCTGGGAGCAGAGGAGGGGACCACCACGCTGGAAAACCGGGGGGCAGTTTCTTAGATAATTGAACATGCAACCACCCTGTGACTCAGCACATGTGCTCCTGGGCGTGTGTCTCGGAGATATGAAGGTCTGTGTCCACGCAGGACCCTGCACGTGAATGTTCCCGGCAGTTTTCTGGCCGGAGAGCCGGAACCTGGGAACACCCAGACGTCCTCCGAGGGGTGTCTGCCTGAAGAGTGGCAGCGGCTGCCGCGTGGGACACGACTCCGCGGTGAGAAGGAGCAGATTACAGACATGCCATGACCCAGGTGAGGCTCCGGAGAATTAAACTGAAAGAGAAAGAGGCAACCCCAGCAAGTCTGTGCTGTCGGATTATGTTTATGGGATGTTCTTGAGATGACAGCATTACAGAAATAGAGGACAGAGTAAGGTCAGGGCATAGGAGGCGGGAAGGTAGTGGGCATGACTCTAAGGGGGCCACGGTGGCGGAGGGGGGGGTGCCGGTGGTGGCAGAATGTTCTGTATCTTGCCTGCGTCCATGTGAGGATCCTGGTATGACATTGCTCTGTGTTTCTCCAAGGACATTACCACTGGGAGAGATTGGGTAAAGGGTACATGAGATTCTTCCATATTTGTCTGTAAAGCTACAGTTATTTTGAAATAAAAAGTTTAATTATGAAAAAGAAGCTTGTTGTGAAGCATTTGCTTGTTTTCATCACCCACTGGAAAACTCTCCTAGAGAACTGAAATGGGAACCTTTTTTGCTTCTGAAAAAATTATTTATGTTCTTGTAAAACCTGTTATATGCATGTCGTGAAGAAGTCAAATGATGCAGAAAAACACAGATAAATCGCCTAAAACTTGTCCTTCAAAAATTACCGTAAAGGTAAATTTTTAAAATACAGTGGTGTTTCCTTCACCACACCTTCATTTGTTCTTTCCTTCCGAGCACGGTCATGGCTGTGCTTGTCCTCATTCTGGCGTCAGGAATCCAAAGCTTGGAGACTTGGGTCAAGGTCAGGTACCGAGTTAGTGTCCAGAAGCAGAACCAGCCCCCAGGCATCGTTAATACCTTGACTGGGGCTTGCCCTGCCTCTGTCCCCTCCCTCGTTCCCCAACGTGGTCCTCTGGCCACACACCACTGTCACCCAGAAACATTGGAAATGCACGTTGTCATGCCCCCACCTTTGGAATTGGGATTTTTTGTCTGGTAAGCCCTCCGAATGATTCTGGAGGGTGGGAGGCCGTTATGGTGATGCGTGAGCCATGCTCAGGGTACCGTGAAAACTGGGAAACACGAACACACGTCAGCCTCTGTTTCCGCTGTTCCCTCGCAGTCCTCGTGTCTGTCTTGATTCGTGGATTGCCTACTCATTTGCGCCACATGCCTACTCTGTTCCCTTGGAGCTTCCGGGTGTTGAGTGGGGTCCTGCAGCGTCTGACCCAGCATCTGGCACATTTGGGCTCTCAGCTAGCTGTTGGCCCGTTGAGTCCATGAACAGAGAACTGTTGTGGATGACCGCCTGGTTTCTGTTCCCACCTCCAGGATCCAGATCAGCAACCCGGTGGTCATTTCCGCCCGGCTTCTTTTCCTTTCCTTCCTCCTGTTGTCCCTTCTGCAGACATCCCCACATGTGTGGTCTGTGCTAGATTCTGGAAATCCAGGATGGTTCAGCAATCCTCACCTTGGGGTGCCCGGGCTTCTCAAATAAAACATACACGCATTTCTCTTCCAAGCCTGCTTCTCCTGCCCAGTTTTTACTTGGGTAATGACATCCTTACTCATCAGTCCTTCAGATTAGAAGCGCCCTCCTCATTCCCCTCCCTCTGGTTGTCTAACCAGACTTCACGCACCTTGCTCTCAAGGGCTTGTCTGCTCAGTCCTGTCTCACCCTTACAGCCCCGGCTTAGTGTCTCGGCCTGGTGCTGTTGAGCAGTTACACATGTTCGTGATGCTTTACGGGTGACTAAGCCTCTCTACTGTGCACCTCTAGAGCCCCTTTCATGCCCTCTGTCTGGTCAGGGAGCACCTCACGCATGTCCCTCTCCACACGGCCGTTAGAAGCCTCCTTCCAAAGCACAGATGGACTGCGTGGTCCCGTGTGACCTTCGCAAGTATGCGTGTTCTCTCCATCGGAAGCTGGTCCCCCCTTGTCCCCGCATTGCGAGGGCTTTGGAGGACAGACCCACTTTCTGCGCTCCTGCGAGCTGGCAAGCATCCCCAGAGGGACTGTGCTGGATGGTGGCAACGATATCAGTTCTGGACTCCAGGCCTCGTGCCCCGGGTCTAACACTAGCTGGGCATCCTGGGGACAGTCACTGAGTTGCTATGAGTTTTGCTGTCACCAGCTAGACAATGGGTATAATGAAACATACCGTATCACACCAAGGTGCTGAGAGGTGTGGACACGGTGCATGGTGGCGAGGCTTGGCTGCCCGTAAACATCACAGACATGGGGAGTGATGCCGTGTGAACAGCTCTTTGGGAATAATTGTATGAAACTCTGAAGCATGTCTGTGGTTCTGGCTGGTGACACAAGTGAGCCCCTGTGCCGTACATCCTGTGTCATGGGGGTGGTGTTCTATTTTATTGCTGAGTTAGAGCTGTCCCAGGGGACCTTTCCCCCACTCCCCCACGTTGGCCTAGAGAGAGGAGGCTCCTTCCTGCCTACATTTGCTGGCATGGCCCGAGTGCTTTAGGGATGGGAATGTGCAGTGAGAGGTGGAGAAGAAAGCTGTCCTCACTGCTGACAGCCAGTCTGCACTCTTGGGGGAGGAACCGAGGGGAGTCTCTCCGTCAAAACTTGCCAATGCCCATCCGAACCCATCTGCCCACAGAAGTGAGCAGAAGGACAAGTCCAAGATCTGTTCCAGACCGATGGACCACACTAGCCCTGTGCATTTGTGACCTTCAGGGCCTCAGAGCAGCCCACGACAGCTGCCAGGACAGGACAGCCATCTGGGGGACGTGTGAGTGGGTGGACAAGGGAGCCTCTGGCCGCAGCACTCCTGATCCCGTCCCCTAACCTGTCCCGTGTGTTCTGCGCCCGATCCACCTGATTAGATGATTGCTGTGCTCTCTGCTCCCACTTCAGATTCTAAGTAATGGGGAAAGGGACTTGGGTTTCTTACCTGGTTGTTGGCAGAAATCCCATTTATCCCCGTTAGAGCCTGGAGCCTACAGTGACACCTGCATGCTTGCTTTCCCTGTCATCCGCTGGTAGCCAGACCAGGACTGGGGAGGAGGCAGGCCATGCCTGACAGGACGTTGCTCTGGGGCCTGGGCCAGAGTCCCCAGCCCCTTGACTTGGGGCTGCACCCTGCTTTTCCGTTTCCCTGCTTGGTAAAACGGTACATCTACCATGTAGCCGAGACCACCTCCTGGGGACGGGTGTGCGTGGAATGTGGCAAACAGCCACGACCTGAATTTCTCATCCCTGCAGGCTTCTCGAGGCTCAGTTAGTTAAGCCTCCAGCTGCTGACGGGGAGGATGAAGGAAGTCGTTTTTACGTAAACCTGTATGAGAATGTTTTTTCACTGGGGGTTTCTTTGATTTGAACTGGAATAAATCTCCGACCTTAGTTTCTTTATGCTAAAAGCAGAGTAGACTGTAAATACTTTTTAGGGGTGGGCGGGTAGTTGGTGATTCCTCTTACTCAGCCTGGATCCCTAGTGCTTAGAGTCCCAGCGAGCGTTTGGCCAACAGAGCTGAAGGGTGCAAGCGGCAGTTCCCGACCCTGGAGAACGTCTGGGAGAACGTCTGGGGCTGCGCGGGGGCTCTGGGAAGAGCAGGCATGCTCCCTCCACAATATTCAGACAGGATCTCCAGGAACGGAGCCTGGGAACCTGTAGGTGTAAGAAGCTGCCCAGGGGATTCTGATGGACGGTGAAGGTTACAAACCTGAGTCCAAGGTGAGTGGGAGCTCCAGGCAGCACGAGACCCTCCTGCTTTCACCAGCTTACACCGGCTTTGGGTACTGCAGAGTGAGTGAAGAATATCGTTCCAGTAATGCCATACCCTGCAAATGTCTACCCACTTGCCAGTTTATTCCAGTGTCTACCCAGTCTGCTTTCTCTTTACGGAATCATTTGGCAGTTAGTTTTGCAGAACTAAAGCCAATCTGGTCTGATTGGCCCAAGACAATCTTGGGTGTGAAACGGTCTGTTGGTATTTCTTGTAGCCAATCATATGGGCTTTCTACTGGACAGCTTGTAAATACTGCCTCTTCGGGCAGGGCTGCGGAGGTAGGCTGCCTGGGTTTTGCCCGCTGTGTAATCTGGGGCAAGTTTTAGAACTTGTGCGAATCTCGCTTTCTTCACCTATGAAGTGGAATGAGAGGAGCCATTGTCATCTTCCAGGATTGTTCTGAGGTTTAAATACTAATGTATCTTTAAAGCGTGTAGCTTGCTGCCTGTTCCTAGCACATGATAAGTGCTCTGTAATTTTCATAATTTTCTTAATGGAAATACTCAGAGCTAATAAATTTGCCCAAGATAATTCATCTGTAGCCCTTGAATCAAAGATGTCTTTGGTCTTAACTGGTAGGGTTAATTCATCACTTGAATATCAGCCTCGAGAGTACCTTGAATTTCAAGCAAGTGTAGCCGGGGGATTTCCTGATTGGAACGTTGCCGCGAAAAAAGCTGGTTTCAATCTGTATTCATGCACAGTCCTGGAGGTTTATTTGTTTCTTTGGTTTCTTCTCCTGAACCCGGCTCTGCGGTGACGTCTGGCATGCAGGGGGTCATCGCACTGCGGCTTTGTTAGCTGCCGAGGGGATGCAATCGCACGCTGTAGGAAGTGTGCATTATCTGCCCACCAGCCGGACCCAGTGAGTCATCCTTCAGTGGCCAGGGCTCATTCTCCTCAGCTCTGCCACCAAGCCTTGTCTCTTCCTCTGTTTCCTGTCCGACTCCAAGGTCTATCTGAACAGGGACTCTGGTTCCAGGCACAGCGAGGCCATCTGCACTCAGCAATGTCCAGCACGTATTAGGTGCTCACTGAATACTTAGCAAATGAAATCTAGGAGAACACAGGATAAGTCCACAAGTTAAGGTATAAGTTGTGTGGTATGAAATCTGTATCCACATTGTTAACGTGGATATAAAATGTTTGAGTAGGGGCACCTGGGTCGCTCAGTCGGTTAAGCCTCTGCCTTCAGCTCAGGTCATGGTTCCAGGGTTTGAGCCCCTGGTCAGTGGAAAGCCTGCTTCTCCCTCTCCGACTCCCCCTACCTATGTTCCCTCTCTCACTATCTCTCGCTGTCAAACAAATAAATAAAATCTTTAAAAATAATTAAAATGTTTGAATAGTTATCTTAGTTCATTCATCACTGACTGGGTGTCTTATAGGCTGAGTGTTGGGGATAGAGGTGATTATAGCTGATCCCTGCTGTCATGGAGGTGAGGTCTAGGCAGTGGACAGACATATGGCTGCAGGATAAATGGGTGAGTATGATGATGGAGGGGTACCCCTTACACACCTGGGACCACCGACCCATTTGTGCTTTATGAACACAGACAGTGAGTTGAAACACAGCTGGAGTGACTCTGTATATCCATGCTTGTACAGTTGGTGGGAAGTGCCTACATACGTGCGAAGTAGACTCTTGAGTGGCCTTATGTGGATGGAATGGCTTTGCCCAGGCCTTGCTTTATCTTCCTTCATGAGGAAAATGAAAATCAGAGCAACATTGCTACAGGAGCTCTGGGCCCGAGTTAGGGCCAGCGGGTTTTGGCTTTGGCTCTTCTGCCCTGGCCACTGTCTGGGTGTTGGGGTGCTGTTCTGGGGCAGGAGGATTGGGTTAGATGACGCTTATGGCCTTTTGTAGTTCTGACTTCAAGAACCATCATCTCAACCCATCTTCCTGGGGAGTAGAGAAAGAACATGGCAACCGGGGAGTTGTTGACCTACGTTTACTGGGACTTAGTGGCCGGATTTTGGGGAACGCCCCGGGAGAAATGTTGGTGGTCTGTTCCGTGCTCCGCTGTGAGGGGCACGCAGGCGTCTTTGTGTTCTGTGATGGTAGTAAACACCTAGGTAAGGTCCGAGCATCAGTGGAGTCAGCCAAGAGGAGGCAGAGGACCGAGTGCTACACATGATGTATTGGAAGCGGAATTCACTGACTCTCTTCTGTGAGTACCTTTTTCGGGGATTCTAGCTTCGTGTGATTCCTATGGTTTAGGCCCAGGATATTTGCTATCATCATGGGACGTTGAACACCCTTTGGCCTCTGCTGTGGAAATGTACAGGCACCCGCTTCTGAGTTAGCAGGCAGCAATACCTGACGGCTTCGCTGTGCTGAGTTGGGATGAGCTCAGGCCTGTCCGAGAAAGTGTGGTCTCATACATTGGTTTGGTTCTCTCTCTGAGAGCGCTTCCTGACCCCTTGGAGGAGGGGTACAACTCAAGTCCAGGGCTGCCCAGGGCCCCCCAAGGTTGCCCAGTGAGATCGCCCGCACTCACGGTGCTCTTGGTTGGGACGAGGTGGGAGGAACTCTGTTTTATGTGGTGGTTATGAATGGCGGTAATGACTTCTTACGTTTGTGTTTTGCCTCATGGTTCACAAAGAAGTTTAACATCTCTTTTTATCCCCTTGGTGATTCTGTGTGGAAGCCGGGTGGGTTTCACATCTCTTGTTTTCCCTGGTGACTTTAGTGGGGCTCACAGAAGATCAGGGACTTAACCAAGGGCTCTCAGGTACGGTATGGTGACTGAGTTAGTAACTATTTTGCATATTTGAGAGCCGCTAAGAGTAGATCTTAAAAGAGCTCCTCACAAGGACAGGCGATCTTGTGACTGTGTGTGGTGAGGGACGTTGCCTAGATTCATCATGGTGGTGGTCGTTGGTGAGATACACAGATATGTTATACAAATTATGTTATACACCCAAAACTCACATGATGCAGTGTGTCAATCACACCTCGATTTTAAAAATAAAAAGTAAATAGAGAAAGAGGCTTTACCAAGGTCATGGACTGAGTTAAGGTGGCCACGTGTCTTCCTTGCTGCTCCACCGGGGCTCCAGAGCAGTTCTTGGGCATTTCTGTCCAGTTTGGATCCTTTCGATATCCCGCCCTCGGTTCTTTCCTCCAGATGCGTTCCTGAAGCCCCCGGGTTGGCCCTGTGCCTGGGGGCCTCCTCCACCTCTCTGTTGTATGCGTGTTATTTTAACCCCTGTGAATGAGCTCTTGCCCTACAGGGACCGCCCCCTCCTGCCCCCCCCCCCCCCCCCCCCGCCTCCGCGCTCCATGTAATGTTCAGATCTGATCACTTCCTTCTAGAAATGGGATATGCTAGTGTGCTGGGTTCCTTTTTTTTTTTTTTTTTTTTTTTTAATAATTCAAGCTAGTTAGAGCCAAAGCTGAAATAGATGATAGCAATCAGTATGCTGCTTTCAGACTGTGACTGGGCAGCTGTCCCTTCCTCAGTGTGAGCTCGTCCCTCCGTGTTGTCGCCACAATGGCTGGCTTGGTGTCCAGGCCGTGGTTAAGGTTGCTGAAATTCAAGTAAGGCCAGCAGAGGTATTGCATCTGGAAAATGACAAGCAAGCTAAAGGAATTTTTACTTAAGATGTTTGCAAAAGAATATTTTAGAGAGTTGACCTGTTTCTCAGCTGGAGTTTAATTTCAGCTCAGAAAGCAGCTGTGTCCCCGAGGGCTTTGGGGTTTCGCTCTGTGACAGATGAATTTAATTGTTGTTGTATGACCGTATTATGCTTTTGTGGCTTTCATGGACCTTTCTCCCAAATGGAACAGATTTTTCTGTGAAAGTCACACTTCCTTTTTGAGAAGCGTAACGGTAATTTTGTGGAATGATCTCCTGTTCGTTTAACCCTACCGAGGAGCAAACACTCTGCTTACGGCTCTCGGGAGTTCGGTCTGGGTTCTGCCTCCCCCACCAAAGGACAGCGAAGCAATTCTCAAAGCCGGAGAACAAGACGCATGTGCATCATGGAAATTCTCGAATGCTGTTTCAAGTCTCTATGTTATTTGGATCTTTGCCTTACAGATAAGGAAACTGAGGCTCAGGGAAACTGAACAAGCTTGCCCAAGGTCACAGAGCTCTCGTGTGGTAGTTCTGGGGTGGCAAGCCAAACCTTGGTCCCAGAGGCCTTCTCTGAGCCCCTGCTGAAAGGCTGCCTCCTGTCACCCCCATACCTTACGATCTCATCTTTGAGGGAGCCACCTGCCCTCTGAGCTCTATGGGGCTGTGTCTGTTTTATTTACACTCTATTGCCCAGGCCTGATCTAATAGCTGGCACATAGTAGGCATTTGTGGAATGATGACATGAGGGGTTTCTGATATTAGCATCTTATCATTAACATTCTCGTATATTTGTTTTCTCACCTGACCCTTACAATGGGGAGGCAGAGTGTTTCCCTCCCCTGTTGCGCATGAGGAAATGATGTTGTAGAGTCTGGAATTGAGTTCTGGGTTATGTATCTCCAGTTCATACAATTTTTTTTTTCACCTTTCAGATTCTTCTGAAATTCTTTCTTTGGTGAGGGTCGTCAGAAGGAGGCACAGGTAAGAAGATTTCATGGTCTTCCAGTTCAGTGGCTTTAAATGAAATTAACCCATCTTGGCAAGAGCCATTGCGTGATCTGCTGGGAATGCTTATAATAGAGGTTATGCATTAAAACCAAGATAGTGTCTGCTCATAACCATGTCAGAGATGAAGTATGACTGTCCGGCTTGTTTGGTTGGGGGTAAAGCTGGAAATCTTGAGGACACAGGTAAGAACCTTTGTCCCTGCTCGTCACCAGGACAGCCCATCCCACAGTGGCTCTCCCGAGTCCTTGCCAGCCCTGCTCTGCTCTCTCACTGGCATTTGTCTTCTTGCGGCTTTTATGAATATCAGAATTCCCCTGCGTGTGATCTGAAAATTCACATAGGCAAAACAGAGCTTTGTAAAAGTGTGTAACACATCTCCCCACTGGAAAAGGAAACACATGTTCATTGGAGAGTGTTTGGAAATAAGAAAGAGAAGAAAATAAGTCTCAGCAGCAGACATCAGAACTAGGACCGAGTCAGCCTTGGGCAGAAAAGCGCTACCACAGCAGGCCCGAGAATGCTGTCCTCCAAGAGGCCTGCTTGCAAGCTGGGCGCTTGGCTGGTGTCTGGAACTTCCATGTCGGGACGGTTCCCACCACCCTGACAGGTAAAAGCGGCTCCCGGAGCCTGAGCTCTTCATGCAGAGAGCACAGTTTGTGCCTGCAGACCCGCTCTCTTCCTGGGAGTCTGGAACCTTGTACGCGCCAGGCCAGGGGGGCCCGTGTGTGCAGCCCCCAGTAAAACCCCTGATGCTGGATCTCTAATGAGTTTCCTGGTGACAGCAATTCATGTGTAGTTTCCTGTGAAACTCTGAGGGAGAGGACCCCGGAGCCGCCCACCTGGGGGCCTCCGCACCTTATGCGTTTCCCTGTTGCTGACCGGGCTCTGTGCCTTCTCCCAGGGATGAATCTAGCTCTCAGGGTGCCTGTGCGCCTAGCTCTCCTGGCCAGTCATCCAGCCTCTGGGCTGGGGGGAGGTGGCAGGAGATCTTGGAGACCCTTGACCAAGGGCTAGTCCTTTTCTTTTTCTCAGCATCAAACTTTGTTTTTTTTGTTTGTTTTTTTTTTTTCTTTAGTAAAACAGGTGTGACATCTGCTGAGATCTTTTTTTATTCCACAAACATAAAGTAGTGTTTTGTTACATCATGAAATATTCTTTCAAAACATGGTTTATACTTAAATTATACCTTAAAGTTTTACGTAACGTTGGCTGTTTGGGCTTTACAGTTTATAGAGCTATTGTAGGTAACGAAAACCCTTGTTTGCAGAACTTAGGTGTGCGTCTCAGCGCAGGTTGTCCTTGGGGTGGGTTGGAGAGGGTGTGGTGGTGTGGGTGATCTGGGCAGACACCTTCAACTCTTCTGCAGAGAAGTTCTTTCTGCCGGCTCCGTCATTGGCCGCGTTCGAGAACAGCCGCCTCACTGAGTCCTCACCAATACTGAGTATTACCAGGCAAAGCAATTTGTCAACTGGATAAATTATAGATGATATAATTTTAATTTGCATTTTTAAAAAAATATTTATTTATTTGACACAGAGAGAGAGGGCACGGGCAGAGTGAGAGCACGAAAGGGGTGGCGGGGGATGGGGCAGAGGGAGAAGCAGGCTCCCTGCTTGGTGGGGCTCCATCCTAGGACCCTGGGATCATGACCTGAGCCGAAGGCAGATACTTAACAAACAAGGCCACCCAGGAGCCCCTTGATTTGCATTTTTAGTTATCAGTGAGGTTTGAATGATTTTCTTTTCTTACTTGCCTGCCCATCATGTCTTTTTGATTGAGCATTTCCCATCCTTTGCCCAGATATTTTGTGATGCTTCTGGGTTAGGATAGTGACCTCCCAGGGAGAAGCCTTGTATTCTCCCTCTGCCGTACCCACTCCAGGCCTCTGACATGGTGTGTGTTGGAGAAGTGGGCTTTCCTTATGGTGGGAAGCATGACTTCTGTTGCCCATTGATGAGGTCCTCCTTAAAAGAAAGCCCCAATGTGTGCCCTGGAATTGATACGTGCCACTGAAGGACACCATGGCCTCCCTCGGAGGATGGGGACAGAGGCAGCTGTTTCCATGGGGGAGAGGGGCAATGAGGGGCCTTTATCTGTTTATCACTCGCTATGATGGTACAAATATCTCCACCAGGATGTGTCCGTGTATTTCTCATGAAATATAGAAAGATTCAGAATGTGAAAACCTTAATGAGCTCACTAACCCCGTGTGATTGCAAAAGTGACATGGGACAGTAGCAGGGACACAAAGGCACAGAAGAATTCTGTCCCCAGTGCTGAGTCCCTGCCCAAAGTGGACTTGATTGTGGGGCATGTTTGTGTCCACAACAACGACGACTGCCAGTACTTTCCGGCTGCTGGCAGAAAAGATGACTGAGCACTTGGAGCTGCAGCGACCGGGTGAGGGAGGGGAGCTGGTGGCCAGGAGCTGTGTTTGTGCAACAGGCTGACTCCTCACCTTGACTGTTTAGAGGAGGTGCTAGGGAAGGTGTGTCTTGGGGGGGTACAGTTGCTACACCCCCTCAGGTCCCTGGAGCAATGCAGCGGTGACATCTAGTACGTCACCTGTGCGAGCCATCCATGGCAATGCTCTGGAGGGCCCCAGGAGGGGCTGGAGTGGGACGTTAGAGTGGAGGGAGAATGTCCCCATTTTGCATAAATCTGAATTTTATTTTTTTTTTTTTAAGATTTTGTTTATTTAAGAGAGAGAGAGAGAGAGCGAGCATTGGGGGGGAAGGGCAGAGGGAGAAGCAGGCTCCCCGCAGAGCAGGGAGCCCAATGTGGGGCTCGATCCCAGGACCCCGGGATCATTACCTGAGCCGAAGGCAGATGCTTAACCCCCTGAGTCACCCAGGAGCCCCTCATCCATCTGAATTTCAATTTTTAATATTTTATTATTTAGCGCCTCTTAATTATGTTTACACATTAATCACATTTGTAATGAAAGCAATATTTACTTCTGAGAATTTGAAAAAAATGTGAAATAACCTGTGACCGGGGACTGGTTATTCAGCCTTCCCGTGCCACGGTTGGGAAGTGGTGTTGTATCCATTTTATACGGTTGTCTCAAGAGTTCTGAGAGATTAAACTCAGGGCCTGGCACTTCCCGAGGACATAATAAATGCTATCATTTCAACATTTTAGAAGAAAGAGAATGCTAACAGGTTGTCCTCGGGCCGTTGTAGAAAGAACCTGAATTTAGCTCCCTGTAAACAGTGTGATGGAAAAGCATAATTTGGGCACCAAGAGACTCTGGCTGTGAATGGGACTGTCTGATGAGCCTGCAGTCCCGAGCAGCTCCTTGCTCCTCCCACACATGTTGGGAGCCATAGCACCTTCCCACCGCAGGGCCAGGGGCCTTCCAGGAAAGGCAGCAATCAGGGAAGCCGCGGGACGATGGTGAGGGGCACGTGGGTGCGGGAGCAGAATGCATCCAGAGAACCCCACGTGGTCTGTCCTGTGCAGATTTGGCCCATTGTCACAGCAGCGGCATCAGCGGAAAGGACAGCTTGCCTCTATTTGCATATCTGGGTGTTTGTGCTATTTATAAACAGTTAGAAAAGGCGTGGAAGGCTGTTTGTGGCAAGCTGGCAGATCTGGCAAAACACGGACAGTTCTGTGAGCACAGTTTGCACGAGCGCGGGCCCGAGCGTTCACATAAACAAACACATTTGCCCATCTTTAAGAGTCGCTCTTCAAAACAGACAGTCAGCCGTTGGCCATATGGTTGATCAGCTTTCCCTTGAAATACAGGGGGTTTGATGGCCAGACGTCTGAAATCTGAAACCATCTTAAAACAGCTTTATCCGCCCCCCGCCTTGCCCTTTTTTTCCATTATGAGGAGAGAAGAACGGAGAGAGGAAGGTGTCACTTTACAGGGGCTCTTGTCACCGTCTGTCCTATTCCCTGTTGACCTGTCATGTCAGCATCACTGCAGGTCAGGTGGAGACGTCCTTTCTCCTCTTCTCTGTGGCATGGTTCTGTCTGGCATCTGTCCCTCTCTGGTGTGTGTTCCGGTTTGTCTATTCATGCCGGCACACACGTGGGCTCCCCGAAGGCCCAGGTTGGTGTCTGGAGCCGCTGCTCCCCACCCCCAACCCAAGCACAGCGAATTGTGTTTGTTGAATGAACGGGAGGGATGAGACGGCTGCTCTTCCCTCTTCTGCCAGGTCCTGAAAAATGCTTATGGGAGACGCTGTGCGAGCAGGGAGTAGGGGACTGTAGGCAATGAGGCCACACGCGTCCCTGGGGGATGTCTCGTCAGCCCAAATACTTAACCCGGAAGAAGGTGCGAGTCTTGAGTGGAAACGTGGGGATCGCTTCCTTGGGAAATTAGCAGGTGGTCTCTGCATTCCACACAGGTAAGCGACGCTGCCCTGTGTGCGTGTGTGCGCGTGTGTATGTGTGCACGTGTGTGTTTGTGTGCGTGCGCGCGCCCGTGGGCCACGGGCTTCTGTCGTGGTGCAGAGAGAATATACAGCCCAAGGCATGAGAAAACGAGCTGCCCAGCATCACCAGGTAGAATGAGACCAGAGCCTACCTGTGTCCTTCCCAGAGCCTCACTGCTGCTCACCTCCCCGCCCTCTCTCCTGCTCACACCATCTTCCTCCACTCCAAAAATGCAGGAACCAGGGAGAAAATGTACCCCTGTGCCACTGGTGCAGACAAAAAACCCAGCAGCTTCAAATCACGTTGACACGTCTTGTACCGAGAGCAAGGGGTGATTTTTTACAATACTTTTAAATTTCACAGGACCTTACATTTTCTCATAAGTTTTATAATACAAGACGATCGGAGGGGTTTGGGGAACGGTGACTTTAGGAAAAGGGGGAAAAATCAAAGAGAGAATTGCAGTTCTTGCTTTATTGTCAGCCTAGCATTTAAGTGCTTCCGAGTCTCACCCGCTCTGCAGCTTGGACCATTATGAGGCCAGTGACTACCCATTGTTCTAGAACAGCAGATGCTGCCACCAATTCTCCCCTCTAAGGGCGGTCTTACTCATTTTAAATGCAAATGACAGGAGCAGCAGATGGCGAGGTGGGCTAAGAATTTAGATGTTTGGTCACTGACAGCTCTTTGCTTCCGCATGTTACTTCGGGACCTGGGACTGGCTGAGCCCTCGGAGAACTGATTATGATCTGTCCCCTTGCCAGCTGGGCTCTTTTTCTCGCCCGGTCCAGAAGGATTGCTCTCCTGCAGTCCTCGAAGATGGATCACTGATTGTTTTGAAATCATGAAGGGTTGTTTGCACCATCCAAAAATCTGAAGGGGAGAGAGCTATCCAAAGGCTGTCTTCTCTTTGTGCTTCAGAGCTTTCAAAAACCCGTATCTAGGGTTTACATGAGCTAATTAAGGTCTTCTTCAATAGGTAATTGAATATGTTCCTGATTGAACAGGGGTGTGCCCCATGGCATAGCCCCTGGCACTTTGTTTACATGAGGATATGGTGCTTAGAACAGAACCTGGACCTTCTAAATGACCGCCTAAATGGGAATTCTTTCTAAATGACTTTCTTAATGAGTGACATGGAGCACCAGAGCACATGCTTATTAAAGAGAGACACTTTCATCTTGTCTGAATTCGGATTTTGCATCAGTATTTAGCAATGCAGCCATAGAACTGGCCCAGCCCCTCCTTCTTCCCTTTATACAATCCAAAGGTGTTTCCAGGGTGGGAGTGCTCCCTGCCTTTCTCCTCACAGGCTGTGCCCCTGTCCTGCCTACCTGACTTCCCTACCTGTCTCCCCTCCTCTGGGCATTCTGCAGAGGGATCAGCCCCTGCCTTGGCTTTCCTGTGGCTGGAAGAGAGGGGTCGCTGCCAGCTGTCCCATGGGGGGGGGGGGCGTTCATCTTGCTAGTGCTGCGGTCTGGTTACCGAGTGGCACCGAAAGCACGTACTTCTGCAAAACCAGAGGTCAAAGTGATGGCAAGACCCATCTCTTCGTCAGGATGCTCTGAGTATTTTAATCATGGCTGGAAAGCCATGAGAAAACATGTGATTCCTGAAATTTGGGGTTAGAGGGATGTCAGGGACTTGTCGTGGAGTGACAGCGGAGCAGGGAGTTGAAGGGGTGACAGGCATGCTGTGCATCTCCCTGCTAGGCACCGGTAGATGCGGGGCTGCATCCCACGTGTGACTTAGGAACTCATCTGGCGATTGTGTTTCAGCTCCCACCACAGTGTTCTTCCTCTTCTGTCATGCTGTTCCTCGTACTGTAGGCCTCCAGCCGCATGCAACATGAGAGTGTTCCTGCTGGTCGAGAGAGAGTGCTGTCACTACACGGTCCAGGTGCCCGGGCTTTCTGGCATAGGCACCTGGCCGGCAGCACGTGGGTCTCCTGAGTTCGCTATTTTAGCATACAGTTCAAGGCTCTGGGAAAAGAGGGGCCAGAACCGGCGTAGAGATATACTGGAAAGACAGTTCGCCGAGTAACCTGGGATGGAGACAGTTTGCACGGGTAGCATGGGATGTGCTCTGCGTGTGGCATGTTCTTTACAGCCCTCCCGGCAGCGTTACAGATTTCTGGAGGATTCGGGGTAACTGGAAATGCCAAGGACGGCCCTCCTACGGGCTGTGGGCAGTCAGGGTTCATTCTGGGTTCATTTGCTCACAGCAGCCTTATTTCCGGCCACGTGTGAAGGTCGGATGTCCTCCTTGCGGGGCCGGTGGAGGGGTTTGCTAGGGCTGACATGAGGGAGCAATGTGCGTTTGAATCTGTTTGAGCTATGAGTAAGCGAAACACAGGCAGGTGCCCTTGGCCACATTATTTATTAATCACTGTTCCACCTCCTGGTCAGACTCTGGATGAGGGTCCCTCGAGCCCTCCTGCGTGTGTGCACACACCGCCCACACTCACACCCCCTCCCACCCATCCATACACACGTGTCCTTTTTAAAGCCCCAGCTTTATTGGCCATGTCTGCTTCCAGCACTTTCCCAGCTCACTGCCCCTTCTGTTTTACCTCCCAGACACCTGTTGTCCCCAGGCGGCCTGCCTTCTTCCTTCCTGGTGTCGGAGGCTCCTGCAGCTGGGAAGCACCCTCACAGTTTCCAGGGTTTTCTGAATCTTGTTTTATCAGGCCCTGGGGATGGCGGAGAGGCTGAGGCTCAGGGAGGGGCTGTGCGTGCTATTTGACAACGATGGGATTTTCTCCCGCACAGGCAACTTGCCGTGTGCTTAGTACTAAAGAATGCTTGACTTCTGCCCTCCTTAGTGAAGGATGCTTCGTGAACCTAGCCTCACTTCCAACAGGAAAAGCATGATTCGCATATCATCTTGTTTTGTATCACTGGGTATCGACGGACAGACTATCCTGGAGCTCCTCGTTCACTCAGCCGTGGTCTGCTGACCTGAGTACGTGTGCGCGCTGTGGCAGCTGCTCTGCAGGCCCCTGGGACTCACCCCTAGGGGCACTGTCCCCCAGGATGGCCTGGCCCAGACAGACGTGCAGAACTGGTGGTGTTTTGAGAGTGCTGGAACGGGGTTCCTGCAAGGTGTGGGGCTGAGCTCCCGTGTCCCCACCCACCCCAAGCAGCTTGTCCCCATAGCTCTGCATGCCCGCCAGAGCCCTCACCACAATGCTTTGAAATTCTTAGCTTATATGCTCATCTGGATTCCCATGAAATGGAGAGCTCTCGAGGGACACGATGTGGGCTATGTACCCATTATTGTTACATTCCCATTGCCCAGCATGGTAAAGACAAAAGATGGACAAGGATTCTTTACTATTTCATGGAAACTACGTGGGCTGAAGGAGGGGTCCCCATGGTTGGGGGAGCGGGGGGTAGACAGGATGGGCTCACTGAGGGAGGGAGTGGGTTTTGTTTCTCAACTTTCATTTGCAATCACACAGACTTAGGGAAACATCACAGAAATAGCACAGAGAACTCCTGTATGCCCTTCACCAGATTCCCCAAACGTTTTACAACATGAGTACTTCCGCTTGCCCTCCCTCTCTCACTCGCTCTCTTCTGTGTGTGTGTGTGTGTGTGTGTGTGTGTGTTCATTCATTCATTCATTACCAAACTGTTTGGAGCGGAGGCTGGATTGCAGGGATGAGGTGAAGAAGTGGCAGAGGAGAGGTGGGCTGGGAGTTCTCACAGCAATCTGGGCAGGAGAACACAGTGACTGGGCCTGGTGGGAAATGACCAGAGAGGTGAGATGGGGTTCATCTGCTGTATGATTTGCTCACAGGTTGGATGAAGGTCCTCAGGGATTTTGGCCTGAGTGGCTGGTACACTAGTGATGCCATTATTGAGATGGGGACGACCAGGAGGAGGGGGTTTGGCAGGGGGAGTCAGAAGCCAGTTGTAGGGCTAAGACTGAGGCCCAAGCACAGAGGGCCCGAAGCATTGGGGGAAAAGAGCAAAAAACAAGACCTCAAAGAACATGAGCAATTCAGAAGGATAGAGTTAGCAGATTTCATTCGTAAGCAAAGAGGCCACTGAGGTATGAGGAGTCCCCAGCTCGTCTAGACAGGGCTGAGCCTGCTCGTATCACACGGTCCCCGCTGTTGGTGGAAGCAGCTGGCTTTCATCTGCAGATGCATGGAACTCACCCCCATGTCCTGTTTCTCGTAATGTGCCATCTGTGTCCCTTGGCCTTTGCTTTCACAGCTCTTTGTCACCACTCCTGTCACTTGCCCCTGGGTGTCTCCCACACGCGACCCCATCTCCCCAGCATTCCTCAGGAAGGCTAGATTCAGCTTCTTTTCCCCACAGAGGGCAGCTGGCAGTGCGGGCGGGGTCTTAATGGAAGATGGGAATTGAGGGAAGATTACTGTGTAAATGGTAGGTGGAGTCAGAGTTGGAGGAAGTCACCCAGGGATGAGTGTACTGATGAGGAAAAAGCCCCGGTCCAAGAAGATGAGCGGGAAGAGCAGAGGAGGTCAGGCCTGGGAGGCAAGTGGAGAAACTGTGTCCAGAAGGACGTGTGACGGGTGTACGGTCAGACGCAGTCCCATCAGTGAAGTGAGGGCAGATGTCCCTGACTATACAGGAGCCCGTCAGAGGAGGGGCCAACGCGATGAGGGAGCCCGACGTGGTGGGAAGGACGGGAGTTGGGGGGAGGCAGTGTGGGTCTCTATTTCGAGGGATCTGGTCAAGTCAGGCTTGCTCTAGATGGTCCGTCATGATGTTATGAACAGTACTTCGTTTATTTCGTAAGCTCTGGATCCTTAGCTGGGAGCAGATGAACACCCTTCAGCTGGAAAACTAAACGTGTATTAAAACTCTCTTAGTTGTGGCTCAGGCTATGTTTTGGACATTACAAGGGACATTTTCTCTTTGGAACTAGGGCCCTTTGGGTCAAGAAGCACTTCCAAGAGGGACACACACTTTCATACAGAAATGGTTAAAGTGACAGAACAGTTTACTGCTTTATGGAAGCACAGGTTACTGAGGTAGCATTCACTAAAGCTGCTAGCTAGCATCTTGGCCAGGTGCCTCTTGTTACTGAGGGGACGCTGGTCTGTCACCTGCAAGCCTTGTGTCTTTGCGGGAGTGAGTCCCCCTTCCCGGGGGGCTTGTTTTCTCTCTGAAATACAGCCTTTCCTCTGCAGATTACATTGTTGCTGAAATGATGTTACTAACTCCTTAGGAGGAGGGGTTCTCACTAGGTTTGGGGAGGGGTGTCTCATGAAATATACAGGGGAGATGAGGTTGGGTTTCTCCAAACCAAGGGCCCCACTGAGAGATGATGCTCTGTCCGGGCAAGTTACGGATTGTCTTATTTAACCCTTACACCTACGCTTTAAAGCTGAGATGATGCTTGAGCAAATATTTCCGACAGATAATTATACTGATGACGAGGAGGGTAACCGTCACAATCTATTGAGGACTAAACCTGTGTGCCAAGTTCTTCACATGAAGATGTGTTGATGAGCTCCATCATTGTCCTTTTCCGGAAAGAGGAGAGTGACGCGGCTATGCACTTGAGGCCCCAGCTAGGAAGTACAGGGGCAGAATTTCAACCCAGTTGCTTCAACTCCAGAGTCTGTGCCGGTTCATTGGGCGAGCACAAGTCCATCATCACGTTCTTTGGGAACCTGAGTCACATCTGTTCTGTGAGCCCGGAGGCTCCAAGCCCTGAGAAGCTAATGGGAAGGTGACTGTCCTCTTTAATTGGCTTCCACTGACACATGGACATATGTTCCCCAGCCCTCGGTGCCTGCCAGCCCTCCCCGTCCATGTGGGCATGGTGGGGGCCCCATCTGCTGGGGAGGGGGAACAGGGGCAGAGCGACAGACGGCCTTCCAGCCTGCCTTCCCCAGAGACAGGCCCATCAGCCCCACACTCCCCATGCCGTCTGAGCCCCAGTTCTGTGCCTGCTGCTACCGGGAGCCCCAGAGGCATTTCCTGTTCTCCTCTCTGGAGGACCTGGATGGAAGCAGGGTCTGTGGCCTCCGCACTTCACCATGACCAGAGGATAGGAACAAACTCATCCGAGGCCTGAGGTCAGCCTCTCCATTGGGGGTTCCCCACCCCTGCCCCGGAGTCTGTGCAGGGTCAGGTGTACATGCAGAGTGGCAACACTCGTCAGCAGGGGCGGGGGGACAGGGTACTGGGACATGCATCCTGCCCAGTGTGTGTGTCCTCTAAGGGCAGGCCACCTCTGCACGAACAGCCAGACGACGGTGAGCCCAAGGAGTGGAGTTTGGCCTCCCGTTTCCAGCTGTGCTTCAGCTCTTAGGGCACTGGCCTTCTGAGTCCTGGGCCTGTCCCAACAGCCTCTCTCGGCCTTGGAGGCTGGGCCTCGGCCTTCAGGCTTGCCTTTCTAGACTTTGCTTCCCTGGACCCCCAGAGCAGAGGTAGCAAAGATTTCAGGCCTCTGGCTTTCGTGGCCACTATGCTGGTCTGCTGCTGTGGCATGGAAGCCCTGTGGCCAGCCAGTGAGTGGGGGTGGCTGTGTGCCAGTAAGACCCTGTTTACAGACCAAGGCTTCATGCCAGATGGGGCCCACAGCTGTCGTCCACCCCTCACTGGGATGGTGAAGCTACAGATTGAGACCTGTTGCCAAGACCTGCATCTGGCTGAACCTGACCTCTGGGAGGACATCAGCCAGAGGCCGAGCATGTCTTCGGGGGCAGTGTCACTCTTCAGCTGTCCCCTCTCCTGATGGCCTTGCTGGAGGTCTGGATCCCTGGGGCCCCCAAGGTTGTCACTTGTGGTTGGCTGGGTGCTTCATGGAGCAGGACGGTCACTGCTTCTTCAAGGACCCCTGTTGTCAGTCAGCCAGTCCCCTGTGGGTTGGGGCCACTGGGACCTGCAGCATCGCCTCCCCTGGCAGCTTGTTAGGAAGGCAGACCCTCGGAGCCCCCTTACCTGCTGAGACAGAATCTGCAATTTAACAAGCACCCCGCAGTAGCATTCCCATGGAAGTTTCAGAAGCCCTGATTTTGGGGGTGGGGGGTGTTCCAGTGTGAAGGACAGAGAGAAAGCGTTTTGAAAATGCTTTTATCTCCAGCTGTTTAACATTAAAGTATAATTGCAGAACTTGATTGCTGTGTAGGCAGCTGTGTCTAGACCGACATCTACTAGAACCATCTTTGAGTGCTTTCTTCCTGACAGAAAAGGGCTGTCCGGCTCACCTTGGGGAGTGACATCAGGAGTTCTAGACTACCTAAAACACACAAGGCAGAAGTTTCTGCCCCTTGGTGTGTGCCCAGGTGCCCTGCCTTGCTGTCCTGTGCCTCAGTCTCCCCAGTACGATAGGAGAGACGGAGGACAGCCAGCGTTTACAGCTCTCATGGTCACAAGGATTCTGTTTGCTTTTTGTCAGGCCACGGGCCTTAATCCTGGCCTCCCGCCCCTGCCATCTCAAGGAGGATGCTTTCCTTCCCTGAGTTGTGGGTGACCCCTCCTCCCTGCCCGCTTTTGGCTGAGGTCTGGGGTGTGGGAGCGATCGGAAATGCAGTGTCTTTCTGGAGCTTCAAACTGTGGTGAGGAAAAGCTCAGATGTGGGGAGGCCACTTCTCAATTTGTTGGAGGTGTGCGAGCTTTGCCCACCATGCGAGTCTGAAGTCCGAGGGCCCTGCGGCCCCCCTGACTGCCCGGCCCCAAGCTGCCGTCCCCGATGACTTAGTTAGGTTAGGCCTTTTAATTCATGTAAAGTAGGCTGCAGATGTGCATAGAACGGAGCTGGTAGTGTGAAGGGCAGTGTTTAAGAGCAAACATCTATTGTCTCAGTTTCTGGAAACGAGGTGGCGTACCATGGGGGGGCCTGTCCTGATGGCTGGGGCCTCCCTCTCCCTCTACCCCCGCCCCTCTTCTCAGAGAGTGTTGAGTCTGTGAGCAGCTTTCCCACTCTGGCATCTCTTCCTGCTCCCTCCCCCACAAAGCTGCTGTCCCGGCAGTGACCGTGGACATCTGCCGAGCCATTAGCCCCCCAAGCCAGCAGCTGGGGGCCGTTGCGCTGGCTGCCGGCTCAGCTTTCACTCTGTGCTGAGAGGCCTCAGTGTTTTTTTAAAGTGATGCTTCTCCAATTCGGGAGATGGTGCCAGGGTCTCTCTCATGCCCTAAATTAGCTACCATCCCCGAGGTTCGGACCAGAGGGAGCGCTTCTGGGCACCCAGACTTGCCTCTTAGTCCTTTCTGTGGCCTTGATCTGAAGGTCCCTATTCCTCCCTGAGCTTCAGGGCCTGCATTCGTGAAACCCCAGTATTAGATACTAGACTGTTCTAGATTGCCTTGACTTGAGGAGCCTCCCTGCTGAAGAGAGAACTCGGTCAGCAGGAAGACAGATGTGCCTGGAGAGGGTGGGCCCTGCTCCCTCAAGCTGGGTGAGGAGGCAGCAGCCGGCCCCTTGCACCTGGCCCTCCCTTCCTCCCTTCCCGGCCGGGGCCACTGGGCCGGGGCCACTGGGTCGGGGCCACTCGTGGCCTCTCCATGCTTGCTGGAGAGGGGAGGGGTCAGCTCAAAGAGCTTTGACCTGGCTTTTCAAAGAGCTTTGACCTGGCCCAACAGAGGGCTTTGAGGGCTTTGTGCTTCAGCGGGATTCTGTTCCCCTTGGGGGAAGGCAGAGCTGGCTAGGATGTAGGCTGCTCCTGTCCTGTCCAGCCCAGTGGGCTGTGAGCCCCTCCCAACTCCCTTGGCTTCAACAGTAGCCTGTGGTTATTTGAATGAGACCCAGTTTACAAGTTCAGTCTGCTGCTCTTTCCCCTTTTGTTTGTTTTTATTCCTTCCTTTGATTAGAAGAAGCAGCCATTCATGAATAAAGATGCAGTGCAGCTTTATGGTAATGAAGAGAACTCATTCCCTGGAGCTTTCTGTGATTTAGGAACCCTGCTTTCTTCTTTATAAAAGCAGAATTAGCCCTGATGTGCCGTGCCAGTCCAGTGCTCTTAGCCCGTTGTGATGCGGCAAAATCATTTCTTAAAATCCTGTTTACCTGGATTTTCTCAAAATTGGCATTTGGTCTTATCACATACTATATACAGACTGTCCCCTGTATAATTGACTTCGCCTTAACTAGGTAGGGTTTTCTCTCAGACCTTGAACTGTCTCTTCTAACATGGTCAGCTTTGGCTCTCAGAGTCCGAGTCCTGAGAATCCAACAGGACGTGTCCTTTGCCTGCTCAGACCAGGGCACCCACCCATCTGCTCTCTGCTGCTCTCCATTAGCTTTGTTGGTTCTGGAATTTCATAAAAATGGGATCAGACAGTATGGGTTTTTATGATTTTTTCACAAGTTACGCATTTGGATGGTTTATTTCTTTTTACTGCGATGAAATATTCCATTGTGTGAAGACCTCACAATTTGTATATCCCGTGTTTGCTAATGGTTGGTTAGGCTGTGCGCAGTCTCTGACTGTTAGGAGTGGAGCTGCTAATGTGTTTGTGTGGACGCATGCAGTGATTTCTGCTGGGTGAATACCCAGGAGTGGAATTACTGGACCACATGGTGAATGTACATTTCACTCTGCAGGAAACTGTCAGACTGTTCTCGGAGGGGGTGGGGCCGCGGAGGCTCTGGATGGGAAGGTGGGAGGGACTGCTTGCTTGCATTTTGGCAGAGCTTGGTGTTATCAGCCTTAGAATCTCATCTCGTGATGAATCTCATTGTGCTTAGAATCTCCCTGTGCTGCGGGTAGAGATGTGTCTCATTGTGACTTCAACCTGCTTGACACTGATGACTAACGATATCAGCATGTCCTTAACATGTGTCCTGGCCATTTGTGTCCTTTCCTGCCTGTGAAATGCCTGGCTCCTTTGCTTGGTTTTTTTGGTTGGGTCTTTTGTACGTTCTCAGTATTCAGCGTGTAAATGTCAAACGTGTGTATTGCAAATATTTTCCTAGTGATTTCTTTCAAAAAGTCCAATGCATCAATTTTTAAACTTTATGTTAGTACTTTATGTGATCCTAGGAAATCTTGGGCTACTCCAAAGTTACAAATAATTGCTCCCACATTTTCTTCTAGATGCCTGATGGTCTTTTTATATTCATTTCTCTGGTCCACTTGAGTTCATTTTGTGTGTGGTGTGATGTAGGTGGTCAAGTTCACTTCCTTCCCTGTTGAGGTGCCCTGGCATTTTGGTCGAAACCCAGCTGGCCGTTTGTGTCGGGGCTTATTTCTGGACTCTGCTCTGTTTCGCTATCCATCCTAATGCCAGTACCACCGGGGATTGGTTGTTGTAGCATGTAGGAAGCCTTGAAGCTCAGTGAGGTCCCCCAACATTGCTTTTTCGCTCCATGGGCATCTATTCTTGTTTGTTTCATATATTTTAGAATCAGCCTTTTTCTTCTTTTTCTTTTCTTTTCGTATACCCTGCTGGGCTCTTGAATGGGATTGTGTTGAGTCTCTAGAATAATTTGGGAGGACGATGACTATATGAACAGTACAGAATCTTCCAGTCTGCGAATATGGTATCTCTCCTTTTATCTGGGTCCTCATTACATTTTCTCAGCAACATTTCATAGGTGTCGGTGTATCGCTCTTTCTCATAGTTTGTTAAACTTGGTGGGTGTTGCTTGTATGTTAATGCCATCACACCTGGAACTAGCCTTTCTTGTTCTTCCACCTCTCAGTTGTTCATTGCTAGTAAGAAGCTGATGATTTTGGAGGGAAACTGCCAGACAAGGGCATCCACGCTTCCCGGAGGTGGCCTGGGAAGGGTTTGCAGAGGGGGACGCACTTGGTTTTACCCACAGCGAGCTTGCTTGGCAGAGAAGCTGAGTGCCAGGGCAGGCCTGTGGCAGAACACATGAGCGGAGCTGGAGGCAGGAACACGGCAATGTTCTGAGAAGAAGGGGCAGTAGCTGGATCGGGTGGCCTAGAAGCACAGAGTGGTGGGGTGTGGAAGGTGTTGCATCTGTGAGGATGCTGGTGCCTCACTCCCGGGGGTCCATGGCCAAACGAGGCTACACTGCTCGGGAGTGCTTGGGAGCTCTGCGAACGGGGGACCTGGAGCCTTCTCACTCCCTCCCTCATTCATTTGTGAATTGTGTGCTCTACCTAAAACGAATACAATAATTTAAAAAATTGCAATGAAATTTACCATTTTAGCCATTTTTAAGTATAGAATTCAGTGGTATTAAGCACGTTCATGCTTTTGTGCCTCCCTCTCCTCCCATCTCCAGAACTTTCCCATCGTCCCAGACTGAAACTCTGTACCCATGAAATACTAACTCCCCTTGCATCCGTTCCCCAGCTGCTGGCTGTCCTCATCTACGCTCTGCATCTGTGGGTATGATGTCCCTAAAGACCTCGTCTAGGTGTCCTTGGGGCCTGGCTTGCTTCACTTAGCAAAGTGTCACCCGTGCTATCCTGTGGGTCAGGGTTTCATTCCTTCGTAAGGCCGAATAGTGTTCTGTGGAGTGAATGGACCACACTTCGCTTATCTGTTCATCCTTTGAAGGACACGTGGTTGGCTTCCATCTCCTGACCATTGTGACTGCAGACCATTCTTCTTCTTCTTCTTTTTTTTCTTCTTTTTCAAAACTTCAGATTCCAGTTAAAGAGAACCATCCTTAAGGGTAAAGGACCTCAGAAATGAAGTGGCCATTTGGAGCTAGAAAATTCGACATAAAATGGTTGGCCAGATGCTTCATTCCTAGCACCCATCCCCCTTCCCGGCTGTTTTTATTTACTTGCACATTCTTGGTGTGTCTAATTTGAGTGTAAGAGATCGTGTTTGTTTCACTTATTATTGTCTACCCACGCTTAGGTACCCAAGTATCTGGACACGGGGGTGGTTTTTCTTAAATAGTTAAAATCTAGTATGGTGAACAGCACACAGATTTGCATTTTCCTTCTCCATACTTCTATGACTGTTATTCTTCCGTCCCTCTGCCCAGCGTGCCTCTTCCTGCGCCAGCCCCCCTATGCCGGGTCCTCCTGAAAGCCACTATCAGAATCACCTTTGCAGAGACGGAGACCTGCCAATGCCGGCTGAAAGGCATCGGTGACTCTCCCTTTCACAGACTAATGATCAGGAGTCCCAGTGCTTATCTGCTGCCCTAGATAATGAACCCTTGGAAGCCGGGCTTGCTTTCAGTTTTGACTGGTGTCTTGAGCACAGTTGGTGTTTCGCAACTTACTGCTGAATTAAATGAACTGGCGTAAATGGAATTAGACCTACTGCGCTCTCGATACTATGCCGAAAACTTTGCTCGCAACCAGCTTGATTTTCATCCCTAGTCTCTCCGCCCAGCTTAGGAATGAGGCTTCAGGAAGCAGGAAGTCAGGTTACCTATGTTATTAGGATTATGAAAGACATTGCCTGATCTAGCTTTTCCTCTTCTTTTCCTTTCTACGAAATAATAGAAGGATCTTTCCTTTAGGTCTTGCTTTTTCTAGCCATGTGTTAATCTGATTTTTGTGAATCATGATTGTCGGAAGGAATATGATTTGCAGATTTTTACATGAATTCCTTTGAGGGCTTTTTGCTGGCTCTCTGTAAGCCAGAAAGGAAGATTCTCAGGACTTAGACTATGCATATATATACATACTCTTGTAGAAATGCAGGCGTTCCCCTGGGGTATGGATAAATCTTTCTAAGATCCACTTTTCAGTCAGTGCTGGAACTACCCATGACTGTCATAGGTTTAGACACCAGAGAGTGAGAAGAAGAAACCTTATTTACTGTAACTGTTCAGGGTCAAATTGAACTAGCCTTAATGGAATGCCCCAAAAGTCCCCGGCTTTTATTTATAGCCGTCTTTGGATCTCTGGCAGTCTTGCAAGGCCCATAGCTGTTATTATCCCTGCGGTGTAGACAGGGCATGGGGAGTCAAAGGCGTTTGGTGGCTTGTGCTCAGAGCCCTCCGTCTGGTCATTCAAATCACGGTCATCTGAGTCCTGAGGAATTTCAGATGTGGTCTAGCTGAGGGAACGTTTCCAGCCAGACAGGGTTTAAAGCTATGCTGCTTTCCCTGAGATGGCTCAGCCTGGCCTGGCCTGCGGCAGCCCATTTAGATCATCTGCAGGGGCCTGTGGAAGTATTTGCAAGTCCGCCTGAGAGTCCTCCCTGTAACCCTATAAGGGAAAATATGCAGACGCGGTGCTAGGGAATCCGCTCCTTTGCGTCCGCGCCGCATGAGTTCTGTCTGTCCAAAGCGCGCCCCCAAATATTCTCCTCGGCGTCCCTGCTGACAGAAGGTCCCTGACCGGATGGTGGTCAACCTGTCCAGGACAGTGACCTTGTCAGAATCCTTCTTTCGCCACTTTCGATGCGCGTGTTCTAAGAATATCACAGAAGACACGCTTGCTGTGAGAGGACCGTCTGGGGTATTTTGCTCTGCAACTTTCTCTTCCAAACAGATCTCAGGAATTTTGTCTGTTATGGAGATGTAGAAACAAACGAGTGAACAGATTCACCAAACACACCGCAACTGTCGGGTGAGTCCCGGCTCCCACGTCGGGCACGCTGCCGGGTGCCCTCGGCACAGAGAGGAGGCAGCAGTCCCTGACTTCAGAGGCCCGCTGCCTGCTGCGGTGGACAGACAGATTTACCCGTGATTCCAGCGGGAGCTGGGGCTGCGATGGAGGCAGGCCCACCTGGTGTGGACAGCACTGCCTCCCAGGGCGGGCAGGTAAGAGGCTTCCAGGATAAGAGGTGTGGCAGGGGGTGCATGCGAAGGTGAGCCAGGTGCGCAGGGGCGAGGCCCACCACAGAGGGCAGCTGTGCGTGCCGTGGTCCATGGGCTCCAGTGAGCATGATGCGTGTGCAAAAGCACGCTGTTTGCTGCAGTGTGAAACACAGTGTGGGAGTGCAAAGAGGAGTCTGGAAGAATGGGCAGAGGCTCGTTAAAATTCTGATACAACATCAGGATAAGTCTCTGAAAAGAAGAAGGTAGGGGACAAGGCTGTTTTCTGAGAAACAGGTTGGTCTTAGGACCAGCTGTTGTTTAGCAACTGCTTCCCAACTGGACCCTCAAATCCAGCACCATGGTCCTGAGTGGGGGGAAGAGGGGGCTTTTGTGGAACCAGCTCCAGCTGTGCAGTGATCCAGCTTCTGGAGACGGGCAGCTTGAAGAGAGGTGTGCAGGCCAGGCGGCAGGTGCGCTGAGGTGTGAGCCCTAGTATACATCCCGGTGTGTGTCCTGATGCACCACAGGTGTGCATCCTGGTGTGCCACAGGTGTGAGCCACGATGCGCCGCAGGTGTGTGCCCCTGTGTGCGTCCTGGTGTGCCACAGGTGTGAGCCCCAGTGCGCCACAGGTGTGAGCCCTGGTACACCATAGGTGTGCACCCCCATGTACATCCTGGTGCACCACAGGTGTGCGCCCTGGTGTGCCACAGGTGTGAGCCCCAGTGTGCAGCAGGTGTGAGCCCCGGTGCGTGGCAGGTGTGAGCCCCGGTGCACGGCAGGTGTGAGCCCTGTGCCAGCAGGAGGTGGCCATGAGCTGCACAGCGCAGTCCTGCCTGCTCTGTGTTCTTTTTTTTTTTTTTTTTTTGCTCTGTGTTCTTTTGTGATGTCTGATTAGGAATCCTAGGGAGAAAATCTTCTCCCCCACCAGGGTTATAGAAGAATTCACTTTCTAAATCTTTGAGGACTTGTATGGCCTCACATTTTATATTTTGACCCTCAAGTATCTTTGCAGTTTTTTCTGGTGTATGATGTAAGTATTTAAATTGATCTTTCTTCTTTCCCCAAATGATCATGAGTTGTCCTAACTCCAGTTAAGAGGTCCATGTCTTCCCCATTGGGTTTGGGACACTGCCTTTCTCAGAGGCCACAAGGTATACAGGCCTCTTTGTTGACATTCTTTTCTGTAGAATCAATCCAACTGGGAATTTGTGTACCAGTATCACACCTTTTTTTTTTTTTTTTTTTTTTTTTAGATTTTATTTATTTCTTTTATAGAGAAAAAGAGAGAGGGAGCGCACAATGTGGAGGAGGGGTAGAGAGAGAATCTCAAGCAGAGTCCCTACTGAGTGCAGAGCCTTATGCAGATTTGGATCCCAGGACCCCGAGATCATGGCCTGAGCCAAAATCAAGTCAGATGCTCCACCAGCTGAGCCCCCCCAGGGGCTCCTCTTCCCTTTTCAATGATAGAAACTTTATATTATGTTTTAATAGAGGATAGGGCCAGTCCCTCTTCATTGTTCTTAAATGTCCTTGCATGCTTGCTAGTATATTACATTTATTCGTGATCGTGGAGAGAATTGACATCTTTCTGATGTTGTCCTTTCCATAGGCAAGGGACAATTTTTCATTTGTTTAGATTTACTTCTTTGTCTTTCAGGAATGTTTTAAGTTTTCGGCATGGAAGTTTTGCACATTTTTTTTAAATTTAAGTGTTTTACTTTTTTCATTGCTTTTCAATGAAATCTTTTTCACTCTGTCTTCTAGTATATATTGTTTGGTTAAAAAATTAATATGGGAAAAGCAATAGTTTCTACATATTCAAGTTTTTAAAATTATTTTTAGTAGGTTTATCATTGATTCCCATGTATTTTCTTTCTTTTTTTTTTTTTTAGATTTTATTTATTTGACAGACAGAGATCACAAGTAGGCGGAAAGGCAGGCAGAGAGAGAGAGGAGGAAGCAGGTTCCCCGCTGAGCAGAGAGCCCAATGCGGGGCTCGATCCCAGGACTCTGGGATCCCGACCTGAGCCGAAGGCAGAGGCTTTAACCCACTGAGCCACCCAGGCGCCCCTACCTTTGATTTTCTGTGTATAATTTCACATCAGCTGCAAACAGAGATCATTTTATTTTTTCTTTTCCATCCTTGAGTTTCTCATTGCCTGCTCGTTTCTAACTGCATTGGCTAACACTTCCGATTGCATTGGCTAACACTTCCAGTATTGTGTTAATGGCAGTGGAGCAAACAGGCATCCTTGGCTTGTCTCTGACCTTACCCGGAATGCCTGGCTAGGATGCTGTTCTTGTCTTTGTCTCTTGGTGTCTTAGTCCTTTGGGGCTGCTCTAACAAAATACCATAGACTGGGTGCCTGGTAAAGAATAGAAATTTATTTCTCCCAGTTCTGGAGCTGGATGTCTGAGATCATTGTTCCAACATGGACGGGCTCTGATGAAGGCCTTTTTCTGGGTTGTGGGCTGCCTACTTCTCCTCCTCAACCGGTGGAAAGGGCACTAATCCTCTTGGGGAAGGTTCTACCCTGAGGACCTTATCACCTCTCAAAGGCCGTGCCTCCCAGTATTGTCACAATGGGCATTAGGTTTCAACATATGAGTTTTGGGGGGATACAGACATGCACCCTATAACAGTTAGTACACGTATTTTATCAAGCTAAGAAAATACATATCAATGCCCATTTACTGACTTTTTTAAAAATCAGGAATGAGTACTGCATTTTGATGAAGGCTTTTTCACAATCTATGGTGAGAGTCATGATCTTCTTACAAGATTTATTAATATGATGAATTATATTAGTAGATTTTTGAATCTTTCATATCTAGTCATCCTTGTATTCCTGGAATGAACCCCTTTGGTCATGGTGTGCTATTAATGTATTGTGTGGATTTCTGTTTGCTAATATTTTATTTAGGATTTGTACCTTGATATTTGTAAGTAACATCAGTCTTTGGTTTTCTTTTATTGTGCTGTCTCTATCAGGTTTAGGCATCGCTTTTGTAACCTACTTCTAAAAAAGAGAGTATTTGAAAATTTTCCGTACCTCCCCTCTGGAACAATTTGGGTAGTAAGGTTTGGTGTTTAAGATTTGGCAGAATTCACCTGTAAAACCATTTGGGCCTGGAGCTTTTATCTGTGGGGCAAATCCTTGACAACTTTCTCTACTTCTATGGAAAATCGATCTGTGTACACTTTCTAAAATAGTTGGTAAATTGTATTCTTTTCTGTGAAATTATGTATTTCACCTAATTTCACATGTATTTGCACAGAGTTGTACAGAATAGTGTTTCCTGACTCTTCTTAAGGGAGGGGGGCACATATTTAAGGAAGTCATCATTAAGAAGATAAGAAGCATGTGAGCACTGTTCACTTACTGTGTTCATTGATCCCAAGTCATACAGCAAGGTTCTAGAAAGAGAAGCATATACTAATTGTAATGATGACAGCTACCATTTGTGAAATACTTGGTTTCATGTGTAGAGCAGCCCATTTAATCCTCATTATGATACTGAGATGCATAATCAGCATCTCATTTTAAGCATGGGATAATTTGGGGGACTTACTACTCACTCACCCAAGGTCACACAAGTAGGAAGGCTCATAACTGGGATTTGGATCTGATTTGTACAGCTGTGAAGGCTGAGCTCCTTCTAAGAATGCAGTAGATGAGGTGGACCAAGTAGAGACAGATTAGGGGAAGGAGGGGGTCGGGATGAATGGAATGGCCACTCCACTCTAGATGTCCACGCCACTCTAGAGGACTGGTAGCACTTGGAGGGGCAGGGAGGACAGTCAGCCCGGTGATCCGGGTGGGCTGGCTGGCAGCAGGAGGTAGCCCTGGGTGCGGTAGACAGGAATCCCAGAGCCTCACATGGTGAGAAGGGCACGTGGAGGCTGGCAGGTCAGGGTGCCAGCTGGGGCTGGGGGTGTGGCTGGCAAGGGGAGAGCCAGGGACACTGGGGAGTTGGGGGAAGCATGTGCCTGTTTTCAACGGAGACTAGGTGAGGGAAGTTGCGTCAAGTTTCTGTGCACTAGGCAGGAACCCCGAAGGTAAGAGCTGCCCGGGAGGGATCACTGATGAACACATAGTGTTGAAAAGATGCCCTGCTGCCCTCGTGGTTGTCTGGAGACACTGGCTAGAACTGAGGACACAGACAGCACTAGGTCTCTCACTCATCACTGAAGTTTGCAGACTGAGGAGAACGTGGACTGGGCAACGTGTGTGGTCTGTGCCCGTGACCCGTGGAGTGATGTCAGGTCCTTGCCTTTTCTGACCAAGCAGCAGGAAGTTCTGGGTAGTAAACTGTGTCTTTCTGGAGCTAGTCACAGCAGGCATTTCTTTTCCTTGTTTGCAGGATTTGCTCTCAAAGAGTGGTTTGGTTTCCTGAGCAACTACAGGTGGACCCTGGGTGCTCCGTCCTTGCCCCTGGAGGAGGCGTGTGAGGAAGACCATTCCGTGCAGACCAGGACATTCCTGCCTGGCCGTCAGGCCACCCGGCTCCCCATTCAAGCCTTTATAGCAAATCCTGTGTGCACTCCACAGGTAGGTCACTTCCTTTCTCTGGGGCCCAGCTTCCTCCCATGTGAAATAAAGGCACTAGATCTGATGGGCCCTTCTGGCTTTCAGATTCTGTGATTTAGGCAGTAAGGTGGATCAGATTCCTTTAAAGTGGCTTTTGGGTCCCACAGATAATATTGCCCATTTCTTTTATGTTGTTGAAATGAAGGAACCACTGGCGAACCTGAAAGGTTTGCTTTCAGGAATAGGGGGTTGATCAAAGAGGAAGCATGTTGCTAGACTCGATTACTGGTCTGCTGTGCTGTCTAGCCTTTACTCACACTTTCCCTTTTCATGTAGGACCGTGGAACACACTGGCCACTTACAAGAGAGCAGAATCTCTTGATTTAGTAGAGAAATCCTTTGGCTAGGGAGAAGGGAGTGCTGCTTTTCAGATGCATAGAATATATCCTGAAATGCCTCTAGGTGATTTCCCTGCTGCCTTGGGAATCGTAAATTCTGTAGCCAGGTCTCTTGTGTGGCTGTGGGCGCTTGGGAAAAAAAAAAAAAATATATATATATATATATATATTTTTTTTTTTTTTTTTTTTCTGGAAGTTACTGATTTGCACCTGTGTCCTGATCCCAGTCAATGTTCAGTGACACCCATTGTGCCCAGAGGAGGATAACGGGTGTGAGGGTTGGGGGTTGAACAAAGTAGGCGGGAACCCAGAGTCCAGGGTAGATATGTTCCTGCTTTGCTTCCTGTCCTGGGTCAGGCTCTTCACCTTTCTTCATTATATCTCTGCCATCTGTGGTATTTCTAAGATAACAGGAGTGTGAGGATCGAGGGATAAAATACACTGAGAGTATTTTATATGGTGGATTGTAACTGATCGTTACTGTGAATGCAAAGCCCTCTGGCCCACGTTCTGGGCACACAGATGGAAGTGGTCCATCACACTGTGCCCTCAGTGAGTCTCTGATTCTCTGAGCCTTCTTTTCTTCATCAGGAGGTTGAGGGATTTGGACGAATTATCTACAGTCGTAAGATGCTTTTGTTTTTAATATTTGTTTTAAAAATCGCTAGTAAAATAGCTACGGAAGGCACAATTTGAGCAACGTCCTTGAAGGCTGTGATTGTGTAGCGAGCCTGCTCTGTGTCACGGGAGAGGTTATTTGGGCGTAAACACTGAGGAACTTGACATAAGAGTACTGAATGTCCTCGTCCACCGTGAGCGAAATGTACGATGTGGTGGGGTCGCTAGCAGAGGCACGAAAATCGAGCAGCTAGGTTCCGACTCCCATCCTGCCTCTTATTTTGAACAACGTGACCTTGGGCAAGAATAGAATGTTTCTCAGGCTCGGTTTCCCCATCGGTGAAATGGGGAAAGTAAGTCCTGTGTCGAAGGGCTAGTGGGACGATCTGTTGTAATGTGTGCAAAGCCCGTAGCCTATTGCCTGGCATGTGGTCAGCTCTGGGTGGTTGCCGTCATTCTCTATGTGACGTCTCTAGAAAGCAATGAGACGTTGCGGGGCAGGGGTGGGGGAGGATAGAGGTGTATCAGGATGAGGACTTGGGCCACGGGTGCTGGAGGAGGTCAGGGGCCTCCTGTGAGTTGTTCCTGACCCTGGAGAGGCAGGAGGGAACCAGTGTCAGGCAGTGGAAAAACTGGATATCAGGAAGATAAGAGCTAGGTCGCACGTGGAGAAGAGCACTTGGGATGTGTCTCTGAACACCTCACTTGAATTCCTGGATGCTGGACCGCCATGCCTGTCCTACGAGACCATCCCCATGCATAAGCCTGCCTGTTCCACCTCCTGTTGTTCTCAGATTTACAGGAAAGGCATGCTCATATTAAGAATTTTAAGCTGACGGGGCGCCTGGGTGGCTCAGTGGGTTAAAGCCGCTGCCTTCGGCTCGGGTCATGATCCCAGCGTCCTGGGATCGAGCCCCGCATCGGGCTCTCTGCTCAGTGAGGAGCCTGCTTCCTCCCTTCTCTCTCTGCCTGCCTCTCTGCCTACTTGTGATCTGTCTGTCAAATAAATAAATAAAATATTAAAAAAAAAAGAATTTTAAACTGAAAATTGGGTGCAGAGACTTCTTTTTATTTATTTATTTGAGAGAGAGAGTGTGAAGAGAAAGCACGGGTAGATGGGGGCAGTGGGAGAGGGAGAAACAGTCTCTCTGTGGAGCAGGGAGCCCAATGCGGGGCTCGATCCCAGGACCCTGGGAGCATGACCTGAACCAAAGGCAGATGCTTAACGACTGAGCCACCCGGGAGACCGCAGGCAGGAACTTCTCGTTCCTCCCTTGCCGTGGTGGCATGTCCGTGAGCTATGGGACGTTGTGCCTTGACCTTCAACTTGCATTTGCCGAGTGCATGGGCACCAGAAGGAATGCAGCGTTGTATGGGATGCTATCTGTGCACATCGGGTCAGGGAGTCCCGTGGGGGAGGTAGATGGCTCAGTACGTGATTATAATTCTCTACAGGGCACTGTGGAGGCTCTGGTGAAATAAATTACCCTCTTTTTTTTTTTTTTTTTTTTAGGATGCGTGTTCTTAATTATAACTGACCATGTTATTGCTCTTAAAAAAATGGCTGTGGCATCTCTCCAGGCTGGGATCATCTCAGAGAGTAGTCGTGGAATGATTATCATGAAAGGGTCAAATCAGGGCCTTTGGAATCTGATCTGTGTTCAGGTTCTCACTGCTGCCATCTCGCTGTGTGGCTGTGAGCAAATTATTAGCTGCGGGGACACCTGGGTGGCTCAGTCATTAAGCGTCTGCCTTGGGCTCAGGTCATGATCCCAGGGTTCTGGGATTGAGCCCCACATTGGGCTCCCTGCCCAGCGGAAAGCCTACTTCTCCCTCTCCCACTCCCCCTGCTTGTGTTCCTTCTCTCGCTGTGTCTCTCTCTATCAAATAAATAAGTAAAAGATCTTAAAAACAAATTTTAAAAAATTATTAGCTGCAGAGGCTTAGCCACTTATTTGCCTAGTAGCCTTTGTCAACCCCTCCGAACCCCTGTTTGCTGAGCTGTGAACAGGGGCTAATAATACCATCCAACCCCTCCGGGTCTCTGGGAGCAGAGTGAACTCACACCCATCCAGGGACGAGCACAGTGCGGGCGCTTGAGGCTGTTGGGGGAGCATTTGCTTGAAGACAAGTGACCAGACCGTTGCTCGCTTCTCGTACCCCTGCAGATGGGGACGAGGGGGTCCCTGCAGCACTCCCAGGAGGAGGAGGAGGCGTCATGCATAGTAGGCCATCAGAAACTATCACTTCTTTGCTTGTGAGCTATGCGTCCAGAAGCACGGGCTTTCCATGCACGTTGGACCAGGGGACTGGTTATCCTGAGATGAGCCAAGCACAAAACACGCTCTTAACGGGCAGACCCGCTGTTTGGAGAAAAAAAAAGCGAAACAAAAACCGACCCACATATCACTTGATATCCAGTTATTGGTATGGCTGCTGCAAGACGGGTGAACTTGGGTAATTAAGGAAGACTGCCACGGGAAGGAACAAACGAGGGGGGGTGATTAATGAGAGCAGGCTGGGAGAAAGGGGATGCTGTGGGCTTGTAAGGCTCAAAGGGACTCTTAAGGGTATAATGTGGTTTGTGGAGTCTGTGACAATCCTGAAATGGAGTAACTTTTCTGATGATCACACTCTCTAATTTGGGAGGTCCTGCACCCGGTAGTGGGGAGAGCTATCTATGCATTGTGGCCTTGGTCTGAGATTTCAGCAAAAAGAATACCATACAGGGCAGCCTAGTAAAAATCAGCATCATGATCATTCATTATAATGATGCAGGTATGCTGTGTAGTTCAAGTGCCCAGGTGACCAAGGAGAGCCCAGGAAGGTCTTGGGAAGCCCGTCAGTGTGTGTCTTTGTCCTCTCTCCTCACCTAGTTTCTGGCATCTGAGCAGGTCTGCCCTTGCTCCCCTGGGTACTGATTCTGGGTCCTTTCCTCCGCTGGTACAAGCTCCTCGCTCTGGCATGTACATGCTGAAACGTGGCTCCCATGTCTACGTGTCTTCAGCGCCGGAAATCCCAGCTGCCCATGAGTTCCTGGTCCCAGGCACACTCTCTGGAAGGAGCATTGGACAGGCTGGCTTGGCTTAGGGCGGCCCAGAGAGTTGTAACCTGGGAGCAGGAGGGAGCTGCTGGCACCGTAGGGTGGCTCTGGCTGCCCAGAGGCCACCTGTGGCCAAAGGTGCTGGTCTCTGAGCCACGGAGCACAGCTGGACAGGTGTCCCCTGGCCGTGGTTACGGCAGACTCCCAGCGAGGAGGGGTCTGCGTGAATCCTCTGTGGGAACTCTGTCAGGGAGCCCAGGGCAGAGACAGGACAGGCTCAGTCCCGGGTCCTCTTCAGACATTCTGATGTTGCGAGCCACCTCTAAGTGAAATCTTTCAGGATAAATGTAATCGTGCTGTATATAAGAGAGGCTTCTCTGGAAAAGAAAATGTGTGAATGAAGACGGGCTGCTGTGAGTTTCACATAGGCTCCTAAGCATTTTCCACATTTTTGCTAATGGCCACCCTTTGATTTTTGGATGAGGTTGATATTTTTTATTGTGGTACAATATATGTTTTGTAAAATTTGCCATTTTCACCCTTTTTTGAATGCACAGTTCAGTGTCATTCAGCACACTCATGCTGGTGGGCAGCCATCACCACCATCTGTCCCATCGCTACTTCATCTTCCCCAGCAGTCACTTATCTCCCCAAACTGAAACCACCCATGGGTCACGGACTCCCCATTCTCCCTCCCGGTCCCCAGCACACATCACACCACTTTCCGTCTCAGTGATCTCAATGACTCTAAGTACCTTGTATAAGTGGAATCAGACAGTGTTTGTCCTTTCGTGACCGGCAGACTTCACTCAGCACGATGTCCTTAAGGTTCCTCGTGTTCTAGCAGGTGTCAGAACGCCCTTCCTGTTTAAAGAGGAGCAGTATCCGCATTATCGATATCCGGATTATCAAGTGTGGAGACCATGTCGCTTTACCTAGCCATCCGCCAGCGGGAGTGTGGGTGGTTTCCACCTTCCGACTATTCTGAATAATGCTAGCAGCCCTTCTTTCTTAAAGGACAGATGAGCTTGTTTTCCCCTTAGAATCATCTAGTTGTCTTACTAATGAAAAGGACTTTTAAGACTTATTTAATCCAACCTCTTCGTTTCATAGAGGGAACTTTCAGTGAGGACAAGTGAACACTTTGGATTCATGTCCGTTTCTCTATCCTAGACCTACCTAAAACCGTGAGAGTGTTGGTAGTGACAGCAGCACGACCTTTAATCCTGAAGAGTGTTGTCGACTTGGAAAGAATCGCACAGACCCAACTTTTTGCTTAGGACTTTTTGGTCCCAAAATACGTATTGAACATTCCAAAGAGTTCTTATTTACGTGGGTCCATCTGTTTATATTTATCATATTCAAATTAAAAAGTGGCAGATTTTTAAGGTATCTATTAACTCATTAAAAATATATTTACAAAAAGTAACTGCGTCTGCCAAAACGAGCTGATTTGGGAGAGAGTGGCCTGTTTCAGATTTTGGCTAGCATCTCCCGTGTCTGTTCTGATAAAGATGGCTGGATTCTCGTATGTATTTCTGCATTCACCTTGTTGTGAAGCATTGTTTTAGAGGAAGCACAAAAAGAAAATCTGGCTTGCACAGTTACATAGTCAGAGAAGAATAATTCAGTGCCCCTTCAGAAAGCTGTCAATATTCTTTGATCCTACACCAAAACTGGCAAGGGGTAGTTTCTTAAGGGTTAGTTGCAACATGGGACCTGAAGCTGACTCATAGAACACTTCATTCTCTGTTACAATCAAATATTTCCACTTCTTTTGTATGTTAGATCCTTGCCTGTGTGTGATTTCATGACCTCACTGATCGCAGAGTGGTTCAGAGCTTCTAAATGCTGACACACCGCATTATACCCGATCAGAAGAGCCTGTTGGCCAGTGTCTGTCCCCATCTGATCAGGAAAGTCTCTGCTGAGAAGCGGTCATGCTTACGGGGGTGGGTACAAGTATTCGAAATTCTCACTTCCACTTGGAAGCTCAAATTTTATCATTGGCAACCAAGGCTGTCATTGTTTACCTTGACATGGTCAGGTCACTTTGTTCCCTTTTGGGAAGATGTCGGTCATACGCTCAAACTGTGTCCTTGTTGTTTGTGTATCATTTCCTCTTCAGTGCTGCACAAGAAAAGCAGCGTAGGGTGACTTGCACCTTAAACAGTGCACACGTGCTTTTCTTCCAACAGCCATTGTCCTCCAGTTGGCAGGAGACAGGCTGTTTGCATACTTATCCTTTAATCACACGGGATCCCAAAAAAGTACATCATCCAGGGCTGAATAAAAGCAGAGAATAAAAAAGAGAGAATAAAAGCAGCAATTTGTACCGCTCCATCAAAGCCACTCTTGAGTGACAGTGACATTTTCATTTTTCCTGCAAGTGTGTGGTGAGGGATACAGTGACCGCAAGATTCTTCTGCTGTCCCTGCCTTGATATGTGGTAGGAGGCCCGCAGCATAAGCCCCTTTGCCTTCGCACCATTGACATGGAAAAGAAGAATAATGCTTCAGGGTTAGGAAAATAGTCGGGCCTCCTGCGTGCCCTAAAGGGGCTTAGGGGGCCCCTGGAAGGTTCACACCATGATTTGTAAATTGCTGACACCAGCCGTGTCATCGGATCCTGAGTCGGCTGTGATCCTAGAAGGAAAAGACATGGTCAGGAGTCCGCCCCCAAGTCCTCCTCGGCATCCGGCAACTTTGTCATCACTGCACAAACATGCTCACAGCCTTCCCGGGGATGGAGCCAGCCCTGCAAAGGCAGAGCTGGGGGTTGAGTTTCCGAAACCACGTCCTGGTGGTTATGTGAAAACTATTTGGCGTTTTAAATTCCCATCTCCTCCTCGACATTGAAATTTAATATCATGCATTTGACACTGTGATGATGTCAGGCTTTTGGGTCATGACTCCATGTGTTGGCAGCATGGCTTGGAGCTTCTCCTAGATGACTGAAGCTTCTCCTAGAAAATCACTGTCTCAGAGCCAAAGCAAAGGAGCAGTGCATTAGTCCAGATCACGCATGAATCTTCATCGTCCTGGCTTCGACACACCTCTTCACGCTGGAATACTGTATCCTGTGAAGCTAGAATGAAATGCATTTTTATTATGGCGTTTGCCCCCCACTGGGTCTAACAGCTCCCGTCCCTCTCCTTCATTTGCAGCAATGGAAGAGTTAATCGTTGAACTCCGTCTCTTTCTTGAGCTCCTGGACCACGAATACCTAACATCAACCGTCAGGGAGAAGAAGGCAGTGATCACAGACATCCTGCTGAGGATACAGTCGTCCAAAGGTGCGTCTGCTCTTTTGTCTTCCAGTCTCCTTCTGTCTCTAAACCATCCTTAATCCACCGTCTTTCTTGGATACATTTGTTTGCTCATTATTGTTTATTCGTCACACTGTCCCTGGGTGTGTCCCTGTGTGCCAGGGGCTGGCGGTCTCCAGCCACAGGAAGGCAAAGCCTTTCGGGAGCCGATGGACTTAGTGGGTGACTGTGTTCCAGGAACTTCATCTCTGTCCACTCCTCTCCCC
The DNA here is from genome assembly GCF_963455335.1 of Martes martes. Taxonomy (NCBI): domain Eukaryota; kingdom Metazoa; phylum Chordata; class Mammalia; order Carnivora; family Mustelidae; genus Martes; species Martes martes. The sequence continues at coordinate 142,279,904 of NC_137889.1, forward strand.
ACCCCACCGCCCCCGGAGCTTCTGCCTTGGAGGGACATCCTGCAGGGGGGGTAGTGGAGGAGAGGACAGAAAATGGCTCCAAATAGTGCCTGACCCATGGTAAACCCACAGTCGCCATGACGGTTCCTTTCTCCCGTTGCTCCTGTTAGTAGAGGAGGCACCCCTTCCCTTTGCTCGGCTATCGCCCACCGTTGGTCCAAATGCACCACAGCGCTCAGGCCTCTGGCTTCAGGGGCTGTGTTGGCTCTCGCTGGTGCCTTGTCCTCTTCCTCTGCCCACTGGTTTCCCACCCTCTGTCTCCCCGCACATGCCTTCCGATGCTTTCCAACTCCCTCATTCTCCCCTGAGTTCATTAGCCTTGAGCCCGTCTGCTGCATGTTTTTTGTGGTAGAATTCCCATTTGTTCTTTTTTTCTTCTCTCCTTTTTTACCATGCCCACTTCTCTGCCCAAAATCCCCACTGTTTTTCTGGTGGTCAGGCTCTGTGCCTTCATAGCCCTTTCCCTGCCTGCACCTCTTGCGTGACCCAGGACAGGTGACTGTTTTTGCATTGTGGTCCTTGTGGGTCTTCCTGGGGTGCAGGGGTGGCTGGCCTGGAAGGAGTCCCACACCCAGATTAAACTGGTTCCTTTCTTTCCTGCCTTTGTGCCACAGTGCTCAGCCCATCACGCTTCCTAAAGCACTTGGGTATAAACTTGTCTTCCCAACTTGAACACAGCTGCACCAAGAGCTCGAGCTTAAGCCAGCGGGACACACACGGTGCCCATGTGTCCCAGTATCTGACTTCAGGAGGGCACCTGATACAAACATACGGCTCCCCGGGGCCATGCCCACCCCTGGGTCCACGGATAAGTACCTGCCTGAGCAGAAGTTGAGGCCTAGCAGCTCACCTTTGCGAGGCTGCAAGGCGTTGGAGGAACCCAGGCTTCAGTGCTGGCTCCACCGTTTCCACCTGCAAATGCTTTGATTAGTTCTGTAACCTCTTTTCTTCTTCCCAGCCACAGATCTCCCACCTAGAGAAGAATAACAGGATTGTTGTACAGGCCTAGAGGAGACAGATGTTTGCCCAGCGTTCACAGTGGGGCCGAGGGAGGGGCAGCAGCCAGGGACACTGTCTGCACCCTCCTCCTCCTCACCTTCTCTGGTTTTGGTCGATGCTTCCAGGTTTCGATGTGAAGGACCATGCTCAGAGACAAGAGACCCCCAACAGCCTGCCAGCGCCTCCCCAGATGCCTTTGCCGGAGATCCCCCAGCCGTGGCTGGTGAGTGCACAGTCCTGCTGTCGCAGCTGCTGGGCCCCTGAGCCACTCGGGGCTCTGGGCAGGTGGTAACAGCCCAGATCTGGAGGAAAGGAGGCCTCGCCTTGCCAGAGACTCTCCTTTGGATGGATTTCTAGGGCTGCTGGTACCAGCCAAGTGGGAGGCTGGTGTCTCCTTGGAAATGGCTGGAGCTACGGGTTCACAGAAATCTGTTCTCAAGTCAGAGCTTTTCTTTTTCAATCAGAGGCTTTAGCAGGCACAACAGTGGTGTAGAATGTGGGGACTTGACCCTTTCTCTGGGCTGACTCTGGGTTTGAATACTGTAGTCGGCACCTTTAATATTCATTGTTCTGTTTCTTCTGGGTTAAAACAGTTGTGTGCATTCCAGGAATGAGTATTTTATGTGAGTACTTCGCCGCCTTTGCGGTTTGGGGATGTTCACGTGTGCTGTTTAGCCTCTCCTGCCTTTGGCTGTTGGCTCATTTGCTTCCTCAGGAAAATTTGACTTTCATTCAGAATCAGATCAAACTCAGTGACTTGGCAATTCTCTTTGTAACGTTTGCTTTCTGCATGAGTAATTTTTAAAAGATTTTATTTATTTATTAGAGAGAGAGCGCCACATGAGAGAGAGAGAGAGAGCTAGCAAGCACAGGGCCAGGGGGCAGAGGGAGTGGGAGAAGCAGGCTCCCCACTGAGCAGGGAGCCCGATGCGGGGCTCCATCCCAGGACCCCAGTTCACGACCTGAGCTGAAGGCAGATGCTTCACCAACTGAGCCCCCCAGGCGTCCTCTGTATGAGTCATTTCTTCAACTTACCACCGGGACGAGGACTGCAGGAGACCCAGCCTGGGTTCCATTTACCCCTGGCTCTGCCTGCACCCCAGCACAGTGGCTGATGTCCAGAGATGCCGTTCGTTACCATTTTAGAGGGGGACGGAAGACATTAGTGCTCACAGGTCCCTACCGCGTATTACATACTGCACTCATTACTTTTTCCCTTGTAATTTCACTGAATCCTCACAGCTTGAACTCAGAGAGCCTGTCCATGTGAAGAGTACACACACCCAGTTTCCAGACAAGGAAATTTATGATCAGTGAATATACGTGATTTGTTCAAGATCAGACACTAGGCAGGAAAAGGCAGAAATTGTCATGGTTCTTTGGATTCAAATGCAGCCTTTTCTCCGTAATACTACTTGGGTGGTGTGGCCACAAAGCCGAGGCAGGCCTAGCCTGCAGATCAGGAAAAGTTGTATCAGGAACTGGCAGCCTGCCCCCGAGCTGGGGTCTGGGGAGGCGGCGGGACACCGAGCGTTGCCATCGCCAGCACCAGCTCTGCCATGTCCTTGTATGACGGGGCTCGGTGTCCACAGTGTCTCTGGCTGCAGATGCCAAAGTTCCCAAGAGACTGTCCCAGTGGTGCCCGTGCGACGGGATAACCGGGAAGACCTTGAGGGCTTAGAGCAGGGGCCTTGCGGCTCTGTGCCCTGTGCGAGAGCGGGCTGCTGTGGAGCAGAGCAGGGCCTCTCCAGCTTTGACGGTCCCCAAGTCCCCAGGGATCTGCTGAAAGGGAACTTTCCGCACTACTAGGGCTGCATGGGGCCATAAGTGCTGCATTTTCAACAAGATCACCATAGAAAACTGGGGAGAAGCCCTGAAAGGCATAAAAGCCATCTCTGTTTCCTTCTTGCTGGAAGAGCCACCAACTTCCTTCACCTGTGCAGAGCTGGGGCCGGGCCACGGACCTCCAGTCCGTGTGGAGATGTGCTGGGAGTGCCGCGGGCACACTGGGCTCGCAAGGCTGGGGATGAGGAACAGGAGACCTTCGCTGTTTAGCTCTTGTTTTATATATTTAATCTTTCTGCAATTGAGAGTATACTGAATGCAGAATTTTTGTGTGCTGTTTTTATCTTTTTAACATTATTTGTTATATATTTTTTCCTCTTTGTAAGGTTCTTTTTCATTATTTTCCTTTTTTTAACTCATCCTGTTTGTTATGGGAATTGACTTGATTGACTTTCAGTTTTTCCATGTGTCATTTGTTGTTTTATTATTAGTATTTTAAACTTTTTAATCTTTTTAAGATTTTGTCTATTTGAGGGAGAGGGAGTTCACGAGCAAGAAGGAGGGGCAGAGGGAGCAGAGCAGAGGGAAGCAGACCCCACCGAGCAGGGAGCCCAGTGTGGGACTTGATCCCAGAACCCCGGGATCATAACCTGAGCCAAAGGCAGGCACTTAACCAACTGAGTCACCCAGGTGCCCCTCTTTTCTATTTTTTTTTCATATTTTATTTTTATCTAATTTCTGTATTCCTCATGGGGCTTGATACTCACAACACCGAGATGAAGAGTCATACGCTCTACCCAGTGAACCAGCCGGGTGCCCCTTGGCTGAAGCTTTCTAAAGAGGGTCATCTCGGGGATTTATCACCTCTCCTTTTGCACTCATTATTTCACTGGCTTATTTATGTAATAGCTAATCAAGTTAACGAAGTAACTATAGTAGTGAGTACAAGCATTCACAGAATGAGGCTGAGCCTTGGTAAATGAGCAGCTCAGCTCGGAGGACTCTGTGCGAGGCACTCTGGAGGGGAGCCTTTCACGGATCTTGAATGTTTGTTTGTGGACATTTGTCAGGGCGCTCTGCAGAGGAAACAAAGAACATATGTCCCTTTTGCAAGTCAGGGAAGCAGAGACTGATGACGATGCTTCTACTGTATTTGTCTGAGAGTTTTCACTGAATTCATTATTCAGCAAGTAAGGTGAACATTGGGCAGATTCACTTTGCTGCTGGCAGATTGGCTGTGGCCGCCCGGTCATCTGTCTGCAGGTTGACTTTCAGGTGAATTTGCGTGTGCTGGGCTGGAGATGGTATGGCCAGGCATGGAGGGCCCACGAAGGAAGACACGGGCCGCCTGGAGTGGGGCATGCGGCTCTGGGTGCTGGGGGCAGGAATTCGGGCAGGGTCTGCCCATGAGGCTGCAGGGGCCAGTCACGAGGGCCCCACGGGATGTCCCAGCAATGCCGCTGATAATGGCAGAAGGATGGAAGGATGAACAACACTCCCAGCAGGCCTTCTCCCTTTGAACCGCTCTTCCCTGTTGCCTCATCTGTGGTACACGATAGAACGCAGGCTGCCGTTTCTCCCTCGGATTGGCATTGCAGACTCTAGATGATGAGTTATCTTTGAGCTTTTTATCCCTTTCGGTGCCCAGCAGGGCTTCATGCAACCACCCCTAACCATCTCCTTCCATTCCTCCTCCCCGAGGGATCGCTGAGATCTGTTCCTCTTGGTAGCTGAGACTCTACACCTGCAGATCTAACAGCGGGACCTCATTTTCATGTTCTTTTAATTAAACTAAATGTTCACCTGTGGAGATGGTGTTTGTTTCTATGCTTCCTTGGATTCCTTGAGTTGTGCGGTAGAAAATGGCCGACCTCTTGTCAAGGGCGGGGAGCACGTCCAAACGTCTGTCTTGTAACATTGATGATGCCTCCCTGTGCGGAGAGCACGTTGGACTGTTTTTCTCTGTCCGGTCCTGGGAGTGACGTGGTGACAGCCAAGGGTGTCCCATGAGACCCGGTGGCCCTTCAGCGAGGCCAGCAGACCTTACTCAAGTGCCCATGGGAACGTGCAGCAGGGGATGCTGTGTGTGTGTTCACAACTTCTCCCGAATCCTGGAAACGGCAGACGGGCTAAGCGACATGTTGGACCGTCTAGTTGAGCTCCCTCACTTTCCGACGGGAGACTGGACTAGGCCCAGCTATGCGTGTGTTTCATCAGAGCCTGTCTGGGAACGGTTCATTTTGTTTCCCACTGAGAGTGCGCAGCCATCCCGCTGCTATTCTCTGTGTAGAGCGTGGGTGTGGAGCATGTGTGAGCGGCGGCCTCCTCCCTGGGAAATAGATCCCGTCCGTGTGGATGTTCCTGCTGGCCAGTGCCCACGCTCAGGCAGCCGTTTCCCAGGGGCCCAGATGCCCACAGCACCTGTCATGCCTCCTCCTCCCCCCTCTTCTCAGAACAGCACAGAACCCCGATCAGGAGTCTCTCAGATCTTTGTGGTTGAGAAAAGAGAGCAATGGGACCCCTTCTGGGACTCCACATCGGTATGCTACCCCATTGAGGCATGTAGAAATTCTTTTATTTGATCCCTTAGTGGCAGGGTGTTACACGGTGTTCAGATGGGGTGTGGGAGAGCAACTAAGCTCTTTGATAGTATAGGGCCAGAGTTTATTACATAAATGTGATCGTTTCTTAGGTCAACAGATAATAATGAAGGTTTTTTTTTTTAATTGTGGTAAGATATTCATGACATAAGCTTTACCATTTTAACCACTGCCAGGTGTCCCGTTGGGTGGCGGCAAGAGCTTTCAGAGTGTTGTGCAGACATCCCCACCCGCCGTCTCCAGACCTTTTCCATCTTCCCCCGTTGGAACTCTGTCCCCATGAGCACTACCCACCCCCCCATCCCACCCGCATCCACTCTGCTTCCTGCCTGTGTTCCTGGAACTGTGAACATGCAGTCTGCCCCCATCCCACCCTCGCGCACTGCCTGACCAAGACCTTCTTTTTTTTCTTTTTAAAGATTTTATTTATTTATTTGACAGTCAGAGATCACAAGTAGGCAGAGAGGCAGGTGGAGAGAGAAGGGGAAGTAGGCTCGCCACTGAGCAGAGCCCAGTGTGGGGCTCGATCCCAGGACCCTGAGGTCATGACCTGAGCTGAAGGCAGAGGCTTTAACCCACTGAGCCACCCAGGCGCACCCTGACCGAGACCTTCTAAAGCACGTTCATGGCAACCGCATTCTGTCTGATAGATGAGCTTATGGAGCTCTTCGAGATGATATGACAAAATCAAGCATTGTCCCAGTTGCAAAGTTGAGACAAAAGCCCAAGATTTAAGACAAGAAAACCGTTTGTGTCCTGGTGAAATCAGATGTGATCCTCTGAGTGAACATGAATCATTTGTTCTTTTTTTTTCCTCTTGTCTTTCTGAGGAGTTCAGTCTCATGGGTAATTCCTGCGGCATCTTTTAAAGATTTAATCTGTGGCTGCTCTCCAGATACATATCCTGTGGACACTCCCATTGGGCTGTTGGCCTTTCTGGCAGCTGCCTTCCTGCTGGTGGAGGCGGGAGATGACCCAGCCCCACGGGGCTCCGCTTTGTGTGCATGAACGAAGCCAGAGGGAGCTTGACAACGCGGTTCACTGCCTTCTCTTGATGCACGTGCCCTGTGGAATGCAAGTTGAGTAGTGAGCGGAATGGAGCAAGGCATAATTTGGATAAAAACTTTTATTTTGCCAAGAAAAGTGCTCAGGATTCGGGCTATTTAGGATTGAGCCCCTTTTGCAGTGGAGACTGTAAAATTCTGTTGCCCCACTCATAAGGCTCGCCCAGCAGCATGGACACCTCCCTAATGAGGCCCGGCCATGGAGGAGGTTCGGACTCACACATGGGGGCCTGCCGAGCTTCTGAAGTCTCTGTGTCAGTGATGGAACAGATCTGGACCCTGAGCTCTGATTCTCTGGGTTCTGATTATGTTATTCTTAATGGAGTTCAGTCAGTGTAGGCACAACAGTCCGGTACCCACCGTCTACACAGGATTCAGGTCTGAAAGTGATTCGATCCTGGGCTGATACTTTCCTCTGCTAGAATCAGGGCTCTTCATTTATTGGTGATTCTGGTGCAGAGGCTGAGTGATGGCTGGGGGAGGAGGGGAGGATGGAGGAACAGATGCCCGTGGTGACAGAGAGGGAGCTGTGAAGAGCACAGGGCACGAGGAATGCTTGCTTTCCTGAAGAGCAGGAGGGAATGATGGTGGAGGACACACGAGTATGCGGGCTGGACCCAGTGGGCTCAGGGGGCTGGCTGGCTGCCTCCTGGAGTGGGTAGAGCAGGGACCGTGCAGTCCAGTCGTGACACAGAAATATGGTGCGTGCCGTTCCCTGGGCTCCAGCTCTGCTCCCAGGCCACTCGGGCAGACTTCCAGCTCCTCCAGTGGTCAGCTCATCACACGTCCTCACGTGGGAACCTGTCGGGGCCACTCACCTCCTGGGCCTCTGTTCCCTCCTTTGTAAGATCTATCAAAATGCCAATATCTCAGTGTTAATTTCTGAGCAGGAGAAAAATCTCTCTAAAGCGTCCCAGGGCAGTGTCTGCCACATGCAGACAAACCAGAAACATTAGGAATCACTCTTCGAGTGCTCAAATAGTCACGATAACAATGATAACTATGTCTCTGCCATATAATTATATAAACATGACATTTATTAATAGCAATGGGAAAAAAATTTATTATTAGCAATGGGAAAATGTCAGGCTTCTCCTTAAATCAGCAAAGGCAAATTCTAATGGGCTTTTTTTCTGCAAAAGTTGGGAATTCAGTTATGGCCAAGTCAGCCTGTAGGTTGTGTTCCTATCCAGTTGTAGGTCTGGGCTTCTCTAATGAGACACGGACCCCTGGCAGGAGAATCTTCCCTAAAGTAGAGTTATTGCCACTGACAACCTAATCTGTCAGAGAAGCATTCCAGTACTTGACCTTGCCTAGTGCCTGGCACTGGGCTGCTCCCATCTCTCATGTCTGGAGCACGGCCGAGCCACCAGCAGCCCTTCCTCAGGGAGGACGGTCTCTCATGTTTCTTCTCTAGTCTCCTCCGAGGCTGTGTGTTTGGAGTGATTTGTGGGAACCAGTGCAGGAAACAGGTGACGGGGGCAGGACGGCGGTCAGGGTCCGTGCACAGACTCGCTGTCTTCTGGTGTTGGGGGGAGGTATGCAATCCAGCGGGAGGGGTGCCACGCTAGTGCGTGGTGTCATCAGTAGAGGGACACCGCAGCCCCTTGCCCCAGCCAGTGGCCATCATGTCATTATGTCATTACTGTTCAGCGAGTCCCTGACATCAGCTCTCATGAAGGTCTTGAGACTGGTCAAGTTGGCATGGCCTGCTGACCTGCGACTTGGTAAGAACTGCGGCATCAGAATCTCAGCACAGGGCTGGACGTCAGAGGCGCCCTCATTTCCCAGCAAGGACATTGGGGCCCAGAGTTACGTGGGAGGTCGCTCGGCCTCAGGTCGGCGTGGGGATTCGAGCTTCGCTTTATCGTGCTGTGCTCGCGCTTCCTGCCCATACTCTGCTTTCTCGGGTTTTCCAATGACCCCTTTTGGAAATCTGTCTTCCATGGTTTTGTACTTTTAAAAAACTCCTGTTGATGGTGATTTCAGTGAATTCCTACCTATTGTAAAGGCTCTGAAGGAAGTTTCTCCTCTGAAAGAAATGGTACTAACAGTTCGGGGACCTTTTTTAATCCTGCGCCCCCCCCCCACTTGCCCTTAACAAGCCATAATTTCTCTACTTGAGTGTCTGAAACCCAGAATTTCATGGGTAAGTGGTATTTGGGAGAGGAGCGTGGGTCCCTTTGGAGAGAGAGGGTGTTCCTCTATAAGAATTTGTTTTTGAGGGATTCCTGGGTGGCTCCGTTGATTAAGTGCCTGCCTTTGGCTCAGGTCATGATCCCAGGGTCCTGGAATCGAGCCCCCCCCCGCCCAATCCGGGAGCTTCTCCCTCTCCCTCTGCCTGCTGCCCCCCCTCCCCGCTTGTGCACACACGCTATCTCTGGCAAATAAATAAAAATAAAATCTTAAAAGAATTCATTTTTGAGGGGCATTACTTCAAAGCAAAAATGGTTTAATTTTTTTCTGTTTTTAAAAATGATAAATTTTTAAATTTTAGAAATGACACGTTTTGTGCAGGAGAGCCAAGCCATAGAGATACACAAACTCTTACAGCGTTTTGCTGGATGACCTCCTGTCTTTGAGCCTCAGCACACACAGTTATTTCAAGGGCTCCTAGCATACCTGTTTCCTCCTACTAAACGGTGTCTGGTGGAGGGTTTTCACGGAAACGACTTCAACACGTAAGCACCGTCCTTTCCAATGACTACACATGAAGGTGTCCGCACGCCGTCTTCTCTGGGTGAAGATTTAGGTGGTTTTCAAATTTTGCTAAACAATCTTCTATAGAACATCTTTGCACGTTTTTGCCTGCCTGACCAGTTGACCTCTCAGCATGCGTTTCCAGAAGCAGAATGATTGGATCTAAGGGCAGAGCTGTTGAAAAGCTGCCGCACACACACGGCCGCCCACAGGGTCCGAGAGCCCACTGAGAGGGCCGTGCGCTAGGCAGCCGGCGGCCTCAGCTGGTACACTTCGCTCATCTCATGGCCCTAGGAAGGGAGTCTGTGCTGTTTCACAAGCGTTTGTCCGACTCAGCTGTTCGTGATGCTTTCCCAGGACATGAATCATTCGACTGTTTCAACATACCAAGAGGAAGTTGAAACACTCTCTGTTTCATGAATAAAGACACCCAGTGAATCGAGCAGCTCTTTTCCAAAAGCAACAAGCAGAGATTTTAACCCGGGCATGGGCTGCTGTTCAGACCTCGCCTGGGGCTGAGCACTGTAGATCAGGTTCCGTTTTTAAGCCTTGCCTCTTGGGGAGGGTAGGGAGGCGCTGGAGACCATCCAGCGCATGACCACAGAATGACGACAGTAGGGAAGGCAGCCTTGCAGGAGGCGTGCATGGGGCCAGGGGTTATTTAGCCTGGGGCCTAGGCCTGGGGCTGGAGGGGAGATAACTGGTCTCCAGCAGATGGAGGAAAATTGTGTAAATGACCCTTCATCTGGCTGGAGGAAGGAGTGGGTTGGATGCCCAGAGGTTGATTAGTCACTCACAAAGGGCTTCTTGGATTCAGAGTTGAGCTGTTTCCCATCCTAGAGAGTTTATATGGGTGTAAATCCTTCTGGTTCCTTCGGAACAGCGTTCTGCTTAGAAACTTAACTTGGTAGATCTTCAGTTTGGGCTTGCTGTTCTGTTCCGTGCTTGGTGATGCCGTCCACTGTGTGTACAGCATATAGGTTATGTGAGCTAGCTACCAAAGGAAGGGGCTGACTATGAGCAGAAAGAGGGCTTTAGTGGACAGACCTGCTGCGGGAGAAGCCAGCTCGGTCGTTTACCTGCCCCCGATGTCGAGGAGGCTGTTGTGGACACCGAGCCCACTCTGTGTCGTGACGTAGGAGGTAAGCTGAGGCCTGCCATGAGGGGTGTGCCTGACGCCACCTGTTGCCAATGCAGAAGCACCTGGTGCAGCAGCAGGCACATAGCTGGCATTTGCCAAATGCTGGCTTTCCTCGCCCTTCCCATCTAACCCTGCTGTTGTGGAGAGGGCTGGCGAGTGACAGGAGCAGCAGGCTCCCAGGTATTCCTGGAAGAGGGGTCAGCGTGTGCTAGGCGTTGGGAGCACATGAGCAGAGCGGGGCTTCACATTTGGACAGTCCTGCCGACTCTTGTGTTCCCACGTCGTGGCTTTCAAACCAGAGCGTCAGTCCCATAGTCTGAGAGGAAGCCATGACGTGCTTGGTTTCTGCTATAAGCAGATTCCTTCTTGACACAAGTTTCTTTTAGGGAGTAGTGCACCCGTGTTGGGAGCGTGGTGAGATCGTGGGCAAGCCACTTTCCTTTATCCAGCCGCTGCTCACCTGGTGGGACATAGTTATAAGCACCAGGGAATCTGGACAGTTCCCATGCCCCAGAGGCCCCATGCAGGGGTGTGGGCCCAGGGGATGCGGGAGGGTCAGTGGCGTGGGGGGACAGAGGAGGGAGACCCCCATCTCAGCTCTGGGTGGGGCCCAAGAGAGGGCTGTGAGTTAGCCCCTGCCCCTGAAGCAGGCTGTGCTGGGATGCTCAAGGCTGCTGGCCATGAGTGAGCCAGTGTGGACTGAGTGGCGTGTGGCCATGGCTGAGCTGATGGTGGACATGGGCGAGGAAGGAGAGGAGGCCAGTCAGGAACGGAACTCAGAAGCTCTCTGCTCAGTGCTCTCTCTTGCCGTGGACTTGACAAAGGGACATGGCTAATGCCGGTCAACACATTCTAGTCCAGGCTACAGAATTTTCTCGTCATGGCTCTGATCTCTGTGGCTTCTTCCTTCTTCTCCTCAGCCACCTGACAGTGGGCCACCACCGCTCCCGACGTCCTCTCTCCCGGAAGGTTACTACGAGGAAGCTGTGCCACTGAGCCCAGGGAAGGCTCCAGAATACATCACGTCAAGTGAGTGTTGGGGTGCCTGGCCCCGCCAGCCTCTGGAAGTGTGGGACTGTGGGAAGCATGGCCTGCTCCTGTGGTGTGGAAGGGCGTCGGGGCAGTACCGAACACCCGGGGCATGTGGAGCTTGGGCAGTGCTGACCCCAAAGGGTAAACAGAGACAGGGCTTTGAAAGCCTGCAGTGCATTTGGAAACTCAGATGGTCGTCTTTCTCTGACTCATGCCGGGTGAGACCTTGTTGCTCTGGGTCTTGGGTCTCAGTGAAATGTGTCCTCTTTGATCACAAGGCAGAGACTTGCATGGCATGTGTTTGTGGTGCCCCTTGTGGCCCCATGCCTGCTTTCCTTGTGCTGAGGAGGCTGAAAGAGCCTGGGTATAAAACCACCTGTCCGTCTCTTCCTGCTTTCATACAGGTTCTTCTAGAACCTTCCTGCCGCGCTGGAGTTGTCCTGGCCCAGCTCTGGTCTTCTATCACAAGAACCTCTGTGGTTTGGTTTGGGATCACTGGCCTCATTCCCCACTCAACGCTCTGTCAGGCCAGGAGCTGTGTCTCTGAGTGCAGTGGAGGGAGGGTGTCCTCATCCCCGTGGATGAGGAAACCTTGCTTTTCTCATAAAAGAGAAAACAGAAAGTCGGGGATTTCTCGTTTTATTTTTAATTTTTTTTTAAGATTTTATTTATTTATTTGACACAGAGAGATCACAAGCAGGCAGAGAGGCAAGCAAAGAGAGAGGGGGAAGCAGGCTCCCCACTGAGCAGAGATCCCAATGTGGGGCTTGATCCCAGGACCCTGAGATCATGACCTGAGCCAAAGGTAGGGGCTTTAACCCACTGAGCCACACAGGCGCCCCAAGATTTGCTTGTTTTAGTCACGAGGCTTCGGGCACATTAACTCATGGTGACCTATCCTGTCTTCTGATGGAAGTGCACACCAGTTCCCGGGGCCGTCCTCCTATTGCCTGACGTCTCTGCCTCTGTCTTCCCCGGCGGCTGACAGACAGAGACGCTGCAGCTGAGGAGTGTCCCTGGAGAGCCTCTCTGCACATGCTTTCTGCATGCGAGCTGGATGGCCGCCCCTTGAGGACGGGCTGGTCTGCTCAGCCTCTGGAGCGGTCGTGTTCAGAGAGGGAAAGGAACAGGTTCTGGAGGGGGTTCCAACATGCTAGGTTTCAAGGCCTCTAAGTCAAGTTGTTCTAGTTTCTCTGTTATTTAAAAACCATCCACGGAAAATGCACTCAGGTAATTTCTACATGGCCACCATTTCAGAAGTCAGGAGACTAATCAGAAAACCCAGAACTTGAAGCGGCTCTCGGTGTAATGCAGAACCTCACTGGCTTCCTTTCCTTCTCAGCAGTGTGTCTGGGAAAAAAAGCTTTTCCACGAGGGTATTTGCCAGCACCGGGACTATGGGGCTCTAGCCTGCTCCCACCATCCGTCCCACTCCCACCAATACACTTGCAAGGCTGAAAACAGTATTTCCTTTGGCTTGGGAGCCTGAGGCCGTTTTCCATCTGAGAAGCCTCACCTTAGTGCTGTGTTCTGTCCCCTTCTTCAGAGAGGCCGTCCCGTAGCGGCTGATGGGTGGGCAGCTTTTGTGGAACGAGGTCCAGAAGAAAGGGTAACAGAAGGACGCAGGCTCAGGGCAGTGCAGCCACAGGGACAGAGTACCGAGGCTCCCTCAGTCAGGTATCGGGGGCTGAGCAGCAGGCGCCGAGGGCTTCGCCTTCCTGCAGAGGAGCAGTGCAGGGAGCTGCCTTCCTGCTCGGGACTCGGCGGCAGCTCTGTTGAACCCTGTATCTGGTGTGGTTCTAGCAGAGGAATAAAGGGTCCATGATAGGAAGACCTGATATAGCCGTTGAAACTGGTGGAAAAGTCCGTGGAGCAGGGCTGGCCATTGGGAGGCAACGCGGAGCTCGGCCAGGCCTCGGATGACCAGGGAGGGGACCTGCAGGGGCTGTAGGCCCAGCAGAGCACCGACCAGCAACGGCAGGTGTGAGCTGCCCCATTTCCCTCCCAGCTTCCAGGCTGCTCACAGACCTCGCTGGCAGCCGACCCTAACCCAGCACCACCCAAGGAAGGGAACTGGGGCAAGGTAACTCCAGCCGTGCCAAGCTGCCTTGGTATAAAGCCACCACCGTTTCTCCTGTGCCCATTTGGTGACCGAGCTTGCTTCTCTTAACCACACTGAATTTCCAGCTAAGGACAAGAGCAGAATGACAGCGCAGGTGAACATCATTCCACTGTTGCCAGCCTCATGGAAAACTCCCTAACCGCTCCAGGGGACACAAAATCCCTTTATTGACTTTGGGGTGACATCCACTCTCTCCCCTTGGAGAGCCTGTGGCTTCAGTGTGGAGGTCCCTGGCCAGCTGCCAGGGGTGGTGGGGAATGGGGTGGGGAGGGGAACTTCTTTCTACACACGCAGTATCAGCGTCAGGACAAAAAGACTGCTGTGTCACCAGCCTGGCCCTCATTTCTACAACCAGTCAATGGTCATACCGCATACCGACAGCTTCCTTCATGCTCTCATTGCCCTCGGCAAGCCCCTTGGTCGATCACCCGGTGAGATGACTTGTCTTTCCTTCCTGGAAGGTCTGGCTACATTGGATAGCTCACTTATGGGGCACGAGAGTACTGAGAGCCCCCCCCAGGGACCTCCTCTCCCCACCGGTGTGGCCGTGACTGGTCTGCCGATAATGCCATCTTTGCCTGTTGACCCCACTTCCGGGCTAACAGAGCAATGACTGTGTCCTTTGGAGGGAACGTTCTGCCTTAGAAACTAAGACTTGGGGGCTTGAGGCAGAAATGTTGTCCATGGGGTCTCTGGGGTAACAATGAGGGGAGCCACTGCCATTTTCAGCCCTGGGTTCCCAGATCTGTGAGCCCCGGATCTGGGGGAAAGAGCCCTAGTGGGGCAGAGCAGGATCTACTCAAAGGTGTCCTGAAAGATAGCATCCCCAGCCTCCCAGGGGCGGCCAGTCAAGCTGGTCTTGGAACTGAATATTCAGAAGACATTCCACTGGTCTGCTGGGTTAGCTGCTTCAGGTGATGGGGACACGTGAGACCTGTGACTGTCCGGAGCACAGACCCATGGCGTGGACTTCCATTTGATAGAACATGAGTTCCCTGGTCGGAAGCCTTGCCGCAGGATGCCAGGCTAGTGAATAGGGCATTCTACAAGACGGTGGCTGGTGCTTTGGGCAGGAGCTTTGTGGCAGGGAAGGCAAATTTTCTTCAGTGATCTTTTCCAATGAGCGTCCCTGCTATCCCTCCCATGATGGTGGTGGTCCAGTCCTAGGTGGCTGGCTGACACCCCAGGGGACAGTGTCGTGTGCAGGCAGGCCACTGAGAAGGGTCAGGAGTCAGACTAATCCTGCCAAGTGGAGGTCCATCCATGCCCTGGTGACTTGTTTGGGAGTCCCTTTGGACAGGAAGTCTGGGGAGAGAGGCCGCCCAACATCCGTGTAACAGACCGTGCTATGTACCTGATTGTGAAAATCTGAGGCTTTGCTAAGCGCTCACCTGCTGTGTAAATCTTCACTTTCTGAGCCCATCTGGGAGGTCTGTTCACAGTCCCTCCTGCAGTCCAGGCTCGCTGCAAGGTCCCCCCAGTCTTGACCATCGAACCAAACTATTAGCCCAGGCTGAGGAGTCCGTGTTGAGGGAAGGAGCCCATGCAGCAGGCATGGGGGCACATGCCCTTGAACTACAAGCTTGCACCTGTTCCTTACGGCCTGTGAGCCCAATGGATACAGACTGCTTGGCTCTGTGGTGGGAGAGGTGACCCAGAGCCCTTGCTGGGCAACTGAGGCACCTATGACCAAGCCTTTAGAAGCTGTTGGGTGTCAGAGAGCCAAAAGCAGTTTCTCAAGGGTAAAATAATTGTTTGCAGAGGTTTATCTAGCCGCACTCTGAAATCCTGAAGGTCTGTGCTGAGCTTCACCTGAGGAGCCTGCTGCCATCGGGCTTCTGTCACCATCAAGAACAGGGTGCGATCAGAGACCCAGAGCCACTGTGACGTGGAACAGATATGTTCTAGGGGCTGGCCCTCACGCGATCGTGGCAGCTACTGGAGGTGTGGTGGCTGCCGCAGTCCCATCTCCCCACAGCACTCCCTGGTGCTGACCCCACCTGGCCATAGTGGCCGGGAGTCCTGGGGAGCTATTTCTAGCCGGGCTGGTTGTTGGCACCCTCACTGCACATCTTGTTGGGGTTTGGAGCTCAGACCTGGCTTTCATGTTATTTTCAGTTTTCTGGTTCCCCTCGCCCCTTATCCTGTCCCTCCTCAAGGTCAACTGGTTGAAATACCCGTTGTGATTTCTTGCTGAAGGGTCTATGTCTAAAATACACATTCTAATGTTTTTGTTTTGTTTTAAAGATTTTATTTATTTATTTGACAGAGGGAGATCACAAGTAGGCAGAGAGGCAGGCAGAGAGAGAGAGAGGGAGAAGCAGGCTCCCTGTTGAGCAAAGAGCCTGATGCGGGGCTCGATCCCAGGACCCTGAGATCATGACCTGAGCTGAAGGCAGAGGATTAACCCACTGAGCCACCTAGGTGCCCCTACACATTCTAATGTTTTAGAGTTGAAAGTCATCATTCTTTGGAATGTTCTTCAGTTCCGCCAGAACCACCCATGGAAAAGTGTCTGGTGTGAAAAACATTCCCTAACCAGCAAATCCCATAAACACACAGGTCCCCACAGATCTCTGGCTGGCACCTGGATCTGCCCCCTTGTTCTGTAAGAAATACAGACGTCTGTATGGGCTGTTAGGTGCCAAGGGCTCTGTCAGCAGACCTCTTCCTCCGCGGGAGATGTCCCAGGACCCCCAGTGGTTGACGGAAGGTGCGCATAGTACCTGACCCTACATGTGCCGCATTTCTCCCTATCCACACACCGTGTGACCAAGTGTGATGAATAAATGAGGCACAGTAGGAGATGGACGATAGAACAAGTGTAACAACACACTGTCCTAAAAGTGGCCGAGTTGAGGGATGCACTGGTGGTCGTGCTGTCTCTGATCTTACTGTCCCGCGCTCACCCTTCTTCCTGCGATGACGTGAGATGGTAAACTGCCCACAGGAGGAGATGCAGGGCTCGGTGACGTGGGCACGTGCTGCAGTGTGAGGCCACTGCCGACGTCCTCATGTTACGATAGGAGAAAGATAGCCTATTTCTGGACACCCAGTCTGGACTAGAGCACATCACCCTGAAAGCCTCCCTCGGGCCCCTTCCTCGTCATAGCCCCCTCCCCACAAATGCAACCACTGACTTGGCATCTGTGACCAGTACCTAGATGCTACTGGAAAATGAAAAGATCCACTCCGTTCTTTAAATGTTTGATATTTTTCAGTGCTTTTGCTCACTGTGTTACTTCTAGACTTTTTTGTCCTGTTTGCATTGACTCACGAAAGATCTAGGTCAAGTGTAATCTGTGGTCCCTGCCCTGTGTGTGCTACGGCCTACACCATGCTCCCTGGTACATGTTGGTCCTTCCAGCCCAGGCCAGGACAGCCTCCCTGTCTGTGCCCTTGGTGTCACATCCCTCAGCCACCAGAGAGCGCTAAGTGCTGGAGATGAGGTTCCTGCCATCAGGGAACGGAACAGATCATTTCATCGGACTTTAACTTGAACTGAACTTAAGTAGCCCCCTGTGGCTAGTACGTATAACGGTGATGGCGGTGTGCATGTGTGCGGGTAGGGAGACGTGGACTCGAGGAGAAGGCTCGACCGTGGCTGGCTGGCTGTGTGTCAGACGCTTCTCTCTCATGCACTGGCCATGGTAGTCCAGGCTGGGCCCTTTGTGGGCCTGGAGTCAGCCCCCCACAAGGGCATCCAGGCCCATCCTGGGCAGCCCTCTGCAGGGACTTCCTGGCACCCAGCCTGCCCCCCACCTCTTCTTGGCTCACAGACAACCACCTTCTCCCCATGTCCTCACATGATAGAGAGCAATATCTCTCTTTCCCTCTTTCCATAAAGACATGGGTCCTGTTGAGTTAGGACCCCACTCATGTAATCTGCTTAACCATCATTACCTCCTAGAAGTCCTGTCTCCAAATATAGTCTCACTGGGGTGAATTGGGGCGGGGGAACACAAGTCCAGGCACCAGCTTTGGTGATTCGAGGGGGGCGTCATGGAGGCAGTGTCTGTAATTGAACCCTGAAAGGCAAGAGCACTTATCCAGGTAAAGGCAAGAGGTTGAACAGATGAGCCAGAAACCTGTGGGAGAGGACAACAGGTGCAGGGCCCCAGCAGCAAGAGAGAGAGAGAGAACTGCGTTCGGGAAATGGGACATAATCTGATAGGAAGTGTTCCTACCTCGTACACTGAGAAGGAGAGGTATAAAAGTCTTTCCGGAAGTCCCAAGGCAAGGGAGGCCGCGGGCTTGATCTGGATGGTTAGTGAGGGCCTGCATGTGGCGATGTGTGCAGGCAGGACCTTGCAGACCTAGAGGACCTTGACCTAGATGTATGGCATGGGAGCTCCGTACCCTGCAGGGGACAGCCTGTTGGCCAGGGTCCCCTCGCCTGGCGGCGGCATGGCCAGAATCGGACAATGCGGGTTCTGCCGACAGCCCAGCCCTCACTGAGCCATCTAGGACTGGTTGTCCCAGAGAAAGAATTCTAAGATGCTTCAGGTTAAAACTTGGCGTTACTTTGGGGCGCCTGGGTGGCTCAGTGGGTTAAAGCCTCTGCCTTCGGCTCAGGTCATGATCTCAGGGTCCTGGGATTGAGCCCCGCATCAGGCTCCCTGCTCAGTGGGGAGCCTGCTTCCTCCTCTCTCTCTGGCTGCTTCTCTGCCTACTTGTGATCTCTGTCAAATAAATAAAGTCTTTAAAAAAAAAAAAAAAAAAACTTGGCGTTACTTTGCACCACCTAGCGTGGTTATTTTTTCCCCATTTTCTGCTAGTTAACTGTTCCCCGGCATGCTGATCGCAGAGGCCCCTTCCTCGTTTACAGGTGCCACAAACGTGCTCCTGGCCCCACAGGCCGGCTTCCGGGTCAGCTGTCTGTGGGCAGGCCCTTTACCTTTCCTTCTGTCCTTCCTTCTGACAGATTATGACTCGGATGCCATGAGCAGCTCTTACGAGTCGTATGACGAGGAGGAGGAGGACGGAAAGGGCAAGAAGACGCGGCACCAGTGGCCCTCCGAGGAGGCCTCCATGGACCTGGTGAAGGACGCCAAGATCTGTGCATTCCTGCTGAGGAAGAAGCGCTTTGGCCAGTGGAGCAAGCTGCTGTGTGTGGTCAAGGACGCCAGGCTGCTGGTGAGGCCTCTCGGGCGCCCGGGCTCGTGTGGTTGGCGCGCTTGGCCAGCAGCCTTGTGGGATGGGAGTGGCGCTCAGGTGGGGCTCGGGCAGGGCGGGCATCAGCTGGCGGGGGGCTGGAAGGCTTTGGCCTGGGCACAGCCTGAGCGCCCCATGGTCCGAGCCCTTGGGGCTTTCTGAGCCTTCAACGCTCTGGGTCTCAGTCCCTGCAGCCACCAGCACGCAGAGTCCTTCCCGTCCTGGGCCAGCGTGTGCCGCAAGACAGGCACAGGCTTTAACTCACCAGAAGTCACAGGATGGATTTTCTCATTTGTAGTGAGTCAGTGAATTCCTCAAAGCCAGGTCATCGAGTGGGACGGGCAGGCCAGCTGCGGCCGGGAGGAGAGTGTCCAGGAAAGGAAATTCTTTTGGAAAGCTAAAGGCAGAGTCTTTTCTGGTTGAATCCAAGGGGCTGAGTGGGAAGATGGACTAAGTAGCAGAGGCTCGGGCTGCGGGGATGCTTGGGCCTTCTGCTGTGCCGTCCTTCTCACAAGGGGCCCCGTTAGGAAGCTGGAGCCCTTGAGCACGTGGGACTATCCTTCCTCCCACCTCCTCCAGTCCCGCCAGCTTTAGGAACAGTGGTTGATTATTGGGATGAAGAATTTCAGAGAGCATTTCTGCATGGTGTTTTTCCTTCAAGCTAACTTTAGGGGGCGGGGCGGGAATCACAGAATTCTATCCTTCAAACAGAACCCAGGAGAGTGTATGATTCTGTGTATCTCTCTTCAGTGGAGTGGCTAACCCTACTCTGTATAGTTCCATCTGTGAATTATGGGAATGTTCTTTTACTAGAGTCTGAGGATGTTGTATATTTTTAAATTAGTGGTTTTCAAAAAAATTTTTTTAAACAGTGAGGATACATATTTTTTCCACATGTGTGGCCTGACTTTCTCCCAAATTTAGAATATGCCAAGAATGATGCCATGAGGGAATTTTAAAGTAAAGAATGAGAAAGAAAGAAAAAAGGATGAAAAGGATTCATGTGGTCCTTACTCAGTCGGACATAATGGAGGCAAGATGTGGGCGTGTTGGGACGCCTGGGTGGCTCAGTTGGTTGAGCAGCTGCCTTCGGCTCAGGTCATGATCCCAGCGTCCTGGGATCGAGTCCCACATCGGGCTCCTTGCTCGGCGGGGAGCCTGCTTCTCCCTCTGCCTCTGCCTACCACTCTGTCTGCCTGTTCTCACTCGCTCTCTCTCTCTAACAAATAAATTAAAAAAAAAAAAAAAAAAAAAAAAAAACCTGCAGGGGGCTCTCAGGTACCAGAGGAGCTCTGGCCCCCGGGAAGGAACCCTGTGCCTGTGCGGTGGGGGTCAGCGTCCTCCCCAACAGCCCTCCTCCTCCACACCTTCCCCTCCCCACCCCTCCCCTCTCATTCCTCATTCCTTCGTCTGCTTCCGAATTTTTGGCATTTCTGCTTTCAAAACCAGGATGAAAACACCTACCATTCAGAGTAGTGGTAAACATTTCAGGAGAAATTAATGGAAAACCATGTGAAAACACTGCCTTTGATAAAATGCAGAATCAAAGTTAATTATTTTTATTATGAAGCTCTTTTTATTTCAAAAATCCCCAATGACCCAACTGCCCCAATGACCCCTGTTGACACTGAAAAAAAAAAAATTAACAGTGATCAAAACAAATGCTTGGGAGCCTGGGTGGCTCAGTCGTTAACCGTCTGCCTTGGGCTCAGGTCATGATCCCAGGGTCGTGGGATCCAGCTCTGCATCAGGATCTCTGCTCAGCAGGAAGCCTGCGTCTCCCTCTCCCACTCCCCCTGCTTGTGTTCCTGCTCTCGCTGTCTCTCTCTGTCAAATAATTAAATAAAATCTTTAAAAAAAAAAAAATGAAAACACATAAATGCTTTCCAAGTCTGAATAGCACAGAAACCTATAAACAGAAATCCCCAAATCAGGCTCTTCTCTCTATGTTCCCAGCCTGTCTTCCCGTGGGCACTGCTCTCCGTGGCTTTTTGGGTACATGTCTGGCTTCTGTGCTCTTCCAGGCCCAGGCAACACTGGTGGACACGGTGATAGGCAGAACCCCCATCAGGACAGTTTGCCCAGGTCCTGCTCCCTCCCCTGAGCTCTGCGCCAAGACAACCTTGCCGCTTCTTCCTGCCCCTCCCTCCTGCAGGCCTGGCTCTCAGGGCACACACTGCACTCTCTGTTTGAGAGTCCGCTCCCTGGGGGTTCGACGGCAAGGATGTCCAGCCCACACTTTAACGCAGGGCTGGTGACAGACCCATTTTGAGGCATTGCCTGTCTAACTCCATCCACTGTGCTGTTAGTTTATTTTTCGCTGTTCTGTTTTTTTCTTGCACTTACTGAGAATACAAAAACCTGCCAAATGGTGACTGTTCATAGCCATCTGGGGTTAATTGGTTTTGGTGTATTTTTTGTTCTTCTGTTTCCAACAGGGCCACTATCACTGGGATTTTTGTAAAAAGGGGCTCTGTTCCATATGTGTGGCACTCAGAAACCAGGGTTTTAGAACCTTAATATATGAGAGGACTCTGGAAGTCATTTCTGAAAACAGGTGTCTCCTCCTTCGCTCCCTCCCTGGTAGATGGCGCCCCACGGAGGGACCCCTGGGAGCTTTCGCCATCTGGGGCTGGAGTCAGTCACTTTTCACGCATCTGACTTCGGCAAACCACGTAACCGAGTGAGCCTCAGTTTCCTCATCTGCAGAATGGACAACAGTGGCCATCGAGTGAAAGTGTGAAGCCCCCCAGCAGGTGTTATTATAACTAATCATTTATTGTGACCCTATAAAATCACGATGCTCCTGGCAATAGTTCATTTTCCAGATGAGGAAACAGGCTCAGCAAGCTGGAAAGACTTGCCAGGAGCTGGATTACATTAGGGGCAGAGCTGGGACCCAGACGTCTGCATCCTCAGATGTCCATTTCCATGAAGACGTGTGCTTTTGGTCCCAAGTCATAGGATTAGGCCCAAAGAGGGAGGGGAAGCCTCTGGACAGGATGCGACCCCAGGTCTCACAGAGGCAGGTGAAGCACCAACGCACAAACGATGGGAACTCAATCTGAGCGTTTGCCATGGCACTGAGCTCTAGAAGGGACGCCTTGCTGCGTAAATGGAGCGGTGTGAGTTCTAGATCCCATACTCGACTGGAAAGCCAGCCTTTGCAGACATGGGGCCTGGGAACTGTTGCCCTGGATACTCTTGTGGAAGTCCTTCATCCATCTCTCCAAAAGGGGATAGAGAGGAGACTGGCAGATACCAAATGACACAGGTTGTAGAAGAAGGCATCCAGATGACTATCTGCCCACACGAGGGCTGTGCTTTTCGGCACATTTAGTATGTCACATTCGTGTGACTTAGTGAGGAGGCTCCACTGGTCTGTGATCTCTGGGGGAGGAAGGAGTTTCCAGTTCCCGCTGAGTCACGTCATCGATGCTCAGTAAACTTGGCCAAACTAAAGAGTATTTTCATGTACGTGGGGGTGACGTGTGGTGTGGAGCACGCCCCACGTGGGTGACGCGTTTGCATCTGCAGACCCTCCCTCTGGGGTCTTCGGGAGACCTCGGGGACCTCACAGGCACCGGCCTTCCCATCCTGCCGGAGCTGTATCCGTGTTTCTCCTCGAACTCTCTTCGGCCTAACTCTGCTTTCTTGTGTTAAATGCAGTGCTACAAAAGCTCCAAGGACCAGCAGCCCCAGATGGAACTGCCCCTCCAAGGCTGCAACATCACTTACACCCCGAAGGACAGCAAGAAGAAGAAGCACGAGCTGAAGATCACCCAGCAAGGCACGGACCCGCTGGTTCTTGCGGTCCAGAGCAAGGAGCAGGCCGAGCAATGGCTGAAGGTGAGGCGCTTATCCAGCCTCTGAGCCCTTTATGTGGCCAGTCCTCTCCCCCAGACCTGTGTTTGGTTCAGTTTGTCTATTTCTCAAGCGTAGGCAAGATTAGATGAACCTAGATGAGCAGTTCTGTCTTTGGTAGCAGAGTGTCCTGATCTCTTTGCTGCTGATCTCCCCAGCTCTGGTCCTTGGAAGGCAGTCTGCCTCAAGATTATAGGCTGCTTTATGACTTTCTCTGTTCCTTTGATTGCTTTTGATTTTTTTTTTCGTTCTTTCTTCTTATGTGTCTGGAGGTGTATTCTTTTCTATTTATTCTTCTTGGAGTTCCCTGAAATTCTAAATCTGTGGATTGTCATATTTCTAAGGTTTAGAAAACACATTTTCAGCCATTTCTCTTAAAAATACAACTTAGTCTCATCCCTTCAACTACATTTAAATACATGTTAGAAGTTTTCACTATATTCTACTTATCTTTGCTTTGTATCTTAGTATCCTTTTTTTTTTTCTTTTCTCCTTAATCTGGTTAACATTTTCCTGTTACTTCCCCGCTCACTCTTTCACTTTCACTGTGCCAAATCTGCTATTAAAATTGTCCCTCTCCACTGGGTTCTGAATGTCAGTTAGGGACTTCTAATAGTTCTAGAGTTTCTTTTTTGACCTGGGAATGCCAGTTAACACAGTGTTAAATTTCCTGTAGACATGTTTGTACCTTATCTCCACAGCAGGCAGGTGACAGGCCTGGTTGTTGGACAGTGGTTGGGGTGGTGTGGAAACCTGGCCATGTCATCTTGTCAGTGTGCTTGTTCCTGTCATTTTGTCCTTCCTGCATGCCGGGTTCTCTGATGATCATGCTGCGCCTTCTACGTGGGTAAAAAATTAATTCAGTAATTTTTATATAACAGCTTTATTGAAGTATCATTCATACCATACAGTTACGATTTTAAAGTACGATTCGGTGACTATGAGTCTCTTCACCATAACCTACTTTTCATAGCCTCTACATCTCCCCGAAGAGAAACACTATGTGAGCAGCCCTGGCCCCCATGCCCAGCCTAACCCCAGCCCCAGGCTCCTTCATTTTCTGTTCCTGTAGAGTAGCCTGTGTTCAACACTTCATATAAATAGCCCGTGTCCTTCCGGGACAGGCGGCTTTGATTTGGCGTAATGTTTCCCAGGTTCATCCATGTTGCTAACTGTATCAGTACTTCCTTTGTGTCGCTTTCAGACCATATCTAAGAAACCATTGCTTATTCCAAGGTCCTAAGGACGTACACCGGTGTTTTCTTCTGATTGTTTTGTGATGTCAGGCCTTAAATTTCATCTGTGGTCTACTTTGATCTCATTGTTGCATGTAGCAGGAGATAGGGGTCCAATTCCGATCTTTTTCTTGCACGGATCTGGTTGTCCCTGCAGAAATAATTGGATCCTTGGCCCTACGCTTTCCTCTGTCAGACGGCATTTTCCTTTGCCTCTGCCGTGCGCTTGGAGGGTATTAGCTCTCCAAAATCTGTTTATAATTTCTGCGCTTGAGTTTTCTTCAGAGCCCCGCAGAGAAGTCAAAGTCAGCCTGCGATTGCTTCAAGGGCAGGTTGATCTTCATTGCACTGTTACTCCGGGTCCATTCCTTGGCAGTCCCCAGCCGAACTGTGGGGGTTTTGCCAGACACCTCATCTTTGGCATGCCGCGGACTCCAGCCTCTGCCTCCTGGCCCCCCAGACCCACAGAGGCGCTGCCTGGTCTCCCAACTGCCTTGTTTCCGGAGGCCAAGGCCATCCCATGGCCAGCCTACCTCTCCACGTTTCCGTCTTCTTCCACATTGTGACACAGTTGTTCCCCCACAGCAGTAATAGCTCCTCCCTGCTCTAGGGAGAAGCTGTGTCTGTTTTCTCTGGCCTTCCTGATGGTCTTCCTCAGGAAGGGGAGTCCGGACCGTCTAGTCCCTCACTGCCGGCCGGTACCTGCTTTGGGAAAATGGGGTGGGAAAAGGCCTTGGAAAATGAGACCTTCTCTCTAACAGTGGCTCTCCGATGTGCCGGTGTCCGTTCTACCTCGAGCCTCATTGCCTTCCGCCCCCCGTGAGAGTGTCCCACCATCACCCCAAACATGCAGTTGGCTTTTCTCATGGCTGCCCCAGGAGAGCCTGAACAGAGTGTCTGTCTTCTTCCTGGAGTCCTGTGGCTCGGTGTGCTTGGCCTCCCCCACACACAATTTGAGTGTGCTGCACACCACCACGTCTGTCAGCAATATCTTTGAAGCCCCCTTCACGGTTACAAAATGCATTTCCGCCGTCATCATGTCCTAGCACACAGAACGGCCGCCTGAGGGTGGTGTTCTCAGAAACAGCTTCACTGTTCAGGCGAGAGGCCAAGTCCCGGGGAGGCGGGTGACACAGTGGCCAACGAGTGCCGGAGCCAGGAGTCCACCTTGGATTTTCCCCCTTCGCATCCCGCCTTCCTGTGCTGGGCTGCCCACCACTTGGCCATTTTCCCTTCATTCCTACTTCCTGGGTCCCAGCACCATCCCTTGAGGAAGGAGGGGAAAAAGATGAAGGAAACAAGGAGGCTTCATTGTGATTCTATTTTCCTGGCCTGGTCCCACGCAGGGTGAGTGGTGTCCATCCTTCCGCAAGCTCCGGTTTCCCTATTCCCTAGCGGAGAAGCAAGAAGGGCCACCCTGAACCCTGGGCTTTCTTCCTTGCCCGGTCCCTTCTTTGTGACTCGCTCCACACAGAGCCTTGGGAAGCATAGCCAGCTTCTGTGTCCCTGGGACCTGGCCCTGAGCTAACCACGCAGCTCGCAAGTAGGCGCTTAGAGAGAAAATGTGTCCAAGACGTGGGGCACCGATGGAGCAGAACAGTCTTACCTCCTCTTTGGCCAGATGTGAGATGCACATCAGAGCCGTTCAGCTAATTACACAGTGATGACTCTGCCGACAGAAGCTTGATTGCAAGGAATTTTTTTAACATCTGCTGGTATTTCTTAAAAGGGAAGTAAATACTACACGGTAAGTTACTTTCTTCTAAAGAGTTTGAATTAATTTTTTAGTTCAATGTTTATGCTTTGCTCCCGTTAAACGTGTGTCAGTGGGAGAAGCCAAGAAGTCCCGAAGAGAAATGGACAGAGACAAAACTACCTTCAGTCAGAGAATTTTCTTGCTTTAAGACCAGCAGAGACAGGAGAGGACATGGGGTCATGTTTTCTCAGTACTGTTATTAGATGGGCTGTTTTATCGATATCGCCTAGAAACTCAAGAAGCCTAGACTCCCAGTGACTCAGACTCATGAAGGTTCTAAGAATCTTTTCCTTCTCCTTTTCACCCTGTATCTTCTTGTTCAAGACCTCAAATGCTGCAGCTAGGATTGGAACAGGCCTCCCCTACTAACTCTGTCTCCCTCCTCAAAGGTAAATTTTATCCTGAATATTATTACTGAGGTATGCATTAAAAATACTTTTTTTCACTTATGTATGTACTTAAAAATCAGAAGTGGTTTTTTTTTTTTTTTAATATTTAAACACGTCCATGTACACGACTTCAAACTGCACGTTTCCTGCCCCTTGCGTTTTCCACTCACTGTTTCGTGTCTGCTCTGGGGGGTCGATGGCCGTGTGGTTTGCCACCCCCCGCCACTGTTCTGGAGCGCTCCAGGGAGCGTTGTTGTGCATGGTCCTTGGTCTCGCGTGTCATGGCTTCTCTGGGATGGCTGTCTACGGGGGCATGGCTGACTTTAGTATGTGCACATTTTCAACCCTACTAGATCTTGACAAATGGCTTTCCAGGTTTGCTTGTGCCATTAGACCGTCTGCCAGCACGTGTGAGAGCGAGCATTTTGTGCGTATCCTTTCCGAGGTTATTTACATATATATGCAGGCAAGGAGAAATGCAGATTTTAGTTCCCACCCCCATAGACAAGATGTGGTGTTCTGCCTCTTGCTTTTTGCACCTAAACAATGTGTCTTGCAGATTTTTCCAATTTAGAGAATGGAGCCTCTCCTTTCGCTTTCTTTTTTCCTTTCTTTCTTTCTTTCTTTCTTTTTTTTTTTTTTACAGGACCTACCATTTCATTGTTTCAATAGACCATAATTTTTTAAAACTATTCTCTGATTCGTGGCTATTGGGTTGTTTGCACACAACTCTGTAATAATCGACCCCATGCACATCTCAGCTCACACTCTTGCTGGCATGTGGCCTGACTTCCCAGAGAGGATGTGCGCTTGCGTGAAGGTCACAGGCACTTGTGACTTTGATACACAGCCACGTCATGTGCACGGGAGGTCTGCCAGCTCGGCTTCCCACTAGCGACACATCTGAGTGCCTTTCCCTCACAGCCTCGCCCACTGTCTGTCCGCAAGCCATGGGGAGCTCACCAGTGAGATGGGGAAGGGTGGGTCTCCCTCTCTTGAATCTGCGTTTCGCTTCGATGGTCTCGATTGAGCTACTTAGCTCCTCTGTGCCTCAGTTTTCTCCTCCATGCAATGGGAGGGAGGGTGGGTCATGATGGTGCCTGCCTCTCTGACTTGTTGTGAGGATAAAATAACAAGATAGAAACATTTAGAAGAACACCTCGCTTGCAGTGAGCCCACAGGTAAGCGTAAGCTGGTTCACTATTGTTTGGTTCCTGTTATCGCTATGCTACCACTTCTAGGTCCCAGTAAACTCACAAGTTCTGGCTGAAAACAGTTTAAAAATCATGATAGTGGGATGTGTCAGGGGCCCAAGCTAGGGGTGTCCACATCATGGCCTCGCACCCTCCTGGACCAGGACCGCCAGGACGCCTCGTGTGTGTCCCCCAGGAGGACGTCCCTAAACTCGACTCCCTTGCCCACAACCGTTACGCTGGGCTGCATACGCTCCTAGGATGTGGCTGGTTTGTTCCCTACCCTCTGTGGTGGGCACCCCTGCCTCCCGCCACCCTGCCAGCCAGGGGGCAGCCTGGTCATTTCTTTCCTGCGAAGTGCTCTTCCCTTGTGAGGACATGGTGTGTCCAGGTTTCTTTACATCCTAGTCCTCCAATGAGTGAAAAATGGCTCTGATTTTTTAAATATACCCACCTCGTTTTATCTGTCAGGGGGAGAGTGGCGGTCTTGGGTGCCTTTCTGTGTGGTCACCAGAATGGAGACACCTGTTCACCTTTACTTTGTCAGTGGTCCTTCCAGATGGACCCCAGTGTACCAGCTCTCTCAGAAAGCCAAATGTACGCTCTTGGTGTTTCTCTGTGGTGCTATCGTGTTCTATTTTCAGTTCCCTTCTTCACTCCTACTTTCTTTTGGCTTCATTGGTTGTAATTAGGCCAACTTCTTGACGTTTATGCTTAGATAATTGATTCTCAGTCCTTTTCTTATATACACACGTTCATTTAAAGCTCTCCATTGCCCCCCGAGCACAGTCTTCGCTGTGGCCTGTAAGTTCTGCTGTTTGTGTTTTCATCGTCATTTAGTTCAAAATCTTTCCTAGAATCTGTTGTGACTCCTTTTTTGATGACTGGTTCCTTCGGGAATATATTGTCCACTTTCCGAACATTCCGGTTTTTAAAAATAATCTATTTGCCTTGAGTTTCCAGTTCAAGTTCACTGTAGTCAGAACCTGATATGATTTTACATCGCAGAGATTTGTAGACTTGACTTGTTGCTCAACATGTAGTCAAGGTGGGTAATGCTCGTGTCTACACCAAGGGACATGCATTTTGCAGTTGTTGGGTGCACACGTCTACACGGGTCTGTCAGGTCACACTTACTGTCATCTTCAGATCTTCTACTAATTCATTTTGTCAGCTAATAAAAGGGAGAGATGTGGTCATATCTACCTCTTTGATTATGAATGTATCTCTTTGTCTATTTCCATCAGTTCTTGCTTAATTTGTTTCGAGGCAATGTTAGTGGTTGCATACAGAGTTTAAGTGGCGATACCTTATGGTAGTTGAAACCCTTTCAAGAATATGAAATGTTCCTGTTGATGTCAGGGTGTCTCACCTCAAAGAATGACTCTGATTAAGCCACGGATGAATTCTTTTCCTTCAGAGTGCCCTTTGATGAGAAGAAGTTGTTATTTCTTCATTACTTCAGTCTTTGCTTTTACAGTTGGTGCTTTTTGCCTTCTGTCCATAAAATCTTAGCATAATCCATTCACCAAGATGCGTCTTCTTCTAGATATTTATGGCTCTGTCTTTATGGACTGGTCTCTGATTCATACAATTGGTTTTGTGTATAGGATGGCATGTAGGGGTCAAAATTGATTTTCTTCATATGGGTAGTCAGCTGTTTCAGTCCCACTGAGGACCTGAATTGCCTGGATTGGAAATCCACCAATTGAATACATGTGGGCCCCTCTCTAAGCCCCTGTCTGCTTCATTAGTCTGCGTCTACGTGGCCGTGCCAATGCCACATTGTCTTGATGGCTGCAGCTTTACAGAGTCTTGAAATCAGCTAGCCTGTACCTTCTAACTTTGCTCTATTTTTTTTTCGAAATGATTTAAAACTTTGAAATGACAGTTTTCTGTAAAATAAGTCAATGCTGTTGTCATAGCTTATTATGTTGTCTGGTCAAGCCCACATCTTTATGATTGGAGTAGATTTTTTTTTTTCCCAAATTAAAGAACTACTCTCATTGGAGGCACAGTCCTTATTTATCTTGAAGATAGCATGCTAGAGTGATGGAGCGTGAAGGAAGGGTCTGGAAATCTGGAATATAGTCCTGGAAGTCCTCTAACTCATCAGGATCTTTGGGGTCAGCAAACTCCCACTTATCGAATGGAAATACTACTGATCAGAATGATCACAAAGGCAGAATGAAAAAATTACACAAATGTGCTTCCAGAACTATAATGAAGTGTTGCGATGTCAGTGGTTCCATGAGAGTCACCCCCTAGGATTCCTTTCGTAAAAACCCTAGAACAACTCTCTGGCACAAACTGTTTTACAAAATAGGGGCTAAGTCCTTGTTAATGTCAACTGCTGTTATCCACAACGTCCCAAATGATTACCCAGGCTTTTGGTATTGTGACATGTGGCTTTAAGTCAGAGCTGACAGTCTCTAATGTGAGTCACACTCAGCCTTTCTTGTCTGGCGTGGAGAGCAGGAGGGCCGCATGTGGCCAGCACCTGACTGGACCCACGCTTCTTCAAGCATCACGGCCAGATTTGTTTCTCTTCCTTAAGTCTGCAACTTCCATTACCAGCAGCTCCTGCCAAAGCTGACTGACTCCGTGTGTGTGTGTGTGTGTGTGTGTGTGTGTGTGTGCACGCGTGCATGTGCATACAGATGCCGAAAACATGAGCCATGTTGCAGGGGTCAGTCAGAAGACAACAGCCAATATTCCCAGAAACAGAGTGGTCAGGTTTCCCTAAAAAATGTGCAGAGATTGTGTTTCTGGCAATGAGGGCCCAAGTTAAAAGCAAACAAAAATACCACAGAACATATAACAATTTGTTTTTTGAAGGATATGTGATTCTGAACTTGGACCCAGTTCTCTTAAATACATGCTTAACTTCTCATGAACAGGACTCCTTAAAAATAAATAAATAAAAATACAAATATAGAATATATATTAAAAAATATATATAAATATATATTAAATATATTAATATATATTAATACAGAATCTTCACCTGCAGCTATTAAAAGAATTTGGGCGATAAACCCTTTATTGATTCCTTCTGTATTAACTCTGTGGGGGCAATTGGGCAATGAATAGCAATCAGAGGAGAAAGACCATTTCACGGACGTCACCCGTCGGCCCGGCTAGTGGATGAAACCCATGGGAGTAAAGACGGGCTTACACTCCCTGATGTTTCAGTAGCGCTT
The DNA here is from genome assembly GCF_963455335.1 of Martes martes. Lineage (NCBI taxonomy): Eukaryota > Metazoa > Chordata > Mammalia > Carnivora > Mustelidae > Martes > Martes martes. The sequence continues at coordinate 142,310,180 of NC_137889.1, forward strand.
TTCTCTTTCCCAGACACACCGGCCTAGCCCTAGGTGTGTCTGGGTCTCTGTGGCCACCGAAGTCTTGTCTGTTTCCTAAGCACCATGGTGATGCTGCACTCCGCGTAAGGTCAGTCGGGGGGACCCCAGTAGAGAACAAAAGTGTATCCTTTATCTGCACACAGAATTCGAAGCATACGGATGCATGGGTTGGGTTTACGAGGGAAGTCTTCTCAGGGAAGTCGGGGATGCTCTGCCGCTTCCATGGCCAGGTCATCTCATCTGGCCATTCAACGAGTCTGCCGTTCCTCCAGCCTGTGTTTGCCCGTTCTGCAGGCAGAACGGACCCCAGTGTGGCCGGGGTGGGGGTGGGGGGTTGGAAAGGAGACATTCCAGGGACCAGGAGAGGGCGAGGAAGTTCGCCCGGGTGCCGCAGGCATGGGTCTTAGCTGAATGCTCTTTTTTTCCTTTTTCCCTCCACGGATTTCAGAAACCTCTGCAGAGGACTGGGAGAAGGTTGTCCTGAGGGTTTACTTACTGGACGTGATGGCCTGGTTTCCTCCCCTCTGGATTTCACTCCTTCCTTCATCTTTCTTGCCTGGAGAAAAGGTCAAGTCCAGTTGGGTTCCTTGTTCCCGCCTTTTTTTTTCTTTCATCACACTTTTTAGGTTGCTGTTCTGTGCTAGGCTTTGGAAATGCCCGCATAAGCAAGGCGTAGTCCCGTCTCTGAAAGCAATCCCAGCTGAAGAGAAGAAAGAGCCCCGTGGGCATACAGGGCACAGGAGTGGTGTCCATGTGAGACACGCGCGGCTGGCTGTGGCCAAGGGCAGGGAGAGCTGAGCCATGTGCCCTGTGGGGGCAGAGCCTGCTTCCAGGGCACATGAGACAGAGGCTGAGGCTTGCAGGACAAACCCGATCCAGCAAGCCGGATCCATCCCTGAAGATGCAGTTCACATCACTCTCGCATGAGGCTGGGACCGGGGGTTCCTAGGAACAACGGTGCCGCACGTTGTGGCCCCTCGCTCTTTGGAAAAAGAGAGAAGGAAAGAGGAAAGCTGCTTTGTGCAGATATGCCTTTGCCAGAGAGAGGATTCTGCAGGTTCTGTTTTGTGAGTTTCAGCCTTCTGGTGCGTGATGAGGAACTTGTAAGTTTTGGGTTAGTTTGTGTGATTGTCGGAGCCACACCCTCTGTTTAGGGCTGTTGTCTGGGGAAAGGGGCGCATGCGAGCTTCGTGCCTGTTCTGGGAGAAGCTGGGCTGGGCACCTCACGTTGCATGATCCTGCTTTCCTCGGTGGGCCAGAGACCTTCTTTTGTGCATGTTCTGGACGAGGACATCGGGCCTGAGTCTGCACCGCTCAGCCTCCCCTGTGCAGCAGGAGGTAGAGTTAGGTGTCTGTTCGACACCAGAGCCCAGGAGATTCTTCTGCAGTGTGCTCTTTCCCTGGAGAAAAGACAAACTCTTGTCCTTAGATCGAGTGAGAATTTGCCTTGTCAGCTAAAGACCTGATGACGTCCCGGGGGAGGTGTGGGAGTAGAGACCCGGCCAGAGTGGCAGGAGCGGAATCCGCATGGACAGAGACGCAGGCGTCCAGAAGGCCCAGGTCCTTGGGTGGATGTCACTTGGACAACGGCTTCACTCCTTGGAAGAGATAGGGAGAAAAACATGGCAGCAAACTCTCTGGGCTTTTCTTTCTTTTCCCTCTGTCCTGTTTTAGTCTCAAATGTGGACTTTGCTCCATAGCTTTTCCATAAGACAGCTGAGCAGCAGAATGGCTGCAAACACTGTCCTGGGGCCCCGTCGGGTCCTGGCACTGATCCCAACCCCAGCATAAGCCAGGGCACTCGGGCATGTCTGCAGAGATCGTGTTGCAAAATGACGACCCAGATATCTGGGACTTTGGTGTTTCAGTTCTGCCCTGAAGACACATGGGCTGGACTCAACTTGCAGCTTCATTCCAAAAAGAACGGAAGATGTTTTGAAGGAACTGCTGCCTAACTTTTCCCTTGCTAGCCTGCAAATTCCACCGACCTGGGATCCCACTCTGTCCTGCTCCCTGCACGTCCCCAGCCATCAGAACCATGTCCAGCTCGTGGCAGGAGCTCAGTAGTGACAGCGGGGACAGTGGGTGACCTTGGGGGCTCTGTGAGCACTGGCACGGCCAAGGACCACTACCTGTGTGCCCCAGACCCCCCATGCTTATCAGTCTCAGGCGGGATCCTTTCTGAGCCCTCCGTGTCAATGGTGAGGACACTCACAGTAGTGACGGTGTTGGCCTGAGGAGCAGCCGCCACATGCCAGGCACTGGCTTGGGCACTTTGCAGAGAGAGTCTCATTTTTTTATGGATGTCACCGTTCTGACATAGCAGGACAGTCATCCAGATGCTCCTTCTTTGCTGGTGAGGAGAAGTAGGCTCAGCAAGGTTGGGCCTTTGAACTAGCAGCTGATGCTCTGGTCTCGCATTTCACCAGAGACAGAACCAGCCGGACAGGGGTGTCCTCAAACTCCCGCCACCAAGCACACTGGCCTTCTCCAGAAAGGCCTCCTCTGGAAATTCCTCCTCTGCTCATCTCCGCTCCGGGAGCCCCTCCAGTCACTCCCGCCCCCCATCCCTCCTCCGCATTGGAGGGGCTTCCTAGGGCCTGCCCCTCCCTCCTCCTCCTCCCTGCTCCTGGGAGCTGCACCACTCCCCCACCCCGCCCCCACTTCCCTGGCCATTCCAGCTCATTCTTGCACCAGCCTCTCCCCTTTGGCTTGACTCTGGTCCTTGTCCTGGACTTGCATTCTGCTCTGTCTGCCCTCCCTCTTGCGACTCACCCCCTCCTGGGCTGGGAGCAAGCCTCTTCTCCCTTGACTCCCAGTTTAGTTCCAGCTCTGCCTAGATTTCCTCTGCTCTGCTGTCACCTGCCTCGCTTCTCCCCTACCTGCTGCTTCTCTTTGCCTCCTCCATCTGAATGGTAGCACCCAGCTGCCTGGGAGGTGACACTTCCTCCTGCTCCGCCTGACCCACCAGCAGGGCCTGCTGGGTCTTCAGAATCCTCCGCAAACCACTGGTTTGCTCCCTCCTGCCATTGCCACAGCCTGCACCGCCCCACTCTTGGCTCCAGGCCACTATAGGAGGCCTGGCATGTTTCCTTTTTAGTTCTTGTGTGCTGTCTGTGACTTCTGACACTGGTGTCCCCCTGCGTCACAGGCACTGTCTCAGGCTGTGTATGTCCCACAGGTAGGACCATTGTGTCTGCTCTACTGGTGGGAGCACTGGAGCACCAAGCAGTTAATTAAATTGGCCCAAGGTGAAGGCTGGGGTAAAACCCCAGACAATGGAGCTCTCTGGGCCTTGGTGCATACAGCCTCCCAGAACATCACTCCCGTCACTCCTGGGCATGGGCTGCTCAAACCCAGCCTTCTCACTGGGCCTGAAGGCACTGTGGAAGCCTCCTGGTGGCCTGCCCCCACTTCCTGCCACACGGCACCAGGCAGTATCCTTAAACACTCCAATCCACCACAGAGCCTTTGCACCAGCTGGCCCCTCTGTCTAGAAGCCTTTTCTGCTGGTTCCTCATGTGGCTGGGTCCTTCTGGGCATTTGCCTCCCAGCCTACCTGTCATCCCAGTGAGGCCTCCTGATCTTGTCAATTCGCTGTTCCCTTTTAGTTAAACACCACCTTCCAGTCTTTGTAGCCCTACTGCCATCTTACTTGACCTTCGTGTTTGGGTGATCCTCACCGTTTGCTGTGATATCTAACTTCCATTGGAATGCAGGCCCCAGGAAAGCAAGGCCATGCATTCTCCCTGTATCCTAAACCCTGCATCCATTCTGGGATTGGAGAGACATTTGCTGAGTGAATGAGTGAATGAGTCAACAAATGAGCACTTGGCACCTTGGGACTTAGAGCAAGTGCCTCTGGGCCCATAGACTTCCCCGCCGCGCTGTACACCTCTGTCTGTCCATGCCGGCTTCAGCCCTGTAGGTCAGCATCCCCACCTCTGAGAGCACTCAGGCCCATCTCTACTTCTCGTAGGTGATCCGAGACGTCTACAGCGGCTGCAGCGGGCAGGCGGAGTCAGAAGGCCCTCCCCCGTCGAGCTCCCCGGTGCACAAGACAGAGCTGGAGAAGGTAAGGACATCTTTCTCCCCAGGAACAGTGCTCTAGCCATGGATTTAGTCCTCCCTTGGTGCTGTGATAGCATTCTCTGAGAATTTTAGCCCTTGGAGGTAGGAGTAAAAGTGCAATCCTTCTGTTTCTGCATTTCGAGTGCCTACTTCTGTATGAAGCTTCAGTTAGTCCTTTCACAGACCATAAGGCTGGTTTGATCATCCCCCAGCCATAGCTGCAGAAATGGGTTGAAACGTGCAGAAGGATTTCAGGGGTTCAAGGCTAGCTCGCTGGCCTGTGGCGGAGTTGAACTCTGCGTGCTAGTCCGCATATGTCTGGAAGGCGGTGGGCACCATGTCGGTGTGCCTTCTGGAAGGGTTATTCCCCACAGACCAGGATGCGTTCCCCATCCATTTCTGCTCTGTATTCGGTTAGCTGGTTGGAAGGTGCAATGAGAGCCCAGCAGTGGGGCTGAAGGGTTGGTCTTTCTTGCAGGAAATGTGTGAACCCGGCACTGCTGGGCGCCATGCCCGGTTTTCTCTGGCTGTGTCCTCCATGCCGGCACACACACGACACACACACATCTCCTCTCTCTGCAGGCCAGGCGGTGGTCTGGTGGAGCACCCTGTGGCCCTGGAAACTTCCGAGTCCTCCCTGGCTAACCCCTGCTGCCAGCGAACAGATCCCTTTTTGTCTGTTCTTGTTTCAGCCCAAGTTCTCCAGGAAGCAGAACTGATATGGGTGTGTGTGTGTGTGTGTGTGTGTGTGTGTGATTAAGTACATATACTATTTAAATGTAAAATATGGCTTATATTTCAAAGTTATGTAAGTATGTATACAGATACACACAAATACATATATATATGTACACAAAGGATTTATTTTTTTAAAATTTTATTTATTTATTGGAGAGAGAGAGAGAGCAGGAGCAAGGGGAGGGGCACAGGGAGAAGCAGACTCCCCACTGAGCAGGGAGCCCAACATGGGACTTGATCCCAGAATCCTGGGATCATGACCTGAGCTGGAGGCACTTAACCAACTGAGCCACCAATGCGCCCCTGAAGAGATTTATTATAAGGAATTGGCTTATGTGATGATGGGGACTGGCAGGTCCAGTTCAACAGTGTAGGTCCATGGGCTGGAGACCCAGGGGAGCCGATGGTGCAGATGAAGTCTGCAGGCAGTCTTCTGGAGAATCTCCTCTTGTGGGGGAAAGGGGATCTCTCCAGTCGCTCCAAGCCTTCACCTGATTGGGTGAGGCCCACCTGCATTATAGCGGGCAGCCTGCTTACTCGCATCCACTGATCTCAGTGTTAGTCTCATCACCAGCCCCCTTCAAGCGGACACAATAAATTAACCTCCCAGTCCTCACCCAGACACTGTGACGCAGCTGGCCTGTTTGTTTTTCTCCTGATGACAAAACCCATGCCTGCTCACTTTAGAAATTCGGAAAGCGCAGAGGAACAGGAAGAGGAGTAAAGAAGTCCTCAGTGAGTCTGCCGCCCAGAGGAGGCAGCCCCCCCGCAGCACTCTGTGTAGGTTTAACCAGCGGGGTGCTCTGGTGCATAAAATTTCTTACGCTGCCTCTCCCTCCCTTCCCTCTATCCTGTTAGCAGTGTTCCAGTTTTTTGAAAACTTGTAATAACCAGCAAGCGCGTCTACATTTTCACCAGGCACGTTACCCTGGATCTGTGCATCTCTGCTATTTGTATCAGAGCTCCCTGCCCCAGGCCTGTCTTCCTTCTTCAGACAGTTTAACACAGCGCGGTCCTTGGCATCTCGCTCACGAGTCTTCGCCGTGTCTCTGTGACCCAAGAAGAGACTCCCAGAAGCTGGCTTACTAGACCAAACGGTGGAGATATTTCTTATGATTTTGCCTCACGCTGCTAAGCACTCCGCTTTCCAGACAGGCTGCCCCCATGCCTCTTTGCGGAGCACGTCAGGGCTCCCATTCCCCATGGGTGCTGGCCATTCTGATCTCTGACGTCTAAGGCCGTCCTCTGAGCACCTGGCTGGACCCACCAACCCGGGCCCCAGGGCTGCTTCCTGGCCTGAGAGCTGGGGCAATGCTGGCTTTCGTGATGCTGTCCCTGGGGTACTTGGCCCATGATAGGCACCCTCTAAATGCCCGAATTCCCTCCCTGCGACTCCTCCCGGCGTCACCACCACCCGGACCCCTTGATAGCAGCTGGTCGTCGTGTTCCCTGCTGCCCTCGTGTCGTCCAGACGTTCTGTTTGTCTCCGGCTGGCCAGGCTCTGTGGCGCTGGGCTATGATGCACAGAACCAGGGCGGGGTGGGGTCCAGCCCACTTCCTCTTCCTCCCCCCCGCCCCCCGATGCCACAGTCTCCCACCAGAATGGAGGATCCAGCTCCCAGCAACATCTCCTCTTCAGGCGCCAGCTTGGGGTCCTAATCATGCTCCTTACATCCAGATCTCAAGCCTGAAAGAATTTCAAGTTGTCAGGCGTGCTCTTGGGCGGTTTCGACAGTAGCTCATCTCAGCAAGTATATTCGGAGGGTGTGTGTTACGGGCGATGTCTGACCTCACCCGGTTATTGGTTGGCGACAGGACGAAATTGAGTGCATGGTGAGCTATTTCTGGAAGGATAACATGGTTTGCTGAGGGGAATATCTTTTGTAATCTTAATATTTTTTCAAAATTACTTACAAGCAAACAGGATTTGGATGTGATAGGGGCGGTACTAGAGAGCATGTTTGTTGTACTTTGGTGAGTTTGTTCTTCGTTCCTCTGTTGTTTCTGAGGCTTCAGCAGCGAGCCACCCGGCAGCCTGTCTGTCCCCGAGCCCTGGCTTCTCTGTGCGGCTGTGGACTTGGCCACACTTCCTTCCACTGTGGGGATCACTGTGGACGCATCCACGAGACATCACGTGGCCAGTGCGAGCCACGGTGAGAGTAATTTCATCCTTTTTACCCTCACAGAAGCTGTCTTCTGAGAGACCCAGCTCGGATGGGGAGGGCGTCATGGAGAACGGAGTCACCATGTGTGAAGGAAAAGAACAAGGTGAGTTCTACTTGCACCCCGACCTCAAACACTGAAACACGAAAACGAGAGTAATCAACAAAAAGCGGGGGCCAGCTCCGCAGGCCCTGATTGTGTGACAGGTCTCCTTGGAAGTTTGGCGACAGAGATGGCATGGTCTGGGTCACACATGGGAAGTGCAGAGAAACCCCTGTGTTTGACGGGAGCCCCATGTGTCTTCACCTGCCGTCCTACTGATCCCTGGCACGGGCATTGGCAGCCTGCCTATATTCCGAGTCCCAGGCTTCCCGTAGCTCATTTCCTCACCTGACTTGTCACTGAAAGGACTTTGCAGCCAGGAGAGCTGGCTGTCGCATGGTTATCAGGTGTCAGAATGTCCTTCCTTTTAAGGCTGGATGACATTCTAGCCTCCGGAGGGACCACACTATGTTTATCTGTCCATCCATCAGTGGACCCTTGGGTTCTCCGATGTTCTGGCCATTGTGAATGATGCTACTGTGAACATGGGAATTGGGGTTTTGAATTATTTTTTTTTCTAAGTCAGCTTTTCAAGCATAAATTATGACCATTTTAATGTAGTACTCTGTAATTGTGGCTTTAATTTGCATTTCCGTAAAGATGAACGATGTTGAAGTTTTTTTAATGTGTTTTTTTTTTTGCCAACCACGTATCTGATGAAATGTCTATCCAAATCTTTGTCCGTATTTTTATTGGATTTTGTTCATCTTTACTGACCACTGAGAGCTCTTTATGTATTTTGAATACAAGTCCTTTATTGGCGTGTCTCACATAGAACTTTTCCCGGTACATGGCTTGACTTTCACTTTCCTTCCCGGGGTGTGGACCGAGAGGATGGTAGGATTTGCAGGTCACAGGGGAGTTCTCCTTGTGCGAAGCCAACAGCCTGTGTGCTCCTGGCCCTGGGACCTCTGCATCCCAGAGGAGAAGGCCGCCAACCCAGCTCATCTGTGCTCTTGCGCTAGAAGGGAACAGACACCCCCCAGCTCTGAAATGACATCCCCTTAAACCACACAGCAAGCCAGGCCACTGAGAACCTTGAAATCCAAGTAACTTGGACTCTTGGGCTACGACCAGGTTCACGCCAAAAGGTCACGGTCTCTGCATTTGCCCATGTGATTCCCTGACGCGGTCGCGTCAGAGTGCAGTTTTAGTTCTCGCCATCGGAAGTTACTCAGGGGAAGGCATCGTCTGTGTCCTCCCACAGGCACATAACGTATAATCAAAGCCAGGAAAGCTATCTTTAAATTTTGCCCTGAAACAGAAAAACCTACAATCTCAGGTTCCCATGCAGGCGTGGGGCGTGGCAGACACAGGCTTTGTTGGTCCCTGTCCTCGTTTGCCATTTCTTCCCTGGCTCCCTGCTGGAAATCAGGTTCACAGAAAGATACAGATGTCTGGGTGTCTGTGTCAGAGAATGCATCTGTATCTAGAACTCCCCTGCTTTGTTTCCACGAGGACGGTGACCCGGGTTCGCAACTGCTCTGCTCTGTGTCCTGCAGATGCTAAGTCGTTGCTGAAGGAAGCCGGTAGTTTAAATACACTGTGGCTTCGACCTCAGCTTCTCCCCTTGCTCACTATCAAGCTGTTTGCAGGTGACAGATCTCAGCAGGGCTCCCCCGATCCCAGCTGTGTTGTCGCTCAGATTCTCCACAAGCTGCAAGGCAGTGTCCGCGCTGATGACAGTTACGACTTTGCCAACACTGGGAGTTAGCTTTGCCTCTGTAGCCTGTCCCTCGCTGCAGGCCGTGCGCTCACGGCGTGTGCCGCTCAGACCCCTGTGGCTTTCCTGCTCTGACTTGGGCTGAACATCCTAAGTTTTGAGGGTTTCTTCATAATTTTATTACACGTGCCGCATGCTGCCTTCGTGTAGTAAATAGCAACACGTATTCTCACATTCCTCTGTACTTTGGCTTTTTCCTCCAAGGAGTCCCTTTCTTCTGCTTTTGCAAAAAATTAATCAGGGGTCTTCAGGGAATTCAAAGTATGATCTCTTTTCTTCGTAGATCTCTTTCCAGCAGGTACTTTTCCAATAGGAGCAAACGCTAGCAGAATTGAAAGTAAATGTAACCTCTTTGCTTTGAGCCATGAGGAGGAACCCTGCTCTCTTCTGGGCCCACACCAATCGCTGACACACAGCAGGTGCTCAGTGAGTGAAAAACAAGGAAGATAAAATTGACCATGATTTAGGCTTTTTAAAAAATGTTCTCAGTTGAAGTCTGTAATCAAAACACCCTTTTTTATTTTCATCATTGTTCTTGACAGTCAAGAGGAAAAAAAGTTCCAAATCAGAGGCCAAGGGCACTGTGTCCAAAGTCACTGGGAAGAAGATCACCAAGATCATCGGCCTGGGGAAGAAAAAGCCCTCGACGGATGAGCAGACCTCATCCGCGGAGGAGGATGTCCCCACCTGCGGTAAGACGGAGGGGGCCTGGCCATGAGCGTGGCCTCTTCTGCAGTGGCCTCTGCTTCCTGTGGGCTTGCTCGAGTCAGGCTGGTGATCCTCAGCATGGCAGGAGAGTGGGAGATATGCGGTGTCTTACTGCTTCGTAATAAAAGATCTCGCAGGGGTTTGGCCTGATCTCAGGTTCTTTCAAGACGAAAAAAAAATTCTTTCTTTGAACCCATGAAGTTCTCCCAAATTCCTTTTAAGCGTTTCTCAGCTGGGGTGCAGGCATGTGCCTTGGTGAGCGATGGCAGGAGCACGGAGCGTGGCACAAGAGCAGGGTCACAGTTGGTGCTCTTCCCCAGGCTGACGCAGGAAACCGAGCATCCTGACAGACTGCATGTCTCAGACCTCAGTTTCAAGTGCAGCCTGCTGGACCACCCCATCCTCAGCCAATCAACGGGAGTCCTGTCTGAACAGCTGCCCCCTGCATCCCCAGGATAGGGTGGGCACCGGCAATGCAACCCCAGCCCTCCTAGGGTTTCTGCTTACATGGCAGAGACGGGTCTGAATGAGGGGTCACGGGCAGAGACGTGCATTGTGACCCGATGACTGAGAGGAGGGAAACCAGGGCAGTGCGAGCGTCTCCCCGGGTCCCTGAGGTAGAGGCGCACAGGGCGGCCGCTGGGGAGGGACGGAGGCTGGGGTTGTACAGGGGTCCTGTTTCCTTGGCCACCGTGCAGCCCTTTGAGGGAGAACAGCCCTAGAAGCTGGGCGATGAGGCTTTGGCCTCTATTAGGAACCGAGGCTGGGCTGTGGTGCCCAGACACCCCAGTGGCCCAACCCATGTCCTGTCACCAGGTCCCCGGTTTCGTCCTTCTGCAAACTCATTCTGCTCGCCCTGGTGTCACAGTGAGCATCCGTCTGCCCAGGGGATGGGGCCTAGCTGGGGGATACACCGCCCCAAGCGCCCAACGTTGGCTGTACAGACAGATATGAACCTATTGGACAGCCATCATGTCCCAGGGTGTGAACTGTGTCAGGGCGATAGGAGGAGTTGGCGCTGTGGCAGGGGGAGTGTAGGGGGTGTCACAGTGGGTGGGTGCCAGAGCTTACAGGAGCCAGGTGTGAGCTGAGCCCCGACAGCAGGTCTGGGGCAGGTCCCTGCTCCCTCTGGCCTTGATGGATGGGGATCTAGGCAGCCCCATGCGTGAGACTCCAGTGGGCCCAGTACGGTCGCATCCTTTGTCAAGCCTTGGCCGCCCTGGGTGGTGGTACACCGAGGGGCAGAACAACACTGGACCACACAGAGCTCTGGCACCAAGGGGCAGAAGGAAAAACGTGAATCTGTTGGAGCCGAAGTGCTCTTTCCTGTCTACTCTGCCTTCCTCGGTGCTGCAAGAAGCACTTGGTGTGGGATGTTTTGTCCTCACGGGTTGGCCCCACAGCGGAGTCAGAGATTAAAAATGAAAGGAAGGAATTATCCAACAAAGGGAACTGCTTTTTCAGCTTCATTTGTGACTTTTTTTTTTTTTAAGGTTTATTTATTTGAGAGAGCGAGAAAGAGAGAGTGTGTGCAGGAGTGGGAGAGGGCCAGAGGGTGAGGTAGAGGGAGAGAGAATCTGTGGCAGACTCCCTACCGAGTGTGGAGCCCAACATGGGGCTTGATCCCAAGACCCTGAGATCACGACCTGAGCCAGAACACCAAGAATCAGACACTTAACCGCCTGAGCCACCCAGGAGGCCCTTGTTTTTGTGTTTTAAACTGCTCTAGGTCAGCAGCAGAAGTAGGAATTCTCTCATGAAAAACCACATTCATGTGGCAGGCAAGGCAGACAGTGGGGTCCAGACCCTCATTACAAACCAGAACGCAGAGCCCCGCAAAGCCGTGGCACAGCCAATGGGGGGTAGAGGGGTAAGCTGGCCTGCTGACCCAGCTCTGCCCCCGCCTTCGGCAACTGCCCACTCATAAACCCTCATAACCAGCCTCCCTGCGTTGGTGAGCAGGCCCTACAGGAAATCCTGCTTCTGGCACTTTGTTGGAAACACAGTCGGCTGCGCTGAGGGCGGGAAGGGAGGAATCTGGAGCCTGTAATTACCCATGTATGGATTTCTACCAAACAGCTTAGGGGACATCTTTAGCCTCTATTAAGAGAACTTCCTCTGTCCAAAAGATTTTAAGACTGTCATGTGGCTCTTCCCTTTTTCCAGGGGCCAGAGAAGGGACCTGTAGGGAAAGGAAGGGGGAAATGACTGTTCCCAATAGTTTGGGTATAGCTGCAAAGTCGTAGGCAGGAAAGGTCAGCTGGATGAAGGCCCGAGACACCTGCCGTGCCAAGCTGGGGCCGTGCAGCCATGGTCCGTGCATGGTGAGCAGAGCCGAACGGGCCAGGCCAGAGGGACCGTGCTGCTAGGCAGGCAGAGGAGAGCTCCCGAGAGCAACCAAGACCTGGGTTCGAGTCCAGCTCTTCTGTGAAATGTAGCTGGGCAGGTGGGCCTCTAGACGCATAATAACAATCCTGTTGGGGGATCGGAGATCGTTCCCCCAGGGAGCGAGGGGGGCAGTGAGTCCCCTAGGCAGCCTGGCAGCGCTTCTCCTTCCTGCCCTGAGGCTGGGCAGTGATGGGAGTGTCAGCTGGGTGAGCGCTGTGCATAGCCACTGCATGCCATGGTCAGAGGTGGGTGCCAGTCCCCTGAGCAAAGAAGGACCTTCTCTTTGCCCTTTGCTGGTGCTTATGAGCCTCTCTATGAACTCAGCAGTTGTTGTCTGGAGATGCATGTCCTCTCCCTCTCTGCCCCATCTGTCCCCCGCTGGACCCGCACTCCGGCCTCCTGACTGGCCACCTTCTCTGCACCGTCCCGGCTACCAGCTGGGAGCTGCGCAAACAGGGTCCTGCACTGAAACCCAAGTCTCTGTGTGGCCCCGGGTCAGAGCCTCTGATGGTCCTATCTCAGGGTGACGCTGCAGCGGTCTCTTCCGCTTTCCGCGGTGAGACCAAGAACTACTGAGCGCCCCAGCCGTGCTCCGGTGCCCGGCACAGAGCCTGGCAGACAAGGGCAGCTCAGCCAGCTTGCGGACAGAATGAATTAGCTTAAGCAAATTGCGTTGTCTCCTCGAGCCTCGGGTTCTTCCCTTACCTTGCTCTCCTAAGGAAATTAAAGATGAAATCACGAGCGCTAAGCTCGGTGTTTCATAATGAGGTCGTAATTTACGCTCAGTAAACGCTTGCTGTGATTACTCATTGGTTCACCTGATGTGCTTTTTTTTTTTTAAAGATTTTATTTATTTATTTGACAGACAGAAATCACAAGTAGGCAGAGAGGCAGGCAGAGAGAGAGGAAGGGAAGCAGGCTTCCCGCTGAGCAGAGAGCCGGATGCGGGGCTCGATCCAGGACTCTGAGATCATGACCTGAGCTGAAGGCAGAGGCCTTAACCCACTGAGCCACCCAGGCATCCCCTGATGTGCTTATTTTTAAAAAGACCTGAGCACGCAGACGGATTCAAGGCAGCATCACGGCAGCGCCGGTGCGTGGCCTGGGTCATCAGAAACATGGTCCCAGGTCCCAGGTGGGTGGCCCCAGGGGGCAGCAGAAGCTGACCTAGCCTCACGGCCTTGCTGGATGTTTCCAGGGCCCCTCCTAGCTCAGCTGTTCGGGGACTTTGTGTAGTTTCCAGCGGGAGGGGTTTTCTTACCTTCTATCACAATCTACCCCACAAAAAATCAGGTGACCTTTCATCAAAGAGGTGGAAGGAATTCTTGGTATAAGTCACTGAGCTGGGCATCAGCATCCCCGTTCTGGGGCGTGTGTGCCTATTGGCAGACAGTCCCCTAAGAAGGTTAGGTGGGGGCTTGGGCGCCGGGTGGACAGGGTCTGGCCGTTGGCAGCATCATGACCTTTGGTATCCCCGGCCCCCCTTTCCCCCTGATGTCTCCTCGCAGCTGATTATAAACCGAGACAGGCCTGGCAGGCAGACGCCATGTGTTCCGCCTCACGGAGGGGAACTTGGGGACACTTGGCCCCACTTTGCCTGTCCTTCTGTAGCTGCCTGAACTCAAGAGCAGCTCGCGCGGAGGCCAGGATGCCGGGGCTCAAAATGGTGGAATGCCAGAGCGTTTGTGTCTGTCCCCACTCTGCTCGGATATTTGTTTAATCTCGGGCCCGTAACGTTACTTTTATAGCTTTAATGAAACCTTGAGCCTCTTGCCATGGTTTTGCGAGCAATCTTCGAATTCAGAGCAAGAATAATCTCAAAACACCAGTGACATTCCCAACTGCAAAGATATTACCGATAACATCTCACCTAGCACGACGGATGGGATCTAAAAAGAAATCAAATTGCATTGAAATTACCTCATGCAGTTCGTGGAACTGCCCTGGGCTGGTGGGTGAGCCTGGGGTGGGGAGTGCCGTTCTCACTGGAGGACCCCTGGAGGACTCCTGCAGGACCCCATGGTCCCCACATCCCCAGGCCTGGCTGCACTCTGGCACCACCTGGTGGCCGGTTTGTGGTCCAGCTGAACTATGCTTGGGGCCCATTGGGACCCAGTGTCCCCACCCCATCAGCATGTCATGGGGCATGGGAACCTACCCTGTGACCCCAGATGCCTCCAATGGACTGTCTTCATTTCCCTGGGCTCCCCCCCCCCCCCGCCGGAAAATGGGACTATAGGGCTGCCCCTCTCAGAGAAGAGCAAAGGGCAGTGAGCCTGGTTACCACGGGCTTTCCTGTTTGTAGAACCGGGCCTTACCCGCTGTGATTTTCTTTTTGCTCTTCCCTTTTCAGAACTGAAAACAAATCTGAGAAAGGCATTAAGACGTGGTCATTTCCTATGATGTCATGCTCCTAATAAAATGAGGGTTTGTCCAATATAATCATCCCTTTTATGACTCAAATGTCAAGAGATCCATAACTTTGGTGACTGGGCCGGGTTCAGCTGGGGAAGGAAATGTCCCGAGAGTGCCTTGACCTGTCCCAGGGATGACCATCCCCTTGCTGAGTAGAGTGTGCTCAGTAACTGCTCCCTCCACATGGCCACAGGGCCCCCGAGACAGAATGTCCCCAAGTGCCGAGTTCTTCAGTAGAAAGTCGCGTACCAGCTTGAATGGAACCTGGTCACTGTCACCGAGAAGTCCGCTGTGCTCTTAGGTCTTACAGCTTAGATTCCTCAAGAGACATCTTAACACCTCACTTCCCTGTCCCCTGTGCGTTGAGGCCAGGCTCCTACGGTCATTTCCAAGGCTCCTGTCACCCAGTCATTGGATGTTCCAAGCCTTTGTCTCCCGTGCTCGCTTGCCACCAGGCCTGTAGACGTCCCTGCAACTTGGTGAGGGCGCCCTGCCCCTGAACCACTCGGGCACAGGGGGTGTCCCTCCCGCCAGCCCCAGCCACAAGGTCTGTGAGTATCCTAGAGTGTAGGACTTCCCTGTGAAGCTCACTCACCTGTGAGTTCCCTGAGTTCCTGGACATCTGCCGTGTGCTGCCTGCTTCCTCTTAGATATGCCACCACATCTGGCCTTGGCCCCGTGTGGTGGCTCATGCTTGGCACAGTCCTCTCAAAACCCTCCGAAGAAGAGGGCTTTCCGTGTGCTTCTGTACGGACAGGCGGTACTGTGATCGCAGGTGTCTGCAGTTCTCACGGCCGCTACTCGGGTCAGATGCGGTTGTTGACTGTGTTTTTAAGCAGAACTCTCTTTTTTTTTAGAGTAAGTATATGAGAACAGTGTTCACAAATAGTATTTTACAGAATGAAAATAACCACTCTCTATATGCATTTTCAACTTTTAAGAGATTTGGGGGGTGGGGGGGGCGTGCCCTGGGGGCTCACTCAGTGAAGCGTCTGCCTTCGTCTCAGGTCCCAATCGATCGAGTCCCGCATCTGGCCCTTGCTGTGCAGGGAGCCTGCCTCTCCCCCTGCCTGCCTCTCCCCTCCTTGTGCGCACATGCTCTCTCTCTCTCTCTGACAAATAAAAATCTTCTAAAAAAATTTTTTTAAAAAGCTTCAGGTCCGGTTTTGCCAGGTAGCCTGCCCCAGTCCCAGGTCAGGAGTAACCCCACTCCGTTGCAGAGGAGCCCCCTCAGACTCCAGTCAGACCCCAGCCTCTCTCCTCCTCCCTGCACTCCCTCCTAAATATGCAAAATACAAGGGACTTGGGTCCCTGGCCCTTGAGCCGTTGGGTTGGCTTCTCCCCGTTCTCACTTATTTCATAAACACAGCCACATGGGCCCCAAGTGTAAGCTTTGGTTCCGGGAGAAGCAGCGTTTCTGACATTTAGGGGTTATCAGTAGAACGGATGTCACCCTGAACCAAAGGCAAACTTCCACTCTGCGTGTTCACCTCAGGAATTCATTGAGCAAAGGTTTATCTGTCGGGCAAAGAGTGTCATGGAGCCCTGTAACTTACCTGAGTACTTGGGGTTCTGTTTTATGGGACTGCCTAGCACTTATCCATGGCTAACACGTGTGGTTGCAGAAATGAAGTGTGGTAGAGACCCAGAGAAAAGCCAGATCCATCCTCCCAAACCCTTTGGGAAGGCATCTTAAAAATCAGAACTGGAGAGGATTCGGGGAGTGTGGGCATGGGCACATGTGCGCACACGTGCATAAGTTGACAAGGTGGCTGGATGACTTAAAGCATCCTCGTTTTATTTCTTCCTCTTGGACCTGAGTTTTCTGTGCCATGTCGCTGCCTTCCTCCGTGTCAAAGGCAGGGGGCGGTCGCCTCCTCGCATTATGGAGCTGGTACGCAAGGCCGCCACCCCGTGAAACCTGGATCCCATGCCTCCTCAGCTCCCATGGTGTGTGCTTGCCTGCTCATTTGTTTGTGACAAAAGAGGGCGATCAGTTTCTCGTATTTGAGACTTCCTCTTTTAGAAATGACGGTTGCTGTTCTTACAGTTCGATCCCGTGCACAGGGGTACGCGGGTCTCCCCATAGCGGTAACGGTGTCATGCAGGGTCAGAGACATGGGCTTTCAGACCGAAGCCTTTCAAGCCCATCTGGGTGGGCTTCATCTGTCTGACAACATCCTCAAACTGCAGGAGTGCGGGGGCTTCTGGGGTGGGCTGTCTGCCTCACGAGGAGCCCCAGAGCTGGCTGAAGGGAGTGGCCGGGCCGCGGAGGGTGCAGGTTTGGTTTCCGCATGCTGATCGCCCACCATCGGTCCCCTTGCAGGCTATCTCAACGTGCTCTCCAACAGCCGCTGGCGGGAGCGCTGGTGCCGAGTCAAGGATAACAGACTCATCTTCCACAAGGACAGGACCGATCTCAAGACCCACATCGTATCTGTTCCTCTCCGCGGCTGTGACGTGATCCCAGGCTTGGACTCCAAGCATCCCCTGACCTTCCGACTGCTTCGCAACGGGCAAGAGGTGGCCGTGCTGGAGGTAAGGTGCCATCCGCGGCCACGCTCCAAGATCCTTCCCTGGGGCACCGTGGCTTCCAGCCATGTCCTTCATACCCCCGGTGGTGGCCTCTGCCAGCCTTTTCTGTCACCTCCTCCCTGGGCCGGTGCCCATTCTTACTGGCTGTCCTGTGCCAGCCCTCCACCAGGCTTCCTTTCCCCCACGTGCCTTTGTGTGGAGATGAGATACAGGACTGTGTACAGTGTACTGGTTCCTAAAAGCAGCAGAAAAATAACTCATTTTTCCCCTGACTGTGGTCCACTGTGAAACAACGTTATTTCTTTAACTTGCCCTTAGGAATATCCTTCTATACAGATGAAACACGGGTTTTTAGACAACCTTATAGACTGTGACTCATGTGCCAGTCCTACAGAAACTGAAAGAACGTCTTTAATTCTGAAGAGCCCTCGGCTTTGTGTGCGTTCGTTCCATGTCTGCCTGCTCTCCTGGAATGAGTTCTTCTCCAGAGCAGAATAGTAAATGGAGCTGGTTTCTTAGCTCTCTGCTGAAAACTGGCAGTTTTATTTCCCTCTGTTACACTATATATTTTCTGCCCACTGTGAATTCAGACCTCCTTTTCTCTTTTTGTGCATTTACGTTATCGTGACTAAGATGCAAAGACTTGCACGCACACACACCTGGGCCCGCGTACCAGGGGTGTGAACCCTCGGAGTTGGCGGATGAGGGCCGCGTTGGTGGCGGTAACGAGGCTGCCTTAGGTTTGCTGGAATGGCTCGTGGGCACTCACTCAAGCGTAGAGCCAGATTCTGACCAACTGTAGTGATAGATGGATGGGGAGCGAGTCCAGGGCTTGGAGCCAAGATCACGGTGGTTCATGAGCCCATCTCAAAGGTCTTGATAGGAGATAGGAGATTGTTTCCAAGACTCTTTTCGCAGAAATGACTATTTTTGGCCGGGGGGGTGGGGGGTAGTTCTTCATGCCCCGGGCTGATAGCCCGTGAGTCTGGCCTGTATGGACTGCGGCCGACTGCAGACTCGTGGTCCTGGGACCTCCTGGAATCTGCAAGTCTGGGCCCTCATCCTCATTCTGCCCACACTGGGATCACACCACATCTTTTTATCTCCCTCAACTTTTTGATTCACCTGTAAAATGTGAGCACTGATCCAAAGTCTGTACTTAGTAAGATTTATGCAGGCTGAAAACTGTGGTGTGGGTGCTGGGGAGAAAGCTAAGAACACAAAGAGGGAAACTGTGGCCTTGGCATGAAACAAGGCAGGTCTCCCGTGTGAGCTTCGACAGCAGCCCAGGGACAGGGAGCAAGGGGACGGAGGTCTGAGCTGGCGCATGCCTGATCCCGGGAGGGGGAGGGGGCAGCCCTGGGGGCAGCCTGGGGAGGAAGTCCCCCTTGTGCACCTTAATCAGCTTTTCCGAGTTGGATGGTGTCCCTTGCACGCAGGAGGAGACCCCAGACGGTGTGTTGCCTCAGCCGCTGTCCCTTTCTCCAGCTGGCTGGTTTCACGGTGGTGAGACATGTGGAGGGTACGGACCAGTTCCTGTGTAGAAGCCCACTTGGTCTGGGTGCACATGCCGTTTCCCAGCTGTTGGGCTCCAGGCGGGCTTCCTGGCCTGCACCCATGAAGGTGGTGGTGGGTGGCACAGCACCTCCCACCGGCAGGCGCACCTGTCGCTCTGCCCCACTGCCAGGGGTTTTGACTGCACCCCCTTGGGCAGGGTGTCTGTGTGCTTCCCACCGCACACTCACCAGACTTCCCCTTCGTCTCTAGAAGCCTCACGTGGGAAGGTACTTCGAGGCCCTCTATGTAAACAGCCCATTAGCCTCCCAGCTACACCTGCTAATGTCTGTTTCCAGTAATGATGCTTGCCTGGGGCAGTTACCAGAATGACGGGTGCTCAGTGGGGACCTTGTAACCCCATTACGCCTCTATGCTTATTGTTCGCATCTGCTATGAGAAAGGTTTCCCCTCCCTCCCATTTAATTATTAATCCCTTTCTGTATATCGGTGGGGATTCTGAGAGTATCGCTTTAATCAGTGATTGTAATGCTTTCTTATTGTGATTTACTTGGGTGGAATCATCCCAGACTGGGTCAGTGGAAGGTACTTCGAACTAGGCCCTGCGGCCCTTGCTATGTCCCTGTGATAAGAAGCGATGGGCCCTGTCATTCTTTGGTAAGAATGTTCTAGGCTCAGCTTGTACCTTTCCTTGGCCCAGGCCAAGGACATGAAGCCCATGAAGCCATGTCTTCAGGACTCCTGGTGGGACTCAGAAACAGGTGTGTGTGTGTGTGTGTGTGCACGCGTGCGTGCACATGTACGTATTTGTGAGCTTTCGTGAGCGTGCACATGTACGTATTTGTGAGCTTTCGTAGACACATGGATGTGCGTTCACACATACACTTCCGTATCTTTCTTATTAAGAGCCGTGGGATTGTAACTAATACCTCTCATTTCAGCCCAACATCACAGGGTTGTTGTTTTTTGTAAGATTTTATGTATTTATTTGACAGAGATCACAAGTAGGCAGAGAGGCAGGCAGAGAGAGGGGAAGGGAAGCAGGCTCCCTGCTGAGCAGAGAGCCCGATGAGGGGCTCGATCCGAGGACCCGGAGATCTTGACCCAAAGGCAGAGGTTTAACCCACTGAGCCACCCAGGCTTTACAAGAGAATATTTTACAAGAATATTTTTTTATGAAGGGAACAGTTAATAAGCTCCAGAGTAATTGTATCAATCTCACATTACATAGCGTTCAAATACTTGTTAAAAATGCTTAGATAGAATAGTAGCAGCCAGTCAGTACGGGCGCAGTCGCAGACACAGCCTGGCTGCAGATTTTGTTTTGGGGAAGGACAGGAGGACCTCCGGTGAAGATAACATATGGGATTTTTATTTACCCAAGTGTTCAAATGAATTCATTTTAATTCCACGAACACTGGCTATACTCTCCCTCTATGAGGCGCGGGACTGGAGTGCCTGCCGCTTGTCCTGGGGCCTCACTCAGTCCTGGCTGGGGAGGACTGGTTACAGCCAACTGCATGAGTGCAGGAAAATGGCTTCTGTCACGTTAACGGCTCTGGGAATATTTACGATTACATGTATCCTGAGCTATGTTCAACTTGTCAGGGCTATAAATAGAAAATCTCATTCTCTTTAGTCCTTAAGCTAAACCTAATAGATCTTTCTGGGGAGCCCGGACGGCTCAGTCATTAAGTGTCTGCCTTTGGCTCAAGACATGATCCCCCGGGTCCTGAGATCAAGTCCCGTGTCGGGCTCCCTGCTCAGCGGAGAGCCTGCTTTTCCCTTTGCCTGCCGTTCCCCTTGCTTGTGCTCTCTCTT
Source organism: Martes martes (assembly GCF_963455335.1). Taxonomy (NCBI): domain Eukaryota; kingdom Metazoa; phylum Chordata; class Mammalia; order Carnivora; family Mustelidae; genus Martes; species Martes martes. The sequence goes on from NC_137889.1 coordinate 142,330,380, forward strand.
TCTCCGTGTCTCTCAAATAAACAAATTTAAAAAATAGATCTTTATATTAAAAATTAGTAATTTTAATGAAAAATTTGTTTTTTCTTTCACATTCCATTAACTCACGCACTTATTAATAGCTCAGTGTCCCCTAAACCTTAAACATTATATTCTGACGAATCAGATGTTTTGAATACCAGTATAAATGTAAAATTTCTGATTTTCTAAATCACATAATAAAGACAACTTAAAAATTTAACGAGCAGGATCTTAGGGCTCTCACTCAAACCTGCACATTCAACAGGTTCAATTTGGGGTGGGGACCATTTCAAACATCTTAAAAAATGTCACGCGTAAAGCAGCTGCTGACTAGAAAGCATAATCCCACTGGTACAAACACAACGGATGGAAAGAAAGTTGTTTGTACCATCTAATCAAGAGAATTAAGATGGCCTTTTCAGGCCGGGTTAGGAGGCCCCAGCAAGGGCTAAAGAGGGTCTGGGGAGTTAGAGACAGAGTTCGGGGCCCAGGGAGGCACGGGCCCCATGGGGTTTCCAGGTCAGGCCAGCAGAGGCTAGAGGAGCTCCTCCTTCTGGCCAGAATTTGTTGCTGAATTAATGACGCTTTCTAGGCAACTTCCTTCAGCTGAGATTTAACTCCCCATGGTAATTTCCACACCGCACACCTGCTGCCTTTCCCCAAAGTGACAGCACGGCACCCCAGGACTCCGATTTTGTTTCCGCAGGTGGAAGTCATGCCGTGACATCCTGTGCCAGGACTTAGTGTGCACACATGTGAGGGCATCACGTGGGCCGGAGCGCATCTCTGTGCCTCTTCGTGTTCCCCATGTGCTTCCAGGCGCATGCCCGCCCTTTGCTGCTACGCAGGGTCTGGGCAGACGTGTGGGGGAATGTGAGACTCCTTGTTGCCACTTAAATACGTGCCCACTTCTCCCTTCTCCCCAGGCCTCCTCTTCGGAGGACATGGGCAGATGGATTGGGATTTTGCTGGCCGAGACGGGGTCCTCCACAGACCCCGGGGCCCTGCACTATGACTACATCGACGTGGAGACGTCTGCAAATGTCATCCAGACGGCCAAACAGACCTTCTGGTAAGATCTTCTCTTCTTTCCCTAATTGTTACTTTTTGCATGCATAGACTTGGGGAAGAAACCCACTAAAGACTGTCGCTTTTGTGTAATATTGATCCAGACTCCGCTGAAATATTTGTCATTTCCTCCCTCCGTGTTTTCTATCGGAGCAGGGGTGGCGAGCTTTTTCTGTGAGGTGCGAGACAGTAAGTATCTTTGGCTTCAGGGGCCAAATGTTTCCTGTTGAAACTACCCGCTCTGCCATCACAGCCACAGACTGTGGGTAAGGGAACCGATGTGCTGTGTTCCCATAAAACTTTATTTGCGGAAACACTCAGCGGACAGGACGTGGCCCATGGCCTTAGTTCGCTGACCCATGTACTAAGGGGAGAATTCTGTGCAACAAATGATTTACATTTGCTGTAAGGAGGGCTGAATTTTCAAGGTCATCAGTCATGTACTTTCAAAACTTAAGTTGTGGTTTTATTTTTTAAGAAGGCATGTATGTATGAAAACATTGTTCTGAACCATATTTCTGTAATGTAGCGGCAACGAAGCTAATCATAGCAGCAGTCCTCGAGGTTAGGTCCACGTACCCCGAGGGCATTTGAGATTCAGACAGCCCAGTAGGCCTAAACTGGTTTCGTGACAGTGCTGGTCGAAGGCCTGTGCCCTGGGGCTGAGAGGGGAGAGGTGCTGGACGAGGAGGGAATTCGGGCTCTGGTCCTGTGTGCTTTTTACTTAGTGGAAAGTCGGGACAAGGGATCTGTAACCTCTCAGTGCCTCCTGTCCTTTGTAGAGACCAGGCTTGGGAAGGCAGTATCTGAGGCAATGTGGGGAGCTTGCCCTGGTCTCGTGTCTCCAATCCCTGGACCCCTGCTTCTGCTTCCCTTGCTGGTAGAGTCTGCACTGGAGGCTGAGGACAGGTGGCTCGCAACAAAGCAGGTGATGGGGTCGTATCGTCCGCCTGTGATGGTGGACATAGCAGCTGCTGTGGGCAGACCCGCCGGTGCTCTGCGATGGGGAGACCCAGTGTCCATGCGACGCTGGCCTGTTCTCCAGGAGCTCCACCATCTAGTTTGAACACACGCGTGGTGCATGCAGCGAGTTCGCACAGTCTCCGTGTGTCTCTCAGGTGGTGCCATAAAAGGGACATTTAGGGCTTGGTGGAGACGCTCTGGGGCCAGTGGAGACAATGTGGGCTCCTAGGAGGGATCAGGCCCAGGCTACAGCCAACTCAGGTGAATAGCCTTGACCACATGAATTAATTTCTGCATACAACTCTTCCAGAAAATCTCCAGTGACCCTAGAGGTTTCCTAAAGTCCAGACGCCCCATTCTTATAGACTGTCCTTTGTGTCAAATCGGGGTGACAGTCAAGTACTGACTCTTCTGTTCTTATTTACTGTTTTTCCATAACCACACTCTGTCCCCTCAGCCACGGATACGTGGGTTACAGCGAGCCCCCTGATCACTCAGCACATGCAGTAAACGAGCACATTTAATCCAGTGGCTCTTCAAGAAATGTAATATCCATAAACCGGGTCTTGCAAAATCTCTGCATCTAGAGCGACCTGAGAGAAAGGAGTTTGTGGTGCTTAACTGCTTCTTCGGAACTTGATTCACTCATGGAGCACAGAGCCTGTCGTTGTGCATGTGTGTCTCCAGCTGTGATTAGCCACTGGTAACCACACCGCAGAGCAGCCCGAGTAACAGCATTTCCCCTAAAAAGAAACTCCCCTAGAACAGTTCCCCTAGAACGAAACTCCGCCTCTGCCTTCCAGATGAGTAATCATCTAACCAAATGGGGGAAGGTCCCAGTTTTGAGAAAGGACGTAGATGGCAACATTGAAAAATTACTTATTAAAAATACATGCATAAGGAGTTTAGGGCTACAGGAATTTTGCTACCTCATTAAAACCTTTATAAATGTTAGTTTGCAATAAAGGTGATTTTCGTTTTTTTGGTGTTCTAGCTGAACACGTGCATACAACTGGAGAGAAGAGATTTAACAAGCAAATGATGTTCAAAATATGAAATATGGCAGCTTGCGAGTGTCATAAATGTCCTGGGATTAAATTAATTTTTGCTTTTATGCAAATTGGCAGCTGGTTAATGAAAGCTTTCAAGGTCATCGGGGGAGTGTCTGTGAGCTGGATCTGTCTGAAGGGGGAGGACAATGATATGTTTTGGGAAGAAGGCAGTAAGAGAAGAAACAGTCATTTAACTTCTCCCGGGAGAAGTGGTGTATTTAGGAATATCAATAATGGTAAATAGTTGGAAGTTATTTTCCCCAGGCCTAGCCTGTTTTTAAATGAGGTGCATAGATTATATGACACAAGGGAAACATTCTGGATTTTTTCCCTGAAACCGTTTTAAGTGATGCTCCATTGGAGACCCATGAGCTATTGCTAGTCATAGTGGGTGGGCGGGGTGGGGCACAGGGTCTGAAAGGCTGTGGATCAGTGTGGGCAGAGAGGGCAGCAGACAGACGGGGAGGCACCCGTCGACCGGAGTTGCCTTCTCACCGGAACCCCTTACAACGGGATTGACCTCGAGGGTGTTGTGCTGGGGGAACAAGACAGAGGCAAGGGGACATATTCTGTCTGATGCATTGCTGTGACCAGTCCACAGAGACGGGAGGCAGATATGGGCTCCTGCGGGGTGGGTGGAGAGGCGCTGGGGGTGGAGGGCGGGGCGGCCTCCCAGCCACAGCAACGCCCGTCCTGCCCCAGAACCATACACTTGGCCATGGTTAGACAGTAGACCTTACGTTGTCTTTTCACATAGTATCTGTACTTCCTTGGAGAGGCTTATGTCTTCAACAAGTGGCCTGGGCCCTCTTATGTCATTTCCACTATTATATGTGGCTAAAGCCTCTATGGCAAGAGGAGGGGGTCCCGGGCCGCAGACGGGGCTCCCAGGCTGCCTGGGGCCCAGATGTCTGTTTTGGGAGCACAGGTCCCTCTCTGAAAGGCCCAGGCCACTTCCAGCTGGACCGCCCATGTGTGGGACGTCGCTCCCTCCCATACCCCATTGACTCGCAGCACCCTGCTCGTGTCTGCTCCGAGGTCTGTCCGTCCCTGGTGGGCCCCGATCTGTACTGGTGTCCCAGCACCCAGCAAGCATGCAACAGTCCCCACCACCAGGGCTCTGGTTGTCCAGTCAGTGACTGCCATGCAGGGTCAGCTGTGCCTCTGCTGCCTAACACCCAAATCCCCTCTAATGAGACGTTTACGTTAGAAAAACTTAAATATGTATTTCAAAACAAAAAATCCTCTGTCGTGGCAGAAGACTGACGTGCTTAAATTTCTCTGTCTTTCCTTCTTGCTTATTCCTTGTCTACACATTTCCTTTTCCTATACATAATTATCTGTATTGTAGGTACAGAATAATGCTATAGGTTTTGTCTGTTATACATTGAAGAGCCTGCGTGAGGCGGGACTGCAGTGCCCGCCTTCGCCCAGTAGAGGGCGCACCTGCACGCGGAACCGCAGAGGGGGGGGGGTCCCCTGGACAGCTGGCTCCTGGGCTTCCCCAGGGAACCAGGGGCTGGCTTCCCCAGAGACCTCATTCCCTGTCCTGCCCTCATCAGTGTACTTTCGTCCCATTGTTATGCATCTGGTTATCCCAGAAATGTAAGATCCTGCGAAGGAACACAGTATCATTTTGGGGTTGGGGCCCCTGGGTGGCTTAGTGGGTTAAGCCTCCAACTCTTGATTGAAGCTCAGATCTTGATCTCTGGGTCGTGAGTTTGAGCCCCTCGTTGGGCTTCACACCCAGTATGGGGCTTAAAATAAAGCTTATATATATATATATATTGCAGACTATTGTAGTTTAGCTGTTTAGCTATTTTAGTTCAGAGGAAGTGCTCTCGGGGTCCTCTCTTCCCTAGGCACTCATATCACCCACTTCTAACAAACATAACTTTATGAGTCAGCCACTGGCACATCCATGGGTGCAGCAGGCCTTGACCAAGAGCCTCCTGATCCAACATGTGAGGTCCAGAACAAGCAGGAGGGACCACGGCTGTGCTGTGGGGGCTGATGTTCTGGGGGACGAGTTCATCACAGGACACATCAAGGGGTGATGAGCAACACACACATGGATGGGAAGCACAGCGACACCGAGGGGCAGGGGAGTGCTGCCTACTGTAGGGGCTCAGGTGGGGCTTTCCTGGGAAAGTGAGTCCCCGCCGGGGCGGGAAGAACCGTGGGGGGCTCGGGAGGAGAGCTGCTGGGCTGAGGGGACCGTGGAGTGACAGAGAAGCAGAGAGGTGGCGGGTGGCCACCTAGCCCCGCAGGCCACACGGTGCTCTGACTGCTCTGGGCGCACAGTGGACGCCAGTGCTGTGTGCGCAGAGAGTGACCACCCCAGCTGGCCTCCCAGAGATGTGCGCTGGCTGCTGGCCACCTCCCCAAAGTTCAGCGGTGGGAGGGCCGGTGGGAGGTGAGTGGCATTGAGGTGGGCGGCGGTGGTGCCACACGAACACGGGAACCAGAGCAATGCATGTGGACGGTACTGTAAAGAGCTGGGGGTCCATGAAGTTTCCCGAGAGACGTCAGATGGTCAGTCCCTCACTTTTGCCCACTGGCGTTGGCAGGCGGGAAAATGCTGGAGAGTAGCCACAGATGGCATGTGCCCCTCAGAGGGTGGGGCCAGTGCCCCAGCTGGCCAGTGGCCAGCTAGACACCCTCATTGCGCCCTGCAGACACCGAACGCATGGCATGTACTGAGCACGGTCCCGTGCCAAACGGTGTCTCATGTCCAGCATGCTCTACCACCGTCCTTGCCACCATCCTGCAGGGTGGCTGCTCTCGACGCTGTCCTCGGTACTCACTGGACACACCATGTCTGCTGGGGGTGCTGGTGCTTGCGTCCCCTGCCACCTCCGGCTGGGCCCTGAGCATCCAGCTGGACTCAGGGAAGATTCTGGATTGCTTGGGGGAGGGTCTAACCCCCTTCCTCTCCTGCAGTTTTATGAACAGGCGCGGCATCTCTGCCAACCCATACCTGGGGAGCACGGCCAACGGCTACGCACACCCCAGCGGCACGGCCCTGCATTACGACGACGTCCCGTGCATTAACGGCTCGGTGAGTGCATCCTCCTGGCAACAGTCCGGGCTCTGGTGCATTAGACGTGGGGCAGTGGGAGCACACCTATGCCTGGGGACCCCTGATTTCCAGCCCGGAACCCCAGAGCTTTCCGCCATGCTCTGGGGCAAGGATGAAAACTGTTTCCCCTCCCGCCTCTGCTGGTTTTTGACTAGCCATCCACCTGCATCTGCACAAGTAGGAAACCAGACCTCAGGACCCTGAGTGTCATTCAGGGTCCTCGTCATCACTTAAGTGTCTCTGCACGGCCCAGAATACCGAGTGAAGGCTAGCACGTTAGGGTCTGTAACCCAGATACATCACAAGAGAGTACAGTACAGGTTATCGCTCAGCAGTCAGTGCTTGGAGAAGAGCTCAGGGAACACCCATCACAAGGAAGTATTGCCACAGCCAAGGCCGCCCTAAATGCTCCCTGGGCCAGGCCCCGAGCCGTCTCCTGGGCCACCAGGCATGAGGCCCGCGGAGTCCGCAGACTCCTGGAGGGGCACTCAAGATATGAGCCTGCCATTGGTCCCCCAGGATTGGGTGGGCTTAGTCTGGGCATCTGTGTCAAGATCTAGTTCGAAAGTTTTCATAGGATGTATTGATTGTTGGTTTTTTTCAAGCTTGGAAAGTCTGTTAGATTTTTTTCTTGTTGTTTTGCTCACCCATTCTTTTCTCCATACTTCGGTGGCAGTCCCCAGTCGGCTCCCTGTTTTCCAGGGTCATAAAATCCACACCTGCCCGAGGCAGGAATGGGGAGACCCCAGCCTTCTTGAGGGAAGTGCAGGGGTCAGGCAAGGACTCCTGGATCTCAGAGATAGAAACAGACTGAAAAGAAGGTTTCTGTGGTCTAGGTCAGAGGTGGCCAGCCAGTCACCAGATGCCATGTGTCCTGTGTCCCGTGTCCCATCCTTTCTCCCTCCTTCCCGATTTTCTGCACGTCCCCCAGCACCCGGGCTCTGCACCTGGTCCAGCAGGGCTGAAGAGGGGGTGGGGGTGTAGCGCAGAGTGAGGGCCAGGCCTGGCAGGCTCACATGAAGATCAGGGGCCACGCTGAGACATGGGGGAGGGGTTGGAGCAGAGCCACTGCACAACCCCATCCTGCCTACAGGTCCCTGAGCTGGTTTCCTGTCTGAGACTGGGGTGGTCAGGGCTGGGGTGGGGAGTGAGTCCCGGCCCAATGAGAAAATGTGCACTCCTGACCCCCATCCCCACCTCCACCCTCACTCCCGGGATCTCCAGAGTTTGAGGTGCTCCTGCTGCCCACAGTGGCCCCAGCCCTCTTCCCCTGACTTAGGGATGGCTGCATGGTGACCTCTGTGAGAGCAGGATCCCGAGCAGTCTCTCTGCATCTTCCTGGACACAAGCCACGTCCAGGGTGGCCCCCGGCGATGCTGGCTCCCAACGGTTCTGGGTGCCTACAGCTCCCCTAAGCAGTGTTGCCCTCATTGTGGGCCCAGCCCCCAGACCCATTCCCACGGAGCGCTCTGCCGCTCTGGGCCCTCAGCCTCCGCGGCTGGACGGTAACACAAACCTGCCTCTGGCCCTGCCCGCCCCGGGCCCCCTTTGGGCCTCTTTCCCTAAAAGGGTTTTCTCCCTCCTTCCTTCCCTTCAACACGGAAGCTGTAGGGCGGGCTGAGCGCCCGGAAGAGCCCCAGGCCCACCCAAGCACCACCCCACCCACCGGCCCATGCACCTCGGCGTGGGTCCCACGGGTTCAGGCCAGCCCCCAGGAAGGAGCTTGCTTTAGGGTCCCCACAGCGCCCTCTGTCTCAGAGAGAAAGGCCCACCTTTCTGCAAATGCTCTGCATTCAGCAGTTGTGAGCCATTCCTTCTGCACGAGGATGGCAGACAACACAAGGTCCTGTGTGTGGTGTCGGCGGCTCACTGGCTTTAGTGACGGCTGTCCTGAAGCTCGGGCCTCTCCTTAAAGTCTGCTCCTCCACACTGGGCCCCAGTACCAGGCAGTCCTTTCCTGCTGGACTTTCTGAGCTGAACCCTGACCTTTCATCGATTTCTGTCACCCTGGCCCCCGTGACACCAGCCCCAGATGGAAGTCTCCAAAAGGATTTAACCCGAAACCTCTATGGAGCCTGTTCTTGAAGCGCCCCCTATAGCCCGATCCTCTGGTGTGTGGGGAGGGAATGGTCCTCCTAGAGCTTCGAAATGAGCCTGGACGAGCAGGTGCCGGTCACCCTCACGGGGCGCGTGGGCTGCTGTGTTTAGATGGTAGGAGTGTCCCCGCGTCACAGAAATAGACCCCTCAAAGTGGCTGCGAAGGGACAGAGTGCCCCTCCCTTGAGGTTTCAAGCTGTTCCTATTTCCGTAACAAAAGGCTGTGATTACAGTCTGGCAGAAGGAGCCGCTGCCAGAGGGGTACAAAAATAGGGTAAGATGAACACAACATAGGAATTAATATTTCTCTCTCCTTTTGGTAAATGCAAAGCAATTTACAAAGACCTTTAAAATGGAAAGGGCTTTAGCTGCAGTTGTAAGTTTAGGTTTCCATTTATGCTTTCATGTCCAGGCTCTGAAGCGGCCTGTAGCTATTTTAGTCCTTTGTAAAAAGGTTTTCTGCTAAGACGATGCCATTATATCCATTATATGCTGAAAGGTCCTCTTTTCTACGATGATTGCATTTCTTTCTTTTGACAGACTATGTTTTGGTCGCTGGGCTTCTTTGAGGCATAAGAGTGTGGCCCCTGGGGGCACAGTGACAGTCACCTGTGCCACCCAAGTCCCTGGGGCCTGCCCGATGGATGGGGAGGGTCAGGAGGGGCCTTTCTCCCCTGGGAGAGCCTGCAGCTTGGAGGCAGCTCCCTGTGCGGGTAGGAGCCCGGCCCTGCCTCAGTTTCCCCCGCCTCTTGAGAGTCCCGTGGGAACCACATGGGTCAGCAATTGTGAAGGACTTCAAACAACATCCAGGTGTAGTCACGACTATAAACGAAAGTGCTTCGCTGGGATCACAAGGTGCTTTCTGGAGGCGGCCAGAGCTCTGGGTTTCACCTACCCACCTCCCGCCCGGGGCTGGCAGGCCTCTCCTTATGTCCCATGGCTTCTGCTCTCCAGATTAGGACTTCCAAAATCTGGCTCTTCGAAGAAAGAAATGTCAAATCAGTTCTTTTTTTCCCCTTTATCTTAAAAAAACAGAATGACACAAAAATTTCCTAAGCCAGTTACCCTGGGAATGATTCAAGGGAAAAAGAAACCTTGGCTGAAACCTCGAAGCTGAAACGTTGTCTGCCTGCCTCTGCGTGTGTGTGTGTGTGTGTGTGTGTGTGTGTGCGTGTTCCATCAGTGGCCGTGTTTTACGGGGTACGTGCATGTGTTCTGGGGGTACACGTGTGTGCGTGTGCATTCCATTGCTGACCTGTTTTACGTGGTACGTGCATGTGTTCTGGGGGTACTAATAATATCTCAATGTACTAAAATCTCTGCCATGCTTTCCGTGACCGAGGGCACTAACGACGAAGCTGTGTGTTGCAGTGGGACCCCGAAGACGGCCCTCCTGCTTCCGGTGCCAGGGGCCTGGGAGAAGAGGTGCTCTATGATAACGCGGTCCTGTATGATAACTTGCCATCTCCGAAAATCTTTGCGCGCTACCCGCCTGCTGACAGAAAGGCTTCTAGGCCGCCTCCCGACAAACTGTCCTGTAACCATTACAAATACCCTCCCTCCTGCAGTCTGCCTCCCACTAACACCTCATCTCTGGGGAGGGCGTCTCTCGGGCTCAGCACTCAGGTACAGCATCTCCTTCCATCCTGTTCTAGAATTGTCTGAATCACGGTCCTCTGCGGGGGTGGTCACTGGCCCGTAGCAGATGAGACTCATCAAGGGTCAGGTGGGATTTTTGTCTCCACCAGAATGGAGTTTGCAAATGCAATCCCCGTGGGGCTGCCCAGGGGCGGATGGAGCTCCCCGAACTAGCTCGCGGCTGAAGAAGCCCAGTATTTCGTGGTCTAAATCTGGCTCTCTTATTGTTCCCGGAAAAGTCCCCTGTGAGTTTTGCGGTACGTTGACTAAAGCCAAAGATTTTAAACAAGGACAGGAACACTAAAACATTCCAGAAAATTCTTGCACCACAAGCTTTTTTATAAAGATTTCCATCACAGGTACACGAGGAATGCTGGACTCCAGGTAGTAATTGCTTCCGATCATTCCATGTTAAGCAGGATTTTCAGGGTACGACAGGGTTCTTCTGTAATGAGTCTGAAAGTGGGATGCCTAAAAACGAGTCGATGGTAATGAGAATTTTGGATTGTGATTGAATGATCAATGATGACCTTGGTGTTGAACTGCTGTTGGCACTGTACCCCATAGTTACGGCAAACAATGACGGCTCAGTGTAAATGTTCATTGCGTGTGTTCACGCGCTTTCCGCCCACGAACGTTGTGCGCTTTGCTCACGAGTCCAGGTGTCATGAGAATTCTCTGCAAACGTGAAACAGATGGGCACACTTTTTTTTTTTTTTTGAAGATTTTATTTATTTATTTGAGAGAGCTAGAGAGAGAGCACAAGTAGGCAGAGCAGCAGGCAGAGGGAGAAGGAGAAGCGGGCTTCCTGCTGAGTAGGGAGCCCGATGCGGAGCTCGATCCCAGGACCCTGGAATCATAACCTGAGCCAAAAGCAGAGGCTTAAACTACAGGCCCCTCTAGGGACACAGTTTAATTCACATTCTTTCCCCTCCATTTCTTGGGTAATTTTCAGAAACACCGAGTGCCTGATAGGGTCCTAACATCTCAGGTTTGCTAGCTCAAGGCAGCTCCCCGCAGCCTGTCGACTCCATCCAATCACAGCCTAGGATTTGTTTCTGATTTTTAACCAAGATTCACTCACTGAATATGCATCTATCTCCATACTTGCTTCTGTTAGGTAGAAATCGTGGGACGGAGTATGACACCTCGTGCTTGCATTGTCCCCAGATTAGTTTGGAATGGTCTGATACATTGTTTCTGTGTGTTGTGTTGATTCATCTTTACTATTTTCAGTGGGAACACATTTGTAAGTGGAATTATAGCACCTTTCATTTTCCTGTGCTCCTTTGGTCGTTCTCATAGGGCACCTATTGGTTAATGGAGACACCTTCCAATTACCAAGCACCCCCAGCGTGCCACAGGTTGTACCCCTGTCTGGTGTGTCCTCTGCCCCTTTTCAGGAATGCTGTGGACAGGATTCAGTATCTTTATTTATTTATTTTTTTTAATGAGCAAATGGAAGCTCAGAAAACTTTAACGACTTGCTCCAGTGTGTCCCAAATCCTAGAGCCAGAATCTGAAGGGAAGACATTCTTCCCAAAGTGAGTCCCACGGCAGCAGCACCCGTCAGCACCTGCGACCAAGCCCGATCGATGACACAGCTGGGGGACCCATGGCATTTGTCAGCCTGTAGCAAAAGGGCGAAAGTGCCATTGGTTGGGTCTTAAGAACCTGTGGCTACTTCAGACCCCGTTCATACTGGTTCCGTGTTCTCCCCTTGCCTCCACCCTCTGACCTGTCAGTGAAGCAGAAGGTGGTTTTCTGTCCCATGGGGACATTAGCCAACAGCATAGCCACTCAGGCTGAAATCTGGAGCTCAGCCAAGCCGCTCCCCTAAAGAGCATCCTTTGGAAAGAAAAGCCATCCATGTTTAGAAACCCAAGCTTTCACTAATCACAACCAAATGCTCTTGGATACCAACTGCCCGTCCAGTTTCTTGATGAGCATTCATGATCCCATAGAAATCTATGACTTTTATTGCATCCCACTGGGCAAGTCCGAGTCCCTCACCTGCCTTGGACCTCAGTTCCAGACCCCTCGGCCAGCGCAGGAAAACCACAGCAGCTCAGTATCTGGAAGCCAGACAGGTTTTCTACTCCTTTCTTGTTTCCTGTGTGTGGTGGGTTAAATGCAAGATTCAGGGACTGAGACAACTTACTGAAAAAGAAGAAAAGTTGTTTTTTCGGTTTTTTTTTTTTTGTTTTATGGTTTGTTTTTAAATTTTCTTACTGTTTATTTCAACAGTTGAAGGGTAAAAAGCCCCCAGTGGCCTCCAATGGAGTTATGGGAAAAGGGAAGATCCCGAGCAACCAGCAAAAAAAGGCGGATTCTGTAGCCGGTGTGAAGCGAACATCTTCAAGTAAGTTCAAGGTTCAGCTTCTCAGTGCAAGTTTCAGGTGTGGTTTACAGAGGTGGAGCCATAAGAGCCATCTTTCCTCCTCACCTGCACAGGTAGAGACGCCAGGTGTGGGGGTCAGCTGGAGACAGGGGACTGTCTTCATCGTCACCCTCCCTCCTTGCCAGATTGCAGGACGGTGCTGTTTCTCACCCAGCTCTTATGACCGTTGTGTAAAGGGGTTTCATCGTTTCAGGAGGAGGTGGTCATAGGTGCAAGGGGTCTGGGGATTCAGGTCAGGAGACCTTGGCATGAGCACCTGATCTACAAGTGACGTAGTGACTTCGGTCAAGCCATGTAGACACTCTAAGCTCAGGTCCCTATGTGGGAGGTGTAGACCAGTGGCCGCCGTGGTTTCTGGGACTGAAGGAATCCATATGCCGCACGGGCCTCCAGGCACCACAGCCCTGTAGGGGTCACTAAGGGACGCATGTTCCCACTTCGCCTTGTGGTTTGCGAGCTCATAGGAACAGTCTCCCTTCTCCCAGCCTTGTCCTCAGGTAGGTGTCATCCCCTGCCCCACCATGTGAGGCAGAAATCCTCTCTGAGACACCAAAGGGGCTCCCACTGCACCTCACAGCTGGCACGTGACAGAACCAGAGGGACGAGCAGGCGTCATGCTCCAAATCTGGGGGGTGGGGGCTGAGCCAAGAAGCAGCAGATACAAGTGAGGGACTCCCACAGAAGGATTCGTGGTAGTGACAACACTGTGGGTTTGCTTCAGCCCTGGGGGGTGGGCGCCCATCCCTTTGGCCAGCCGGGAGTGCTTACCCGAGTGAGGCATCCTTGCCGCCGGGGCCACACGGTCAGCTGGGCCATGGGCATCGAGCTGCTTGGGGCTCGCAGGAGAGGCCGAGCTGCAGGCTGTCAAAAGGGTCTCAAGCTCCTAAGGGGCTTGCAGGGAGGATGGGAGTCAGATGCCAGTGATGGGTTTGAGAGGATCGCTTGGGAAGTAAGTAGTGTCTACACTTTCAGAATCTGGCTCCGTGTGGCCAGGAGACCAGCGTCCATGTCCATGAAGACGAGGCCACCTGGCTGCAGGCAGGCACCCCTCCCTGACTTACTGACCCTCTGGGCCCCGTGATGGGCGTTCAGAGTTTGAGAGCACATGGGGATGGGGAGGCCGGCCTCTTCCTTCGCCATGTATGCGGACAAGCCTCGGACTTCTGCCCTGAGGGAACGTGTAGCCTGTCCGTCCGCCTGTCTACACTTCCCCTCGTCCTCACATCTGCATTTCAAGCACACAGCTCAGGAGCCAGTTTTATTGTGCTTATTTTGACCTTATCTTTCTGGCCAGTCTTGTTTCCCTGACGCAGTTGGGTCTCTTTATAGTCATTTAAAGTTTCCGTGCTGTGCACTTGGGGAGGGGGTAGCTGGCCCCCGAAATTCTGCAACGTGGAACCCGACCCTCATGGGATCTCCTCTCAACAGCTTTCCTCCCCGTGCCTGTGCTCGTTGCATTTCCGGTCTCCCTACGAGACCTTCTGTAGGGACTCTTTATTAACTTTGGTGACATCTAATGGTGACAAAAGAGAAAAATAATTGCGTTCTGTGTTTTTGCTGAATTCAGCCAGTTGCACTGTAGACCGGACAGGCTTTCCGGCATGGGGAACAAAGATGTGGCTGGTTACACCCCACTCCTACTTTAGAGCTGAGGCTCCGGGAGATACACTGTGGCCCAGGGTCATGGCCGCCTCCCTGGCCCCTGCCTCCGCTGGGGACTCTCACCCCATGCTCCTGCCCAGAAGTCGCTGCATGTCCTGTGGGGCTGCAGACACGCAGGCCAACAACAACATTGTGGTGGGGTGTGCTGTGGGGTGTGAAGCCTGGGGGGTGGTGATGCACAGGAGGCCCCCCGGGGGGGAATCAGGTGTGGGAGGCAAGCAGAAGGGCAGAAATCGGTGACCCTAAATCACGCCTGTGACATCGTCCTCGCCTCACGGGCTTTTTCCAGAGAGGGTCCTTCTAGCTTAATACTTATCAAAAGCCAGTGTGATTAGAGGAGAAGAGGTTGGGGTGGGGATTTTAAGGTGACATTAAGTACTAGGGTGACACTGGCCAACTCTCAGAAGGGTTTCCCGAAGACTGGTTTCCACCTCCTTCACTCACTCCTTTTATTTTTTTTTTTTAAGATTTTATTTTTATTTATCTGACAGAGATCACAAGTAGTCAGAAAGGCAGGCAGAGAGAGAGGAGGAAGCAGGCTCCCTGCTGAGCAGAGAGCCCCACCCGGGGCTCGATCCCGGGACCCTGGGATCATGACCTGAGCCGAAGGCAGAGGCTCAACCCACGGAGCCACCCAGGCGCCCCATCACTCCTTTTATTTAATGAGCCCTGGCATCCTGCCCATCTTGTGCTTGTCCCAAGTACTTCGTAAATATTAAGTGGACCCTCAAAATGGCCCTGAGAGTGGCCACTTCACAGATGGGGGAACTGAGGCACAGAGAGGCGAGGGGCCTCGCTGCGGGGCTCTAACCCAGCCGGTCAGGCCCAGACGCTGCTCTGCGTGGACTCCCCAGCTCTCCGTTCCTCATTCGCTCACTCAGCAGATGCCCGCGTGCTTGCTCCAGGCCGGGCACCAACCGAGGCCCCGGGGACAGAGCTGCCATCCAGTCGGCCAGAGCCAGACAGCGCAGGCACTGGGCTCAGGGGTGGCCGTCTTATGGAAACATTCTGGAAAATAACAGAAGTACGCAAACCCAAGAGGTGACCCTCGATGCTGATGGTGGGGTGCTCATCCCAGCCTTACGTCTCCTCCCATTCTTGCCTGCGCCGGGAAATGGGAACTACTCCCCGTTCTGCTCCGTCCAAACTGGCCTCGTTCTTTTTCTTACCGAACTAGCGATATAACCGGATGAGAGTTTCTTTCCCTGCGTTGGCCGATTTTAAACAGGCTTTATGATTCACCCTGTTAGGTGGTTAAACCTAGTTTTCTTAAAAAAAAAAACAAAAAAAACAAAAACAAAAAAACCCCTAGTTTTCTTTTGCTGCCTTTTCTCCCCCTAAGATGCTGACCAGTACAAATACGGCAAGAACCGGGTCGAAGCTGATGCCAAGCGGTTGCAGAGCAAAGAGGAGGAGCTGCTGAAGCGGAAGGAGACCCTGCGGAACCGGCTGGCCCAGCTCCGGAAAGAGAGGAGGGACCTGCGGGCTGCCATCGAAGTGAACGCTGGTACGGGGCAAGGGGCACGGTTCTGGGCGGCCTGGGCACCTCCCTGCATAGCGCCTCCTCTTCCTCCCATTCTGCCCACGGGCTCTCACCTTAGGAAGACCGCACCTCCCCGTGTGGTGCTGCCTGTCATTTGGAAGCCTCGTGGGTAAGCCTGGGGCCAGTGCTGCGGCAATGGGGTCAGGGGGAAGGGGACCTTGGGACAGGCTGGAGGAGGCCGGTGGTGCTGGGGGCTGTCGTAGCCTCAGGTGCTGGCCACAGAGATGCTCAGGAGTTTCATGTCATGTGTCTGATGAAGCAGCTGGTGGGGGGGTGGGGGGATGGTGGTTGTTGGCAAGAGGACAGTCCACAGGGACAGGTAAGATTCAGGAACCCAGTAAGAGGTCTCTAGGGACAGAAGGGGCCCACCATGCCCGAGAAGGGACAGTGTGTCTGAATTCTTGGAAGGGAGCAGGACGATAGGCCAGGTTAGCAGAGACACTCTCAAAGGGCAAGTCAGAGTAACAGCAGCTGTTGGAGAGTGGAGTCGGGCCCAGATGGGCGTCTCCAGCAGGAGCTGGGAATGAGGTTCCCGGTTCTGGGGATGGACCTGTTTAACGTAGTCACCTCAGCCTGAGACTGGCTCTTATCCTGGGCAAGACCCACTCTTCAGGCTTGGGCGAGGCAGGCCTCAGGGGCGCAAGGGATCCGGAAGGAGGCATTGGTGCACCTGTGCCTGAACAGTCCGTCGGCACTTCCGGACTTTGTGCCTCAGTGACCCTTATGACAGGAAGTGCTTTTGGAGTTTCGAGTCTGGAGGGTCGGGTACAGGCTGAGCAGGTGGGAGATAACCCCTAGGAGGGACGGGGGATGTGACATCCGGCCGCCTGTGGGGGGACCGAATGCCGAGTCAGAGACCCTGGGAGGAGCTTCAACAAGACAGAAGGAGGATTTCTTGCTTCTGCTATCCCAAGCCTGCAGGATAGGGAAGACGCAGAGAGGTTAGACCAGCTCCCACGCCGTGAGCATTAGAGGCCGGGGCTGCGCACAGAAGTCAGGAGACCCGCTGGCACCCATTATCCTGCACGTGCAGTGGATATGTGACCTGTCTCCTTGTGTCACTGACACACATTTCAACAAAAGCAATTCAGTTAGTGTGCGTGGAGCCTCGAGGGGCAAAGCTTTATTGTAGTCGCCCCCCCCGGGCAAGAGAGAGGACTCGGGAAGAACAGGCAGAACCAGCAGAACGGGGAAAATAGCCAGACTTTCCAAGTCCAAGGCGCCCCTGCAGGCCGTCCGTTGGAGCCCGTGTGTTCAGGTGAGCACACCGTGGCTCGGGCCTAGAGTTCTGTCTGGGCTCTCAGACTCGAGGGCTCCGGCTTCCAGGTTGGGTCTCCCAGCTGCAGGAGAGCAGAGTGGTTAGGAAGGGCCTCGGCTCTGTGAAAGCACAGCTGGACTTGTTTTGTAGAAAGGGCCCAGGTCGGGGCTGCTCGAGCTGGAGAGTTCCGCGGGGTCCTGTGCGGGGTTACGTGTGGCCTCCGTCCACGGAGCCTCTCGCCAGTGGCTACAGCAGCCATGCATCTGTGGGGTTTCAGGCAGAAAGACCCAGGTGGTTCTGGAGGACAAGCTGAGGCGGCTGGAGGAGGAATGTAAGCAGAAGGAGGCCGAGCGCGTCAACCTGGAGTTGGAGCTCACGGAGGTCACGGAGAGCCTGAAGAAGGCCCTGGCCGGCGGGGTCACCCTGGGGCTGGCCATTGAGCCCAGGTCGGGGACATCGAGCCCGCAGGTAAAGTCTGCGCCCTCCCAGTGGACACACAGCCTCGGGTCGGCCTTAGACGTGTTCTGGGCCGTGTGCCCAGTGCTTCTCTCTGCGGGAGGATGGTGGGCACTCGAGCCCCCTTCCCCTCCCTCCTCTGGGCCACTGATCAAAGGCATGGTCTCTGATCCCTTTGGAACCATGTCCTAATTCGATTCCAGTTCATCAGCTAAAGATGTTAATCCCATGTAGCCGGGTAGATTGAGGCGTGCCTCGCGGCCCGGGGGTCCTGCTGGGTGCTGGGAAACATGGGCAGGAAACACAGCGTCCCCCTCCAATCTCACAGAACGAATGGAAATCACTTTCCAATACGCATGATCCCCTTCAGTGACTTAACCTTCGCTCTCGTTGGACCAACAGTCACTGAGAATTTACTGCTGTCCTTTTCTCGTGACAGTGCCGTTGGGTCCCTGGGGCCTGGGGAGTCACAGGTCACCGCTTCTATCTTACAAACCAGGAAGCAGAGGCCCAGAGTAGTGATGTGAAGCCGCCCAAGCACTCGAGGCCAGCCAGGCAGCCCCGGATGCGGGCTCTGTCTCCAGGGGCCCCAGCTCTCCATCCCCACCTCCCTGAAATCCCACCACTGCATTAAGCCTGTCCGTCTCTGAAACAACAGCCCCTCATCCCTCTCCACTGGCCACCCCTCAACGTTATAGAGTTGGCACTTGCCTGGCAGAGCGGGTTCTAGCAACAAGAACCAGACACCAGGACCCCAGAACCCCCTGCTGCGTACCACTTCCTCTAGCTGCAGTGTGTAGGAAAGCAGGCTCGGGGCTCAGAGGGCTTGGGGTCACCTCCCTTCTCGAGGCCTCACTTGGTCATCTGCAAAATGGGGATGGCATGGCTGCATCTGGGACAGCTCAGGGCACAGCACCTGGCCGGATGGTGTGGGCTCATCATGTGGCAGTTAGCTCATTCATTCATTCAATGAATTAGGAAGACATACCCAGGCCATGCACCTGCGGGGTGCTGGCCACTGTCCCAGGTACAGGGGCCCCCGTGGAGCCTGTGTTCTGGCAAGGGAGGAGTCCCACTGGGAGATCAAGGTGCAGGGAGGGTGGGTATCCCGGGAGCTGGCATTCAAGGGCGGGCACCACCCTCGCCCTCAGTGTCTCAGCGTCCTGCTTGAATAGGACCGGGCACAGTGAAGGCAGCTGTAACTGGAAGGGGGGGTCCTGCTGGAGGCACACGGGCTTGTGGACCCCATGGACTCTGGCCGCCTGTAGGGGTGGCTGCCTACCCACCTTGGGGTCTCTTCTGCCACGTCCCAGGTTCTCCTCCCCACTCCCTTCCTTCAGAGCCCTTACCCATTCCCTGGGCTCTGGCCCCACCCCATCCTCCTGCGGCTCCCCTCCTACCTTTTGCCCCTCCCGTTCCAAATTAAGCTTTTGGAAACAGATGTCTGTTCCACGATGTCCTATTCACCTGCTCTCTCCACCACTCATTGAACCTGCTTTCCCTTTCGGTTGCCTCCAAACTACAAATCCCCCACCTCACCCCTGCCTCCAAATTCCAGGTATCTCTCCACACTGGCTACTTTCTTGATGCATGACCCTACACCCCCCCGGGGGTCCCCTCTCTCTAGGGTGAGCCCCATCACCCGTCGGGGGTCCCCTCTTTCCAGTGGTGCTCCGTATTTCCCCCAGGGGTCCCAATCTTGGCCCTTCTTGTCAGGTCTTCTCTTTTGGCCCAAATAGCCAACTTGTCCTTCCGAAGGCTCAGGATGAGTCTGTCTGCACCTCCCCACCCAGACCGGGGGGCCTGGCGGCTTCCTCTTGGGTCATATGCTGCACAGCAGTGACGGGGGCAGGGGGAGTGTGGTCCAGGGGCTCCTCCAGGCAGACCCCACTCACTGCCAGCACGCTTTCCTGAGCGCTGGGACATACAGCGGGCCTGGTGACCACGCCTCATGTGGGGTCTTCTGTCTGCATGGACAGTCTCCAGTTTTTAGGCATCGTACTCTGGAGAGCTCGCCCATGTCCAGCTGTGAGACCAGCGACGCCGAGGGCCCCGTGCCGGTGAACAGCGCGGCTGTGTTGAGGAAGAGCCAGCCGGCAGGCAGCTCCCCCTGCCGGGGACACGTGTTGCGGAAGGCAAAGGTGAGCTCGCCCTCCTGCAGTGGGGACACCTGCCCTGAGGCGTGCCTGCCGCCCTGAGAGGGATGTGGGGGGGGTGGGGGGAGACATCGTGTCCTCACTGTCTCCCGAGTCTCCACAGGGGGCCTCCTTTTCAAAAGTGAAAAGCCCAGAACCTCATGTTGGGGGCATACAGTGAGCCCCCACCCCGGGGCCTATTGTGGTCTCCAGTCCCCACATGGGACTGGCCCTGAGAATCTTGGATGCTGAACTTAGAGTTCTCAGAAAACTTAAAGACCATTTGTAGGTTATCAAAGCAAACAGTTCTTGACGGTGGTCACTACAAGTATGTCATTCAGAAAAACCATGCCTGGAAGAATTACATTAGTTCAGTGGAGGAACTGAATTTGCTCTGGTGGGTGTGAAGGCAGCCGGCCTCCCTCCGTGGCCTCCAGGCCTTGCATTGCTATCGTGGCATTGGTCCCAGGGCCACGTCAGGACCTGGGCCAAACTGGCTAGAAGTCCACGGCTTTCAGAGAGGTTGCCTGTGGCATGGAGGAACGCAGGTGGTACCCCCCGGGGCTTGCTCTCAGGGTAGCCCTGGCAGCCATGGCTGCAGACGCGTCTGTGACCTCGTGCCCTCCCAGGCAAGTGTCCAAAGCTGTGGGTCCCGCCAAGTCTGGGGAAGGAAGAGCTGCCACAGGTTTCTGTTCCCTTTCTCAGCAGGCATGGAGTGTTTTGGGTCTGTGCCTGTCCCTGCAGGTGCGGAGGGCGGGGGGGGCTGTGGAGGCAGGGGTCTCAGGAGGGAACTGTCCGGGGCCACCCCCCTGACCATTTGCAGATGACAAGTGCAGGAAAGGGTCTGGTTTATGTGGTCTCTTGACTGTCAGGTCAGACCTGCGAGGGCACTGCTGCAGCCCATGCGTGAGCCATGTGTCCCGCAGGTGCTCAGCAGTCACCGGCTTGGGGACTGCAGCTCCTGCCACTTCCCCAGGATAAACATGGGGTCTCGGTGGGTCAGTGCGTGGTGACGCCGAACCCAGCGACACACCTGGAGGGACCAAGGCGTCCCTGCTCATGGGGCCAGCAACCATGCGCACAGCTTCAGGGAGGGACTCCTGAGAACAGTGACAAGGGACTTGCAGCCAGGGTCAGGGGTGTGGCTTGGCCTCTGGGCCCCGGGACAACACTCCCCTCCTTGATCTAACTCCCGGCTCAACAGTGATTCCCGAACTCTTGAGCAGCCACCAAACGGGTTTCCGCACCATCCACGGCCACAGGCCTGTCTCCTGGCACCTTGCTGCTTTGACCCGTACCCTTCCTCTCGCCACACCAGGAATGGGAGCTGAAGAATGGGACGTAGAGGGACGGCTGGACGCCCCGCTCGCAGGTGCTGTCCCGCTGCCGCAGGAAGCCCCGCCTGCGTGGCCACCGCGCCGGATGCCACAGGGCCAGTGGCCGAGCCCCCACGCCGCCAGCGCCCAGACCCGCCCGCGTGTCCTCTCCTACTGTACTTGTCCCTGTAAAGAAATTCACCTGTGACACCGGGGTTCCCACCTCTCTCTGTTGAAGAGCAGAAAGGGAGGTAGAGGAGTCCCGGGGCCGATGGGAAGCTGCGTCTTTTGACTGAGCTCAGTGAGTGCTCTCCCTGGGTCCCTCGCACTCGGACTGCAGGTGTCTCTGCAGAGGCCCCTCACGGGGGAGCGGCGCCGCGTCCTCCTTGTGTCTCGGCATCCCCTCCCCACGTGCCCGTCCCGTCCCCCATGTCACTTGAGGCGGGTGCGTGGGAAACCCGTGCTGTGAAGCGTCTGTTATCTTTTAACTGTCTCTTCTCTGGACAAATGCTTTTGTCGCCACGATGCGAAAAGCTGCCATTCTTTTAAAACTTTTTAAAAATGTCTCTTTTTATCGTGTGTTGCACTTAGCTCTAAGGGTTTTTCAGAGGTTCTGTAGCCTATTTTATTAATTATTTGTACTGCTTTCGAAAGGTGGCGGAGCATCTCTGCTGCTTCACTGATGTGTGTCCCCGCCCTCCGTCCCCATGTGCCCCTCAGAGCCTGCAGGAGACCCGCAGAACCCCGGGCAGCCTCCCCAGATAGTGGTGGGATTTCCATTTCCCCAAGAGGGAAACAGGTTCTGGAAGTCACTGGGCCATAGAACCGTGGCATCCCGAGTAGAACGACAGCTTCCAGTCCCTCCCCGGGCCCCTGCCCCCTCCCCTGCAAACCCAGGCCCAGAGCGCGGTGCTCCTGGGTGGCTCCCAGGCCTGAGGGCCAAGGCCAGGTCTCTGCACCCGTGTGGCCTTTCTGAGACCCACCCAACTCTGCTGGGCCTCCAGAGAGACCCTCTCAGGGATCCTCAGTTCCAGGGACAGGCAGAGTCAGTCACACTGGGGTTCCTCTACAGATGGATTCAGGAGTACATGTGGGCGCTTTCTGCTGAGAGCAAGCCTCGCATCTAGAAGCTTTCATACCAACCTTAGGGATAGAAGGCAAGAAACGGTCTCCCATGTTTTCCCCTATGCCCCCGGCACGCCTCCAGAGTCCCTCCCGGGCTTGGCCACACTCACGCAGTCCTTCCTTCTGCATGGAGTCAGGCGAGCATAGGGCCCTCATGGCCCCATGAGATTTTGGCTGGAGAGCAAGTGAGCGGCCTCCCGGGCAGGAGACAGTTTCCAACAGGGAGCGGGGGGCTGCAGCAGAGCCCAGTGGAGATGCAGGCCCCCTCCTGCCTGAGCACCCCCAAGAAATCGAGGGAGGATGTCCCCCAAAGCCTCCGGGTCCATCTTCCCAGCGCTGTCGGAAGGAACCCTGTCCTCTTTGTCTGCATGGGAAGCTGGGCCGCCCTGCACTCTACAAAGCTGATTTTCTGTAAAACGAAAAGGTTTTATCCCCTGTAGATTTTTGCTGCCTTCCAGTCAAAGAAGGTTTCTCAAAGTAAGGCTCTTGGGCCTCCCTGCTTGTCAGCCAACTCAGCCCAAGCAACTGACAGGTTCCGACCGTCAGGAGGAAAAAGCGTGAGCTGCCCATGCCCCTGCCAGGGAGACCCTAAGCAGCACAGGGACCCCACCCCCTGGGTTTGCCCAAGGACACGGCCCGTCGGAGTGGGAGCCAGGATTTGGACCCTGGGCTCAGACTCTGGCGTGTGCATTCCGTGTCTGCAGAACCCAGGTTTCACACTCCCTTTCCTCACCATCAGCCCTGTAAAGAGGATGGCAAGCTTAGACGGATCCTGCTGGTTCCTCGGAGCCATTGGCAGCGGGTCACACAGAGGCCTAGGCCGCGGCCGCCCCCGTGGGCTCCTGCTGTGTTGTGTGTTCCCCCCGGTGTCTTTAATCAGAAAGGCGAAAGGATTTGCTTCCAAATAAGTTATTTATTTGTATATGTTCAATAAATAGAGTTTTTAATTTATATCTGTACATATTAGACACACATGAGACGTCTTGTCAGGATTCAGGTGGTGAGGTCATTAGGGCCCTCCCCGAGCCCCTGGCCGGCGGCCACCAGATGAGGCACGGGGCAGGCTGGCCACGGGAGGCTTGCCTCTCCAGGAGAAGTCCCATTCCCTTCGAGGTGTCACCTGTTCACCGAGCGCTGCCCAGACCGTGACAGAATCCTGACCCAAAGTGGAGGAGCGTGGCAGCTGTGCCCATGGGGCCACCTCTGGGGATCACAGCGGCTCCCTGCCCCCACCCCCCACAGCCCCACCGTCAGCCTTGGGGCTCGGCCTCCAGCTCTGTTTTGGTCAGGTATCTTCAACCTTCAAATCCCCTTGAGTTTTGTGTGTTTATAACTCACTGACCTTTTGCACAGAAACAAAACGGTGGTTGTGGGTGCACTGTGTCACCTGTGGCGTGGGATAGGTGGGAGCGGTTACTTTTCCCCTCTTTGGAGTCAGTGGGGGAGGGGGCAAGTCCCTCTGTGGGAGTCAGAGCAGTCAGCCCCGCCCTCGCCGGGCTTCAGGATGGTTCCACTGCCTGGTACCCAGTACGGGTCTGGGGAAGGGTCCAGATGGGCGTGGACCTTTCTGGAGTCTTCTCTGGGTGACCGTGCATAGCCGTGGTATAAAGCCGTCCTGTCCCCCGTTCGCGCACCTCCGTGTTGCCAAACCTCACTGTCGTTCTCGTTCCCTTCAACTGTCCGAGATCCAGAAACCCCAAGCCACTCAGGTTGGAGATGTGCCACCTTCTGCAAAGTCAGTGTATGCTTTCGGCCGTGAGGGTTGCCCCCAGAAAGGAGACCCAGCCCCATTTTCACGGTGGCAACAACTGGGAACGCGTGTGCAGGTTTGCACGGGGACAGGTGTGAGTCTGGGGGCTGCAAAGGGACACAGCCTCATAGCAGGCGGTGGGTGCCCTCGTTCACTGGCCCAGCTGTGCGACGGGACCTCCCGAGGGTGGGCAGCGAGGTGGGTGCCCAGAGCGGGGCCTCTGGTGCCAGAAAAGACCCCTGCAGCCAGCCCACGGGCCCCTTCAAGGCGGCCTCTCCCAGGGGAAGGCTGTCATCTCCACCACCCCACCCCCCACCCCCCGCCCACCTGGCTTTCTCAGATGTTAAACTGTTGCCTTCCTCATTTTGTCTTTTTCTAAAATAAATTTTTAACGGGAAATTTTTCATATCTGTGGCGTCATGTTAAAGAGAGTGATTCCTTATTTTGTTCCTGTTGTCACTGCTGGCTCTTCACCATCCCCATAACGGGCTGGGTCCGCACTGTGAATACCTGAAGGTGAACTTTACCTTGTGTCCCTTGGCGGGCACAGCCTCTCCCGCCAGCGCCCCCTGCAGGAAGCTCGTCTCCCGTGAGGCCAGGGCTACAGGGGCGCCCAAACATTATCTGGCCCCTCTTCGGGGAACAGTGCGGGGATCAGTGCTGGGAACAGGGAGGGAACAGCGCTGGCTGCCTCCCTCCCCCCGCTGGCAAGCATCACTGGGTGTCGGAAGGCGTTTCCAACGTGGGATCATCAGATCGCAATTCTTAGGGACCAAAGGTGTTTTTAATAAGATAATCTTTCTATTTGATTTTCTAACGAGAAAGGAAATAGTGACTTTAAATTCTAACACCAACTTTTAAATCATGGATATTTAGCATTCACTGACCATGGCTCTAAGTTGTAAAATGTTTTCATATGAAGATTGTAATTATTTCCTTACTGTATTTTTTAAACACTAAAGTCGTATTTAAAATTCTCTTTGAACGAAACCAGCAAGAAACAGCAAAGATTTTTTTTAATTAAATATGTTGGCGGTGCCCGTTTCAAAGGACTGTAAATATGTTTTCACTGTGTTTCTCAATGTATTTAATTCATCAAGGACTTTTATCAAAGGAAACTTCCAACGGAAATACCAGTTTTCAGGCTGTCTGCTCCATGTTGTAGTCCCCTCCCCCTGAATTTTCTGCTTTACTAACGGATTTTTCTACTGTTTGAAGGAGTGTAGCCCACGGACTGGCGCCCTCCGGCGTGCCTCGTTGGTGTGTTATCAATAAAGCTTTATGCTTCCAGCTGGCCTCCGTGTCTTGCTTCCGCCGGCCTCACCATCCGCTGGATGGAGGCACAGGGTTGATGGACACCTGTTGGGGGGAGAGTAAGAAGGAGCAGGTGAGGGAGAGGGTGGGGGCTCTGCCTTGTTTCTATGAGCAAGGATGTTCTTTCCCTGAAGAGCTTCAGCTACTGTGCTTTCCAGTGGTTTTTAGTCCACGGATCAGAATATTCAATGTAGAAACCTTTGTGCCCCCACTGAGGGCCAAGCTCCGGGCCAGGTGCTGGAGAAAGGAGTGAATCAGATGGTACCTGCCTCTTAGGAGATCCTTCTCACAAACAGCCAGTTCAGTGCCTCCTGGGGACGTAGGTCTGCGTGCAGACATCCGTGCGCCCCCCTCCCACTCCTGGGAAGATGCAGCCGCCCTCTGGATGGGTGGGTGGGGCGTGTAGGAGGGGGGTCCTGGAGCTAGGTCATGGTGATTGAGCAGGAGTTCAGCAGGGAGCTGGGCAAAGGAAAGATGTTGCCTTGGGGGCAACAGGAGGAGCAGGGGGTGGAGGGGGAGGACCAGGGACGTAGCCAGCAGCCACGTGAGGCCGGGACACTGGCAGCCGGGGGCAGGGGGAGGTGGAAGGTGAGTCTAGACAAGTGGCTGGAGTCAGATTGGAGGGTCCAAGCCTCCCCGTGTGGGTGGGATGGCCTGATCTCTGGTTTGGGGAAGCCCCCTGCCGGCTGGGACCAGAATGAGTCACAATGACGTTGTGGCAGGTCCATGCGGCCACACTTGCCCGGGTTGGGGGGCAGGGAGGGCCAGAAAGGCAGAAAGGCCACCTGCAGGTGCACACACCCAGTCTGAGCCAACCGAGCACCCCCACCCCACCCCACGTGGCTGGCTCTTCCCCCAGAGCTCTCCTTGGCCCAGCCCAAGGAACTGGGCTGGCCTGCATCTGGCAGAACACACAGAGGAGTGGCCCTTGGCAAGGGCCGCACAGGTGGAGAGACCGGTGTGGGCCCGCTGGACCGGAGTCTGCAGGACACCCTGGTCAATGAGGGGGAAAGGCCAGGTCTGATCCCGGGGCCAGGGATCTGTGGGGGACTGAGTGTCCCCCCAGACCTACCTTCCAGGCTCTAGGGCCAGACAGCCCCGTGGGACCCCACAACCCAAATTCTGTCTCCCTGTGGTGTGGGATGGACCTGGGCACATCACGGATGGTGAAGGGCCCCTTTTGGTTCCAGTGGGAGGCAGGAGGGGGGCCCTCTCATCCGTCTTAGAAGAAGGGGTTCTCAGCGCACCCTGTGCACTTGGAGGTGCAAAACCAGGGACAGAGTCTTCTGGGCCCCAACTTCTGCTGTTCAGCATGGGCAGTCTGTCCCCCTCCCCGGGGAGGCGGGTTAAGACTGTGTTAACTGATGTTCCTCCCTGGGTCCCGCACCCCGGTCACGTCCTGGGGCGCTGCCGAAGGAAAGGGAGGTGCCTCCTATTTCTTTTCAAACTTAGCTAGAAGAGGCCAGAACTCCTGCCTTGGCTCTTCAAAACCACAGAGATGACTCGGGGACATTCATCGCACGTGTTATGGTTTTGGGGGCAGGCGACACAAAGCCTCCCCAGTGTAAATCAGGAGCTTCCTTACTGGGAAGCAGGGAGAACATTAGCTGACCTGTGTGATCCAGAAAAGGAGGCTTCGATGGAGGCTTCGTCAATTCCATGATGCTGCTAAAATGGTCATCTTTTCGTACAAAGGGACCAGTTAGCAGAGAAGTGGGGTGGGGAGCACAAGAGGGAGGGCGTCCACAGAGCAGCAGGTCTGGTACACCCACCTCGTGACCTGGGGGACTAGTGCCAGCTGGTCCTGACCCCCAAGGGGGCCGGTCTATCCCGGAGCTATCTGCAGGGGTGGCCAACCTCAGCCTTAGACAGACAGACTGCCCTCCCAGGGCAGCCGGTTCCTACAGATGGGGAAGGGCTCACCCACCAGCATGCCTGCACGCGCAGACTGACCATTCTGGAACCCACTTCCCAACCATCTCCAGTGCAGGGACACCACCCCCTTCCCCAGTTCCTGCAGGGCCAGGTGCCAGACACCCTGGGTCAGCCCCTCCGGCCCAGAGCCCTCGGAAATTCTTCCCACTAGCCAGTGCTCAGCCTGTTTGCTCTGCCCACCTGCTCCTTCCTGTGAACCTGCAACAGAGGCTTCTGTTCACATTTTCCCATCACTGACCCCTCCTCCACATGCCCCACATGTGGCGTGGCGTGGCCGTCCTCTTGAGAACTGAGTACGACAGGCTTAGCTGATCCATGGCAACCTTCCCCTGATCTGAAGCCTCTCCATTCCTAGTCACAACAAAGCCTACATTTTAAGACATCCCAGTCCTAGGCGATCGGCAGGAACCCCAAAGTCCGCGGGTCTCTGGTTGGCATTCTGGAGCGTTTTCTGACTTCCGTCCCCCACAGAGTAAGAGGGGAGCCCCCACTGGCTTGCCTGCTCTCAGAAGTCAGTGGGTGAGGCCTGGAAATCGCAGGCACCCTAGGCCCCTGGCAGGTGCTCTATGGTGTCCATCCTACCCCGCTGGGGGGCCCCTGGGCCCCTCCTCCAGCCCTCTCCCCTTCCAGCCCCCTCCCCTTCCTGTCCCATCCCAGAGCACTCCACAAGCCACCATAAGATGAGGAAATGTCCCTACCAGTGGCTGTGCCTCCCATTTGTCCCTTCCCTTTCTCTTTGGTGAAGAATCTGCATCCCCAGAACAATTTGGGCATCCCTAGGGATCAGGGCGCCACCCAGGTGTGTGCCCTGCCCACTCCCTCCCTGCCCACCCTACCCCCCACCCCTGTGTGCTGCTGCCACACACAATATGCATGTGCCTTCCTGTCCCCTCCCTCTGAATGCATCCACCAGGAAGGGGGGAGGGGATGTCCAAAGCCCTTGAGCCTTTTGCTCTTGTTTTTAAACACGTTCCATGTTTCTCGATGCTGGGAGCCCCAGGCTGCCTTGAGAAGCCGTCCCAAAGCACCAGTGTGACAACAGCACGCCAGCTGTGACCACAACCGCCACACTGGCCCCAGGCTCAGTGCCTGGCACGCAGCGAGCCAGGCGCTGAGCCAGGCACTGAGCCAGGCACTGAGCCCACACTTTTCCACGGTGGCCTGACTGTCCGTCTCGTGCGCACCGAGGGCAGGCCGCTGGTCTATGTGCTCTCCAGCTGCCCCCGCAGGGCTTCAGTGGAGCACAAACCCCCTCACTGTGGGGTGTCTTTTCCACAAGATAGACACTCTGTTTGCTCAACGAATCCTTCATTCATTTCTCCATTTGTTGAATGCCCACTGTGGGCGGGGGGAGGGCTGCAGACACATGAGGAAGAAGCAGTCAGAACCCTCACGTCGCTGCAGCCACCGGGTATGGGGGTGGATGTGAAGCAGTAACCCCACTAATACATGTGCAACCAGAGACCGTGGGAGCCATGAGGAATGATGTCGCCCTCTGGTTGCAGCGTGCTAGGACCATGGAACCACGTTCCGTGAGGAAACCTGAGGTCAGGACTTAGGTGGATGACTCCCCATCCCCCATCATCTTGCACCCACAGTGTCCAGGAGACACTCCCTTCACTGGCGACACAGAAGAGGGTTGCTGGTGCAGGGAACATTGTGGAAACGTGTGTGGTGGCTGCTTTTCGTAGGTGGGAGCTGAGAATAGGGCTGTCAGCACAGAGCTTGGGTCCCCGAATTCCATGGGGATGTGGGACCCCAGACTGCAGAGTCTGGATGGCAGCTGGCACCCTCCAGAGACCCGTCGGCCTGGCACATTTGGTGGGAAGCCAGTTTCAGCCGTGGTCGTGGTGGCTGAGCCCACAGGAGTGTGCACGGGGACTAATGCACTGATTGCAGCCTCCCCAGGACTGGAATAGGGGACTGCCCCCTGAAGTCACAGCTCCGCCCCCACAAAGCAAGCATAGTCCAGGCCTGGTGGGTACAGTGATGGGGCGGCTACATCCCCAGAGTAATTAGGACACTTCCCAGTTCCTAGACCTGGACGAGTCACCATCCTAGAGCCCCTGGTACCCTGCGGTGCTGCATCCCCTCAAGGCCCAGTGCTGACCCGAATCCATAATGCAGATTTCCTTCTAAGCTGCCCCAAATGTACATGCAGCAGAGATGTGCACCAACGAGAGGAAAATCCTCGCTCCGGGGCTTCCATGGACACTGGCTCACACCCAAGGCAGATTCCCAGGGACCCCAGAGCCAGCTCCCGGTAAAGTCCTCTCGAGGATGAGCAGCAGGCGGTCAGCACCCCACCAACCCTCCTCCCCCCACCCCACGGCCCAACACGGACCTCACCTCCTGCTCCGACCACGTGGGAAATGTGCGCGCACCTGCACAGTTGGCTGGGGCGCATTTCCACAGCTCTGACCCAGGATGAGAGCGGGAAGGAAGTGTTTGCCCGCTGAGTGCTCCCAGAGGAAACTCCTGAGCAGTCTGGGCAGTGCCGACATCAGAGCCTGGGCCAAGGAGGGGGAGTCTAGCCCCATCTCCTCTGAGACAGGCCAGATGACACCTCAGAGATCAGGAGACTGTCAGCCCGGAGTGTGCCCTGTAGGGCTAGCTGGGCTCTGTCCCTCCTCCGGCAGACAGGCTGATGCCTGCGGGCCCTTCTGCTGGCCTCGAGGGCAGGAGGGGCGCCAGCCCGCACATGAGAACTTTGAAAGCTGGTGGGCAGTATTGTGGTTTCGCAGATGGACAGGTGGACAGTCCCAGATCCAGAGACCGAAAAGGTTAATGTCACTGCCACGTGCTCCCAGTGTCGGGAACGGCCCCACAGCCTCGTCCCGGTCCCTGAGACCACAGCTCTGGGGGTCTGCACACGCACGTGTGTGTGTATGTGTGTGTGTGTTTGTGTATTTAGGCAAATCTGGAAGAATCGCTTCATAATAAGGCAAAAGCTGATTATATTCATTTAATCTTTGTTAAAAGCATCACAAATGATTTATTGATTTTTAAAAAGGAAAAATAAGAAAGGATTTTTCGCATCTTTGTTATGTGCATATACCAAGTATGGGCATAGCCCGTTCGAATGAAGCGTCGGCTGCCTGTGCAGACCGCGCCGTGTCCCCAGCGCCTTGTACACCGGCCTGCAGATGTGCAGCACCTCAAGTGTGTACCCCGCTCCCCCACAGACCTACACGCTCATCTCTACGGTCATGGGCATGGACACACATAAGGTCATGTTAGACGCCGCCTGATTCCCGGACTCTTGGGTCCACACGCTCAAAATACTCTTCGTAGAAATAATAAAATACCAGAAAAACACAAATAACTAAGGGAGAAGAACAACCACAACCCTACCCAAGCAGGAGAGAGAATGAAGTCGAGTGGTCAAAGAAGATCAAGGGGTTGTCACCCGCAGGCACTGGTGAGCTGGGGGGTGGGGAGCTGTGGCCAGGGGACTCCATGCTGACCTTGACCTTGGACCTGGATGGTGCTGACAGGTGTCTGACCCTGTGCGTCTAATGCTCATGGGGCAGGTGGGGTGGGGGTGAACAGCAGGACACTGGGCTCCCGAAGTTCTCTTTGGAGGCTGCTAATGGGCTGGAAGGAGGTGGTGGCAAAAGTCCAAAGAATCCCACAGTGACCACACCTGCAACTTGTTCCCGGGTCCTCAGGCCCCAGCCCTTCTCTTGAGGGTCTTGAGAACAACCTAGAGGGTAACTTCTGGAGTGGGGCCCGGGAGCACCAGCTGGTGAGCAGGGGGCCTCCTCCCCCTGGCGGGTGACGTGCTGTGACCGCTTCCTCCCCAGGGGCTCAGAGTCCCTATCTGTAACACACAAAGACTAAGTGACTCCTGCGTGCGGGGGGGTGGGGGGCTGTTGCAGGTGTGAGGGTGCGTCCCTGGGCCTCCCCTCCCGCAGGCCATGGTCCTCTTCTAGGAGACATGGGGCAGTGCCCTGCTAGGCTTCATTCTGGACTCACTAGGAGCCCGGGAGCACCTAGTCTGGGCTCTGGTGTCCCCATCCCCTAAGGAAAGGCCCTGGGCCAGGGAGAGCCCTGCTGGGAGGGGAGAAGAGGAGGGGTAGAGGGAGGGCAAGGAGGGAAGACAACAGGGAGAGGCAGAAGGGTGGAGGGAGGGAGGGAGGGAGGGAGAATACTGACTTCCGGTTTCAAGGCAAAAGGTGAACACCCCCCCCCCATATATTCACATGTGTAGACTGAGGCTAGCGTCCCTGATTCTAGGCATCTGTGAGTGAGCAGACTCCCTGCACTGGGGTACAGGGGCAGGGCTGGTCCCTGGGGCACCTCGGTGGCTGTGGTGTTGCTATATGACTTGGGGAAAGTCACTCCCTCTCTGGGCCTCAATTTCTCCACCTTCAGAAGGAGGGGCGGACTCCTGGAGGGCCCTTCCGCTCTGCCATCCAAAACCTTGGCTGGTCCCTGGGCTCCCACCCAGGTTCCTCCAACTGCTGGGAAGCATGGGACCCGTGGTGCCCCTGGGGCGGGGGGACTCCCTCCATGCCTGTGGGGAGGAGGAGACCTGGTGGGTGGGCGGGGAGTCTGGGGAGCGCAAGGGCGGGGGCAGGGGGGACAAAGCTGGGAGAGTGTTGGCCCCTCTGGGCCCTAGGTTAGGAACGGAGCCTGGAGAAGCAGAGGAGTGGTGCTGGGCCCTCCAGGAAGGGTCGGCGAGCAGGGGCCTCTGAGAAAGCAACGCAGATGGCTACTGCCTGGCGCAGATGGCTACTGCCTGGCCGTTGAGACTAGAAAGGGGAGCGACCCCCCAAAACGCAAACAGCTGCCTAGAGAGGTATTTACATCATCTGCAGTTTGAAAAGAGGCGGAAAGAGGGAGACATGGAGGGCTGTTTCAGAGGGCCTGGGGCAGGGGTGGGGCCTGGGGCAGAGGCTTTCTGGATTCTGGGGGACATCCCAGGAAGGAGGCCATGCGGGGTAGGAGCTGCCCTCCACGGGGTGATGAAGAAGAAAGCAGGACTCCCATGCCCTGTGCTGGGACAGGGCCCGGCAGGACAGCCTGATGGGCTCACCTCCCCCTAGGGAGGCCAGGCCTCGGGCTGGGACAATGGGCATGAGCAGCTGGTGGTCCACAGGGGGCTAGGGGCAGAGACGAGCCCAGAGCGGGGTGGGGAGAGGGAGGCGCCCTGGGCCTGGTGTCCAGGGGGTGGGGGCGGGGAAGGGGTCTGCAGGCCCCTCCCCGTGCGTCCTGTGGGCTGGGCGGGCGTGAGCTGAAGAGGGGACGTCTGTCCCCCATGCGTGGGGACAGCTGGAGGAGGTGGTGCTTCCGCAGGTCTCCGAGGGGACGCGGGTCCGGGCACCGGTGCCCTCCGGGGCTGAGACGGCGCAGAGGCGAGTGTCCCATGCAGGGCGTCGGGGACATCAGCTCACCAGGTAGCTGTGCATCTCTCGGGAGTTGATACTCAGGACCACGCCGGAGTGATTCCCTGGGAGACAGACACGCCCGCCCGTGAGCACACGCGCCCCCCGCCCCCACAGACGGCGTGGGGACCCAGGGTGGCCTCAGCAGCGCCCGCAGCCAACCTGGGGGGAATCCCACGGGTCCGAGGGTCCTTCCGGCGTGCGGGGGGTGCCCGAGCGCGCTGGGGGTGTGGGGGTCTCTCCTGGGCGCGTGATAGGGTGGGTTCTCCCGGTGCCCTCCTGAGCCCTGCACCCCAGCAGGCCTCAGAAGGTGATGCCAAGGCCAGCAGATAGGCACCTGCACCATAGCAGGGAGGGCAGGGGGCCATGGGAGAGGCTGGGGGGAGGGGTTGCGGGGGGAGGGGCTGTGGGAGGGCTGTGTGGTGGGAAGGGCTGTGTGGGGGTGGGGCGCTGCAGGACACTCCTGGGGAGGCCTGGTCCTGGGAGGGGACAGCTGCAGGAGGTCAGGGGACAGAGGCCTGGCCCGCTGGTGGAGGGGAGGAGCCTGACCCAGAGTGGTGTCTGTGCGCTGCCTCCCCCCACCCCAGGGGCACCAGGAGAAGGCGGCTCACAGTTCTGTGGCAGCTGCCCAGCTGCAGCATGCCGGGCCCACGAGCCCAACCAGCTGGGTGAGACCCTCGTCAAGGTCCATCACCCTGCGACCTTGGTTTTGTCATCTGAAACATGGGCATGGCGGTGCCGCCCTCTGCGGACCGCATGGGGATTACATGGGAAAAAGCACCTGGTGCATACTAAGTGTGCCATTAAAACAACCTGTTATTATGCCCTCATTGTTCTTCAGGAGCCTGATAGCAAAGAGGGGCCACAGGCAGGAGAGCTAAGCTCGGGTCTTCCCAGGCCACCCCGCCCTCCGGCCAAGCTTGGGAGGCCCCGGGTCGCCTGGGAGCCTCTGTAGCTGGTCATGGGGCTGTGATACCACCTGCATGAAGGCAGGGACCAGTTGACGTGGGAGGCAGTGGGGAGCCCCAAGCAGGGGAGGGTGGTGGAGGGGGCCTTTGGGGTGCACAGGGATGGCACCCCAAGCCTGGGCGCTGCAGTGTTGGGGACGGCACAGGCTTTGGAGCTGCAGAGCTGGGCTTAAACTAGGCTCTAATCAGCTAAGGGAGGTGGCAGGCTGTGTGACCACTCTGAACCTCGGGTTTCTCATCTGTCCAGTGACCTGGCTCCTGGCAGCCCCTCAGCCCAGGGACCGACATGCAGCCCACGCTCAGGACGTCAGAGTGGCTGCCATGTCCCAGGAGGGAACAGAGGCACCACCCCCGGGGAGTGCGACAGGGCTGGCAAGTGTGGGAGATGAGGGCCCTTGTGCCACGGGGCACCAGTGGGAACTGGGAGGGCCAGAGGGAGCGCATGGGCTCAGGGATCCCAGTCCCTCCCCACCAGTGGGGCGACCTTATCTCCCTGCACCTGGGTGTCCTCGCCTCTGGAAAGGAGACTGCCTCCCAGGCTGGCCGACGTGGGACAATCCACGAGATGCTCAACGCACCCCACCCCCAAAGCTGAGCAGAGCCATGGCCCCATCAGCACAAGCTCCAAGAGACCTTGGAGGTCCGGGAAGCTCCCAGAGCCTCAGTTTCCCCTCTGGGGACGTGTCATGCTCCTTATACAGTGTGGTCTGGGCCCTCTTTGCCGCAGGTACAGACCGTGTCCCCTCCCCTGAAGAGGAACAGACTCTGTGGTCGCCTCCACCCATCTATCGTGACACAAGTGACAGTGGTGACGGTCATGGAGGGTGATGTGGCTACCACCTAGCTGGCTGACTCTCTAGGGGCTCTGAGGACATGGCCGCCACTCTGTGTGGAGCCCAAGCCACATGGAGAGGCCACAGCAGGTGTTTGCAGGGACAACCCCAGGGGGCGGGGCACTGCTGACCGCTGAGCCAATGGCCCAGGCTGAGCGCAGAAGCCCGGAGGGGACTCAAGCCACTGTCAGTGCCACCTCAAGGAAGATGTAGGGGAGATGCGCTGGGCCACGCAGGCAGACCACAGTAACAGGGCACCATGTCAGGGTGGTGGACACATGCTCACACAGTCATCGCTTCTAGTGACCAGGACGCCTTCCCCCAGGTGAGGGTGGCTGGAAGGGGCGCTCCGGGGCCACGTGTCCCCAGGCCCCGATCAAAGCTCCGGTCATTCCCCCATCAGACGGAGGGGACACAGCGCCACCATCTGCCTGGGCTTCGTCCTCGCCCTTAGCTGGCCAGTGGTGGCCCGGCAGGTCCCACAGGAGGGTGGGGAGGGGGTTTTCAGGGCGGGCGTTACCTAAAGTCTGCGAGTCGAGATCATCATCTATAAACTCCTCACCCTGGATGGCGCTCTGGACGGCCTGGCTGTGGCTCACGGGGCTCGTCATTTCCTGCTCCTTTTCATTGTGCATCTGGGCATACACGGTCCTCCCGGGGCGTTTCCTGCTGGGTGGAGGCCGGGCTCAGGGGAGGCTGCCCGGGGCCACTGGGCCCTGGACCACTCCTGTGCGCAGGGCAGACAGCGCTCCTGGATCTGCTCTCCTGCCCCATCTCTGCTCCAGACCGCCTCCTCCAGGAAGCCCTCCCTCCTGCAAGCTCCTGTAGCCCCAGGGTTTCCTTCAGCCCCAGGGCACGAGTGTGCATTGTGTGGCTCCCCCTGGGACTGGACTGAGGTCATATTGCAGGGAGGGGGTGTTTCACTGTCCTTTAGTCCCCGTCATCCAGCATCTGTGGGAGAGCAGTGTTCCGGGCTCTGAACGGGTGGGAGGGACATGGGTTCCTGGGGCAGACGGGATGCCCACTGGGTCCGAGAGGGACTTGCTGAGTCCTGCCCAGGTCTTGGGGCTGTGCGGTCTCGAATTCCTGTCCCTCCAGAGCAGACCACCCTCACCCCTGTCCAGGGCACCTTTGGGGCCCACTCAGCGTCCTCCCTGTCCTCCTCCCTCCTCTTCCCTCTCTGCTCCTCTCTCCTCTCCTCTCCTCCTCCCTTTCCTTCTGTTCTTTTCCTCCTTCCCTTTTCCCACCCC
Organism: Martes martes; assembly: GCF_963455335.1. Lineage (NCBI taxonomy): Eukaryota > Metazoa > Chordata > Mammalia > Carnivora > Mustelidae > Martes > Martes martes. Next base: position 142,365,634 of record NC_137889.1, read on the forward strand.
CTTCTTCTTAGTCCCCTTTTACAGATGGGGAAGCTGAGGCCCAGGGTGGGGACAGCCATGGAGCTGGTCAGCGGCAGGGCAGGAGCTGGGCCCTGGGCACTGTGCTGGGCCGTCCCGCGGTCTGGAGGGGCCTTGCACGCAGGCTGAAGGAAGGGTACTCTGAGACAGAGACCCGGACAGGGCAGATATGGCTGGAAGCCTCTCCTTTTTTGTTTCATCTCTGCAAATATCCAGGACGCCAGCTCCCCCACACACTTGCATGATATGGGAGGGGCTGGCCGGATGCTTGCCCTTAACACTGCAGGGAGACCTGGTGCACCAATTCCACAGGGCGGGAAACCGAGGCTCTAAAACAAGTCCCACTTGGCAAGGCCACACTCCCGTGGCCTCTGAGGGAACCTGTTGGAACAGCGTGAAGCAGTAAGAAGGGAGTGGGGTCGGGAGCAGGGACGCCCCTTCTTGAAGGGTCAAGTGCATCTCTCATCCATCTGAAGACCTGGCCGTTCAGGGGGTCCCGGATGGGGTCTGCCCAGCCTGGGGTGAGCAACAGAGTGGACACCCGTGGTTAAAGTCCTGGGCTCTGTCCATACCAGCTGGAACCTGATGCTGTTTTGGGGTTGGGAGGAGGGCCCCCGCTTCAGTACCGGGGATCCTAGTCTCAGATGCCACTTCCTAGCCATGACAAATCCCACTTTCCGAGGGGCCTTCCTCCAAGTCAGGGTGGACCTGGGGGAGATAAGGCCGGGATGCTGGCAGAGAGGAAGGTGGGGTTGGAAGATGCTTGTGGGGTCCAAAGCAGCTGTCTCCCACCCGCTCCTGGGGCTGGAACCATTCTGTCTCCGCAAGTCCCTGCCCCCTGCCGCTACTACCCAAGGCCTGACCTCGTGCCCGGCCTGCCAAGAGGCCTTGCCTTTTGAACTTGTAGAGAATGAACATGCCCACCGCGAAGAGTCCAATGACCAAGAGGACCGCCACTGCCCAGTAGCCGCCAGTGCCTCCCAGCCTCTGAGAACCTGTAAGGGAAGCAGCTGGTGGTCGGGGTGGGGGGCATCCAGCTGCATGCCCACCCTACCCTGCAGGGGAGAGCCCCTTACCTGTGTCCGTGTCCCTCATGGCCACCAGGACCCGGACCCCGCCCCGCAGAAGGAAGCTGATCTTCTGTGCCTTCAGCACCTGCTGGATGGCGGTGAGTCTCTGAAAGCAGGAGGGGGAGAGTGAGGAGGATCCCGTGGAACCCACTGGAGGGAGCGGAGAGCTGGGCGAATATCCACTCTGACTCTTCAGAGCTAAGGGGCTGGGGGCCACTCAGCCTCCTTGGGTCTCAGTCTCCTCATCTGTAACATGGGAATGCTCACCCACCAGCCAGCTTTCACCGAAAGCCGACAATGGTTTAGAAAGGTGACCCAGCAGGGGCCTAAAGCCTCTTGTTTTGGTTGGGACCATAGTGTGTGGCAAAGCTGGGGAAACCAGGGGTGCTCCAGGAGGGCCCCCAGGCCTGGCAGTGGTCCGGGAAGGCTTCTCAGAGGAGGAGGACCAAGAAGAGAGGAAGATGGGGACAGGCCAGGTGACCCAGGCAAGGGAGTGACCCCACCAGCGAGGGAGAGCCAGCCCAGGAGGGGATGGGGCTGGACCATGGGGTGGGAGAGACAGCTGGCTTGCCGTCTCACGAGAGGGAGCTTTCCTGGGGCTCAGAAGGGAACCGACTGGCCCTTGTGGGTGCCCAGGGGTCATTCGTCCGCACAGGCAGATGTTGAGGCCTTGGGGAAGGGGGCCTCCCAAGAGCTGGCGGTCCCCGAGCACCCCCTCCAGGGTGCCTTGGGCAGGACATTCCCAGGGGCCAGACTCAGCCTCCATGCACAGCGTTTTAGCACCTGGCATTCTGTGGAAAAGAGAAGTCCACATCCGGGCCCGGACAAGCCAGAACAGCCCAGATTTGAAGGATCTAGGAAGGCACACAGCTCTGTCCTGCGGGGAACCCCAGCACCTCTTTGTTCCGGGGGTCCATGTGAAGCTTCAAAGGAACACCTCGTGGGAGGCCTCCAGCCCCGTGCCCAGCACCTGGCACCCAGCAAGGGCCAGGGGCCTGCCGTGTCGTCCGTGGCCAGGATGAGTCCCTGTGACTTTTCACCAACCTCAGGCCCGCGGCTTACTCTCAGCGCTCAGGACAACGAGGGTGGGGGCACCTGTCTGTCCTCCCCCCGCCTCCTTCCAAATCTCTCCTGAGTGCCCACACCTGACTACTGCAAAATTAGTTCATCTTCCCACCAACTTGGGGGGCAAGAGCGAGGGGAGTCCCTGAGCCCTGCCGTGCCTTCCCCAAGCAGTGCCGAGCCTCTGCAGTCAGCGCCCCATCTGAGAAATGGGTACAGTCACTCTCCATCATCAGCCGTCCCACCCCCAGAGACACTTCATAAGCAGGGACCCCCAGGTCCCAGTGCAGATGCCCTTCAGGAAATGCTGGGGGTCAGGCCCAGGCAGTCACATGTTGACCAGGAGGCAGCCTGGGTGTGGCAGGGTGGCAGCCAGAGTGACCTTGGGGGTCTGTGTCCCCTCCGACCTTCCTGATGCACCTCCCACTGAGCTGTAGAAGGAGACACGCCTGCCCAGCCCCCGAGGTGCCATGGGCCTTGCTCTGTCTTCCAGATGGCCTCCTTGAGCATCTCTCTCAGACTAGTCTGGGAGTAGCTGAGCTCCTCTTTTTTTTTTTTTTTTTTTTTTTTTTGAGATAACATGTACTTCCTTCAAGTGCACAATTCCACTGTTTTTGGTCTATTTGCATCTGTGCAACTATCACCACTGATTCTAGAACATCTTCATTCTTCCTTCTAGAAACCTGGTGCCCGCCAGCAGCCCTGCCCCCGGCCCCCAGCAACCACCTCCACCTTCTGCCCCGGGCCTTGGCCCAATAGGGACATTTCCCATCCATGAGTTGGTGCAGCAGGTGGCCTCTTTGACCAGCTTCCCTCCCTCAGCACCCCTTCTGCGGGGTTTGTCCAAATGGTAGCAGGTGTCAGAGCTCCCTCCTCTTCACAGCCGAGTAAGAGCCTGTGGTATGCGGGGATGCATCTCATCCAACAAGGCCTGTGGAGGCACACGTGGCCACCCCAGGCTGCAGTGACCCTCCCTGTGTGCATGCATGTGGACGGACAGCTGCGTGCTCCCATGTCTGTGCCGTCTGCTAACTCTGCCTGCGGTTTCGGGGAGCAGCTAAGGGCAGGCTCAGCCGCGCGGGAGGGGTCCTGGTTCTGCACGCGACCCCAAGTGCTGTTGGTTTCGGGAAGAGTGACAGCCATCCCGGGGGCGTGAAGAAGCTCCAACTTCTCTTCGGGTCTCCACCCCATGCCTGGCCTGGCCCTCCAGGTGAGGGCTATTACTCGGAGGCTGAGACACGCAGTGAAGACGTGTGCAGACTGGATGGAGGCTGAGTTCTGCTCTGTCCTGAGACCCGCACCATGGGAGTCCATGGTTCTCCCTGTCAGCCTGGGCCGCGGTGACCAGCGCCAGCCAGCAGAATGAGAAAGGAGATGGCGCATGTCCCCCTGTGGGGCAGTCCGGCACCGGGTGCCCTTGTGCCTCCCCAGTCCCCAAAAGTGACCTTGAAGGCCATCTGGGTCCCAGGGAGGGGGGTAGCCACCTATGGAGGAGGGCCAGCCACCTGTGTCAGGCAGTGACTTGTGAGAAATGGGCCTCTCCGTGATGATGAGCCACTGAGACTTCTCCCCCAAGCCCCCAGCACTAGGCCTCGAACCCTGGGCAGTGCAGAGAGAACCTGGGGCCCATGGCCGCAGGGATACCTTGTCACTGGTGGGGCTCCTCTTCCTTGTGGGCCTGGGAGGGGGCAGGAGCACGTGCAGGTCAGCCAAGGTGGGCAGTCCTGGCTTTACCACCGTCACCAGGAGCTCCTCAGGGACGCTGGTCTCCTGTGGGGACACAGACGTGCCTCTCTGAGCCACCTGCCTTCTCTGTCCCCTGCCGTACTCCAGGGCCCCCAGGAATATCCTCTCACTCATCTTGGCCTGGCCAAGTCCCAGCTGTCTGTCCTGTGAGCTATTCCTGACCCCTGAACACACGGGGACAGCCCCAGGACCCTGAAGCACCACGTTTCCCCTCCTGCAGCTCTCCTGGTCCCTCTGCCCTGCCCCCACCAACACCAGCCTCCTCTGGGCCAGGCCTGCCCCCTCTAGTCCATTCCTCACACCATGGCCGGGGTAAAGGAGAGCAGGCCCCTCTCTGGCTAACGTCTTCCCAGACATCAGGGCTCCTGACCATACAAATCCTTCAACCCACGGAGTTTAGCTTCCAGAGGTCCCTCTGCCTCCTGAGAATCCCACTCTGTGCACTTTCATCTAGCGAACTCCTATTCGCTCTTCAATGCTCAGGATGGTATCACCAGCATTATTAAGAGACTGAGGGGAGTCATGGCCAGAGCGAGGCTTGGCCTCTGGCAGCAGAGATGACTCAGGGTGGGCAGAGGTCACAGAGATACCTTGGTCCCGCAGCAAAAGAAAGACCAGCCCCCTCACTCTGCCCTACCCTCCCACCCCCCACTTCTCCTGGGTACCCGCGGGGGCGGGGGCACCTTGGACAGCAGCCGGGTCACCACCAGGCCGACGTCCTCTCTCCACTCCGGGGTATTGGGATTGTGGGCGTCCAGCTCCTTGGAAAAGCGTAGAGCCACCACCTGGAACTGGTCTGAAGAGATGCAGAGATGGGGAGCCGGTTAGCTCTGGGCAGCGGGGCTCTGTTTCCCGGCAACCGCCAGCCCGGGATGGCCTAGGACCGCCCACGGTCAGACATGGCAGCTTGCTTTTGGAAAATGAGAGTCCTCCCTGTGCTGGCAGCTGCCCAGGCAGGGCCGACCTCACTGACCGGCACCAAGGAGTGATCACTGCAGCACCGATGACAATGCTGAACGGTGCCCTCTGGGGAGAGAGAGAGGGAGGGAGGGCCAGGCAACTGCACCATGAGATCTGCCCCTTTGTTCTCAGGGACACGCATACCCCATGAGGCTGGGCTTCCATCCCCCAGGGATCCACGGACTTCACTGGGCTGGTCCCCCCACCAGAATAAGAGTCCTGCGAGGACAGAGGCCCCACCTTCCCTTTCCCGCACATGTCCCGGGGTTCCTGGCTCAGAGGCCTACTCCAGAGCCACCTGCCAGTGGTGGTACTTGGGGCTCACTATACTCCCCACGTTCCTCCTGAAACCTGGGTTTCCCACTTGGGAAACGGGAGAGGCTTTGCTGGGATTAATGGCCTGAGGGACGCGTGCTTCGGGGGGCAGAGAACTCAGCATCTCACAGCGGGTTGGGAGGGAGGGGCTATTCCCGAGCTCTAGGCTCAGGACCCTCTGCGCATGTGTTTGTGAATGAAGGAACAGCCACGGGCAGGCCTGCTAAATATTTAACTGATGGCTGCTGTCCATGGGCGAGGCTGTTCTCAAAGCCAAACAAGGTTTCATTGGTGGGCTGAGGAGGGCCACAGCACACTGGGTGAGGGGTGGGGTCTCTTCCATGCTTAGGATGAATTTCCTATGGTAAATGTCTCCCTTGAGGGTCGGGGGACCCCCAGTGAGCACAGAAAATGGGGTGCAGATTCAGAACTGAGTCTCCACAAAGGCTGTGTTAGGGGGATCAAGTGACAGGTGGCAGGAAAGGTCAGGCTCCTGGGAGGCATCGCCGGGTGCCCTCGACAGGTCACTCAGCCATCCCCTGGTCTGTGCTGTGTGAGGCCCATGAGTGCCACAGACTCAGAGACGTGTCTGTGTTTATTTTACAGATGGGGGAAACTGAGCCCGGGGAGCCGGGGAGCATCTGAGCAGTGTTCACTGGCTCCTCCCCGAGCCTGCGGCTGCCCCGCCGCATACCCAGGGCGTCTGTGGCTTACGTCACCTGAGCTTGGGGTCCCCAAAAGGGACGAGACACGTGGCACGCCCGAGGAAGGGGCTCACCCAGCACACGGACCACCGTGGAGTCCTGCAGCACTGAGCTTCCACAGGCCGCCTGCACCGTCACGCGCACATCCCCTGGGTCTGCAAACCGCGTGGTCACGGAGTTCTCCAAGGAGAGCAAGGGCTGCAGGGGACGTGAGTAGGGGTCAGGCCCAGGGGTCAGGGGGCAGCCCCACATGGGACAGCCAGCCGCCCCGCTGCCTAGGGCCTCACCGAGAATGCTCAGTCTCCCCTGCTCCGGTCAGAACGTGGGGGCAGCACTGGGGGGCATGGGGAGGGCCCCCCACCCCCAGCCACCAGCTCTAAGCCAATGCAGCCTGGACCAAGTGTCCCAGTGTACCCTTCCTTCCAGACCTGACCGAATTGCTGGGCTCGAAGTAGCTGAGCTGTGATTTAAATCCAGAGCCTAGCACCTTTCTCAACCCTCCACATTCCAGAGAAACATGACCTGGGGCCTACCACTCCTCCCCACCCGGGCCTCTGCGTCTGGGCCTTCAGCCACTGTTGGGGTCATTCTGCATGGAACGCAGGGCAGCAGCCCTCCGAATGAGGAAAAGACAGCCCTCTATGGGTCTTGAGGGCCTCAGGCTAAGGATGGGCAGCCCTGCCCAAAGAGACCTTCTAGGCCTCCAACCGGCCATTGTCTGTGGCTCCCCACTGCTTCCAGACACAATTTAGGGCTCTGGGTGAGGCCTCTGACATCCGATCCAGCCCCAAGGGTCCCCTCCTCCATGAAGCCTTCCCTGACCACACCCAACACCCAGACTAGAAACGGCCCGATCTTCCCTGGGGCTCACAGCACCCCCCAGTCCCCTTCCCGTGATCCTCATCACAACTCAGGTCACCTGCTCTGTTCACATCTCTTTCCCCAGGAAAAAGCAGGGGCCAGTCTGCTTTCTTCCGCAGCCGCCAGATGCAGACATGGCCAGACCTGCTCAGCGGCTCCGGAGAAAGTCCAGGCTGTGCTCGTGTCAGCTCCGCACAGTCATACCCCACGTGTCCTTTTGCCCCGGCCCCCCGCTCTCAGCAGGGGCCACCCTGGGGTTCCGCGCACCTGCAGGCTATGGCCGATCCACCAGTAGAACACAGTGAGCTTGGGGTTCAGGGGCAGCAGCACGGCCGTGAGGTTCACCTCCTGGTCAACGCCGACCACAGGAACCACATCAAGGTGGAGGGCCTGTAGGGGGGCTGCAGGTCGCGGGAAAGCCCGGGGTTAGGGGACACCAAGGCCCTGGCTATTTCAGAGGGGGCTTCTTGGTCACCTTCATCACTTCCTCCCGCATCACCCCCACCCTACCACCGCACACACCGCCAAGGACGTGGACTTGAGCCCGCCTGCCTGCTCCCTGTCCACGGGCTCACCGGCCTGGGGTCCTGTTGCCGCCCCAGGGGACTCCCTGCATGCCCCTGGGGCCCAGGTTCTCTCTCTGCCCCGGGAAGTGGGGACTCTGGGCCTCAAAGGGGGTGCTGACTTACAGTTGACCTGGACAAAGAGCACAGCCTCGTCATGCCCAGCCACATTCTCCGCCCTGACAGACACGCGGTAGACACCAGGGCTCTCGTAGCGGTGCCGGATGGGGTCCTCAGTCAGCGTCAGGTTCATGTACACGGCTTTGAAGCCATCCCCCAGGTCCACCTGGTACTTGGTGGTCAGGACGTCACCCTGCAGGAAATCCCGCAAGGCCAATCAGCCAAGGGATCCCTTGGCACAGCCAAGGGATCAGCAGCAGCTTGCATACTCTCCATCCTGTCCCTCCTCCCCTCAAAGGGCGTGGGCCCCGGGGCCCCCAGAAGCTACACCCGCCACCTGGCATGGGCTGTGGCGCAGGAAATCCAGGAAAGGAAATGGAAACAGTATCTTTCTCCACTTGGTGTCAAGAAAGAGTTCTCGCACTTTCCCTCTGCCCCTCTCCCCTGCCCCATCACCCCTTCCTGCCGTCCTACCCCTGCAGGAACACCCCCAAAATAATCTCCTGCTGACCCAGAGTGACACAGGATTCACGCTGTTTATGATCCCCTCATTCTACACCTGTGGAGCCTTGAAATCTTTCCCATAAATTATGTTCACTCAACTTGTTCCACAAATACGGTGGCTGGTTGAACAGGGTCTGTGCTCCCAAATCCACGTCCCCCGGGGAGCTCAGAATGGGACCTTATTCGGAAATAGGGTCTTTGTAGAAGCGATTAGTTAACATGAGGTCACGCCGAAGTAAGACGGGCCCCCAGCCAGTGGCCACGTCTTTACAAGCAGAGGTGGGGGCTTGGGACACAGATGAGACAGCCACATGATGATGGGGCAGAGACCGTGGAGACAGAGCCACAAGCCAAGGAAACCAGCGCCCCAGAAACTGATGAGACAGGGAAGAATCCCTCCCCAGAGCCTCCAGTGGAAGCCCGGCTCTGCCTATGCCTTGATTTCGGGCTTCAAGCCTCTGAAACTGGGAGAGAAGCCTGTGGGGTTTTGTGCCTGCAGCACACGTCACTTGGGACGACAGCTTACGTGCCATCCGATCGTTCCCATGTGCTGGGCAAGAACCACGGGACAGATCGGCTCACCGTCCAGGGCTCCTGTGGACACACGGGCTCATGGGGACCAGGGAAGCGCGGTCTCAAGCCTGCCTTGCTCCAGGGGGACAGGGTCTTGGTGCCCACCACCTGCAAGCCAGACGTACCTGGGAAGCCCCGTGGCTCCCAGGTGCGCAGGGCGTCACTGCGTGCCTTGGGACCCCATGTTCCTGCCTGTAGGCCACTGACGGGTGCCCGCTGAACGATTTAAACATTTTACTTCATTAAAATAACTTGTCATTTTTGCCAACGATCAGAACAGAGTCCAGCAGCCATGGCCATAGAGAAGGAGACCCATCCCCATAATCCCGTCCTGCACACTGCTGCATCTTGTGCACGTCAAGGAGATGTGGACATCTTGTTCTGAGACAACCGCCAGTTTCCATATAGTTTGTAGGAACCAAGACAGCCCGTTTGCCCTCTACCGCACGCCCGGAGCAAACGCCCATCGAAACCAGAATGTCGGGACACAGAGCCACCGAGCCACCACCGGCCCCCGCCGTCACGCCCCCAACTCCTCTGTCCTCCATTTCTGTAATGCTGTCATCTTGAGAACATCCCATAAACAGAATCCGACAGCACGGACTCGCTGGGATTGCCTCTTTCTCCTTCAGTTTAATTCTCCGGAGCCCCACCCGGGTCATGGTGTGTCTGTAATCTGCTCCTTCTCACCGCGGAGTCGTGTCCCAGTCGGCGGCCGCTGCCACCGTTCAGACAGACGCCCCTTGGAGAACGTCTGGGTGTTCCCAGGTTCCGGCTCTCCAGCCAGAAAGCTGCTGGGAACATTCATGTGCAGGGTCCTGCGTGGACACAGGCCTTCATTTCTCCGAGACACATGCCCAGGAGCACATGTGCTGAGTCACAGGGTGGTTGCGTGTTCAGTTTTCTAAGAAACTGCCCCCCGGTTTTCCAGAGTGGCGGTCCCCTCCTCTGCTCCCAGCCGCCAAGTATGAGGGGCCCGGCTTCTCCGCACCCTTGCCAGAGCTTGGTGGTATCGCTATGTCTTACTTGGGCCACTCTCCTAGACCTGCAGGGACCTGTCATCGGGGTTAGAGTCACACTCCCCTAATGGCCAGTGAAGCTGAATGACATTTGTGGACTCCCCGGTCACCTGCTCCTCATCTGCGATGAACTGACCCTCCATGTCCTTGACCCATTTCCTAACCGGAGCGTTGTTTCTTCCTACTCTCTGTGTTCTAGTTCCCAGCGTTCACTGGATGCGTGCCAGGCACGTATTTCCTCCATAGCCCCCTTTTCACCTTCTCTACAGGGCTTTCCTCAGCACACGGGTGTCTCACTCAAAGTCAGATTCACTAAATTTCCTTTACGGATGCTGCTTTTGGCATCCACTCTACGAACCCTTGGCCTGGCCCTGGATCTGCATATTTTCTATCTTTTTCCCAAAGGACGGCTAGTTTTTCACATTCTGTTGACCTCTGTGGTCCATCCTGAGACGATCTGGTATCAGGCGTCAGGTTCCAGCTGAGGCTCATTTTTGCTGGCGGTCCATTTGCTGAGGACCGTCCTCCCTCCCCTGGGACACTTCCACTCCTGTTTCTGTGCGCATCTATTTCTGGGATCTCTATCAGCTCTTACTTCTAAGTCTCGGATGCTTACAGAACTTGGCCCCCGCCCCAGATCCAGCTAGTTCCGCAGGCAGTTTGGCCCATGCAGGAGGGCGCGTGGGTGTGACTTGTGTGTCAGCATGAAGAAGTGTCTGTGTGACTGGTTACAACTGTTTGAACACGTGGGGAAGGCATGTGCAAGTTCCTGTGGTCAGTGTGTGAGAACTGAGTGTGTGTGAGCAGGCGTGAGTACGTGTTCACCCCCACTGAGCTCCCACTCTCCCCCTGCTACCTCCAGGAGGAAGTCAGCGGCCCCTCCACATAGGGGAGTGCGCCGGGAGACCTCTCTTGCAAGGACACCTTTCGGTCACGCCAGCGACCCCATGCAGCAAGGCTGGGGACCACGGGGCGGTGGGGCTGATTGGCCTGGCCTGGCCTGGCTCCTGCCCAGGGAATCAGCCAAAGTGACCTAGTTGCCCAGATGGAAGTCTCTAGGGGGCAGCAAACAGCCATTTTTCCTGGAAGTCTGTGCTAGAACTTGGGCAGTTGGTGGGTCCACTCTGAGGGTCCAGGGGTCCCACCCTGGGAGGGGGCATTGTCCTCCCGCCACATCAAGATGCTGCTGTAACAGATGCCCGATCCCTACCCTGAGGCCACCCCCAAGGCCCTGAGCATGAATCTCAGGACCAGACTCATCAGCACAGGGCCTGGAAGCAGGTGGATCTGGGACCTGCCCCGGGCCAGGCCCAAGTCTGGGGACCACAGACCAGGTCCTGTCCACGTGGAGCTCTGTCACCTGATACTGCGTGGCCTCGAGAGAGTCACTGTACCTCTCTGAGCCGGGGTTTCCCCAGCACGGCCCATGGGCTCTCACACATACAGCTCTGTGCCCTCTGGCCTCAGTTTCCCCATCTGCACACATTGGACACCAGAGACTTCTGTCATCACCTGGGCACCATATTTGGAAGGACATGTGCTAAACCACACACACACACACAGTTATAAAGCTGAACTGGCTTCATTCAGTGTATTTGTTAACCAAAGATCTGAGTGTCCAACGGAGCCATGTGTGCGGACAGCGGTTGGGGGGCGGATCTCCCTGGGGGTGGGAGCAGCGTCTCCTCTGTGCGATTCTGTCGCTTTGAATTTCCTGCCTCTTGGTAAGTTTTTCTGATTTCTGTTTTTGGATGTTCTACAGGGAGTTTGCTGCTTTTATAATCAGAAAAATAAGCATGCTGTATATTAATTTTAAGAGGCTAGAAGAAAATACAAAACCTCGCAGTTGTTACCTTTTCAGGGAGAACAGAGTTTGGGGGGATATTTATATTCTTGACATTTTGGGTGTTTTTCCAATGTTCTACCATGAGTATAAAATCTTTTTTAAGACAGAAGAATATGTAACACTTGTACTAAAGAGAAAAGGAGAGAACGTAGGGAGGGAATTTACATATTTGTATATATGATATAGAATTAAATCCATACAATATCATCTACCTACAGGATTTATCTTTGGTTCTGGGATTATAAATAATAGTTTTGTTTTGCTTTTTAAATTTTCTGCTTTTCTTAAGATTCCAGATTAATTAAATCAATATAATTAGAGGTTTAACAAAATTGCCGTCCACAGGAATGAGTACATCTCAGAAGCCTCAGAGTCCAGTAAACAGTCTGCCGTGCACAGAAGGGTCCCCGCCGTGTGTGCCGGCGGCCCAGTGACCCACCCCATATTTCACAGTTCTCTGTAATCTGGTTTCCGTCCTCTCCCTACTGCCTGGGGCCTGGGGAGGGGCTTCCGGCCCCCTCTTACCCCCTCAGCTCGGAAAAGGCCCGCCTAGAAGATTCTGCTCCAAAGCACCAGTAGGCAGAAAAGACACACCCTACCCCCCACACCACCCCTGCTTGTCCGGTGGGAGTGGCCCCAGGGGGACAGCACGCGGCGCTCACCTGCTCCTGCCGCACCACAAACAGGACGTCCTCTCCAGGCCGCACGGCCACTGCCTCGCCGCGGATGCTGACCTGCAGGCCCCGGGGCCGCATGAGCGGACACTGCAGCTGCGCAGGGCTCTGCCGGGGGTCCACGCCGCCCTCGCACACGTTGGACACCACTTTCCGGTACCTGTGGCCACAGGGAGGGTCAGGGTCTGCACCTGTGGTGGGATGGTGGGGGGAGGGCATGGGCCCCACGGCCTGGTGGGGCCTCACTGGTGGCGAGATGTGGCTCTCACTGGTGGCTTCCTCTGGCCTCCCAGCCACCTCTCAGCCCCACCGAGGGCCATCGCTGCCCTGTGTCGCAGCTGAGAGGCCAGGCATGGCGGGGGGGCAGCCAGCAAGGGCGGGGTCGGCTCCGGCGCTGGCCGCTTCCCTGTGCGGCCACAGGACTTGTGACAACCTCAACACCTATTGTCCCTGTGGCCGAGGGTGTGACTGGACACAGTCCGGATGCTGGGGCCTTGCCGAGAAATGCACCCAAGAGAGACCGGGGCTCAGCCGTGGCCTTGACGCTGCCGCACCCCCTCGGGGCTCCCTCCCCCACCATCCAGTTAGAGGACACCTGACCCAGTGCCTCCTTCATATAGCGTATTTGCAGGGGGACGGGCGGACCATATAGCCCCCGCTCTTGCCGGGCGGACCGCCCAGTGGGAGTGGCAGACTGCGCCACACTACCTCCCTCAAGGTAAAATCACCACCCATGAGCTCTGGGAACCGGTCCCCGAGAGAGCAGCTTTCGGCAGAAGTCGGAAGGGTGAGCAAGAGAGGGAAGGGCATCCAGGCAGCAGGACTGGCATGGGCAAAGGTCCTGGGATGGGCGGCTGGAGCCAGAGTAGAGAACAGGACTGGGAGGAGGCTGGACAGGGGTTGGGGTCCAGAGACCATGGGCTCTGATGAACGTGTTAGGAGACCCCGGGGCGAACCATGCCTAGAGTGGCATCACCTGACTTGCTGATTGTGAAGTTCCCTCGGGCTACACTAGGACTCTGGGTCCATAAAACTAGCATCACGGCCCAAGAGCCTGGCTCTGCCCCCTTCCCTGAGCCTGGTGCCCCCTCCTGTGCCCAGAACTCAACCAGTGAGACACACATTCAGGGGTTTATCACAAGAACACATCAGATTAATTTAGAAGAAAATAGAGTCTAGGAGCTACCCCACCCCCCTGGTGCCTTGATGCCCAGAATGTCACATGGTATGACACGCAATCCTTCATCCATGATGTGTGGCCCGGCTCTGATACTTCTGATAAGAGTCCCTGCTTGCCAAGCCCTAGTGGGTGCACAAGAGAGGTGGCTGTGGCTGCTGACTAGATGGATGATGAGTGAATAATAGATGGGAGAGAGCTGGATGGATGGATCGATGGAAGGGGAATGGATGGATGATGGATTGATGGGTAATGGGTGAATGATGGATGGAAGAATAAAGGAGGGAGGGAGGGAAAGATGAAGGGAGGGATGATGGGTGAATGATGGATAGAAGGAAGATGGATGGATGGATGGATGGATGGATGGATGGTAGAACTTACATTGCTAAGGCCAAAATCTACAACATCTGATCCTGCTTCCTCAAGTTCTGCCCCTGCCCCATCCCCAGGGGAGGTAATGGGGATTTTGTAATAAGTCCATTGACGTTTTCTTCCCTCCCAAAACTGCCTCAAAGTGAAACAGAAACCTTAAGGTAGAGCGCCTTGGGACCTCCTGAAGCCACAGGCTCACAGCTTCATGTACCCGACGCTTTCGTTCTCTGTTCAGAGCCATCTCAAAGCACCTTCTGTCCCTGATGCTGCCCCATGTGGGTGCAGATAGAGCCCCTGCAGGCCCGGTGCCCAGGGTGACCCAGGGGCCCAGCCAATAGGGCAGCCTCGGCTGACCTCTCTTCCTGCAGCTCTGCCCCTGCAGCACCGCAAGGAGGCCGTGCCATACTCACCCGAGGCTGCTGCTGTAGGTCTGGCCCAGGACACAGTCATCTGGTGGGGACAGGGGGTTAAACCAGAAGCTGGCAAAGCACTTGTTGGCCTCAGACTCCGAGGAGGGGGAGCGCTCAAATCCGTAGTCACTGGAGGAGAGGAGAAGGGTTCAGGAGACAGGCTTGGGCGGGGATGGGAGTGGTCAGGGGCGGGTGGGGGTCCGCACCACAAGGGTCTGCAATACACCCATTTGTGGGGACACACAGCCCTACTCAGCCTGGAAATTAGGGTTATATTCCAGGTAAGAAGGGTTGCAGAGGGGTTCTAGGAACATCCAGGAGACCACTGACCCCAGCCTGGGTGTCCTGGAGGGCTGCCTGGAGGAGGTGCACTGAATCTCAAAGGAAGCACAGTGGACAGCCAGGGGGAAGACAGGGGAGGAGCACTGCACAAGGAGCCCCATCAATGCCAGTGAGGGAGGTACAGGTGGAGGTGTTGGGCACATGAGGGGGAGCAGGAGAGCAAGGGTTGAGGGTGGCCAGGGAGGCAGGCGGCCTGAGTCTTCGTGAACCAGGCTCTGGAACTCGCAGAAGGGCTGGGTGGGCACTGCTTGCACCTGGGGACCCCTCCCCGGTTCCTAGGGCCCCTCCTGCTGCGAGCGGGTCACTGTGGTGGGTGGGGGCCGAGTGCCCTTGAGTTCCCCGCGCTCCTCCCGGGAACACAGCTGGGCTTCACGCCTGGCTCTAAGGCACAGAGTAAGGTGGTGGGAGGACTGAGTCCTGACCCGCAGCTGCCAGGTCGTGAAGCTGCTTGGGGCAATGGAGAGCCCAGCCGCTGGCGCGTTCCTCACCAGAGGAAGTCCGACTCCCGGCACCTGCACACCCGGGACTCGAGCGCCGACGTGAAGCTCCGCCCCTTGATGCACCAGGACGTGGACTTTCTCTTCCGGAAACTCCTCTGCTGGCCCATGATGCAGCGGTCGCCCTGCCATGGGAGCGCGGGGTGAGGACAGGCCAAGAAGGGCCATTGCCCTCCAGTGGCTTGGACTGCAGTTCATGCCCGCCCCCAGAAAACAGCTGAGTCTCAACACCCAGGCAGCCATGGAGGACAGGGGTGAGTTTCCTTTCCCAGATGGGGAAACTGAGGGCTAGAGCAGAAGTGGTATGCCTGAGGTCAAGCGGGAGCAACCTCTCTCCCATCCTGACCCACAAGCATCCATTTAGCACCCATTATGTTCACTCTTCCCCTGGGCCTGAGGGGTCACTGTGCTGTTGCCGCTCCAGCCCTTACCTATTTCACTTAGTGTGACCAGTCTACCTTTTGTTCTAGAAACATCTATGTGTTTGAGCTTACGGGGTGGGGATGCCCCAGACCGCCTCCCCCCCGGGTGTTTGGTAATCTATGACACAGGCCCCGTGCTATCCACCCACCATGTCCCAAGCCCCGGACCCCAAGCACACTGGACTGCACAGTGGGATCACAGCCTGTGACCCCGTGTCCCTGAACACTCAGCGTGACAGAGGCACCAAAGGGGTCAGAAAATCCAGCCGAAGGACTGCGTATCTCAGAGCTGCTGGGGTTCTGGGGGGCCCGTTGGAGGTGAGGCTCCCAGTGCCATGCAGGATAGGGGGTGCCTGGGCAGAGGAGGCCACCTCCTGCCCCAGCCCGGGCCCCAGCCCACCTTCAGGTCGGTCAGGTCCCAGGAGCCATAGTCCTCCTCGCTGCACTGCCTGGAGAATGAGGGCCGGAAGTCCACCTTCACCAGCTCCCAGTCGGAGCGGAAGCTGATGTGGCCGAAGACACTGGGGAGGGAGGAAGAGGGAAGGGAAATCACCTTGGCCCGGCCCGTGTCACAGTGGGAACCGCTTCCCCTCGGGGCCTCGGGGCACCCCTGCTTGCGGGCCCAGTGACAGCTCTCCTGCACTCTCCCAGAGTCCCAGCCAGCACTGTGCCCAGCCCTCTACAGGCCTGTGTTCCTGGCGGTGGTGCCCCCAGTGTCCCCACAAGGGTCACAAGCTGTCTGTGGCTCGCGGACGGCACAGGTAGAGGTCACCCCCATGGTTCCCCTCAGTGGATGAGGAAGTGGGCACAGTCGTGTCAGGAGCCCGGGCCCCCCAGCGGCCGCCTGGACCCCGCAGCAGCCGCCCGGGCCCTTCTACGGCCTTCCACGGTCCTTGCTTCTGTTCCACCAAATGACAGGGGTCAGCTGGATGCAGGGTGCTTCTCTTGCCTCTGTTGGCATCACCACACCGGGGGGCTGACCCACAGACACCCAGGCTGGCCTCACGGTGTTGGGGGGGTCTGTCCCCGGATACCGAGGTCACCGTGCCAGGGACCTGAGCCATGGACACCCAACTCTGCAAAGCTGGGCCACAGGCTGTTTTTTCCAGGTGCAACCAGCCATCCAAGGAAAGGTAACAAGCCACCATAAGGGGTCACCGTAGCAGGATGGGAAGACCCCCCAGCCTTGTGCTCACCTCCTGTTCATCATGTGGACCCCGCCTTGGTGAGTGGAGAAAGCAGGGCAATAGCACACCATGGGTGCTCTTAAAAGGCCAGCTGTGTACGGGGTACCCATGGTGTGCTAGGGGTCCCTTCTATGCTGTCTGGTCTAATCCTCACCACAGCCTCGTGAGATGAGTCCACCCCTATTTCACAGAAAGGAAGACTGAGGCACAGAGAGGTTGAGTAACTTGCCCTAGGTCACACAGCTTGCTTGGACCATCTCCTCTCCCTCAGCAGTCACTTGCTGAGCACCTACCATGTATATAGATCCCTTCCTTTCGTCAAGGACTGCTATTTCAGGGGCTCCAAAGGCCACCACAGAAGAGGGGCCTAGCCTGCATTCCTTGGGTCCTTTCCCAGTCCAACCTGCTGCATTTGGGATATATCACCAGAGGCTGAGCATCTGGGTGGCGGAGGTGATACACCTTGTTGTATTCGATCCCCTTCCAAGCAGGCTGACAGGGACGGGATACTCAGTGAAGGACAATCATGACCTGGAAGGATCCTAACCCCCTTCTAGGATGGTAGGTGAGAAGTGTCTTGAGTATCTTCTTGGGGACCTGACAGCTGGCTCTGAAGGTCCGAGGCTGATATTGAAGAGTTTTGCTCTCACAGGGCAGCTCTGCACCAGGCAGGCCTGGGTCAATGCCCCCTTTCCTGCATCTGTGACCTTGGGCAGGTTCATTCTCTCTGTGTACCCATTTCCTTGGCTTTAGAGTGGAGACCATAGCTCTGGCCTTTTAGGACTGCTGGCGGATTGGCAATGGTTTGTGTGGTATGCAGGCACACACCAGGGGCTTCACCCACATGCACACGAAGCAATTCCTCTGCTCCCCAAAACAGGCCTTGAAGTAGATACTACTGTCTTTATTTTGCAGATGAAAGCCCCCAGCTCTGCAGGCTGGCCGGGGCCTCCTCGGGTCCTTGGGGCCCCTGAGCCTCCCATTGTCTCAGCCTTGACCCACCCCTATGGTCAGCCTTGTCTCCCGTCTCCCGAACAAAGCCTGCTAGGCTTTACGGAAACAGAGTGTGGGGATCCTATCTCAATAGGGACACTCTCTATGGAGCACTCATGGCGCCCCCTGATGCCGAGTGGACCGGTCTCCCTCCTGAAAATCACGTTATCCTGAGAACAGCGAGTGCACATCGGACGTGTGCTGACACGACCTACTGACCACGTGCGAGGTGCTGGCTCAGTGTCTCACCTTCTCCTTTCCCAAACTGTGAGGAATATACTGCTGCCATTCCCACTTTACAGACAAGGAAACAGGCTGGCAAGGGACCTGCTGAGGATGGCGCAGCCAAGGCCACTGCCCGGAGGAGCCCTGTTGGCCGCTGGAGTTGGGGCGAGGTGCTGGGGAAGCACGGTTAGTGCTGGCGGGGTGAGACTGTCACAGAGCATTGTCCCCACCCAGGAAAGTCTCAGCCTCACTGTGCTCCCGCCCTGATCCCAAAGAGGCTGGTTGGGTTGATCTCCATAGTCAGCT
This sequence comes from Martes martes, assembly GCF_963455335.1. NCBI lineage: Eukaryota > Metazoa > Chordata > Mammalia > Carnivora > Mustelidae > Martes > Martes martes. The sequence continues at coordinate 142,383,600 of NC_137889.1, forward strand.
CCAGGCAGTCCTCCCAGAGACGCAGCTGAAATGCAGAAATATCTGTCACCCCGTTCATTCTGAGTTTTAGGATGAACAAGCCCAAGGCAGCCCGTGAATTGCCTCACGGTTAATAGGGGAGAAGGGGCCACGTTGGGCAATGTGGGCCAGGAGCCCCCCCCCATAAACAGCCCCCCGGCCCTGGGCACGGCACAGGAGGTACAGGTGGGCAATGGGGAGCCAGCTGGGGGGGACACGTCCAGAAAGGCGGCGGCGGCGGGCAGCTGGGACATGAACTTTGGGTAGATTTGGATAAAAGTCACCTGAGAAAATGTTCTCAACTGTAGGAAACAGGACAGCAGGGGAGAGACAGAGACATGGAGAGGGAGAGAGAGACGCAGAGATACAGAGAGGGAGAGAGGAAGGAGCAAGGGCTGGGGGGAGGATGTCAGGTCCCAGCGAGGACACTCCCACAGCCCAGAGACATACACGTTTGCTCTCAGGTTCCCGTGCGTTCCCTCTTGTGCCATATGACCTGGCCCGTGTCAGCTGGCATTTGGAAAGCGTGTGGAGACGCAGCTCCGTGAGGGAGGATCCCTCCTCCTTAACAAGTTATAGTATCTGCCTGTGAATTTGGCCATTGGCATTCTGGGGATCAAACACTCTGTCTGTGGCCAAGAGACGAAAAATAGGGCTGTTTCTGGGACCAAACCCAGTCCTGGTGCTGTGACACGTGGGACCAGGGACTTGGCGTCCTGAAGCGCCAAGCCCAATGCTCTATGATCGAAAGTGTCCCCATTTCTCAGCTGGGGAAACTGAGGCCTCTGGCCCGGCAGGCTTGCCACCCTCAGCACTGGCATTTCTGCGAGGCAGACACCAGCCTTCTCGTCACACCCCAGACGGAGAGCACTGTGTCGGACCCCAGGCTGGAGCCCTCCCTCCGCTTCCCACACAGGCTGACACTCTGCTGTGTTCCTAGGAGGACCCACTCCCCCAACCCAGACCTGAACCTGCGACAGCACAGATACGCGGGGCCACAGAGAACATATCACGTCCCCAGGTGGGGGCATGGTGGTGGCTGGGTGTTCAGGGAAGCACCCCAGCCAAGGTCTCCAGGACAGCATGATGGGGTCGCCTCCAGCTCTGGGGACCAGGCAGAGCTGAGGTGACAGGGGCCCCTTGCCTGCCACTCCCTTGGTGCCGAACTACTGAGATTTAAGCACCTACAGAAGTGAGGTGGATGACACCTCCTTCCGTGTACATTTCTTATGAGGACAAAAGGACATGATGTAACAGGCAGTGGGTGCTCAGCAAGGCGTCCCCAGAGCCCTTGTGCAAGGGGCCACACTGCTCAAGAGGCTGGGAGGGCACCACGTTGCCTCTGTCCTGGTGACAGGAAAGGTCCTCCCTCCCACACCTCCCCCACCGATGAAGGGTCACTGTGCTGGATTTCCATCTGCCAGGAATTCAGATGGCTGCCTACCCCGATCATCTCAAGTGCCCAAGAGAGGAGCCCACACTCACTGCTTCCTGTCCTGACCCATGCCATCCGTAGCTCCCTGAAGCCTGGGACGTGTGTGCAGAAGTGGGGGTGGTCCGCGGTGGTGAGTGGGGGGGGTCCGTGGTGGTCAGTGATGGGGGGCTGTCCAGGCCCGTGCTCCCCGCCACACCCCCCAGGTAGCAGAGGAGCTCAGGGCTCCCTTCCCCCAGTCTCCCCGCTAATGGAGGGACAGCCTGGCCCTGCTCAGAGCGGAGGGAGGCCAGGCGGGGCGGGTAGTACTGTCTGTGCTGGGCAGTTTTTTGTTATTTTGGGTCTAAGGTTGGGGGTTCATCCACGTAGGCCTCTGCAGGGCGGTGGGGGTACGGCTTGGAGGCCCCCTGGAAGCACACAACATGCCAACTGTTCTCTAACCAGGCAATAAAGCCGGCCTGCCGCAGGGCACATGGCCTCCCCAGGCTGCGCCCGCAGGGACAGGGGTCCTGCTGCCGGCTGCTTTCCTGGCCAGGCCTGTCGATTCCAGGAAACACGGAGCCAGCAGAGCAGATGAGCCGTCCAAATCCTAACGTGGGGGAAGCACTGACTCCTTCCCCACCCACAGCCCGTCCTTGAGCCTGTGTCTTATCCACCCCATCCCAGTTCAAGGTCAGCTGCCCCAAGATGCCCAAGACACTGCCAGGCCCCAGCACGGCCCTTCCCCACCCCACCAGCTGGCCCTGGGACACCGGCATCATTCACACTAGTGAGAAAGGGGGCCACTCTCTACTTAAATTCGACATCTGCCCACCAGACAGCCAGCTCTGGGGGTCCTCGGGATCCTTGGTGCCCAGAACAGCACGCGGCACATGGCGGGCCATGCTGGAAAGACTGGAGAAGCACTGGCCTCCGTAGTCTCTGAGGTGTGGAGCTCAGGGGGCCCGGTCAGCGGGAGGAGGTGCTGCACTTCCCTCAACTCTCTGGGCCTTGGGGAAGCTTCGGCCCCGTCCACCCGGACAAAGAGAACGCAAGGAGGCTGACTGCACGCAGTGAGTCGGAAGTCTCAGTGGAGGCACCCTGTCCACAAGCCGCAGCCCCCGGCCCTGAGCAGAGCAGGGAAGGTTGCAGGGCCCTGCGAGAGCTTCCTGGGGCTGCCCCAACCATTTCCACAAACTGAGGGCCGCGAGTAACAGAAGCTTATTTTCTCCCCGTCCTGGAAGCCATGAATTCGAAATGTAGGTGTTCACAGTGCGGGGCCCCATCCGCAGGCTCTAGGGGAGGGTCCCTCCTGCTTCTTCCAGCTCCCAGGGCTCCGGGCAGCCCTGGGATTATGGCCCCCACCCCCCCAGTGTCCGCCTTGGGTCACTGTCTGCCCATGGGTCGGTCTGCATCCCTCCCCCCAGGATAGTGTGACCTCCTGACATCTGCAAAGACCCTGCTTCCAAATAAAGTCACAGGTTCTGGGTCGCTGTGCATTCTGGGGAACGTGGTCTCCCTAGGACAGGTGTCATCAGTAAAAGCAGGTTATGCCAAGCGTGACCAGGCATACCGAGAATCGGGGGCTATTAGAAATGCTGGTTCTCAGGCCCCGCCCCGGTGCTTGGATCGACCTGAACAAATCCCCAGGAGGGCGGTTGCCCAGGAAGAGACTTCGAGAGCTAGAGCCCCTCTCCCTGGCATATGAGGGCGTGTGGAGGGCAGTCAAGCTCTGCTCTCTCATATCCAAACAGGGCTGCCCCTGTACCCCTCTTCACCGTGCCCAGGGCAGAGTTTGGCCCAGAGTAAGGTCTGGCACCCCCTGCGGGTTGGCAAAAGGCCTCACAGCCCAGAGCTGCAGCCCCAGAGCCCAGCCTGCCCCCGGCCACAGCCTGGTTCCTCCCTGCATGGGTCCATGTGTGTGTGTCGGGTCCTCCCTACGCAGTGGGCCTGGGAGCCCTTCGGAGTGCCAGGAGCTCATAATAATAATGGTGATGATGAGGACGAAAGCTCCAAAGGCAGCTTGGGGCGGTGGACAGGAGCTGCCCTTGACCTGGTTCCAGCCCTCACCACCCAGGCGATCCTGGGCAGGGGACAGACGTCCCCAGGGGCGGGGAGGTGGGCAGGGGACAGGGAGATAGGAGGAGACAGGCGTGAGGTTGGAGAGGAGAGGAGGACGGGGAGGGAGGTAGGAAGGCCAGCGCTGCATGCGCCCCGGAGCAGCAAGGCCATCTGCCCGTCCCCCTCCTGTTGCACTCACGTCATGACCAGCGTCTCATCCCCTGGCTCACTCAGCAGCCCGTCCACGAACACAGAGGTGCTGGTGAAGTTGTGCGTGCTCCAGGTCAGGCCCTCGTCCACACTGAACCTGCAGAGAGTGGGGAATCACCACCGTAGGCAGGCGGGAGCACGGCCCGTGTCCCTGGATCCAGCCCTGCCTGAGCCCCGAGGCCAGCGCTGCCCAGCTAAGGGGCTGTGGGGTCACATCAGCCACCCGCCAGCACCAAGTGGCCTCCGCATCTCCTTAGTAACACTATGACCAAGAAGTTCCACGCGTGTTGTCTGAGTACCATGAAGCTGCTTTGCAGCCCGTGGATGGCAATTATCAGGGTCTTGGAACATCCAGGACAGCCCCACGCGATGCCTGAGCCCAGCCCAGGGGTGCCAGGCCAGGGACAGAAGCTTACTGCCTCCCAATGCATTGTATCATGGTGTCATAAGCTTGCAGTGCAGAAAACTCTTTTTCAGACTAAAGTGATATTGACTTCCTGGCAGCTCCCCCACCTCTGCCTTCTTCTTCTTCTTCTTCTTCTTCTTCTTCTTCTTTTTTAAGATTTTATTTATTTATTTATTCGACAGTGAGAATGAGGGACAGAGAGAGAGAGCATGAGGCAGTGGAGGCTCAGAGGGAGAAGCAGACTCCCCGCTGAGCAGGGAGCCCAATGTGGGACTCGATCCTGGGACTCCAGGATCATGACCTGAACTGAAGACAGGCACTTAACCAACTGAGCCACCCAGGCGTCCTCTGACTTCTGAGTCCAGAGTTCACACCTGCCCTCAGTCCCCCACAAGCACCCTTCAGAGGTCTGAAGCTGATCCAAACGCCCTCTCACCTGGGCACATCCAGCTGGCTTCCTTGCCTGGCCCTACCTTCTCCACTTGACTAACTCTTGTGGATGCTGGCACATCACCTTCTCTGGGAAGCTCTCCCTCCAGTCCCCCAGACCATGCTGCGTTGCTGTTCCCTGTTTCCCTGTGTCCCAGTGCCTGGCCCTGCCCCCACCCCCCATGCTGGGCCCCTGTGGCATTACTTGAGGATCTTCAAGGGGATGGAGGTGTCCTTGATAGCTGCGATCACGCCGCCGTGGTCCAGGTAGAGGACGTGGTGCTCCTCCTCGAACACCTGCAGAGGGGGCGGGTGACACCCCGAGGGCAGGTCACTCTCTCTGGGGGCAGAGCTGTCAATGCACGGGCTGGGGGTCACCAGCAGATGCCAGCTCCCCAAGGCAGGGCCAGCCCAAGGACTCCCTGCGTCCCCCAGGCCCTCCGCATGCTCTCCCACGCCACCCAGACTCCGTGAGTGAGGGATGATTGAATGAGACCATTGAGGCGAGAACGTTGGGAATAAACACCACAGGCAGCCTCGCACAGGAAGGGCTCGCGCACCAATACGGTGGATGGCGTGAAGGCAAGAAAAAGATCAGGGAGTTCGGCAAACCTCTATTTGACAGTAATCCCCAGCAGATGTGCCACCTCCTCCAGGAAGCCCTCCCTGAAGCCAGGCTGGGCGGGGAGCGCCTCTGGGCCCCGGCAGGGGCACTTACTACACTGTTTGTCCTTGTCACCTCTGGCCAGGGAGGTCCTCCCAGGCGGGGCCTGCCTCTGGGTCCTCTTCATGGCCCAGCACGACTCAGCTCAGAGGTGAGGGGGCCTGTGCTCAGGGAGCATGTGCGGGAATGAATGAATGAATGCATAAGGGCATGAATGGATGAGTTGTCACTAAGTCTCCAGGTGACAAAAGTCAAGCGGCCCGGACAGGGCTCACATAGGAGGAGACACCTCTGGTGGCGTTGGGATTGGTGCTCCAGGTCCTCTCCGTCTGGGTGCTGGGATCCAGCGACAGAGATGAACGTCTGCGCCCCAGGAATCCTGGGGCACTGGGGTACAACAGGCCAGAGGGACAGAGGCCCACCTGAGGAAACTGAATTCCCAAGCAGCCGGGCTTCTCCTCCAGGAAAGAGAGAGCTCCCTGTTCCAGGGACTATTCAAGGAGCCTCCTCTCTGGGACCCCCGGGCTGCCAGGCATGGTGGCAGAACCACGCTGTGTCCTCGGGTTGTGCTGGGGGCCCCTTGCCGCAAACACAGCTGTTTCCCCGGGGGCGCTGGTCCTGTCGCTCTGAACTTGCAGAGACCTCTGCTGGCACCTTGGGCACCCAGCTTCTTGCTCTGTGGGGGGCCTACTCCACTTTCTTCCTGGGGTGCTCAGGCCGTGGAGCAGCGGAATGCAGTCATGAAACCACTATGTGTGGGTTCCCAGGGCCTGGCTGTCCCAGAGCAGGAGCCGCTTCTACCCCAGGCCCAGGCTCATACCCGCTGGTGCAGCTCTGTGTGTGCAAATAGCTGGGGGCTCCTCCCCGGAGGACAGACAGCATTGACCATGTCCCCTCACCCCAAAGATGGGGGGTCTCCAAGCTACCCCCCTGGATACCACCCAGAGCGACTCCACTCCCATAAGCCTGGGACTCTGCAAGAGGGGTGGGGGTCTGACCCCCACCAACGGGGTCGTTCTGTGGCTCATCAGCCCCCGGCAGCAGGGCCCAGGGGCAGGGGGCCTCCCATCCCCATTTCTCCCCACTCCCCGCACCCCGGGCTCCTGAATGTCTTCTCGTTTGTTTTGGGGTTTTTTTTTAATTTTTTTTTTTTTTATCGTCCTAGGGAACTTGTGTTTTCAAAAGCTTATGTCCATTGAGCAGTATACACGCAGTCATCTGTAATTCATATTCTAAGAGCTCTCCTCTCAGACACGTGTTATTACATCCTTCAGTCTGCATGCGCCCAGTACGCTGTCCTGCCTTGGGTGACCGTCTCAGCCCGTCCTCTGCCACCCCTCCCCCCGACCCCAGCTCCAATCCCCATGGAGCACCTCTCCTCTCCCCGGCTCCAGCCCCCCTGCCCCTACCCACGGAGGCCAGGCCCCTGTTCTACCCCAACCAATCCCCACACTCCCCGAGCATGGAATGCCAGCAAACAGCAGGATACTAGGGCCCACTGTGAACACCTTCCCATCGTTTTCTCGAATATTCAGACAACTTGTCTGTTTCACCCTGGCCTCCTCCATCTAACAGGGGGCATGTTTCTCTAATAAATGGATGGATGGTGACCTTTCAGGAAGTTTAGGCATCTTTCACGGGCTTTCATGAAATAGAAACATTCTAGCACAGTAAGTCTCTTGTGCCCTTTTCAGAATTCCTTGTTTCTTGCATATTATTAAAAATGTCAGGGCCTTACACCCAGGCTGTAGGTAAACAGGGTACCTTCGTGGCTAGCAGCTTCCCGGCTTTGTTTCTCTTCTCAGGCCCTGCCGTGACCTCGAATCACCCCCCCGCAGATGCCTCCCTAACCCAGACTCAGCAAGGGCCCCTGAGCCGGCCTCTCCCCCAGATTCTCCTTCTCTTCCACATCTCTGCTCTCCCTCAACAGCCGCCCCCGATGGGAACCTGGGGAGCACCACTGGCCCCCACTTCCTTGCCTCTAGGCTCCCAGGAGAGCTCAGCCCCAGCCTCCAAGGCCCCATGTGGCATGCGCCAGGACCCCCTGGGCCTGGCATTTACTCCCATTGCTTAGAGCCTGATGGAAACGGGTCTGAACGATCAAAGATGCATGTCAGATCTCTAACTCCCCAGCAGGGGCTTATGCAGCAGACATGAACACCTGTTATGAGGAGCTCCCTGTCCAGCTGGGCAGGCTGGCTGCAGGCTGAAGACTCATGTCTTGGGACACGTCTGGGGCAGGGGGCAGGGAAACCACAGATCGGATGCATCAGCAGGGGTTCTTGGCAGAAACCGTGTGTGGCGGGTACCAGGCCCCCGGCCTCCTTACCTGCCTCCAGGTATGGCCACAGTCCGACGTGATGTACATTTCTTCTTTATATTCCACCAGCTGGGAGCCCAGGTTACCTGGTCCGAAAGAACAGGGGCAGGGTTGCCCTTAGGACCAGCCCACTTTTGGCCTCACCGAGGTCTGTGCCCAGACAAATGCCCACGTGACAGTCACGTGTGCACTAGGTCTACATCTCTCACACCCAAGCTGCCCGTGCACATGCCCTCTCTGCATTCTTCATATGCTGACCAGCCTGTGGAACCACTGGGTTTGGGGCCTGCATCCCAGTCTGTGCAAGGAAGGATTAACATTGCAAGGAAAGCTAGTGTCGGGCTGCGCTGGGTGCTTTAGGGGTCCACGGGGAGTGAGGGGTTCAAGAACAACTGTGGAGGGCCGATCAGGGAGTGGCAAAGAGGACATGCTCCAGGTGGGCTGGTGTGGGGTTGTGGTGGCCCCTGACAGCCTTCACACCAGGCCAGGACACAGCTGGGTTTGCATTTGGAGCCAGCTCCCGGGGGCAGCAGTGCGAGGTAGACCAGAAGTCCGGGGCAGCATGGGACGTACAGGTGAGAGGCAGGCTAAGCACCAAGGAATTACTCATTAAATATGTTCAGTGATGTTTGGAGGAATGTGAGGTGGGCACCAAACTATCTATCCATAGTTCATTTAAGCCCGGTACTAGGCTGGCTGATGGCTCACCACCCTCAAGGCCACTCTCTAGACTCAGACTTAAATCCTGGGGTGGTACCAGAGTGGGAAGATGCCCAGCTCAGTGTCCAAGCCAATCCCAGCCTACAAATAAGGACACTGAAGCCCTTTTGGATCCTAGCCTAGAGCCCCAGAGGCCTCTGTCCTGCATGACCTGTACATCACTGGCCATTAGCTGCATTGTTTATGGGGTACTCTCAGGAGCATCTTATACACAGTTGAGTTTGTATGTCTTTGGAAAATTCCAAAGGAGATGGATTGTCCTCAAAGAGATGAGTGAATATGAGTTCTAAGCAGAGTGACAGTTTCTGTGCCTGCCATATTAGCTGAAGTCCAACCAAACACCAATATGTCCATCCATCCAATCATTCATCCATCCATTCATCCATTATCCAACCATCCATCTATCCATTATCCATCCATTATCCACCCACCCATCCATCTATCTATCCATCATCTGCCCATCCACCCATCCATCCATTCATCATCTATCCATCCATTCATCCATCCGTCCATCATCCATCCACCCATCCAACCATCCATCCATCCATCCATCCATCCATCATCCATCCATCCATCCATCATTTATCCATCCATCCATCCATCATTTATCCATCCATTCATCCATCATCTATCCATTCACCCATCTATCCATCCATCCATCATCTATCCATCCATCTACCCATCCATCCATTATCCATCCATCGATCATCCATCAATACATTCTTCATCCATCATCCATCATCCACCAATGCATCCTTCATTAGTTTACCTATCCATCCACCCACCCGTCATCCCTCCATCCCCACATTTCTCTTCTTCATCAATCCCACCCACTCATCCATACCTGCATTTGTTCAACACCATTTGCTGAGCACCTGCTCTCTGCCCAGCCCCTGTCCTGAGCCACAGGGGGTCTGAACTGAATAAACCACAGCCCCAGCTCCCAGAGAGCTCTCAATCCAGCTGGGAAAGAAGTATGCCATGCAACTGCACACAGAGCCAGGATATCTGGAAGCCCACGGAATTGTGACAGCAGACAGGGGACAGCTAATGGGCCCAGGAAGGGAGGCCATCAAGAGGAGACTCCTGCAGGGAGTGACCTCCAAGTTGTGCCTGGGGAGACAAATGCGTGCTGGCCAAGAGAGAAGGAAAGGGTGTGCCAGATGGAAGGAACGGCTGGATTAATGGCATGGAGGTGGGAAGGCGCACAGCAGAGGTGGGGGTGGAGGGGCGGGTGCTGAACCAGGTCCCCTCTCCCTGCCTGGCAAACCGGCGCCAGTGCTGAGAGATGGCCGTGAATGCATGAAAGGAGCAAGTTGAATGAATGAATGAATGAATGAATGGAATGACGGGGGTGGGAAGGAAGGAGGGCTGCCCTTTATCTCCGCAGCATGGTAGACGCCAGCAGACACGCTGGGATGCACACATGGCACACGGAGCTGCGAGGCGAATGTCGCGGTGTCAACAAGACTCGGCAGGCGAGCTCCTGTGATTTTGTGGTGCAGATGTCTGTCTTCTAAGGGACGCTATCTGTTCTCCTTGCTTCGTCTACCAAAGCTGTCAGGCTGCCAGTCACCCAACAGGCACTGGGGAAAATAAAGGGAAATCCACAGAATGTGTCCCCAGGCTGTCAGAGCAGAAAGACCTGAGCAACACGGAGGCAGTGCCCTCATTTTACAGATGGGGAAACTGAGCCCCAAGTGTGGGGCAAGGATGTGACTAAAGGAGAAGCGGGGAGGCTGCCATGGGCTTGCCTCCTCTCTGTAGGGCCCGGCAGGTCAGCTGGGCTCCACAGTCTCCATGAGACTGAGCGTGGTGAGTGACCCCCTCCAGATCCGTGAGGCTTGCTTGGACAGCCAGGAAGCTCATTCTGGGTTTGTAAGGACTTTGGGTGACAGAAACATTTAAAATTGTGCATTTGTCATTTTAGTCAAGAATCTGGGGATTCAGACCACCAGGATAGTGACTTTGAGGGGCTGAGAGGCAGGAGGGCCCTATGGGTGTCCCCTCCCCCGGGAGCCTGGGTTGGATTTCGGGCTTCCTGAGTGACACCTTGCAGGTGGGGCAGGGAATTCCTCTCTTCCAGCTCCCACCTGCTCTCCTGTAAAGAGAGGGGCAAAGGTCTCAGGGTTGGTGCAGTGACTAGGAACTCAGTGCCTGGACGGAGGAAAGGCCCGGTCACTACAACGTCTTGTCCTCCCTTCCATCCCATCAGTGGCCCGAGTGCTCCTACCCGCACCTAAGCAGTGGGAGCAGGTGGGGACTGTCTTAGTGCTGGGTGCGGGACAGCCCTTAACCTTGAACACAACAAGGAAAGAAAGACACCAGCCACTGACTAGCAATTTGTTTTGAAAACACATGCTTTTAATTTTGAAAGATTCTCTGAAGTCAAACGTAATTTTAGCTCCTGTCCCATCTGTGCGCATGTACTCACCCCCAAAGGAGGCTCTAGTTTACCCACGTTGACAGCCACAGGCACGACTTTGCTTTGATCTTTTTTTTCCTCATGCTAGTTGTATGTGTCTCTCTCCTTGACTAAACTAGAATCTTCTTCAGGAATCAATATATGTCAGCCATGACTCAAATCATTCCCCCATCCACCCATCCCTCATTTGACCCATTCACCATTGTGTGATCCATCCCTCCACCTGGTCATCCAACTGTCCACTCTTTCAGCCGCCTGCCTATTCCTTCACCTGTCCTCCACTGTTCACCCCTGCCCATCATTCTTTGTCAAAATAACTATCCATCCACCCATCCACCCATCCATCCATCCACCCATCCATCCAAACATCCATACATCCATCCATATGTCCAACCATCCACCCATCCCTCCAACTTCCATCCAGCTTCCCACACAGCAACATGTATCACATGCCCACTCTGGGCCACATATTCATCCCTCGGAGTGAACCATGATTGCTGAGCTCCCTGGAGATGTTGCACCCCTGCCCCCCAGTCGACACAGCAAGGTCCCAGGCCCATAGACATCCAGTTTTCCCCTTGAGGACAGAACTTCCTGAAGGCATTGATGGTAGCTCTTACCTGCACCCATGATGAGGCCCGGGGCAGTGTCTTTGGTGTGCACGGTGCCCGACACGTAGGGGTTGTCTGCCCATCGCAGGTGCAGGTGGAGGTGGCAGTCCGGCTGCAGGGGTAGGGAGAAAGGGGGCCAAGGTCAGAACTCGGGTGGGAGATGTGGTAGAAAAGCGGGAACCTCTTATCGGAGAAGCGAACCCTCCGTTCCTGCAGAGGACGCGTGGAGGACACAGACAAGAAACCCAGGCGAGTGGCCAGGCCTAGACCCCATCCTCTCTTGCCTGGAGGTCCCCGGGCCCCCCACAGGCTGATGGCACCGCACGCCCCACCAGTCGGCTCCCACTTGTGTTATTTTAAAGCGAGGACATGGATCTCAGGAACGTTATCTCCTCGCTGAGCTGCATAATTGCAGACAAGAATCTATTCTTAGCAAAAAAAATTGCTTTGACAGATTAATATGGCTTAACTTGGCTGAGGACGATATGGAATTGAGCCCTTCATAGCACTCCTGTTCTCCGCAGACTTTATACAAGCGGAGGTAAGTACTTCTTCCCACAGGCTGACAGGTGCGACTCCCCACCTCCCCCTACCCCCGCCACCACCCCCATGGGTCTCAGCAGGAGGGGCTCACGCCAAGGCTGGGTGCAGGTCCCGGGGTGGGGGGTGAGGGGCAGCCCAGGCCTGGGCTCATGGAGCGAGGGCCGTCCCTGCCAGGCTGGGGCAGGGGTGCCCTGGGGCTCTCGGGTGTCAGCGTCCCCAAGTAGGAGGAAGGCATTGATTCTGTCTGGATTATGTCCACACCGTGGCTGGTGGGCTGGGGGCCTACCATATTGAGAGGCCCTGCAGAGAGATCCAGGCAGGATCCTGGGAGGGCAGGGTTGGGTGTGCTAATGTATTCCCGATACCCAGAACAGAGCCTCACACATAGTAGCTACCCATATAGCTTTTTGAATGAATATCCCTGTAAAACAGACACTGTCCTTTCTGTGGAGACAGAGACATGGTTGGGCTCAGGCATCCCAAGAGCATGGTCCCTACTTGCAAAGGAACTTATAGTCAAGGTCAGTGGAAAACAGAGAAGCAAGTATGCCCAGCGTAGGTTTTTCAGGGGAGGGGCTATCTGGTCAAGGTTTTCAGGCATCAATAGGAGTTTGCTGGATGAAGGAAAAAGGAAAAGGCATTCCAGGCTACAAGACAACATGGGAAGGAGGGCAGTCCAAATGCGAAGGGATGAGTGCTCCCCTGCCTGATTGCTCTATGCAGCTCTAACACTGGGCCCCACTCAGAGTGGTCCCCTGTGGGGGAAGGCCAGGTGCTGGTACTGGTGGTGAGCTCCCCATGGAGCAAGGAGAGGCGGGTCCGTGGGGAGCTGAGCAGCCTGCCTCAAGCCAGGGTTCTTGGTGCTCCCTCTTGCCGTCCTCACAGACAGGGATCTGCCTGCCATCCACACCTCCCAGGGGCCAAGCTCCCCAGGGCAGTAGATGTACTAAGGCTGCCTCCACCAGTGTTCCTATGAGAGGCCCCACGGGGAGAGCAGGACCTGCCTGGAGCTCAGAGCCTTTGGGCTGTTGCCCGGGCTGGCGGCTTATCTCAGTCCCTTCCCCCACCCCCACACACAGGCACACATGTGTACACACACACACAGACAGAGTGCACTTCCTGGTCCTCCGAGCAGGCCTGTGGATGCAGCAGGCGTAACAGAGGCTTGCCACTTGCTTGCCCGCTTGTGCTCGCCCTCTTGGCCCTCTGCCATCACCACGAGAGGGAGCCAGGGCTGGTCCCAGGAGGATGAAGAGGAGGCCAGATACAGGGAGCAGACCCCCTCCAACACTGGCCAACCCCCACATTGGTGAGGAACCCAGCCCAGACCTGGGATTGTCAGTTTGTTATGCAGCAACATTGTGCCCATGCTGACTGACACGCTTTCCCTCTCTGAGCCCCAGGGGACCCTTCTGTAAAGCAGAGGGTTTCACAGGAGCCTCTGCCATGCGGGGAGATGTCTGCAGCCCCCGGCTCTCACACAGCCCTTCCAGATGGCCTTACCTGAGCTGCCCCAGGGAAGGTGTGGGATGGGAGAGGCACTTACGGGCTCGCAGTTGGTGGGTTTTCCATTCATGTCCGTGCTCGGGGGCCTCAGGTGATCCCAGTCGCGGCCCTTGTTGTAGGTTATAAGTGTCACCACCTTCCCATTGGTCTTTTGGTTGGCCAGGAAGACCCCTTTCACCCCTCGGACCTGGGACAGCAGGATAAGAAGTGTCACACACACATGGGTCCGGAACTCTCTGACCACGGAGCTCCCACCATGGACCAGCCGCTTGCTCCGAGCCCTGCCCATGGGGCCATGTGTCACACCGGCAAGAGTCCCAGAGCTGAGGCTGTCTGTGTACACACAGGAGATGAGTGGGGTTCAGGGAAGCCCACCCGGTGACCCCCGAAGCCTGGGTGCTCCCATGACACAGTGCTGTCCTCCCAGATCCAGACGGTGGCTGTTAGACAAGGAGCACAGCCCTGGTCCTGCCATGCCTGTGTGTTACAGTCACCCCGTCTACACCCCAGAGCTCTGGCTCCACAGCCCCCAAGCCCCTGCTTCCCTCCACGGGACCCACAGGGCCTGGTCCATTGCTGTGGGCTCCCCTCCAGGCTCACTCAGCTCAGCCCCCTGCACGGAAATGCCAAATAGTGAGGACACGAGGTGGGTGCTTACCCCCCTCACCCCCCGCCCCCCCCGCCCTGGCCAGGGGCTCGGATTCACCTCGTTCCCTTTCTCAGGGTTTCCTAAGCACCCGTGTAATGACCCAAAGACAGCCGATAGTCGGCTACGGAACGGCCGGTAAGAAAGGTTAGAGATCAGCAAACGTCTGTCGGTCAGCCTCCTGATCCCATAGAGGCTGCCTGTGCCTGCAAGCTCCTTGCACACGCACAGGGGCCTCAGGCCCACAGCCTCCGAGACCCGTCCGCATGGCCTCCCATGTCCCTGCGGCTGGGTCTTCTGCGTGGGCATCACGTCACTGCTTTTCAAGGCGAGCCCAGAAAATGGAGCCTCGACGAGCCAAAGAATGTACCCGAGGTCCGAGGCTGAGGGATCTGCTTACGTCAAGGTCACGATGCACAGTTCCCCAGTGCCTTCTCTGTGGCGGGCCATCCAGGAGCTCCCCCGGTGCCTGGGGCCAGTACTCCCCCATACCCAGCACACAGGCCCACCGCAAGCCCCCCACGTGGGGAGAACACAGGTGATGGGCGGAAAGACAGACAAGTGGAGGGTGGACACGCCTCCGGCAGCTGCCGTAATGGAGTAATATGGTTATAGTTCTGGAGGTCAGAAGTCTAGCACAGGTGTCCCCAGGGTCGCAGGGCTAGCTTGACCTGGAGGCTCCAGATGAGAATCGAGAATCAGGTCCTGGCCTTCCCAGCTTTTGGAGGCCCCGAAGCAGGTGGGGCGGCATCTTTCTGGCCTGTCATCCATGATCACATGGGTCTCTCCGATCCTCCTTGACTGGCCCCGTTCCGGGGCCCCTCTTGGTTACAACGGGCCCTGCCAACCCTAATCGCCCAGGTCATGTGCGTCTATGCAGGACAGTGCTGTGGGTGGGAAGGGTGTCTGCCCAGGAAGCTGGGGCGGGTCCCCCCACGGGGACAGCCCGGGGTGTGGAGGACCACAGCCCCTTCTCCCACACAGGGTGACCAGCTCCCAAAAGCAACATGCTCACTACGGGCCCTGTCCAGGGTGGTATTCATGGCCGCGGCTGCTGAGGCAGAGTGTCACAAACTAGGGGACTAACCAGAAATCTCTCACCCTCTGGAGGCCAGAAGGCCAAAATGGAGGAGTTACTCCAGGGTCCCCGGGGAAGACACTCCCTTGTCTCTTCTAGCTTCAGGAGGCTCCACGGGCCCTGGGCTTCTGTCTGTGTCTATCCAACCTCTCCTCCCCTTCCCCCATCTTCACGTGGCCGCCTCCCTGTGCCTACATCTCCTCCTCTGATCCCGAAGAATGCTTGTCATTGAATCTGGGGCCCAGCGGGGCCATCCAGCGTGGTCTCATCCCAAGGTCCTTCACTTAATGACAACTGCGAAGACCCTTATTCCAGATATGGTCATGGTCACCGGTTCCAGGGACAGACACGGCCATATATCTGTAGGGCCCCATTCAGCACCTGACAGTGGCTGCCTCCCCAACTGTGGCCGGGGCTCTTTACGGGCAGGTGCAAGAGTGGGGTCCTCTGAGCCCCCTTCCTAACCTAAGTTCCAGCACAGAGGTGCCCAGAAAAGGGCCACCATCCTGCCGTGAACCCAGGGAGCACCGCACTGAGATGTCAACTTAGGGCCCCGGACAGCCTGCACTTTCTGGGCAGTATCTGCCTGGGACGGCTGGGACAACGTGTTTTTCCCAGACACACCATAGGAAGAATGATAACCCTGACAATAACTGGCTCGTGTGCAGGACCTCACAAGCTGGATTCTGGGCCAGGTCCTTCCCGTACAGTAGCTCAAATCCCCAGGGACTGGGAAAGCCGTGGAGAGCCCGCCAAGCACTGACTCGCACCAGACGCTGGTCTCCATGTTTGAGGAGGACTATGTCCTTGAAACTGCATGGAAGTCCTGGGGAAAGCACTACTGCCATCCTCATTTCTCAATGGGGAAACTGGAGCACAGAGACGTTAAGTAACCTGCCCAAGGTCACACAGCAAACACATACCAGAACTGGGATTTGAACACAAGCAGTGTATCTCCAGAGTTGTGCTTGTAGCCACCACCCATGACCCCTGTGAGTTGGATTTCAGAGAAGAGATGTCTCCTGGGAGCACACCCAGTGGGTGGACAGCAGGTATCCCCTTGGCACGTGGCCTCTGGTTCCTCATGTCCTCTTCCTTCGTGGTCTTTGTCCACAGATGTTCCCTGATTCCCCAGCTGGCTAATTCTTGCTCCGCCTCGTCTCTGTCTGCACCCCCTCCTCCAGGAAGCATCCCCCGACTCCCACCCTGGGCTGGGCAATCGCCGCTCACTGTGTCCCCTGGGTCCTCCAGCAGAGAAGTGAACCCTGACCATCAGCTCTTGTTGTAAACAAATGATGACATTCATTACTTTCTTGGGGAAAATGGTTCCCTGCTGCTCGTGAACAGCTCAGAGGTGAAGGCTGGAGTCCTGGGTCTCTCTGGGAGGCTGCCTCCCATGCTGATGAGCCCCGCTGTCTGCCCCAGGCTCCGTTCTCACCCATGCACCCACAGACACCCCCCGTACCCACTGTGATCAGGGCACTTACTGAGGTTCCCACAGGCGGGGGATCCCTGAAGGCAAGGCCTGAGGGGAGAGCGTAAAGGTGAAGGGCATAGTTGGGGAGGGCTGGCTAAGAGTCTGGAACCAAGCTCGGTGGGGACAGGCCTGGGCTGGTTCTGGTTTCCTTGCTTGGTTTCCTGGGTCTGTCCAGGCAGGTCGCTTACCTTTTCTGAGCTTCAGGCTCCTGACCCGGAAATGGGCTGAGCGGCCCCTCCCTGGCCCTGGTATGGACCGGGACAGAGGAGGTGACCACGAGAGCCCAGTGCAGGCGGGGCCCAGGGTCATGGATGTCCGTGGAATCCAAGTACAGAGCGAGATGGTGCAGGGGGGCCTGGGAGCCAGAGCCCCGCGTCCACCAAGAGCAAGCGTGAGCTTCCGAGGGAGAAAACCGAGGCAGGGAGGAGTGTAGGGGGAGAGGTAGAGAGGCAGGGACACTCAGAGTTGCTGCCTCTGTCCCGCAGGCTAAACCACACCACACCTGCATTCATGCCTCAGATCGTAAACCCGGAGCAGCTTTACGGATGACGGCCTGTGCTCGTTCCCACAACAAGGACCACGAACGTGGATCCCCAGATCAGCAAAACAGTACTCCCCAAAGACACTCCCCAAAGACTCTTCTCCGAGGTAGATCTGTATCATGGAGAAACCCCACTTTGGGACTGAATTGCAGTCATCAAGGGAACAAAGTCTCTCTCGCCCGCAAAGCCTCAGATAGGTGTGCTTTCTGGAAACGTTCGCAGAGGGAGCACGTGAGGGATGGGGCCGGATGGGGGAGGAGGGAAGGAGAGAGGAGGGAGCAAGGACAGGGTGAGGCCTGGCCCCACACCCAACGCCTGCTGGGGCCCCCACATTAGTCCCTGGGCCCCACCTCGAGGATGTCTATCACCACGCTGTCCTCCGCCTGCCGGGAGCTGCGCACGTCCTCCAGGACCAGCGCGTAGCGCACGCCACGTGGGTCTGACTGGTACAGGTTATAGGTGTCCGTCTGGTACCACTCTTGCACCGCCACGAACACCTGGCTCTCATCCGTGCTGATGACCTGCAGGTCCTGTGGACAGGAGGGGAGAGCGCAGCGTCAGGGGCAGGAGGCTGAGCTCAAGGGGGCAGGGCAGGGCTCGGGCCTGGCCGGGCTTGGTCCTGGTTTTCTGGGAATCGGGCTGACCTAGACTTTCACCCTGCTTCTGCCTCAGCCTTGTGACCCAAGACACATCCCCTGACCTCCCATTTCCCCCCTTGTAGCATGGGGGTGATGTTCCAGTCCTCTGTACTGGGCTGGGGGAGGGAGGGCCCGGGCATGGAGCGGGCACCCTGAGGGCTCATCCTCCCACCCCACGTCAGGCTGTCTGCCTGTCTGTCCTGCCTGTGCAGAGGACTTCTTCCTCCATGCACCCTCAGCAGTCACCCCTGGGAGGTAGGGGACCGGTCCCCCCCCACTGGCCCCCCCTGAGGATCAGGCGAGTCCTCTGCTGGTACATTCACGCAGCATGCATTCATTAGGCACCTACTGTGTGCCAGGTATTGTACCAGGCACCAGGGCTCTGCGGGGAGCCACAGGTGAGCTCTGCCCTTGGGAACATACCCTGGGGGTGGTTGGGGAACCGGATTAAGTCACGCGTTTCCTCTCGAGGCTCAAGGCTTAGTTCCAGATTTATAATCAGAACAAAACCCAGTGATATAAAAAGGAAGAAAATGGAACGCAGGGCCGCCCTTGCTCTGTTTGCCTTCTCTCTCCCAGCCAGCGCCTGGTGCTGCATGGGAGCCCCGGGAACAGACCAATTTCAAAGCCGTAACAAGCGTTTCCTCCAGTGTCTGTGACTCCCCTTCTATCACCCTGAAACTCCAATCGCTGGGCTGGCAAGGCAGCTCCCAAGACAGGTACTGAGGGCAGAGATGAGGCTGGTCCCGCCACCCAGCACCTATAGAGCAGAGGCGCTCCCCTCCCCCCTGCCCAGTGCAGGGCTGCGGCCCTTTGGGGGGAATCCTCTGTCTGCGTCTTCCCATCTGGTATTAGGGCAGGCGTGGACAGGCAGGTTCGGTCCTCTAACAACACGCCGAGTCTCTATTCCGTCTGGTGGGGCGTGTCCTCCAGTGGAGGGAAGGATTGGCTGCCTGGGTGGGACCCGGTGCTGATGGCCCTGCCCCCCCACCCCCTGCCCAGCCGCAGTGCTGTGCCACTAAAAGCAGAGGCTTTGCAGAAGAAGGACTTGGTGGTGTGAAGCCCCAACTAGGCCCTTCCCACCTAGGGAGGACCCCTGGCAGCACGAGCCGGCGCCCTCTGTCTACGGACTTAAATCCAACACACAGAAATCACTGCAACCAAGAAGCTTGTCACTAGGGAACACTGTGGAGGTCAGGGCCACAGGGCCTGGCCATCCCCAACCATGACAGGAGAGAGGAGAGTGGTGGGGAGTCCCAGCCAGGTCCCATGGCACCTGGCACAAAAGCAAGCTGATCGCTATCCTTCTCTCCCCCCGCCACTCCCGTTTTTCCGCTCTCGGCCACAGGGCAGGCCGCACCATGCCCACTGGGGTTTGGCCATCCTGCCGCCTCAGCAGGGGACAGTGCTCCAGGGGCACAGGCTGGGTTTCCAGCTCAAACAGCGCCCACACCTAGCACGCCACCAGCACTTACTGTTACAGCATGAATTCCAACACTTACAAACGTCTACCTTGGGGCTTTCTGCCACATGTGACTCACGTGTGCTGTTCATGGACAGTTTGCCACCTGTTCTCTCACGTGATATGGGGAACATGTCCCTCTCTCATTACAATTATGCACAAACACCATTTTTAATAGTGTATGCTATTCCAGCTCCCCGTTGTGCTGGGCGTCTTTGAACGATTTCCCCACTGCTGAGCCTTTAGCGTCTCCAACATGACGTGCAAAAAAAAAAAAAAAAACCAGTTACGAATGTTTCTAGACAGACGTCTCTGCCTCTCCGATCACGTCCCAGACATAAATTTTAAGGGAAATTGCTGCGTGGGAGAGTACGAGCACGTTTAAAGCTCTGCTTACATTGTTAAATGACCGTCCTGAGAGTTTCTATTCATTCCTGCCTCGCCAACACAGCTGGAGGGGGCCCACCACACTTCCTGCCAATCCCAAGAATGGTTTTTAAAGAATCTTTGCTGATTAGAGAATTACAATAATGGATAATAGAGAAGACATAAATACATGTGGTGGTGGCTTACGTTTGAGTTTATGGAATTCGATCTCTGAAAGGGAAAGTCAGAAGCCAGAGACGTTTGTCGACTCCGACTTTAAACAAAGGACACGGAACAGATGTTCGCATGTGTATTTGTGGATTCATGATGTGCATCTGTGTATATAAATACATACATATGTGTCTGGATGGCCTGGAGACATGCGTGGAAGGAAACACCAACGTTGCTGATACGTGTCATCAGGTAGAATCAGGTTTGGTTGTCAGTAGCAGAAACCGGAGAAAAGAAAAGAGGTTCAAACACAATAGCGCCTTCCCCCACATGTAAGAGATGCCCAGAGGTGGAGAGTCTGGTATGGAACCGTTACAAAGTCACCAGGAACAGAGGCTTCTTCTGGCTCATTATTCCACTGCCCCATGTCATGGCCCTTGTCCAAGATGATGGTTAGACTTGCAGCCACCATGTGGACTTGGAAGCAAGATCTTGCAAGCAAAGATGAGACAAAGGCTTATCTTTAAAGTGGGGGGGAGGGGCTCTGGGAAGTCTCTGATGGCGACTCCACATCCATCCTTGCCCGCCAGATGGGAGAGACCTCCACTTCCATCTGTGCACACCAGATAGGAGAGAACTTCACTTCTGTCCATGTCCACCAAATGTTACAGACTCCACTTCCGTCCGTGCCCACCAGATGTCAGAGACCTCCACTTCTGTCCATGCCCACCACATGGGAGAGACCGCCACTTCCATCCATGCATACAGCAAATCACCACCTTCCGCCTCCGAGGTTTCCAATGAGTAATCTGCTGCTTACCTCATTAAGGACCCTCATACGTGACAAGCTGCTTCTCTCTTGCTGTTTTCAAGATTCTTTCCTTGTCTTTCAGTGGTCTAATTACAATGCATCTCGGTGTGGAACACATTGTGTTTCACTCCTTGGAGTTCATCAGGCCTTTTTAGACATTTATATTCATGTCTTTCATTAATTTGGGAGAATTTGGGCCATTGCTCCTTTAAAAATATACTTTATATATTTGCAGGGAGGGCAGGGGAATGAGAGGAAGGGTAGAGGTAAACTCAAGTAGACTCTATGCTGGGTGTGGAGCCTGACACAGGGCTGGATCCTATGAGATCATGACTGGAGCCAAAATCAAGAGTCGTATGCCTAACCAACTGAGCCACCTAGGAGCACCACCCCCCCCACCACATCCCCATTGCTTCTTTAGATAATCCCCCGCCATCACCTGTCTCCTCTCTTTCTGGGATGCCCACAATGTATGTGTTGGTTTACTTGCTAGTGTCCCACTGGCACCTCAGAGGGTGCTCACTTTCCTCAATCCATTTCGCTTTCTGTCGCTCAGACTCCTTAATGTCAATGGTCCCACCTGCAAGTTCTCAGAGTCCTTCCTTTTGCTCAAGCCTACTCTTCAATCCACCTAGTCAATTTTGCTTTCAATCATTGTTCGTTTTAGCTACAGAATTTATTTTTGGTTCTTTTTTACGTATTCAATCTATTTCTTGGTTATTTCTATTTTGGTCATTTGTACTTGGCTATCTTGACTTGCCTCATGGTTTTGTTTAGCTCTCTGAGCATCTGTAGGACAGTCGTATTGAAGTCTTTGTCTGGTAGGTTCGCCACCTGGTCTTCTCAGGGACAGTTTCTGTTGCCTTTTCTCCTGTGATTGTATCGTATTTTCTTTTTATGCTTTATAATTTGTTGTTGAAAACTGGACACTGTGATCTGATAATGTGGTAACTCTGGAAATCATGTTCTCTCCCTTCCCCAGGGTGTGTTGGTTTTTTGTTTCTGTATCAGGGATCAGGTGGAGGTAGAAAGTTACCTGAGCCTGAGCTTTTCCCTGGGTATGCACGGTGACTTTGCTAAATTCCAACATACGACTTGTTGCTTTTGAATGTCATGGTCCCTAAATGTCCAAGGGGGTGGGGGGTGGAAACAGGGTCTGGTCCTTTAAATCCTGTGGAAGCTGCTTTGGCTGGTGCGGGTGGTAAAAATGGCTGTTTCCACCAGGATATCTGTACTTCCATGACCAGAATAAGCCATCAACCCCCAATGCAGACCCCCGGTATTCAGAGAACAAGGTCCCCACAGCCACCCTGGCTCCTGTAAGTGGTGTGCATGCTGCTCTGGGCCCATGAGCACAGCTGCCTGCCGCAAGACTGATGTTGGGGGCACCTGGGTGGCTCAGTGGGTTAAGCCTCTGCCTTCGGCTCGGGTCATGATCTCAGGGTCCTAGGGTCGAGCCCCACATCGGGCTCTCTGCTCAGCGGGGAGCCTGCTTCCCCCTATCTCTCTGCCTGCCTCTCTGCCTACTTGTGATCTTTCTGTCAGATAAATAGCTAAAATCTTTAAAAAAAAAAAAAAAAGACTGATGTTGGGGCATGGGCTCCTGCTATCATGGGAAGAGCTGAAATTGTGGAAATTAACTTTGATTTACTGTCCAAACATTCCCCTGGGTACTGCAAGCCCTTGAATAGACTCCAGAGTTCTAAGTGAGAAGTTGAGATGCTGGCATTCGACCACCATCCGTGCCGTCCTGTCCTTCTTCGTTACTTTTTTTTTTTTTTTTAAGATTTATTTATTTGGGGGAGAGAGAGAGAGAGCATGCACGTGGGGAGGGGCAGAGGGAGAAAGAGTCTCCCAGGCATACCCTCTGCTGAGTGGGGAGCCCAACACAGGGCTCAATCCTATGAACCCATGAGACCCCTACCCAAGCCAATGCCAAGAGTCAGATGTTCAACCAACTGAGCCACCCAGGCACCCCCTCCTCCTTCTTATGTTTTACAGGTTTCATTTTATTGTAGAAAGGTTATTACAAATAAAGGAATATCTTACTTTAAAGTAAACTTGCATGTACTCCATGCTTATGAATGATTTCATATAATCAAGGGTTCTCTGGATTTTTCCCCCTTGTCTGTTTACAGCCTTTGCCTATTTTTTTTCCTCTGTTAAGGAACATGACATTTAAAAAAAAAATCATTACAAGTAAGTAATTCAAGCAAAGGATGCTGGCAAATATAATAAAACCTGTCCACCTTTTCCAGTTTCTGCAGACAGGTAAATTACAATAGTAGAATGGTACCAAACATGCCTTTTGAAGCAGAAGGACTGTTGGAAGAACCAACCCAACACGGAATCTAGCAAAGATCTGTGGACACCAGTCTGTTCTAACTTGGCCAGTAGCAAGGTGGGGACCCTTTTAGAAGGCGCCAAGCTATACAGATATTTAAATTTACCAAAGAACAACAAAATCTGATTAGGAAATTAAACTACCCAATTCTACAGGTTGTTGGCGGGAAACCCTGCGGTCTGGCCGCTTCCCTGAATTTGGGGGAGAGGAAGCAGATGGGCCGTGTGGCTGGGCAAAGTGCTCAGCAAGATGAAACATGGTCTCCGGGGGTGGGGAGAGCTCCCAAGAGCAGTCCGGCTCAGCCATCATTCCCCACTGCCTGTCATGGGTCCCGGGCTTGGCCCCAGGCGAGTGTACTTAGGGCCCATGTGATCACCATGATCCGAATGGGTGCCTGGTCTTCCCTTGAAACCAATGACGTGGGGACTTGTAGGAGTCTCACTCCTGCCACCCACTGATGATGCAAAGGCTGTGTCTTCCATTAGAGCCTCAAGATTCCTTTCAATGACCCCCGTTGTCCCCAGACCTGGAGACAAAGGAAGCTGGCAGGTGGTACGACCACTGAGGGGTCACAGTGGAACACACACAGGGTGCTTTCTGCAAACCCCACGGGTGACTTGGAGAAACACACACTCCCACCTCAGCCCCTCTGCAGACAAGGACTCTGAGGCCAGCACTCGAGGCCACAGAGGTCATGACTTGTGGCCGTCAGCTCCTCAGAATTCCTTCAGAAATGGCCTGGCTGCTAGTCCAGCTGCCCCAGTGCCCAGGGCCCCCATCCCCAACTCCAGGACATAGGGCCCAGGACACAGGTGCTTCTGATGCTGTGGCCCCCCAACCCCGGGATGGTGGCGGGGTGGGGGAGAAAAGCCCCACAAGCTGAAAGGGCCCTTCAACCCCAAGAACACGCATGCATTTGCCCTCCTCGGAACCATTAGCTTTCTATTTCCTGGCTCAGTCCAGCCTGGAATTAATCTCTGCAACTTTCTTTCTTTCTTTCTTTCCCTCTTTTTTCTTTCCTTCTTTCTTTCCCTTTCCTTCTTTTCTTTCTCTCTTTTCTTTCTTCCCTCTCTTCCTTCCTTCCTTTCTTTACTCTCCTTCCTTCTTTCTTTCTTTCCTTCCTTCCCTTCCCATTCTATCCCCTTTCCTTTTCTTAAGAACTTTTACAAAGTTTTCTTAAAATTTTAAAGAAAACCCACAAGTACTCTCCTTGTTCCTGGCTCAGGAAAGGTGTGCCCATGCCCGGTGCAGCCCAGCACAGGGGCAGGTGTGGTGGACTTTTACAATAGTGCACGGCCCCTGGCCTTGCAAGGCCCATAGCAAAGATTTCCTCTCTCCACTCCCACCTGCTGCTTTACTGTCAGGCTCCTTCCTGTCCCAGGCCCTTTGCACAAGCCCAGACCTCCACCTGCACAGCTTTCCTATAACCTTCCGACTTCAGAGGAAATACCCCCTGGGGGATGTCCCCCCATCCCATCAGCCTTGGCCTCTGCCCCTCTATCCCTCACCAGGCAAAGTACACCCTGAGATCAAGTCATGTTTTTCTGTCTACTTGGTTTTCTGCCTGCTTCCTTGCTAGAAAACCCCAAGGGCAGGAACCGGGGTATATGATCCACAGCTATTAGCCTCAGACCCTAGCATGCTTCCCAGCTTATATTTGGTGCTCAATAAATATGTGGAGGAGGAAGGGCTGCTCCCATCTGTGCTTCTCAATCATAAGCACACAGGATGGAGGTCTGGGAAGTGGGCCATCCAAGGTCCTCTGGCGTGAGATGTGGTATGAGGCTGTTCTCAGACCAACTTTAGTTCCTTACTAGCTGTGTGACCCCAGACAGGTTACTCAGCCTCTCTGAATGTCCGTCACCTCCTTTGGGACCTGGGAACAACATCAGCAGGGAGGGCACTGTGGAGTCTGGTCCTGGGGCAGGCCTGGGGCAGGGTCTGCGCAACCCCAAGACCCCCTTCGCTGCCTGCCCAGCAAAGGGGAAAGAAGTAACATTAACTGAGCACCTACTAGGCACCGCGGCCAAATTGGGGCAGCTGGAATGCAGAGGTGAACAAAACAAGAACCGCCCCACACCTGTGAACTCCAGATGAAAGCAGGAGATGGATCCAGGGGCTCACCAGCACACTGAGCATCAGGAATGTGGGGGATGGGGTGCAAGATGGAAACCAAGGGCTGGACCAGCCTGGAGAGGCCCTCGTAAGAGACGTTTGAAACATCACATGTGCCGGGGTTTGGGGTAGAGGTTGACCGGGCAGAGGGGAGAGTGCGGCCAAGGCCTGACGACCGGATGGAGCCAGGCATGAGTCAGTACAGACTCGGGCCCTGGCCACAGGGTCAGGTGGGACAGGGAAACAACTCATACCTTTGGCAGTGCGTACTTCGGCAGCTTCATCAGGACAAATTCACTGCGACGATAAGAGATGTAGTATTTGGTCTGGTTGGTTGAGGTTGCCTAACAGGAAAGAAAAACATCCTTTTAAGAAGCTAGGTTCCATTCAAGCCAGGTCTTCATGAATGAAAAACTAGAAATTGTATTTCAGCTGGTGAGAACGCCCTTTTACTTTGCTTAGACCTGCTCTGCCCAAAAGGGACAAGCTCCTACTCACCCTTCAAAGCCCCACACCAAAAACCCCTCCCCTTCTATGTTTCTCTGTTAGAACCAACCACTGTCCCCATGCTCTCTTGGCACCCATTTCCCTATATCCATGTTATAGAATAAGGTGGGGAAGTTCTCCTCCCCAGAAATGATCTTGGGGAGAGTACGGGGTGGAGGAAGAGACGGGCCAAAGTTAAGCTCAAACCACAAAAACAACCATCAAGCCACGAGGCATGAGAATCAAAATGAGGGGTGACCCATGCTGAGATGGTCCACATGGCAGCACTGTCCTGAGTGCCATTCCTCTGACAACCAGCCCCACAAACTGCGATCGCTTCTGTTGTAAAGAGAATATCGAGCACAGAGATGAGTTGCTTGTCTCCTGTGCGTGATCACCGACGGTGATCACGGTGGCTCTCTCTTGAACAGGGCGAGGAGAAGAGAGTGGGAGGAGAGGGGTGAGGGCAGCAAACGGGCTGGGAGAGGGCGGCCACCCAACAGGAGACGATGGGTGACCTCTGCATCTCACTGTGTGTGTGCATGTGTGTGGGTGTGGGGACCACACGTGTGAGTGTGAACACATAACCTCGCACATGTGTGTCTGCTATGTGCAGGCATGTGGAGGTGGACTCTATGAACAAGTGCATGAGCCCGAGTCATGTGTGCGTGCACACATGTACATGTGTGTGCATGTGTGCGCATACATGTGTGCGTGCGCATGTGTGTACACACATATATGCGCGGCAACGCAGTGCCATGCTTAAGAGCCTGGGCCATCACGCATCACAGCCTGGGCTCAAGTTCCAGTGTTACCACCAAAGACACATGGCCTTGGGAGAGTTTTCAGAGTCTCAGTTTCCCCCTCTGTAAGTGGGGAGGACAAGAACAGAAGCAAAGCAATGGGGCAGTTGTGGGGATTAGCATTCAGGAAGCACGTGGGGCAGCACGAGGCCCTGGTAGGAACTGTTGTTACTACAAATCAACGAACTACCACAGGCCCACGGTATGCAAAGCAACATGATTACAAGGCTGACCAGGTTTCTCTAGGCATTTCCATCCCAAGGGCAGGGGCTGTGAGGTCTGTGGTGGTCTGGCCTTCGGGGTCCCCTGAGCAGACGGTGTCAGGATGGGGGAAGCACAGGGGTCATGGAGCTCAGAGAGAGTACCCTGGGGTGGGAGAGGCCAGGCAGACTTCCTGGAGGAGGGGGCACCCTGCTTCCTCAGAAGGAAGAGCCATGCAGCCCAGAGAAAGACCTGCTTAGCAGGTTAGGGAGGACGCTGGAGAGGGAGGTTGAGGAAGTCAGTGCCCCTTCTCAGAGCCCCGTCTGCCGGCAGCTGAGGTCCTTGGATGGTGCAGAAGTTCGGCAGCCCTCCCAGACTCAGCCTCAACAAGATCGCGTTCTCTGGGGAGTCCTGGGGGGATGCTCAGCCAGCCAGGGCCAGCCGGGCCCATTGCTGCCAGGAGCTGGGGGTGTAGGCAGCCCGTAGTGCAGGAGGAAAGAGGCCAGAAAACCTTTCCCAAAGAGCCAGCCTTGCTACTGGCAGGCCACAGGCTGAGGGGGCTTGCGGTTTAGGCCTGAGGCTAGAGGGGGGACGAGCAGGAACACAGCCATCCCTGAGATGCAAATGTGACCTGTGCCTGGGGAGTGGGTCACACTGAACACAGCAACGCCTTCATGGGGGAGCCGGCCTGCACGGCACTTGCCTCTCGAAAACTGCCAACCTCCTACTGGGCCACTGACCAGTAGGAGCAGGCCGAGAAGGCTGACCCGTGGCACTGCTTCCCTGAGCGGCAGGTCCTCTGCCAGATCCCGCAGGGCCTCTCCCCGGTCGGGAGCACAGCTGGCGTCCATCCGGGCCTCTGGGCGGCCAGGACCAGTCAGGCCCATTTGATAGGTCAGCACATCAAGGCTCAGAGGCAGAATGATGGCTCTTCCCAAAGCCAGCAGGGGCACCTGTAGAGTCAGACCCTCACTTGTGTCACCCTTGTCCCCCGAGGCCCAGACCCTTCTTTCTGGAGGCTAAAGTCCCATCACCGGCCCACAGCATGGCTTTAGCAAATGAAGCAGCATCACGAACTGCTCGGTGCCTTGGCTGGGGGCCTGGGAAGTGAACCTTTACATTCATCGCACGCTTCGTTGGTAGGGGGAGTGGCGGGAGGGGCCAGTGGGCTCTGCGCCGGGGTCCTCCAAGGACCAGGAAGGAGGGGAGGGGAGGAGGGCAGGCAGAGGCAGGACAGGTCCCAGGGCTGACCGTGGGCTCCAGGGAACCCACCATGGTAAGAGTCTGCAGAGGGGCAGCCCCTGGGCGACCTCCGGGGCGCAGGAACAACTTTTCTGGGCAGTTGTTGAGAAAGCTGAGAACCAACTCAGGACAGGAGTCTGATGGATACCCGCAGCCCCTCATGGCATGAGTCGGGGCTGGGGGCAGCCCGCATTCACAAGGTAGGGCATGTCCAAGGTCAGAGCAAGCCACTGTGGCTGTAAGGATGGAGACAGAGCCAAGCACAAATTGCAGCTCCATCTGAGAACACACAGGGCAAACCCCAGCAATGACCAGGCGCCCGTCCCAGCAGCCGTGAGTGGGTCCTATTCCACGTCCTATCCCACCTTATCTGTGGCCTTGGCGAGCCTGGCTTCTTCCAGATCAGACTTACCAGAGGCCCAATCCCAGAGCGCCCTGCGTCCTTGCATGTGCCCCATCTCTCCCCACGCCCCACCCTACAGTCAGGCCTCTGACTGAGCTGCCCCCCAGCTCCCTGGCACATATCCTCCCTCTAAGTATGTACATAGAGCTCACGCCCTGAATATAGAGACTAATGTAGACAGTAGAGGATGACACCTGTGGCCTGGCTGTGACCAAGGAAGGCAAAGGACTAGCTGTGCCAGTGGACCTGAAGGAGATAGAGGTGGAAGTCAGGGAAGGCTCCCTGGAGGAGGTGGCATGTGAGTAAGCCTTGGCAGCACAGGTGGAGAAAGAGACATGGGCATTTGAGGGACAGGAACCAGAGTATGTAATCACACAGAGGAGACTGGAAATCATGGGACATCACAGAAGCCAAAGAAGAACAGGGACAAGATCTTCTTGGCTGGCCTGCTCTAATGGGCTGTGAAGCCCCTGTCAGTTTCCCAGGAGATCCTGGTGTATTCTGTGGGTGGACAGGGCAGCTGGGGTAATAGAACAGCCCTAAGGGACAAGGAGGGGCTAGGAGTGGTGTGGAGCCTTCTCCATAAGAGCTTTTGGACTTGTCTCAAGGAGTCCCAGAGGGCAGGACAGGGGCCCCCGACAGAAGAAAAGGAAACGTTCTGTCTCAGTGTCAGAATGAACTTTCTAAAGATCTGAGCTCTCCAGGAGAGCGCTAGGCTTTTGGGAAGGAGTGAGTGAGCTCCCCATCCGTGGAAGTCATCAAGAAGTGGTGTGAGCAGCTATTCACTGGGGTTTCCAAAGGGTCAGGCCCTGTGTCTTTTACGGGTGGTCCCAACTGGGACCTGAGGACCTGTGTGCACAGGCAGCAGGGTCCTGGGTGCTGGGCTCTGCCCAGCTGCTGCCTGGCCACCAAGGGCAATAACCAGAGACAGCCCCTATCAGTTCCAAAGTCAGCGAAACCAAACAGAGCAAACTAGGCTCGGGCTCGGGGACTCCGAGTTAGGGGAGGTCCCTCCCTGCCCCGAGGTGGTGGGTTTGCCAGCCTTGCGGTGACCCGAGGCCACCACGCCCTGGGGGGGGGAAAGCACCAACAAAGCAGCGCTTGAAAGTCAAACGGGGAGTCCAGCTTCCCCTGTGTGGCTTGCCCTCCCGATTGCCCACTGCCCATCCCGAGGCGCCCAGAAGAAGCCTGACCTTGAAGAAGATGTAATTGTCCTGCACAGTCAGAGAGCCTTGGTCGATGGGGCCCGGGAACGGAGCCGTCAGAGTCTTCTCAGAGCAGTTGTGGATCCGGCAGGTGACATAGCGAAACTCTGCAGGTGATGAGAGCCAGCACAACACATGAATCTCATGTACTCTGGCTCTGGCCACAGGAGGAGCCCGGCAGCCTCAGATGCGGAGAAACATAGGCCCGCTCTGGGTTTGGCCGGATCCTGCTGTGGGGCTGAGGCTCGAAGGACCCGCCCTGGGATGGCACCTGCTGCTGATCCATGGCAGTGATGTGCCAGGAGCGCTCAGCAGTGGCACTTTGAATCCTCGGGATGGCCCTACCATGGTCCCATCCTCAGGATGGTGAAACTAAAGCAAGAGAGGTCAGGTAATGTATCTACAGCAGGGTCGCCTGGCCAGCCGCCAGCTGCTTGTAAAGAGAGGTTCACGGGCACACAGCTGTACCTGCTCCTCTGGGGGTCGGGGACAGTCGCTCTCCTGCGGCAATGGCAGAGGCTGCCACGCTGGAAGCATCCAGCAGCTGGCCCTTGATGGGGAAGGTCTGTGGACCCTGGGCCAAAGTTGTGCCAGTGAGAGCCAGGATGTGAGTAGAGGACCTCGTCCCCCTTCAGCTCGCTCTCATCTCAGATCTCACACCTCATCTCATCTCATCTCATCTCATCTCATCTCATCTCATCTCATCTCATCTCATCTCATACGCAGGCTCTGTCTTGCTGGGAGAAGGACCTCTGACAAACCCAGGCAGACTGTGGGCGGGACACTAACTTCAGGGGAACACTTCCATCCCTTTGCAAGTGTTTATAGCCAGGCAAAATGGAAAGCACACTTCACAGGTGGCCACTGTTTTTACTTCAAGCCCTGTTTTTCCAGGGTTTGGGGGATCCAGCGAAATTGTGCAGGGCAGGGGTGAGCCTACATGCCGCAGGAAACGACCCCTCCCAGCTTGCAGGGCCGCAGCAGGGTTTAACCCTGGGCACTGAAGGGAGCCCACGAAGGCACTCCAGGTCGTCAGCACCTTCGGAGCACGCCCTGCCCACGGCCCTGGATGGCTGGACAGTGTGGACAGTGCCCAGGGGCCGCCTCAGGGCAAGAAGACCCACGCCCTCGTTCAGGGGCAGGATAATCTCCGTCTCGGGTGCTCTGTGGTAAAACGACTTGGTGAAGATCTAGGGAGAGGGCATGCAGGGGGCCTACAGTGAGCACGGCCGTGCCACTGCACCTGAACCCCGGCCACCTCCCCGCCAAACAGCCTGGCCACTCCCTGCGCTCAGTATGGACTCTCCGGTCCCGGGCTCGCCTGCTGGGCACACGGTGGGCATACTCCTCCAGGCCCAATTCAAGGCCAACCATCCGCTCACGCACCCGTTCACCGGCTCACCCACTCACTCAATCATTCACTCACTCATCTGTTCATTCACTCACTCATTCATTAATTCACTCATTCATCTACTCACCAATTGACTCATTCATTGATTCACTCACTCCATTCATTTTCTTACTCATACACCCACTCATTCACTTATTCATTCACCCACTCTCATTCATCTGTTCATTCACTCACTTATTCACTAATTCATTCACCTACTCATTCACTTACTAATTAACTCACTCACGCATTCGCTCACTCATTCATTCACTCACTCATTCACTCAGTCTTTCACTCACTCATTCACTCGCTCACTCATTTGTTCATTTACTCACTTTTTCATTAATTCGGTCATTCACCCCTCTCTCACTGAATCATTCATTCATTCACTCATTCATTTTCTCACTCATTCACCCACTCGTTCATTCCCTCACTCACTCCTTCATTCGCTCGCTCACAGTGACCCTGCGACTGCTCAGGGCAGCGGGCATTTGGTTATGTGCTGAGTCACGTGGCAGCTCTGTCACGGACACGGAGGTGAATCAGTCAAACCCCACCCTGTCCCCACAGGGCTCCAGGCGTGGGGCGGTGTACAGAGCTGTGACAGCAGCCCAGGCACTGAGAAGGTGACAGGCAGGGAAGGTGGTCCAAGAACAACAAGAAACCCAAGAAGGAGGGGTGGGGTGAGCACTACCAGTAGGGGTGAGAGCCGGGGAGCATGAGGAGTGACTGGCTCAGGCTGGCTTGGGTAGGTGAGTGACAACTGGGGGAAGGACCAGAAGGTCCAGGCGCCATGTCCCTGAGCGTGTTGGACTGGACTCTAACGGGGCTCCCAGGCTGGGGTGGGGGTGCCACGAGTCAGAAAGCACAGGGGCACATGTGGTCTTTGGTGGAGGGGACACCACTCAAGTGGCACGTCGGTTCTGGGGGGTCTGCGGCTAAGGCCTCCTCCCCCTGAAGAGGGCAAGTGGTGAGACATCACCGCTTGGTGAAAATGGCTCCCCTCATCCAGGATGTTGGCTTGTCCCCCCTCCTCGCTGGATGTGGGGATATCCCGAGAGACAACCATGCCCGTCGTTGCCACCTTGAGCCCTGGGTTGGGGGGTCAGTCCCCATATCACCCTGGGATGATCTCGGATTTGTGGGTGGAGCACAGTGGGAGCTGTGGTCTCTACCGGCCTACAACCCTGTGAGTGCAGCCAGCCTGGAACCCCTCTGAGCCTTGTTGTGGAGAAGCAGAAGCAACCATAACACCCGCCTCACCTCCCCGCAGGACAGTAGATCCTAGAAAGAGCTGATGGCCTGGAGAAGGTTAAGGGCCCCGGCTGCAGCTTCCCTCCAGTAGCACCGAGCGCTCCCCCATGACGTCCCCACACTGAGCACCACGTGTGCACTGACCCTTTTCCCAGATGAGGACACCGGGGAGCAGGGAGGAGAGGTGACGTCCCAGGGTCATGCAGCTGGCCCGTGGCAGGCTGGGAGCTGATGCCACTGCTCTGTGCTTAGCCAGGTCTCTCTGCAGCCTGGCCCTCAGTCTGCCTTCCACCTAGTATGTCCTAGCCAGAGAGCTCTGCAGCTTGGCACTTGTCAACTCCTACCATTTATTTGTTAAATGTGAACCTACAGAGGTTCACTCAGAAAGAAGCCCAGCAGGGGGAGGCTTAACGTCCCCAGCTGCGGGGTTCTGCAGTCAGAGCTGTGAGATCACTGGCACGGCACCCGCTCTGCACTCCTCCCCTCCTTGCTCCTGTGGCTTCTGCAGTGTAGACGGCACCCAACCGTCCCCAACCATGAAAAGGGCAGGGCTGTGCCTTGTTCACCTGTGTCCTTGGCAGGGTCAGCACTAGGCCTGGTCCACAGGGGACTCAATAAGCCCTTGCTGAATAGTGGGCTCTGATATCCTGGAAGACACCATGGTTCTAGAATATTCCATAGTTCTAGGGCCGTTGCTCCTCTGTCAGGAGCA
The DNA here is from genome assembly GCF_963455335.1 of Martes martes. Classification (NCBI taxonomy): domain Eukaryota; kingdom Metazoa; phylum Chordata; class Mammalia; order Carnivora; family Mustelidae; genus Martes; species Martes martes. Next base: position 142,416,270 of record NC_137889.1, read on the forward strand.
CAAAAGATCTCTCTCATAGCATGTAAGGCCCCTGGGCGCATTCTGGCATTAAGCCAGCTGGGTTGGGGTGGACAAGCTCCCTGCCCCGCTAAAGGGGAAGCCATCAGAGGCCTCCACACTCACTAGCAAGGGTGGGGGCAGAGAGAGCAGGAAACACTTAGTGCTTAGGGGCCGAAACAAATCACCCTCTTAATGGACTTTTCCACTGGAGTCGAGCTCCTTGACTTCAATTTACTCCCAGCTGGAAAACAAGCACATCGAAAGTTACACCACATCATAACATAGCGAGGTCGGCTCTGCAAGGCCAGCCCAGGAAAGGAACGAGGGCATGTAAGGACACCAGGGGACACTGGGTGCACACACCCCTTCCGGCTTACCTCCTCCGAGGTCCTGGGCTTCCATGTGGACCAAGTCAGGGTCGGCGTCCACCCCAGACACGGCCCTGGAAGAGAGTACATGGAGGCCAGCGCTGGACCAAGTCCCAAGCCCCTCTCCCAGTTCCTATGTCCGTCCCTGAGTCCCAGGTAGCTACCAGGCCTCCCGTGGTTGGAGCCACTCTTACTCTGTGGTTGTGAGGGCACAGTCCTCCCCACCTGCTCCTGGGGAGGTAGCCAGAACTCAGGGTTCACTTGGTATTCTTCTTTTTGTGGTACTTTTTATAAAAGACTCCCCTTTACCAAAGGCCTTCACATTCCTTGCATCTTGACCATGGTTGCTTTTGTTCTGTTTTGTTGGTGATCCAAATACTCCGAGGAGACTAGGTGGGCCTTGGGAATATCACCCTGAGCTTGCAAATTAGGACACTGAGGCTCAGAGGAGCCAAACGGCCCCCAACTCCCACCCAGGGGCGCACAGCTCTACAGGCAGAGCCGGGACTCACTCCAGGCTCCCTTGCCTCCACCACGCTGCTCCCTGCCCACCACCCACCACGGTGCCGGCTCCTCCCTTGCCCACGTGGGCCCAGGGCTCAGGCAGCACCCAGGACGCAGCGGGGCCTGTGCCTGCCCACAGAGCCTTCCACAAGAGCCGAGGAGAACAGACGAAGGTGCATCCTTGGGTTTCCACTTGCGGGGGAGGCAGGGACGGGGCCGACAGCCTCTGGGACCCTCGGCACCTGGCACCCACCCAGCACAGAGCCTGGCACCTGAGAAGTCAAGGGCACACTCTCCAAGTGAGAAGACCCTGTGGGGGGGGCGCCCCCTGCCGTCCACTGGTGCTCCAATCCGGTGGCACCAGCCGCTAGGCCCCCGGGTCTATTTCAAGGTGAGGTTTGCTTCAGGCTTTTGTTAACTCCTGTGCACTCCCAGGAGCGAGGTCTCCTGCCTGACCTTTCTCTTTTCTGAATAAAGTGGCATTGTTCCCTTTAACAGGGGCACTGACCGGTCCTCAGCCGGCTGGTGGGGTTTTAGTGTGACTGCCGGTCATCTGCAGGTGCGGTAGTCACACCGGCTGGCTCCTTCACTCCCTCACTCACTCCCTCACTCATTCCCTCACTCATTCCCTCCCTCACTCCCTCACCAATTCTCTCCATCCCTCCCTCATTCATTCATTCCTTCCCTTATTCCCTCCCTCACTCTCTAATTCATTCATTCCCTCCCTCATTCATTCCCTCTCTCATTCATTCCCTCCCTCGTTCACTCATTAATTTATTGGCTCCCTCATTCGCATTCATTCATTCATTCCCTTCCTCACTCTCATTCATTCACTCATTCCCTCCCTCACTCCCCCATGAATTCCCTCCATCCTTCCCTCATTCATTCATTCCTTCCCTTATTCCCTCCCTCACTCCCTAATTCATTTATTCCATCCCTCAATCATTTATTCATTCCCTCCCTCATTCATTCATTCCCTCCCTCATTCATTCACTCCCTGACTCACTCCTTTACTACCTCCCTCATTCATTCATTCATTCCCTCCCTTATTCACTCCCTCCCTCGTTCACTCATTAATTTATTGGCTCACTCATTCGCATTCATTCATTCATTCCCTTCCTCACTCTCATTCATTCACTCCCTCATTCCCTCATTCCCTCACTCACCTGCTCACTCCTGCACAGACTCACTCACCCCTCAGTCTGCACTTGCCTCCCCTTAGCAGGGCTCTACCCCCCCCAACTCTCTGGCTCTCCCATTGGAACATCCCCACAACTGAACTCCAGGAGCCCACATCAGGTCCTGGACCAGGCAGGGGCCCAGCGGGTAGGGGTCCCTCCCCAGACACCTTTGGTTATGGGTTCTGAAGACCACTCAAGGCTGGGTGTCCAGCCACGCAGATAGAGCCCAGCTCCCTGCAGGGAAGGACCCAGTGTTGACTCCATGCCTTCTGGTTTGTTGGGGTCCCCAAAGATGGCCTGTGGGGAAGCTCCTTGGTGTACTGCTTAGAAACAGCAGACACATGAGACGAGTCCCAGGCAGGCAGATCTCTGGAAACCTCAGTGCTCTGGGGACACGGGCGGTCAGCTCTCACCCCTGCTGAATACCACCAGCTCTTATAAACCCTCAAGGACTCTGCACCAGACCAGGAGTGGGGCGAGGTCTCTCCTCACCCAACCTCCACCGCCGAGGCCCTGCCACTTGTCCCACACCTGGACAGGCACTGAGCTGATGGAAGAGGAAGACTGCGGCTTTGTGGGTCTGCTCAGGCCCCAGCAGAGAATCAGACCCAGATGTGTGGCCATCAGCATGCCCCCGCCCCAGACAGAGGCAGCCATGGTCCCGGGCTGCTGCTTATGGGCGGCAGGACCCTAGAACTGTGCCCTGGCCTCCCTGAGCCTCAGTCTCCCCTGCTGTCACATGAGGGGAAGACGACCAGCGTCTGAGAAGACAACGCATGCAGACCCCCAGTCTGGTGCCTGGTAGACGGTCAGCATCCATGATGTGGCCACTCCCGGGGAAGAATGTTCTGGTTTTGTTCCAGGCCCACTGAGAAACCACAGGGAAGGCAGTGAGCAAGTGCCCCTGGTGGGCCCAGAACGCAGCAGGCCTCCCACCCCCGGGCTGCTCCTCCCAGGGGCCCCCAAGATCACGCTAATGAGCTTGCTTGCTGTTCGGCCGCCCAAAGCACGAAGGGGTCCGAGCCTCAGACAGAACACAGGCTTTGGCAATTCCCGCTGTCAGTTCAAGGACAAAGAGCGCCCTAGAAACGCTGTCAAAACAGCATTATTCACTGCTTGCAAGAGGAGGGCCTGCGGCTGCCTGTCACTGCATTCCAGGAGAGTTTCCTGGGCCCCAGGGGCCAAGTGTCCAGCCTGATAATCTCTCACACATAACAACTCAGGGCAATTTGAGAAACTTGGGGGAGAAATAATTTGATTTGTGCAAGATAATAACATGTTTGAATTAGTGCCAATATACCTTGCAGTAACTGTGGGCAGGTTTGCCTCTCGGGCCTGAGAGATCCCCGAACACCTGGTCCCGCTGGGGACCGACGCATGGCTGTGCTCCGCCACTCTGCCAACCTCTCAGGCCCTGGCTGTTGGGAAATGGCACCTCCTTGCCCTTCCCCACCTCCTGGGGGCTCTGGGGTGGCCACAGCTGACATCAGTGACAAGGCCAGTGATGGATGAGGCACTCGGGGTGCCAAGTAAGGAACCTGGCCCTCCCACAGGTGGCCACATGGCGGAAGCCAGCCCCCCTCCCCACCCGCAGAAGCCCCACAGGCCAGCCGCCAATATGCCGGTTAGTGACGCGGGCTTCCCTCCAGCCTCGAGGCCGTAAACCAGGAAACAAGCTCCTTGCTTGACACACAGAGCGCGGGAGGGAAAGGAGAGCTCTTGCCACTGGGCTTCTCTGCTGGGGAGACAGGACTGTCGCCCAGTGAGAAGGCCAGTGCATAGTCTGTCCTACAAACGAGATGAGAAAGGGAAAGGCTAGGAGCATGTGTGCACGCGCACGTGTGTGTGTGTGCACACGTGCTAGAAAGAGCCATTTGGTCGGAGGAACATGTGTGTAAGCCACGTCTCTCCAGGGGCAGTTTGGGCAGAAGAAGGGACCATGGCCATGGCTGGCGACCGGCAAATGGGGGTCCTGAGCCAGTGGGACTCCCAGCTTCCACGCCCTCCCACTGCCCTCCAGCACTCAGCCCGCACGGGCCTCACTCACGCAGCCCCACTGACCAGTCTTGAGTGCCAGAGTCTCCCCACTGACGCAGTGAGGCTAGAACATGGCTCAGATGGATCGCTGAGTGGCTCCCAAGAGAAAGACCAAGTGTGGGAGGGGAGCCCGGGCACTGGATCTGGCGGGAGAGCGGGGCCAAGGCAGGTGGGGGTGGAGGAAGCATGGGGTAGAGGAGGCTGCTTGGGAGGGGGGCAGCTAGTCAGGGGCTGAGTTAGGACCTGGGGCAGGAGTGGGGAGGCAGAGGAGGTGGGGAGGAGGAAGGGCAAGGGGTAGGAAGGAGGGAGGGAGGGAAGGTGTGGAGGGGGGAGGGGGAAAGTGAGGAGGAGAGAGGGCAGGTTGTGAGGAGGGGGTGGCAGGAGTGGTGAGGTGGGCGAGGCAGGGTGGTGAAGAAGGGGAGAAGGGGGTAGTGAGGAGGAGAAGGAAGTGGAGGTAGGGAGGAGAAAGGAGGGGTAAGAAGGAGGGAGGGGGTTTAGAGAAGAGAAGGAGGGGAGGTGAGGAGGGGGAGGTAGGGGTGGTGAAGGGGAGGCAGGGGAGGTGGGGAGGATAAAAGGGGAGGGGTAAGAAGGAGGGAGGGAGGGGAGGAGGGGAGAGGGCAGAGATGGAGAGGAGGAGGGAGTGGCAGGGGAGTTGGGGAGGGGAGAGGGAGAGGATGTGTTGGGGAGAGAAGGAGAGGAGGTGAGGAGGGGAGAGGGAAGGGGTGGTGAGGAGGGGGAGGCAGGGAAGGTGAGAAGGGGGAGGTAGGGAAGGCAGGGAGGAGGAGCCAGGGGAGGTGAGGTGGGAGAGGCAGGTGTGCTGGGGAGGGAGAGGCAGGGGTGGTGAGGAGGAGGAGGCAGGAGAGGGAAGGAGGGGGAGGCAGGGGAGGCAAGGAGAGGGAGGCAGGTGTGCTGGGGAAGGAGAGGCAGGGGTGGTGAGGAGGAGGCCAGAGAGGCAAGGAGGGGGAGGCAGGGGAGCAGGGAGGAGGAAGAGGGCAGGTGGGGCGGGGAGACAGGTGGTGGGCCTACTGTGTGCTGGGCACTGTGCCAGCCTGAGGTACTTGGCTCCTGTTTGTGCCCTGGAGGAAGCAGGAGCTCAGAGAGGGACCAGCCCACATCAGGCTGCACAGCTGGGTCACGGGGGCACAGCTGACCTGAGGGACAGCGAGCCTGGCCTCTCCACCATTTCCTAAGTTCCCGGCAGAGTGGAAAGAGCACCTGGAGGTCCCCCTGGGGTGAGGAGGTCCATGGCTGGGGTCAGAGGCAGAAGAAGGTGGGGAGCCCTAAGCTGGGGGCTGCGGGGAGGGAAGGGGAACCCCGGCCCTCGGAGCTGGGGGGTCCCCAGTGTGGGGAGGCTCTCACCAGAACACGTGGTCTTTGGTCACTCGCTCCCGCAGAAGTGTCCACTTCTTCCCCAGGTCTGATGACACATAGAGCTTGGCAGAGAGAAGAGAAACAGAAGTCTGGTCATGCCTTGAGGATGAGCCTCTTCTGAGCTGGCGTGACCCCTCCTGGACAACGAATATGCCCCAGGCAGGCCCCGCACCCACACCTCTGAGAGGCCAAGGGTCAGGCAGAGGAGCTCCAAAAAGAGCCACTCTCACCCCCCAGGCCTGCTGGTAGGAACTGAGGGACACTGGCCAGGCAGATCCCCAAGCCAGGCCTGGGCTGGGGACGGTCAGGGTGAGCCTCCTGTGCGCTGAGTCCCAAGGCAGGGCTGTGGGAGCCTGGGGGTAGGGGTCTGCACTTGCCACACCAGTGTCCCTGGGCACAGGGCCATGTGATGTTAAATAGCCCGTAAAAAGCACCGTGACAGCTTGCCCCCAACCCCTTGCTGCCGGTGCCCACCTTGGAGGGGAAGAGAGCCACAGCTGAGGGAACGCAGTCAGGGGTACTGGGATACTGTCGCGTGGTGACAGGTGGGAGCTACACCTGCAGAGAGCACAGCATAATGCAGGGACTTGCCCGGTCACTACGCAGGACGCCAGAAACGGATGGAGCATTGTGGGTCCCTCCAGCAATAGAAGCAGCCCACCAGGCTGGGCTGAGAGAGGCTGCAGGCTTTCCTGACTTTGCAACATCTCTCATATATGCTGGACCCTTCAGGGCACACATCCAGCTCCGCGGAGACCTCCGGGCTGCGTGCAGCTGGTAGGATGAGGCCCTTGTAGGGCTGCAGGACTCCCAGAACACAGGCGCCCTGTCTGCCACTCCCCTCATCTCCCTCCAGCTAGGCCCTGAGTCAGCCTGGGGGCAAGAACTAACGCTGCCCCCCACCCCACCCCACCCCCCGAGCTGGGACGTGGGCAGGTCTACAGTCCAGGTCCCAAGGCATCTTTCATTGGTGGTTTTGCCAAATTTCCTTTGCCACCCTCCCTGGTTGGGGGGTGGTTGCGGGGGGCGGTTCGTGGGAACACTGAAACGTCCCCTCCATTCCTGAGAGCAGGGTAGGCCGCGAGGGTGTTAAGGGATCTGTACGCCCATGAAGCAGGACACACACGGAAATCCTACACAGCCTACACGGAGCCCAGAGACCCAAGCATTGTCTTGCAGAGGCAGGGCTGGGCGGGGACACTCGGCGCCCACTCCCCAGCTGAGAGGGCCGCTGTGCTTGGGGACAGAGAAGACCTGGTTCCCCTGAGCTCTGCCTGGCAGTCGCTGTGCTGCCTCAGTTTCCCCATTGAGAAGATGGTATGTTTTACAGGGGTGAGTCCGTGGCTTGAGAGATCATGGGGTCCCGTAGCTGTAGCTCACGAGAGACTTCACAGTCTGTATGACCCAGATGCATGACCCCCCAAAGCTCCCTAAACCTCAGGTCCCTACTTTCCTAAAACGGGGATCCAGATTCTGGCCTTACTGGGATGTGTGGGCTGATCCCAGGCACCGTGGCAAAGTGTTTGCACAAATGACGTTCCCCTTGAATCCCGTCGCTGTCATGCAGGGATCTCATCGACCCAGGGCTGCTGCCGAGGGCTGACCGTGTGAGCGTGTGCCGAGCTTGTCCCCTCTCAGACCCTCTCATGACATCTCTGTGAATCGGACGCTTTTATCAACCTGTTTTTCAGATCAGGAATGGCAGCTAAGAGCAGCTGAGCAATCTGCCCTGGGGTAGTTCACTGGCAGAGGCCGGATTTGAATTCTCCGTGCTTTGAATGCCCCTTCCTTCATTCCTCTGCACTCAAGACCTGTCTGGGATAAATCAGTTAAGCAGAGCAATTTCACAGCCAGACCTCGAGAGGAAGGAAGGCTGAAGGCAGCCACTGGACCTCAGTGTTTCTGTCTGTGAAATGGGTCTTATAAACATGACAAGAGTCGCCAGGATTGGAGCTTCAGGGCCAGCAGGACACATGCTCCTCTTCTGACCCAGCTTGTCCCCATCAGGGACCCAAGTGATGGAGAGGAAGTGAGGTCATGGTGTTGTCCCTGCTGTTGTTTCCGAAAGAAGGGTTTATGGAATCTCTGAAGGGAAACGGGCTCTTCATGCATCAGCCCTGTGCCGCCCTGGCCTTCAGTGTGGGCAAACATACCCCCATCCCGGAAGCCTGCCCTAGACCTGCCTAATGCCGATCCCCCACTGGCTCCCAAGGCCAGGACTCCAGGTCTGTCCTCACCACCCCAGTAACTCACTGAGTCCAAATGAGCTAATGTCGTCCACCTAACCCACAGCTGCTGTACCCTGAGCCTACTGAGCCACCTGCATCTCTGTGGCTTCCTGCACCCCTCCTCTGGGTCTCCTACCTGCAGCCCTCAGCCCTCCCATCCAGCCCTTGCTCCATGAGAGAGCCACCGGGCTCTTTCTGGGACACACACCTGACCACATCACTCTCCTGCATTAGATCTGCCAGGGGATGCCACAGACCTTCCTTGGGATACAGCCCACACTCCTCGTGTGGGCACTCAGGGCCCCTGGGCTGCCCGGCCCATACAACCCCCGTAACTCCCATGCCTCCATCATGCCCAGCTCTGGGCTCTTGAGTGACGGTGGTGCTAATATGTCTCATGAGGTCCTCTGAGCACCTGCACCTGCTGTTCAGTCTGGCTGGAATGCCCTTCCTTGTCTTCATTCAGTGTTCAGGACTCCATCGAAAGTCACCTGTTGGTCAGGCCTTGGCCAAGGTCAAAGCTCAGAGGTCCTGGTATTGCAGAGCCAGGCTCAGAACCCAGTCCCTCAGGTCAAGAAGCCTGTGTCAGGGCTCAGAGCCCAGGACCCAGAGAGAACTGGGCTGCAATGCCTTCCCTTTGCTATACACTCCACTCTGGCCTGGAAAAAGGGTCCCAGGGCATGCCCCCTTGTGCTGTCATCCACCTGGCACCGAAGGCCCTGGTGCTTCCACTCCTTGTCTCCAGGACCCTCCTGTACCCTTCAGTCAGTCCCCCTCCACCTCCACCTGGGACCTCCTCCTCGCCACCTGGCTTCTAGTACATGTCCTACCTTTCAGGCCACAGGTTCAAGTCCCACATTCTGGATTCTTCCACCACCCCTGGAAGACCCCCTTCAGGACTCCTTCCCCACAGCTCTAGAAAGAAGATCCTGTGGATCCCACCTCAGTGAGCTATCCTCATCCTAACCACATCGTCCTAACCAAGACATCCTAACCGCATCATTCTGATCGCGGTATCCTAACCACAGTGTCCTAACCATGGCATCCTAACCACATTGTTCTAATCACGGTATCCTAACCATAGTGTCCTAACCATGGCGTCCTAACCACAGCACCCAACCATGGTGTCCTAACCATATTGTTCTAATCACGTATCTTAACCACAGTGTCCTAACCATGGCATCCTAACCAAGGTGTCCTAATCATGGCATCCTAACCATGGCACCCTAACCACATCATCCTAACCATGGTGTCCTAACCACAGGTTACCATAAGAAGATGCCCCACCTCAGGACAGCTGTCCCTGCCAGACACTCAACCACAGCCCCTGGAGAGTCGTGTTGTGTGGCTGTGACTCCCGAATTTGTGAGTCCATGGCAACAGTGAGGGTTGTCCCTGTTCTTAACACATGCGGGGATTTCCTCTGTTAGGCCACCATCCCCTGCTGTCAGCAGCACAAAGAAAATGCCCAAGACGATGAGATCTTGCTCCACAAGGAGGCTGAGCGTCTGTGAGCATCGTGGATGCCGGGGTCACCCAAACAAAGCACCATGGATAGGGCCTAAGCAGCAGAGCCTGACTCTCTCTCCATCCTGGTGCTGGGAGTCTGAGACCAAAGTGTGGGCAGGGTTGGTTCCCTCTGAGACCTCCCTGTTTGGTGTGTAGATGGCCATGATTCCCCCGTGTCCTTATGTGGTCAACCCTCTGTGCACATCTGTGTCCTGATGTCCCCTCCTTCTAAGGACACCTGTCATCCCGATCAGGTCCCACCCAGATGACCCATTTTAACTTAAATACCACTTTAAAGGCCTCATCTCCAAATATGGTTACATACGAGGTGCTGGGGAGTGGTATATAGATTTTGGAGGGGGACACAACACAGCACATCCCAGAAGCCAACCTCCTACCCACTCCACCTCTGGTGTCCTCCCTCCCTCCCTGCCACAGGCCCGCTTCTGCTGCCTGCGTCTCTGGGAGCTTCTCCGGACCCGTAGCCTCACACTGGCTGAGAGAACCCCACCCTCCAACCCAGAGCTCTGTGCTTGGTTTCTCCCCCTTCTTGGCAGTTTTGCTTCCTGCTCCTCTGCTTAAGCTTCTGTGGCTCACCTCTCCCCCAGCCTAGTCCTGGACTGATGGCCACTGGGTGTGCTGAAGGAACGGACAAATTCAATTCTAGCACAGGGGCTGGCACACTTTTCTGGAAAGGGCCAGACGGTAAATATCTTTGGCTTTCCAGGCTGTGCAGTCTCTGTTGTCACGACTCCTCTCTGCCCCTGGAGCAGGCAGGCAGCCAGAGACAATACGGAAACGGATGGGCTTGCCTGTGTGCCAGCGAGACCTTAATTTACAAAGTGGGTGCCAGGCCACCGTCTGTTGATGCCTGCTCCAGGTCACACGATATGAAATTATCACTTTCCTATTTAAAAAGGGCTTTTGGGACAGTTTTCATGCCCTGGAACGTAAGATCCAGGAGCACAAGGAACTCATCCCTTCTTGCTAAGCACGTGGAGTCATGCCAAGTCATGAAGTAGGTGCTTAGTAAATAGCTAATGGCTCGAGCGGCTGGAGGTCCTGAATTTCTGAAAGGGCCTCAGTGGGAGAGCCCAGCAGCAGGTACAGCCTTTCATGGAGGCCAGGTGCTGCGCTAAGAGCCTGTCAGTCTCCGTTCACTTAATCCACATGCGCAGGCATATAAGACAGGCCTCTGTCCCTTTACCAGTGAAAGAATGGGAGCTTAGAGAGGTAATTAAGCCGCTCAAGGTCACACAGTGTTTGCTCGTGGACCTGACCGTGATACCCCTGCGGCTGAGGGGTCCCCCTGGGAAAGATGCGAGATCCCCTCTCGTCCTTTCTCTGGGCCATCTGAGTGACCAGCCAGGGGCCCCTTCCACCTCAGGTCTTAATTTACCCCTCTACAAATCGGGAGAGAACCGTTCCCGTCCTCGAATAGTGAGCAATTAAAAATGGGCGTGCAGCCATCAATTTCCGGGAGTCTGGTAATAAAGCCTCGGCGTTCGTGGACGGCATGATGCCTGCCATGCCCACGTGCGCTGAGGACGCCCGCCCCGGGACACGGTGAAGCATTTCCAATTTGCTCTTGTGGGAGGTGATTTTATAATGCACCATCAACTGCAGCAGAAATAGACCATTTCCCACTTAATACAAGACAAACACTGGCAAATAAATAAGAATAAACACACGGGGGACATCCTAGCCGCTGCAGCGGACCCCAACCCAGTGATGTCCTGTGCAAGGGCTGACTGACTCCAGGTCACTTGTCCAGGAAAGTATAAGAGGCGGCCCTCCCAGAACAACAGAGGCCACTCCGACACAGAGACGACACGCTTGGAAGTCAGGGCAAGGGAGAAACGAAGGCGAAGGATGAGGTCAGAGGAAGGTCATTCGAAAACATGCGAGCCAGTAGGTCTGCCGACGGACGCTCCCGGCAGCTGCTGTGAACCCATGCCTCTGCCTGCCCCTTCTTAGGGGAACCCTTGCTGGCCCCCCACCGCCCCTGCCTGGACAGCTACTCCATTTTGCTTCACGCGTATAAACGCAGACCTGGTTTCACGGGGGCTAGAGGATGGTGGGTGCTCGGTTTTCCTGAACCACTCGTGCAGTCATCTCTGTTGTTCTGAAGTAAAAAGTGAACATCTGGGGCACCTGGGTGGCTCAGTGGGTTAAGCCTCTGCCTTCGGCTCAGGTCATGATCCCAGGGTCCTGGGATCGGGCCCCGCATCGGGCTCTCTGCTCAGCAGGGAGCCTGCTTCTCCCTTCCTATCTGCCTGCCTCTCTGCCTACTTGTGATTTCTCTCTCTGTCAAATAAAAAAATAAATAATCTTAAAAAAAAAAAAAAGTGAACATCTGGGGTGCCTGGGTGGTTCGGTGGGTTAAGCCTCTACCTCCAGCTCAGGTCATGATCTCAGGGTCCTGGGATCAAGCCCCGCATCGGGATCTCCGCTCGGCAGGGAGTCTGCTTCCCCTCTTTCTCTGCCTGTCTCTCTGCCTACTTTTGATCTCTCTCTCTGTCAAATAAATAGAGAAAATCTTAAAAAAAAAAAAAGTAAACATTATTCCCAATCCATTCCCTATGCCTTTCTTCACACCCCCTCCTCCAGGAAGGCTTCCCAGATTGGTCATCCAAGGTGTCTTTTCTTCACTACTAAGGTTGTGGAAGGCAGTCCTAGGCTTAGATTAATTTCTCACAGTGCTGGGAAATGGAAGGGGTTCTTGATGGGGAGCAGAATAACACTTAACAGTGTTAGAGGGTTGTACCTGTAAGCAGGTCCCAGGGACGAGCACAGGGAACCAGGCGAGTCAGTTTGGCGCCCGTGGTTCTCAGAGAGTTGGGGTGGGAAGGGGCTGCCCGGCTCTCACATTCCTTTGATCTCAGGACCCCAGTGCGGTTTGCTGAGCCTTGAAAGAAAACCTACCACATCAGGCTCTCCCCTCAGCAGACTGCCCAGGCTCCGAATAAGGAAGCCTCACAGCACCCTAAGCTACATAGCAGCACCAGGCAGAACCCTAGCCAGCTCAGGACCCGGGACCAGCAATAAGGCTTGCCGCTGGGTGCCACCGAGGTTTGGGGCTGTGTGTTCCTCTGATTAGCAGACGCCTGCCTAACGCACCAGGTCTGTGGGAATGGAGAGCCAGTGTGGTACCACATGACCATCCACCTCTTGGAAGTCAGAGAGCTTTGAAAACCATACAACCCTAAAAAAAAGAAAAAAAAAACAAAAAACCCCCCAAAACCAAAAAACCCCAAGGCCCTATTGTTGCTATTACTAATTTCCTCAAACTCTTCATTCCTTTTGTAACTACAACGAAGCCCTTTTTCCTCCCCTTTTCTTTCCTTAGAGTCACAGCAAAGAACCGAGGAAAATCACTGAGATTTCAGCTCCATTAATTTTTCAGGGCACCATAAATTAAAGAGCAATTGCAACGCAGTCAATTTCTGCAGGAAAATAAGTCTCCGTGATTGTGCTTTAGTCTAATTACATGGAAGGCTAAGTAGTGCTATTAATACCCAGAAGCACACGCTGTCCCAGAAGAAGGCGTTGGGAGCAAAGAGGATCCTGGGGATGCCAGTCGGTGAGGTCCAGACCATGGCAAGGAGGCCAGGTCCTGCAGCAAGCCATGGCTCAGACCAGCCGAAATTGGCGTTGGGAGGCCCTTGACCTGGGGGAACCCTCATGGGAGAAATCCATCATTCACTCACCGACTGATCCAACCAACGGACACCCCTCCATCGATCTGTCCACCTCCCCCGTCCGTCACCCCACAGCCCCTGTCCGTCACCCACTCACCCTTCCACCCATCCTCAGCTCCATGTCCATCCAGCCAACAAATAGCCTCAGCCAGGAGCTTGTGAGGAAATGCTGCAGAAACTGGGCAGAGTCTGTGCCCGCAAGGGGCTTACCCAGAGTGTGTATGCAGGGAGCAGTCCCCACGCCGGCTGCAGTGGCTCCTCCACAAGCCACATGGACACCAGAAGCCAGAAAAGGCCCAGTCCCCCACCCCCACCCTGAAGCCTCCAGGGGGAGCGTGTCCCTTGCAGACACCTCGATTTTGATCCAGCGAAACACATTTTGGACATCTGGTCTCCCAAGTTGTGGGAGACCCCACGTCTGGATTGGCCAGCCACGGAGCACTTGGTGATAGGAACGGATCCTGGTCTCTGTGGCAGTGAGGGCAGGTCCTCGTCCTCCCGTGCTCTCTGCGCCCTGCCTCACCTCCTGCTCAGGCCTCACCCCCTCCTGGGGCCAGCCCCGGGCTCTCCGCTCCCTGGGCCTGGAAAGAACCCTCCACCACGTTCTCTCCATCAGCCGATGGAGGGTCCCTTGGGCTCCTGTGGGGCCCTGGTGACACAGCCCCCAGAGTAAAGGACATGCACTTGGGATCTGAAGGACAAGTCACACCTACTGAAGATGGAAAAGCATCCCAGGCCAGCAGAAGGGCCCGGCAAGGCGTAGCGTGGGAGGGTGTGTGGAATATTCTGGAAGTGGAAGAAGGCCTTATGGCGGTGCACCCGGAGGGGAGGCCGAGGGGGAGCGCGGTAATAATTACCTACTGTTCTTCAATCCTGTCTCATGTGCTTACTTGTGCCAAGTACACCTCTCACCTCGGCCTGCTTGGTTCCTACACCCCGAGGCCAACGATGGCAGCACCCAGACCCCCGGGCCTTGGGGCGAAGGGCTCCCAGGGCCCCATGAGGAGCAGCCTGCGTTGCCCCGTGACCTCACCAAAAGAGCAGCTGTGGGCGCCCTGGGGCCCAGACACCGGCTCCACTTCTGCTTACCTTGCTCTCCTTGGTGTAGGCCAGGACCTTGTCCTCCTCCTTGGGGTGGAAAATCAGAGTCTCCACCGAGAAGGGGATGAGCTGCTTCTGGAAGGTGGCCCCCTCGTCCGTACTGAGGAATAGACTCTGGTCCCGGTCGCTGAGCGAGGAGCTCAGCAGGACGATCTGGAACAGAAAGCAGGGGAGACGTGAGCTCCCCACTCCGCACCAAGCCCCTGTGCTCAGCCACCAAGGGAGAGGCCGGAACCACGCCCCCTCCTCCCACCCTGCCCCACCCACTCCTGCCAATTAGTCACTCATTAATTCCCTCCACAACTCTGTCCCCAAGCCAGGCACCGTCCACAGGGCGAGGCTGACCACCAGCTGGGGTTTTCTGCCGTGAATAGTCCGTCCTATGGGGGCAGTGTGAGATACATCACCGCGTCGCCCATTGTGGGCCTGACCGGCGGCCTGAGGAGACAAAGCAGGGGGCTGGGGAGGCCGGGCTGGGGGCTGCGTGCAGAAGCAGAGCACTGGACCAGGTAGGGGGGTGACCCAGGACAGCAGGCGCCGGGCAGGAACTTGGATGTGAGGTGGCCGAGGGAGAGGGGACTGGATAAGTAACAGCGTGTCTGGCTCCATGAGGCCTTAGAGGGCACCGTGGTGGGTGGAACGGGGACCCCGGAGAGACACCACGTCCCCGCGTCCTCACCCTGGTTCCTATGAAGGTGACCTCACTTAGAAACGGGGTCTGCACAGGTGGGATCAAGTTAACCATCTCAGAATGAGGTCATCCTGGGAACTGGCAGGCAAGGCGCCCATGGAGAGGATGAGGGACAGCCCGGCCACCTGCAGAATTCTCCCGTGGGTGGGGGTCCCGGAAGGCCTCTCTTGGCTCCGCCCAGAGGGTCAAGGAAGTTGGGGAAGCCAGCCTGTGGCCCTCTCTGAGTTTGTCCACTTCCCAAGCACACAGGTACATGACTTCCTGGGCTGTGAGGTGCCCCAGGCCTTCCAGAAAGTTCAGGAAAGGCCGACTATGGGTCAGAACAGGTTGGCCCTGCTAACTACACACAGGGGACCAAAGGGACCCTCAGAAAGAGAGAAAAGGGGGAGAGGGAGAGGCTTTCCTCCTTCCTCTGAGGCCAGAGAGGGTCGGCCAGCCTGGAGGGTTGGGAAGGTGATGTGGGCTCCTACCACTGTGAGTGGATCCCACCCCCTCAGACCACATGGTCAGCCCCCAGCAGCATGGGTGGGCCCAGTCTCTACCTCCACCCTCTTCTGGAAGACCCAGTTCCCACGATGAAGCTGGGGGTGGTCTTCCTACCCACACACCTCATGGAAAGTTCTGGGCTCCTCACGGCCCCAAGGAGACTGTGACCTCTGTGACAGGGTCTGCAGGCTCCTCCTGGACTGGCCTCCCTCCCTGCCTCCTGCTTGTGAGCTGGCCACAGCCAGTAGGGTCCACCCACATACAGCCCCCTCCCCCCAACACCTGTTACCTCTGTTTCCCCCTCACCCCCGGGGCCCAGTGGAGCCCCCTGATTCAAGGCCACAGGGAACCTGGTATTTGCCCAGCAAAAGCTCACCACCTGTCATGGAGGTAGCCTCTTCTCCCAGGACTGTGGTCCCTTGGGACCGCGGCCAGGTCTGTGGAGTTTCCTGCTATCCTCCTCCCCACCCCCACCCCTGCAGGGCCTGGGGACTCCACACACTTATTGAATGAATGAATAAATCAATGAACGAATGAATCAATGAATGAATGAACAAACAGATACCATGTGCTGATAGAATAGGGGTCAGGGCACACTCAACCTGATAGCCCAGTTCAAATTCCATGTCTGTGTGACCTGAAGCAAGCTGGCTGGCCATTCCCTGCCTCAGTTTCTTTGTCTGTAAAATGGGGGAAATAATATGGTGCCTGGCATTGGGCGAGCCTGCAATTAAAGTCTACTGTGAGTGTTCAAGACCACATCCTCACTAGAGCTCAGTGGGGCAGTTATGATCTCTGCTCGGTGGATGGGGAAACTGAGGCACAGAGAGGGGAAGCAAACTGCCTGAGGTCACACACCGTGTAGGACGGAGCCAGGGTCTGGAGTTCAGAGGGAGCCCATGCAGGGTGGGGTGCCGGTGGGGCAAGGGGGTGGGACCAGCCCGGCACCTAGATGAGCTCTTCCTTCCCAGGGGCGGGGTCTATGGGACACTAAGCCCCCATCATGTGGACGCCCCACTGCGATGGGCTCCCCACACCCCAACATTTCCTCTAGAAGACGATGAAGCACATGGGCCAGAAATCAAGAATTTCACGAGCTCCTGTCTTTACAAACGAGGATCTGATGCGCTCTTTCCAGGGAACCCTGAGGAGTTGTGCAAGCCACAGCTGGTCTCCCCTGGCACAGATCCCGCCTGCGCCGGCCAACCAAGGGGGCTGAAGGAGAAGGGCAGGCAGGGCGCTCCCGGTGCCTGCCTCTAGGCGGCCGTGCTCTCGGAAGGTGGAGAAGCCTTGTGGGAGGTGTCCCTCGGGGGTGGTTTCCACACAGGAGAAGTGGAGGGGCCGAGAACGGCCACGTATAATCATCTCAGGAAATGTGGAATGACAAGGGCGCTCACGCACTCACAAAAAGAAGCAAGTACAAATTTACGAGAAACTATGTATCTCCCACAGACAAAACGTCAGGAAGCCTATGATAATTTTGCCAATGGTTACCGTATGAGAGTACACGTGATCTTATCAGCAGAGATGCACAGAAACAGGAGTGGAGGGCTCACTGTTCAGCCATCATATAAGAGGAAACGCCACCACTTGCGACCCCAGGGATGGACCTTGAGGGCATCATGCCCAGTGGGAG
Organism: Martes martes; assembly: GCF_963455335.1. Lineage (NCBI taxonomy): Eukaryota > Metazoa > Chordata > Mammalia > Carnivora > Mustelidae > Martes > Martes martes. Next base: position 142,433,083 of record NC_137889.1, read on the forward strand.
ACAAATGCCCTGAGATCAGGCTTGCAGGTAGACTCTTGTAAACAAAGCAAAGCCTGAGCTCCCAGCTCCAGAGAACAGGTGGACGCCGCAGGGGGTGGGTGGGCGAGGGGTGATGGTGTCAGAAGGCCTGCACTGCCCATTGCCAAGTGAGCGGGTCTCAGGCTGCCGTGGGCCCAGTGTGGTGACACACAGGACTGCGTGTCTGGACGTGGCTGAGAGAGGGGATCCTGAACGGTCTCCTCGCGGGAAAGCATCGCTGTGACGTCGTGTGGCGGCAGATGGTAACCAGACGTACAAGGACGATCGCTTCCCCGTAATGACCGAATCATAATGTCCTACACCCGAAACTAAGGTGATGTTACATGTCAATTACACCTTAATTTTGAAAAAACCAATGAAAGCAACACGAGGACCTTAATAGTGGTTGTTTTTAAGTGGTGGAGTTAGAAGGAGTTTGTTCTTGTTTTCAATGAACACTGTAGCTTAGAACAGTTTTAACTTTACAGAAAGGTGGCAAGGATAGGACAGAGAGTCCCACAGCGCTGATGCAGTATCCTCTGCCAGGACAGCTCAGGTCGGTGTCAGACGTCTGTACGGTTAAGGAGCCAGCATACCCACATGTGTACGGTCTGAACCACACGCTACGTTCCACGAGTGGCTTTTCCTGGTCTGGGATCCCACGCAGGAGCCCACATGACATTCAGGCGTCACACCGCCTTAGCTCCTCTGGGCGGTGACTTTCTCAGACGCACCTTGTTTCTCTTGACCTTGACAGTGTTGAGGACCTCTGGTTGGGTCTTTTGCAGACTGACTCTGATTTTGGCTTATCTAGGCTTTCCTCGCGGTGACACAGGCGTCAGGGGTTTGAGGAAGGAAAGGCACAGAGGTGAGGACCCTCCTTGCCGCAGTGGGCCCAGAGGGGAGCCCACAGCCATGGTGCTGGCCTCACCCCAGGGGAACGGGCCCTCCTCTCCTCCCCGCGTCCACGATGTCCTCTTGGAGGACAGCCCCCTGCACAGCCCACACCTGCGGTGGGGAGGGCGGCTCCCCTCCTTGAGGCAGAGGAGCTGTGAGCATTCTTGTGAATTCTTCTGCATGGGAGACTGGTCTCCTCGCCCCCACTTACTGACTCATTTATTTACGTCACTATGAACTCATGAATATTTATGTCAGACTTTGAGTTGTAATTCAAGGCTGTTCTGTCATCTCATTGCCCCAAGGCTCCCGCTCTGGCTAGTTGGGGTGGGGGGTGCCTTGGGCGGTCTCCTTTGCCACAACACCCAGCTTCTACTTCTAAATGTTGCTCTGGGCTGCACCTGGTCTCCCTGGATAATCGGGAAGAATGAAACAAGTCACCCAGATTTCTCACCCATCATACTGGAGATGGCTGGGTTCACTCAGCATCCACCCAAACATTTGGCCCAGGCTCTGTGCCCCACCCCAGGGCAGCTGCCCACACACCTGGCTCCTTGGGGGCCATCTGGCCCGGGAAACCCAAACATCACTCATCAAAACGCTTTTTCATGATGACGATTTCTCAATGTTCTTATGATGCAACAATTGACTTATCCACCTCCCCCAGGAGATTGTGCCCCTTGAGCGCAGGGATGGCATCTAACTCCTGTTTTGTTGTGCTGGCACAGAGCCCAGAGCACTGTGGGTTAATCCCTGCCTGATGGATACCAACTGAATGCATGCACGCGTGAATGAATAAAGTAGTCCATCTCAACCCTTGATTCCGTGAGGAATTGTTTGTCCGCTCTTCTCCTTTGGGAGGAGAACATTCCTAGAGCTATGGCAGAAGCCTGGAGACTGGACGTCATAACAAACCTCATTCACTTCTCCCCATTACCCAGAGCTTCATACATCAGAGAAGACTCATTCATTCACTCATTCATTCCTTCATTCTTCCGTTGGTGCTAAGACCACAGAGTCAAGCAAAGATTCAGGTGTGACCAGGACTTTGTGGCAGCAGAGCCAAGGAGGAAAGGAGAATCCAGGTACAGGGCCCAAAGGAAGGCTTCCTAGCAGAGGTGACCCCCCACCCCAAGGTGAGCTTCAAAAAATGGATGGAAATTTGACTGGCAGACCCAGGGGAGGGTTTTTCAGTCAGAGAGAACAGCATGACGGGAGGGTGGGGGTCCCTGACCCGCCTCTCCCCCCACCCCCCACCTCAGCCTCCAGGTGTCAGTCCCATAGAGCCCTGCTGTGTTTCTCCAGTTCCCCGAGACTGTTCACATCTTGACTGCCTTTTCACGCACGGTTCCCTTGGGCTATAACATGTGGTGGGACCAAGACTCCCCCAACCTCATCTCAGATAATTCAGATTCAGATCCGACAATTTCAAAATGATACAAAACCCACATGTGATGAACTTAAAACAGCTTGTGAAAATGATCAGAGACCCCAATTCTGGGCCGCTTCCGCAAAGCTGAATATTTCTCACTTAATTTTGCAGATGCCTCCAGCATGAGTTTAGCCTGTTTTTATTCTGAGATGCCCTTCCCCTTTGTATCTGCTTGTCTAACACCTCCTTATCCACTGAGGCTCATTTCAAAGGTCACTGCCTCCAGGCAGCCCTCCATGATACAAGTCCTCCAGTAGATTTATTCCAATACCTCCTCCCCCCCCCCCCAGCATCTCAGGCATTCATCTGCCCCAGCCCAGCATTCTTAGTGTTCTCTTTGGGAGTCTGCCTCCCCCTCTAGGAAAGCCCTGTGTCTTCGTCAGGGCCATGCCTCCAGCCAGGACTACAGGGCCTGGTCCAGAGCAGGCACCAGGTACCCATAAACAGGTGTTGGTGCCACTTCCACACAGAATCAGGGCTTCGGGGACAGGGTTGCCGCTCCATCACGGCCCTCCTTGATGGCCGAGGCCCCACCCACGGTGGAACTGCAGTGGAGAAACAGGAACCCGAGGAAGTCGTTCTGGCCGGGGGCCCAGCAATCTGGATCGGGGGCTATTTTGGGCCTCGGAGTGGGACAAGTAAGCCAGGAAAGATTGGGGGATGAGAAAGTGCTGACAACGAGAGGATTACTAGAGCAAAGAAAACAAATCAATTAGCATAGTGCAGAGCGGAGGCTGGCAGACTGTTCTCCCAAATTGGGAACCAGACTATTTTCAACGGTGTATTTTTACTGTTTACTATTCCGGGCCAGCATATGGTACCTGCACCGGCTTCCGGGGGCCCACGAGGCTGGGTGTTTGGAAATCAGAGGCCATACGTTGGAGAGAAATATGGGACAGGTTCTAGAGGACCAGCGGCCAGCCCCACTGAGTGTGAGTCCCAGGACTGCGTATGTAATCCGCGGGGCCCCAAATGCAGGGCTCCTTGCTCAAGAAGAATAAGGAATTCCAACACGGGGGCAAGCAAGCATTACAGCAAGCACAAGGTCTGGGTCTGGAGCCTGCCTCCATCATCCCACAGGGATTCTGCTAATAAACTCTGGGACCCCTAGCCCCAGTGGCATGGAAGCTGCTGGAAGCACAGTGTGTCCGCCCCACCCAGGTGGAAATCAGCACTTTCTCAAAGTCCCTGGTGAGCCCTGAGCTCCCAGCCTTGGGACATCTGCTCTGGGCTGTCGTTCCTGCTGGTTCTCAGCTCTGAGCCCACCAGCTGTGTGACTCTGAGCACAGTGGCTGACTCTGCTCTGTTCCCCACCGAGTAACCATGAAATAAGCCACATGCCTCCCATGCTGCGCGTCCTTCCCTGGGATTCTGTAGCTCACGGCCACCCTCACAGATGCTCTGATGAGATGCTCCACGGGGTGGGGAAAATACGGATGAGAGCCCCAGGAGTCCAGCTAGGCTACAACACAAACATGGGGGGCACGCAGAGTGGGGCTTCAGGCCACTGTTACCCCCCTGAGCTGTGAGGTGTGCAGCCTTAGGAAAGCTAGTGTACCTCTCTGGGCTGCTGTTTCCTCATCTGTAAGTAGAGAGGAATCCCCGTCGCCGAGGCGACCAGAGGAGTCAATGCACAAAGTGTGTAGCAGACCAGCCTGGTGCCTGGGACACAGCGAGCATCCCGAACATGCGGGAGCTCGCCATATGGGACAACTCGGATTACTCTCCCTGCAGGAGGTCACCAAGCCCTGTTGTGAGTCAGGATCACATTGCTGAGGCAGGTCATATGCGGTGATGAGAGCGAGAGGAAGCGTACGCCCCCCTGCACTATGAGACCCCAGGACAGACGTGGGCAGAGGGTACAGACGCTGCCCCCGGGGGAATGACCCCTCTCTCTCCGGCGCATGGGCTGGAGCATGGCCAGAGAAGCCAAGGGCCTGTGGAAGGTCACACTGCCAGCCGGAGTCTGCGGCCTCATCCCTCCCGACATCACCTGCCCGCACCGCTAGCACACAGCATGGCCGGTCTGCTCAGTAAGTAGCAGTAAACACTAGGGTTCCTGCAGGAACACACTTGTGCCGTCCAGAGAGACCCTGCCACCTTCAAGGGCTATGAGGACTGGCCTCCAGAGGTCTGCAGGTCCATCCAGAGCTTTGGGAATGGGGAATGGACTTCTGGCCACGCAAAGGGAGGGGCGGGGGACTTCCGTTCCTCTTCATCCTTCCCTTCTTTCCTTTGTCCCACGGTCTTGGTCTTGTTCTCACAAATCATTAACTGAGTCATTGAGCTGCACATCAGACCTCAGCCGGGAAACAAGCCCCTCAGGATGCCTGCCACGGGGGAGCTCACAGAAGACAGTGGAAGGCGTTTAATAGTGGAGGCAGGGGGCCCTCCCCTAGGCTGGACTGGAGTAGACGGGAGACTTTCTGGAAGTTTCTGCAGGAGGTGCACCCCAGGCTCCCAGTGGAGATGGGTCACAGCCACATGCAGAAAGACACTCTAGGGGGACAGAGCTGCCCATGTGCCATCCTGTTGCGGGACTCAGGTTTTCCTCTCCACCAGGTCGGGAGACCTATCTGAACCCAGGGGCCCAGACGCCCTTCTCTGACCCTCCCATACGTGTGCCTCCAGGCCGGCTCCCGCCCCCGCTGGCCCTGACTCCGGTTAGGACAAGCCGGCCTGAGCCGCACCCCCGCCGTGGGAACTGCATGTGGCCCCGCCCCGCTCAGGCCGCCAAATCGCATTCCCGAGGCCAAGGCTTCCCCCTGCAGATCTCCCAGCCCCTTTCCTCCGAAAGGTGGTGCCAGCCTCCCAGCCTGTGTGGCCACGGCACTCGCCTACGTCACGGCTCTCAGAGCTCCACGTTTAAAAAGGGAAACAAACAGCATCCAGAAACTATTTCTCGCCTCTGCTAGGGCTCCTTTTGGATGCGCCACAGATCTCTGGTTTCCATTCAGAACTGCAGCAAGGAGAGGATTTCTTATTTTAGTCTGCCCTTTACCAAGTTTATCCCTACAAGGGTCCCCACCCCGGCCCCCCGGCTCCCTGTCATCTGCAGTTACCTATTTAAAACCCAGTCACCCGGTCTATTCCTGGCCAGACAGATGCTCCCAGAGAGGGACGAAGAAAACGGCTTTGACGCCAGGAGAGGCAGACAGCGGAGACCAACAGATCCAGCAGCATCCACCCTCCGGTCTTAAATTAGCACCCGCGCACAGCGTCTCATCCACGCCTGTGTGAGTCATGATGAGCAAAAATAACTCTCCCACCCAGAGCCTCGCTCTTGTGGACGGATGCGTCCTGCTGGGGTTCCGCACGCCCTCGGATCAGCTATCCACAGTCGTCGGAACTCATCACCCCACGACAGTCTCCGTGTGGGTGACCAGGAGCATGGAAGAGGTCACAGGACACAGTCTGACTGCGCCGGGGGTTCTGCCATCTCTGTGTTCCATGACCTTGGGCAAGTCGCTCTCCTCAACCTTAAATTGGAGACGGTAATCTCTTCCGTGATGAGATCCCAAATTAGCTACCATGTTCGAAAGTGCTGGAGAATTACCCAAAGGCTCATCATTATTTCTGTGCTTTCTTAAACCAGAAAGATCCATTATTGGAGAAGTCCAGGATAATCGGAATTTACACAAACACAAGCCTGCTGAAACCCCTTCAGGGTCACTCCTGAGGGTGACATTCACGACCCTGTCCCATGACCTCACCCGGGTGACCTCACCAGCCCACAGCCTGAGTTCCCACCACCCTGGATGGCCTCCAGCCACCCTACCCCCCACCCCCCACCCCCACCGCTGCAGCACGCTCACTATCAACTTAAGAATGCTTCCCACTTCGCCCAACTTAAGAATGCTTCCCACTTCGCCCAGACGCCCTTGGCTGTCTTCCCTTCCACTGAAGTGAAGGCTGAGGCCTGGGGAGACCGGAGGCTGACATGGAGGCCACGGAGGTCACCTGGGTAAAACAGCCCCGTGACGCCACAGAGGGGCCAGGCTCCAACACACTGCCGAATCGGGAGTTTAGTGGGTTCGGCACGGAATGAACAGAATGAGGAAATGTGGGAACTCACCCAAGCTCTGGCCCAGCTGCCGGAGAGGAGGGCACAGGAGGAAGAGCCGGCTTAGGGCAGACGGAGGGGTGGTCCATTGGGAGCCCCGCATCAGGGCGGCGGGCCCTGAGGGGCACCTGGTGGAGGAAGGGGCTTGGGGTGACATCCGGGGGGAGCGCAGCTCCCTGGAAATCTGCACTGGGGACAGGTGTCTGGAAGTCACATGGGCTGGGGGTCCTGGGGGTGGAGGAGCCCACCTGGGGTAGTGAGAATGATGTAAGTGCTAGCTGGGGTGGGGAAAGAGAGCCAAGAGGAGCCCATGAGGAGGGGGTGGGGCAGCGGGACAGGCAAGCACCTGGGGGCCAACAGGGGGCACCCTCTCCCCAGTCCCCCCACCCTGCCCCACACCTCTGCCTGCCCACCTCCTGTGGGCCTGCACCCCGGGCTCAGAGCCCAGCCCTCCCTCACTCAGTCCTGCTGGCCCCAGGCCCTTCCTGCTGGGGCTCCCGCTCTGAAGGGCACTTTCCTGACCACAGGGCAGACCCTCAACTCAGAGACCACCTTCTGGGGGGGTGGGGGGCTCTTCCTTCCGCACTTAAACAGGCCCTGATGCCAACATACTCTCTGGTCTTAAAGACAATTATTAACACTCTCCATAAACATCTGCTTACATTATTTTTTTAATTGCGGTGAAGATAGTAACACAAAACTCACCCTTTTAACCCTTTGAGCACACGGTTCAGCGGCATTAGACAGAGTCAGGGTGATGTCAGTCATTGGTCCTGGCACTTTTCCATCTCCCCAACCAGCTCCCCATGCCCTCCTTTCACATTGCCTCCCCTGCCGTTACTGTCTGCCCCCCCTAAGACCACAATGTCGGGATCACATCTCTCTTGCTCGCTGCTGGATCCCAAACCCCCACCTGGGACAGAGCAGGTGCTGAGCTGATCAGTGTGGAACACTCTTGACCAAATAACACTGAAGTCTCTTTCTGGCAAATGTTTAACAGATGAGGGGGGAGGGGTGGTTGATAGCAGCCCTTCTGAGCCCCCCACCCCGCCTCCTGGGACTGAGCCTTCTGACCCCTACCCAGAGCCCCCTGAGCCGTCAGCCTCCAAATCCCTGCTCAGATGTCCCAAGGGCTTCCGGACCAGCCCTGACCATGCAGAACTCTCTGGAACTATTCCACCCGACATAAGGAGCAAACCCTGGTTCCTTTCTCTCGGGCCAACCCATCGCAGGCCTTACTTCCAGCCACTGTCTCGCGTCAGAAAGGTCATTCGGCTGGCTCAGGTCCAAGCCTTAAGACATCTTAGCCCTTACCTACCAGCATCCAGGGCTTTTGCTAAGACCCCGAAGTGGCTTTGAACTTGGCCTCGACACATAGGTTCTCATTTTTCTGCAACAGCGACGAGGTGGCGAATGTGCTTGGCTCTGTTTCACAGAGAACACCCAGAAGCGAAGAGGGGGAAAGGACCCGCTCAGACCCACACAGGCTGAGAACCTTGACACAGGACTGAGACCCCACACTGGCTGAGGCTAACCACCTCCCCCTGCCTCCAGGTCAACCCTCGAGCTGACGGGCATCCAGCGCAATTTAGGAAAACGTCCACACAAACACAATTAATGAATGGATTGTCAGGAAAGGGCTGGTTCGGACTTAATTACCAGCCTGACAATCACTCACGTGCCAGGAAACCTCTCCAAGAGCATTTGTAAATTCAACAGAGAGGTGAACCTTTTCCCTTTGGCCGGAGGCTGACTTGGAATGTCTTGGCGTCGATCAATAGTAACTAGATAAGGCAAACATATTTCAGGGCATAAAAAAAAGAGCTCATCGCCACTGTTTTATATCCTTGATTTATTAATAATCTTGCCCACCGCATTTGTGACATGAGAGGCCCCCCCCGGCCCCTCCCCCGTAATTATTGATGATCTCTGTTCTCTAAAGGGCTCACACGGAGTTTTTGGAGTGAGCACAGTCTAATTGTGTTTTGTTTGGCTGTCTGAAGGTATTTTGCAGACAGAGCTAAAAGCCCGCTTGCTGGGGCGGAGTGCGGTGGACGGCTAATTCTCCGGAATGACTGGTTCTGGAAGATTGTCTTGTATCAGGACAGCTGTATTAACTACGTACGATTAGATCTGTGAACAATTTGCTCATTCATCCGCTCCCTGATTGAACAGTGGCATGCAAAAGGACGTAGGTCAGTCCCTGCTACGCCTCTTCGACGGGGACCCAGCAGCCTCCGGGAGAAAGACGGCGGCTTTCAGAAGTAACTGTGGGATTGCTGAAGGCTTTCTCCTCAAACATTTGAGAATTGAGAATGGAGACCAAGGCAGGGTTGCCAGCACCGGTCAGGCAGGTGAAAATGTCATAATAGAGTCAACCAGCAGTCACTCTCCTCCCCTTCCCTAGAGGTGGACGTCTGACATGAATCCATGTCCACACCAGATGGTCAAGGCCACGGTCATCAACACGAGGGCTGTTGACATTCCGTGGTCACAGATTCAAGTGGAAAGTCCTCTTCTGGGTGAGGACGGGTCATGACATGCTTGTACGTAGCATGGCTTGAGCACTTACTGTATACCAGGCACTACACTAGATGTTCCCTATATGTTGGACAGCCCTCCAATGAGGTAGTTACTATCATTACCCCTGTTGGTGGGTGAAGCAGGAGTGCCCAGGGAGGGCAGCAACCACACACAGGTGGTGAGCTGGAGACAGGCTACCGCCAAGGCATCCAGGCTGAACCTTGCACCTGCAGAGATGGGCAAGGGGCACAGAGTGCTCTTCCCGTCACTGTTCACTCAGGTGTCCACGGAACCGATGTCACTTCATGCTGGGGACCGAGTGGGGCAGCCTTGCTGTCCTTGGGCTTCATGGAGCCCACAGTCTCGTGGTGAGACAATGACCAAAGACGTACACGAATGACCAATTATGAACCTTAAAGAGGGCCCAGCCATTTAACAATGGGGGGGAGCGTTGTCTAGGAGGGCACCCATTAGACCAGAGAGACAGTGAGATGGGCCAGGTCTGGCAGGAGGATGAGGAGGCCATGGGGCAAGGAGAGGGCTGCAGGTGTAAAGAGGGTGGAGGTAGCAGGACCGGGTGTCCCCTAGGGGAGGCAGCTGGGAATCTGGAAGAGTCTCCGGCTCTTGCCTGCAGCGCTGGAAGAAAAGCAGTGAACTAAGGGGGCTGGGTGCTTCCTGGTGCTGGACAAGAGCCTGTAGAGACTAACAACTGAGCAGGAATGTGAGGTGAGGACCAGAGAGGACACTGCGAGGGAAGCCATGGGCCAGCAGTAGTGTCATTAATTGTCAAAGGTGGGGGACTAGTGTTCCCAGGACAACGGTCAAAGGTGGGGTTCTGGTGTCCCTAAGTACCACTAATGGTCAAAGGTGGGCAGTGGTGTCCCCAGGTACCACTGATGGTCAAAAATGGGGAACTGGTATTCCCCGTGATGGTCAAAGGTAGGGTTCTGGTGTCCCCGGGTACCTACCACTGATGGTCAAAGGTATGCACTGGTGTCCCTGGGCATCACAGATGGTCAGTGGTGGGGCTCTGGTGTCCCCAGGTACCACTGATAGTCAAAGGTGGGGTCCTGATGTCCCCGGGCATCACTGATCATCAAAGATGAGCGCTTGTGTCCATGGGGAAAGATGGTGTGCAGGGTAGTGCCATCTTTCATCCCCTCTTTCTGTCTTCTTAGCCACATGCCATCAGTCACCAGTAAGTCCTGTGGCTTTTACTCCATAGGGTCAAGGAATGGCCCCAGGGGTTACCACAGACACCTCCTAAGTGGTAGGGAACTGTACAAACACACAGTGATAACAGGAGAGATGAGTGGTCTCCTCTGTCAATTCCTTCTCATCCTTCCACCGCAAATGAACGATGATTTAATTAAAGTTCTCAGGGAAAGAGCTCTGGAGTAGGTTTCCTGAGGGCTTTCAGCGGTCATGTGGAAACGGTTGTGAACCAAGGCTCTGGTTTCCGGCGAGGACCCTCAGCATAGATGTTTCCAGATGGAGACATATGGACAAGTGGCCAGCATCCAGGTTCCCAAGACCCCACCCCCACAGCACTCAGGGTGGAGGCCTGGCCCTCCCCGCTCCCATAGGCACAGACCAAGGAGAAGGTCGGGGTGGGTAGTTGGAATGGGGCAGGTCCAGCTGCTTCCTGTCACTTAAGGCAGTAACACCCAGAAATAGATGGCAGGCTAAGGTGCAGAGCTTCAGCTGGTGCCAGCCAGACCTGCATACTTCTGATGTTGGAATTGCTACAGCCGTGTCCCTTGGATGCCTCCAGTGACAAGGGGCTCCCTACCTCACAGATGGCATCAGTGTTTTTCTTTAAAACAAGCTCAACTCCGCAAGGCACAGAAAAAAACGGCTTCAGAATCTGGCAGACCTCTGCTGACTTCTGGCTATGAGCATACAGCAGGGTGACCTTGACTCAGTTCAGTGGTCTCAGGAAAAGTGGGGGCACCATCCACCCTCCTTGCCCCCCTCTCTGGCCTCTCTCTTCAACCAAGCCTCAGGTTGGTAGAAGAGCCTGGCACAGAGCATGGTGGTCCCTGGCTTTCCTCGATGGTGGCTCTGTCCCCCGTGGGAGCCAACCTGGGTGAAGGGCTGTGCCCTGGGACAGGATGTGGGTATTTCTGGGACCTCCTCAGCCCAAAATGCCATTAAACTCCCACCCTGTCTCTGATTTACTGGCTGTGCCCATGTGTAGATGTGAGCGTGTGCAGAACTCACCAAGCCTGGTGGGCATCACGGCAATGACACTGATCGTGGCAGGAACAACAATGAATATAGAAATAACAGTAATAGGAAAACCATGCATGGGGGGAGGCACTCACTGAGTCCAGACACTGCTCTGAGTGCTCTGAGCACACTCACCCACTGGCTCCTCCTGAGAGGATCTTCTAGGGCTATGTCCACTTTCCTGAGGGGTGAACACCCTGCCCAGAACTCCGTCAGCTCGTAGGAGGCCGAGCTGGTGAGGGGAGCCCCCTAGAGCACCCGTTCTTTGTTCTGAGAAGCAGGAGAGCCTGGAAGACTGACCTGCCTGCCTGCCTGCCCAAGGTGGAGAAGGCAGCATAGCAGTGGGGAAGAGACCCTTGAAGTGGGACCTGCCATCCTGGTCCTTCTGCTTACCGACCCCCAGGCCTGCACTGCCGTGTCTAATCTATATGAAGAGAGTGATCAGTCGATCTGCAGGCCGACCTGTGGAAACCAAGACAAACCCAGACTTGCCAGCAGCATCAAGCCCCTATCACAGATGCCAGGCTGGCAGATACCTCTGCCTCGTGACTGACCCTGCGGGGAGTACCACCCCCCTACCCCATCGGGGCCGGCCACCAACATCTCACAGCAAACCTCTTTCCCAGAAAATTGCCCTCCGCTGACAGGAGCCCCTCACCTGGGAAGTTAAACTGTCCCCTGGTGGTCCACAGGCAGAGCTCTATGAAGAGAAGGGGGAAGGCTGGCCTCCTTGCCTCCAAGGAGGCCACTCTCTTTTGTGCTCCTGAACTTGCTGCAAATCAGACCTAGGTCTGACACTGCCTGAGAGCACATGCTTCCTCAGCTGCTTCTTCTCTCAGGGTCCTTCTGAGTGTTTACCCTCAGTACAACAGCTGCACTGAATCCCTGCCTCAGGCTCTGCTTCTGGGAACCCGACCTGACGCTGCTCCATTTTCTCAAAGCAGCCATTTCCCCAGGTAGCTGGAATGTCCTGATGAGCAGGGGCTCTGGCAGTCTTGGTCACTCCGTGTCCCCCAGGGTCTGGCATGTGGCAGGGAGGACTCCATAATCCACACAGTGTGCACTGTGGGAAAGGATGAGGACTCCCTGTGAAAACTGGGTCCACTGGACGCTGGTGTCCGTGCAATGAATCACGCCATGTAATAAAGCAAAACTCTTAGCAAAAACAAGGGCCATTTTTCTCCTATTTTTAAGACCAAGGAAAAGAATCAATAGTGACGTAGAAAGGGGGCTGATCTTGGCAAGCAGGTGATCCTGTATTGTTCTTCTCCAGCAGGAGCAAAACTTTTAGCAGCAGGAGAGGTACCAGGCTTGAGAAATGCCCAGCAGTTCCCCAGCCCAGGATACAGAAGAGGAGGAAGAGGGCCAGGGGTGCTGGTGGGAGACTCCCACCGAGGCAGCTCTGCTTCCAAAGTGGGAGGAAATTAAGTGTCTGGGCCTGGTGGGGGGAGGGCTGACAAAATCCTGATGTGTTTTAAGTCACACACACATACACAGAGAAGCACACACACGTCCACACATGTGCACACACACACAATTACGTTCCAAAAAGCAGCCCCTAACACAAGCATAGTATGAGACACGAGTTGCAGCCTTACACCTGTTCTTGGTGAAGCCTCTAGACCCCCCTTAGGAGGGAAGGCAGGGCAACCACACCAGATTGTTTCCCATCAGGACTTGGAGCAGGGAGGTCAGTCACCTAGTCCAAATGCCTTACTTTACTGTTGAGGACACTAGTGACCAAGGAGAGAGAGCCATCTCCCACCTCGCCTAAGTCCACACTCGAGGCTGCCTAACACAAATGCCAGGATGAGAGACCCTCCCCACAGGAGACTTCCTGTCCTGTCCCTGGGTAGGGACTGAAGAGGTGGCCAGTCCAGGGCAGGTTTTGCAGGCCAGGAGGCTTCCAGGCTATTTGAAGAGAAGTACCTGCTGGGATGGGGCATGACAATGTGGAGTGGCTGGACCAGGGTGCTGATCGGGCACAAGGGCAGTGTGCTCAGGACACAGCAGCTCAGAACTTGCTGATGCACTTGACTTCCAGGTTTTGGCCTGCCTGGGAGTGATGCCACCCTCTGGAAGTTTCTGAGTGCAGCACGACGTGTCTGAGATGCCCATTAGTAATGGCTTCCAGGGGTCATGGGGACAGCAGGAGACCTGAGTGTGGAGTTGAGGGTGACAGCAGGGCTGGGAGGTTAACTGGGGTGTGTCTGCAGTATGTGAAGCCATGGGATTTGGTAGGGTCACAGGGAGAGGGGGACAACCGGCGGATTGGTAAACATCCCACCCCAGAGGGAAAGTCCCAGCTGAGAAGATGAAGCAGAATGGAAGGAAAGTGGGCAACACACAGTAAGTATGACTCTCCCCCTCTTACTGGTAAGGAAACTGAGCTCAAAAGACTCATCCCCAGAAACACAGCCAGGGAGGGGGGGCAGATTTTGAGCTCAAAGTTCTTAAACTTGAACTTCAGAACCAGAAGTGTTGCTTGGAATATGCTTCCCTCTTATACATGGTCAACACCTGTACATCTTCAAAAGCCAACCCAAAGTTCTCCTCTCCTATGAAACACTCCCTGCCGCATCATGGTGATCAGTCCTCCATCGCAGGTCCACTGAAGCTTATACCCACCTCCACCTCAGTGTTTAGTCCACCTCAGGAGAGGGACTTGTAATCTAACTGGGCTGTGAGCTCCTTGAGGTCAGAGAATGTGTTCTATTCCTACTCCACCTCCTTGCTTACCCAGAAACTTGGCACATGAGGAACTCTATAAGGCTTGTTGAATGGAAGGATGTATGGGTGGATGGATGGGTGGGTGGATGGACAGACAGATGGACAGACGAATGGATGGATGGGTGGGTAGATAATGGATGGATAGATGGAAGGATGGATGGACGGACAGATGGACAGATGAATGGATGGGTGGATGGATGGATGGGTGGATGGATGGATGGACAGATGGACAGACGAATGGATGGATGTATATATGGATGGGACTGTATATATGGATGGGACAATCAACAGACAGCTAAATATACAGATACATGGCACTTAGGTGGGTGGTTGGATAGATGGATGGCATCTGAAAAACAATAAGATTTGCTGGAAAGACATTAAGATTTGCAGTCGAAACATTCAGAACTTAGTCCTGGCCTCTTATGCGCTGGGTGGCAGGCACCACAAGGCCCCCAGGGCTGGACCCTGGGCTCCTCACCTTTATGAGTGACCGGTTGTCTCTTTGCTGGGACTCTGAGAGGCTCAGCGGGGCCATGAGAGCAACTCAGGGAGTGCACGGGGCTATGGACACGTGAGGCAGCCCCTGGGAGCCTGGCACATTACGCACCACCATGGAGCTCTCTGTGCCAGAAATCACCTCCAAAACTTACATCGAGAGGACATAATTTCCACATGGCTGGCTTTAAAACCAAGTAATTAAGTGGTTTTATAGTCAGTTTTTAAAACAAGCTCTTTAAGTTTTGAGTATAAAGCATGTCCCTATAATAGCCAAGTTGTTCTGTTTTGTGATTTCTGTTGCAATGGATTTTATAATTAGGCAGAAAAAAAAAATCTATTCCTGGGCTGAGGACACTTTCTCAAACTCATTGTTTGGTCTGGTGAGACCTCACCAACTTACAGAGATGGGGCTTCCTCAGGACCTAGACCAAGCAGGAGTCTTTTAGGGGTTCATGGTGCAGAGGATGATGGACAACACACAGGGCAGCCTGGATGGGTTGGAGGGACAGCAAGGGGCACAGGCTGTGTGTGAGTGTGCACGTGCACATATGTGGGTGTTCAAGTAGGTGTGTACGGGGACATTCAGAGGAGGCATCCCACCCAGCCTGGATGGGGAGAGTCAAGGAAGCCTCCAGATGAAGGCTGTTCTCTAGCTGGGGCTGCTGTGGGGCAGGGACGTGGCACAGTGTTGCTGGGGTCATCCAGCACGTTCAACCTCATTTTGCTCCAGGCCTGCTCTGGAGGCTGGAGTCCAACCGAAGTGAAGGTTGACAGAAAACACAGGATGCCTGTTTAAATCTGAATTTCTGATAAACAAGTAAGCTTTTAGTCTGAGTAGTTCCCCAATGTTGCATATTTTTAGTACAAGTATGCCATATTTGTGATATGCTGAAAATAATTTACTGTTCAGATGAAATTTAAATTTAACTAACTGCATTTGTTTTTGTTTTTGCTCAATCTGGTAACCCTGTGAAGGACTCGAGGCACTGGAGTGGATAATACAGACCTGCTGCTCACCTCTGGCTGGCCCTGAGGCCAGTGGTGGCCCTTCATTGCCTCAGTGGTAAGCACCAAGATGGAGGATAATTCTTTGGATCTGTGGCAGCTCAGAGGAGTCACCGAGCCTCTCTAGGGTAGTTAAGGAGGGCTTCCTGGAGGAGGTTTCCTTGAAGGATGAATGAGTTACTTGGGGAGTATTATTTTAGGAGAAAGCTATTTCAGGTGCTAGAAAAGTAACATTGGTGGGCATAAGGACACTTGACAGATATGTTAGGAGTTGGAGGGCATTGGGACTGAGAGGGATGTAACACCTTCCCTCTGAGATTGCCCAGGATGCAATATGGCTCCTATTGCCATTTAAAAGGTGCAAGTAGCCCCCAGGGCATGTTCCTTGAGGAATGGTTGGCATCTTTTTACTGGGAAAAAGATTTCCCTTCCTCCAGGCCAAGGTAGCCCACTTCAGAGTTCATAGCCTGGCAAGTAGATTTCAGCCGCATTCACCCACAGTGAAGTGCCCTTGTGCAGTGCGCAGCCTGCCCAATAGTGTGTGGTGGCCCTGACTTTAAGCCCCACATGGGTGAGTCCTTGTCTATCTTGCTCACTGCTATATCAGATAAATCTCTGGTAAGTCAGTATTGAGTGGGTGAGGGTGAGTAGATGGATGGATGGGTGCATGGATGGATGGATAGATACATGGATGGATGGATCATGGATACATGGGATGGATGGATGGATGGATTGGATGGATGATGGATACATGGTTACATGGATGGATGGATGATGGATGCATGCATGGATGGATACATGGTTGGATGATGGATAGATGGATGGACTGGATGGATGGATAGATGATGGAAGGATGGATGATGGATGCATGAATGGATGATGGACAGATGGATGGATGCATTGGATGGATGACGGATACATGGATGGATGGATGGATGATGGATGCGTGAATGGATGGATGTGTGGATGACGGATGGATGGATGGATGAATGGATGGATGGATAAATACAGGGATGAATGATGGATAGATTAATGGATGGATTGGATGGATGATGGATGGATGGATGGATTGGATGGATGATGGATACATGAATGGATGGATGAATGCATGGATGGATGAAAGATGCATGAATGGATAATGGCTGGATGGATGATCAATGAATGGATACATGGACAGATAGAGAGAAGTGTGGGTGGATGATGAATGAATGGATGGAAAGAGGGATGGGTGGTTGAGCGGATGGACGAATCACAAGTTTCAGGATGGCAGGATTCAGACCCTCCATCCAGGGCCTCACATCTAGGTGCTGAGCAGCTGCTTGCACTAGGAAATCAAGGAACAGCAGTGGAATTGGAGGGACCCCCATTTTCCAGGACCTGGGCTATTTCCACAAGCAGTTTTCTTAAGGGTCATATCTGGCAAATTGTGTGGGATGCATGTGCTCCTTTGGTCTTTAGTGGGTCCCCTTCTCTGAGGCTAACCTCAGAGTTATGTGTGTATATTGGGGCTAGTCTGTACCTTAGTTGGTGGATATGACTTTCCACCCTCCTATGAGTGGGGACAGATTGTCTCCAAGGGACAGCACAGAGATGACCAGACTCAATTGCCCCACTGAGCAGCTGTCCACTGCCTCTTTGTTCTCAATGCTTTCTGCTCTGTCTTACTCATTGGGTTATTTAGGTCATCTTAGAAGTCCCCTTGCATTTTGTGCTTGTGTGTGTGAGCACACACACAGAAATGGGCACCAGTTAATACTTTTTAATCCTTCATGTGGAATAAAGATGTATTTTTCAGGCAGACGACCATGACTGGGATCCCCAGTGCTTGTTCATGTATTCAACAAACCCTCCTTCTGCCCAGAATGCTAGGCTCCCCCTTGGAGCATAGTAGCTAAAGTCTCCAGCCCTGGCTGGTCCTGGGACCTGAGGCTCCTCTCCAGAAGGGAGGGGTGGGGAGAAAGGGCCCTGCCTTTAGGTGCAGGGACCACTGGCCAGAGAGCCCGTGCTGCTGGCCTTGGTCCCAGCCCAGCTTGGAGAACAGCTGCCCCTGCCCACCGCCTCCCCTCCCTCCACCCACCCCTGGAGTTATAGCTGTGTTTTCTCGCAGGTGCCGATGGTGGGGAAGGCCCCGAACCAGAGCTTAGCTTGCATTATCTCCCTTATCCCAGCAGCTACCCACGGGGCGGGATTAAATGGTATAATGGATGGGAAAGTACACGGCAAATTGGAAATCGCTGTAGCGATGTGAAGGGTTATTACAGATGGCACTTTCTGCCAGCACGCCAGGCCGCTGATGGAGAGCCGAGGTGTGGGTAGGCTGCGGAGGGCAAGAGGAGGGTTCCTGCAGGGACCTGAACACTCTGTCCATTCACAGCAGGGAGGACGAGGACAGCACAGCAGACCTGGCTTAGGACCTCCCGTGGGCTGCAGGTGACAATCTCCTTCGACCTGCTGGGGACACCAAGGGGCTCAGGCAGAGGTCTTTCCTCGGGGAGATGGACATGGGCCAGCCGGCTCCCCCTGTCCCCACATTGGCCTCCCTCCAAACGCCAGTGCAAAGCTGAGCACGTCCCATCCCCATGTCCCCCTCCATTCTGCAGGTGCTCCCAGTATGACAAGTGAAGAGCAGAATCGAGAGCAGAACCCAGGGGTGCCTGGGGCCTCAGTCAGTGAAGCGTCAGCCTTCAACTCCGGTCATGATCTCAAGGTCCTGGGATCGAGCCCCGCACCAGGCTTCCTGCTCAGCGAGAAGTCTGCTTGAGTTCCTTTCTCCCTCTCCCTCTGCCCTCCCCCTGATGCTCTCTCTCTCTCTTTCTCAAATAAATGACTAAATATTAAATATAAAAGTAGAGAAGAGCCTGGGCCAAGCAGAATCCCTGCTCCCACCTCACTTGCCTCCTCCAGGGACCAGGCTCAGCACACTTGCTCTGAAAAGAGCAGAGTCAACCCATTAGCCTGCAGGCCACAGGCCCCCAGTCCTAACCAAGCCACTCTGCCACGGAGCCAAGAGAGCCACAGCAGCCTCTAGACAAACGGCTGTGGCACACACAGGTGGAGCCTCGAAAATGTCTGTGAGCTGACGGTCAGTGCAGTGATCTCTGATCCAAATGTGTACGTGAGCATGTGAGTCGTGTGAGTTGGGCAAAAGCAGAGGGCAGAGGAGAAGATGGTCCGCACGCCCCCAGGCAGGTACAGCTGGGCAGTCGTGTCAGATTTCCAGAGGGACCCGGCAGCAGCAAGGGATCTCCCATGCAGCTGGGTCCTGGGACGGCCAAGGGCCTCACCCCCCAACCCCTGCAGGTCCATAGCTCCAAGGCCCAAGTCCCTCCAGGTTTTGCTAACTTCAGAGCTTCTGGTTTTATGCAATGTTCCACCAAGTGCCGCAGAACACTAGGTCCAAGGCAGGTGCTATGGCAAGGTGCCAAGGAGCTCACGGTCTCTATCTCGGGCAGCTGCCTGTCGTGGGCCTTCACGGCTGCTGGGCGCTGTGCTGAGTGCGGAGTGTAGGCTATCTTCCCAAATTCTGGGCGCCAGTGGGCCCACCGCCCCCATTTCTGCTTCACCCAGGTGTGTGCAGAGGTGTTGGGGGCAGGGGCCTGAGGGAGGGCTGCCGGAAATCTTATGAACGCCAGGAACAGAAATAAGAGAAGACATCCAAACCCTGCCCCGACACCAAGTCCTGTACTCCTGGGGTTTGCTGCTCACACCCCTACCCGCCTTCCTGCTCCCTGCGCGCCTCCCCCAGGACCAGGCAGGTGCTCTCTTCCGGGAGCTTTATGCCAATCCCGGCACCCACCACATCCTAACACGTAGCATCTCTTCACTTGGGGGCCCTTTGCTCAACCAGTGATGCTGGACCCTGCCGGGTTCAGAACACTTTGAGAGGCTTATGGGAGCAATGGCTTGGCTGCCTGGGAAAAGTGGGCATGGAGTAAGCAGCTAACACACACACACACACACACACACACACACAGTGCTCAGGCTGCAGGGTCGGGGGTGTCCTTGACCCCTGAGGCCCCTCCTCCAACAAACCCCCACCGACCACAGCTAACGGCCTCTTCTGAATACGTTGGATGTTCTGCGATTTCAGAGCTGGAAAGATTTCCACAACAATCCACAGCCCCGAACATCACCGAGCACGTCTTGCACTAATTAGTCTGGGGCCCCGAGGAGACCGTCGGGGAGAGGGCATTAGGGGGCTAATCATCGGCCTCAGATTGAAAAACAGACCCGCAGATGAGTACGGTCACGAATTTACTGGAGCTCTCTGCCTTGAGCACAATTGCCAAATAATGAAGGAAAATAAGATGCCAAGTTGCATTAGCCAAAAATAAAATACAAAGCAAGAGGCAGATAGCTTTTGTGTTCAGTGCGGTCAGCGGTCTGCCCAGAGGGAGTCCAGCAAGTCCAGCTAACCCCTCAGGCCAGCTTGGCCCCCTCTATCTCCCGAAGCTTGTCCCGAGTGAACAGGGGTGTGGGGGTGACTCGACCAGCCCCCAGCCCATGCTTTGGAGCCCATGCCATTGTCAGCACTGCTCTGGTCCTGCTGCCTCCTGGCTGGTGGTTTGTAGATGGTCCTGGCCCAAGGACACACTAGAGGACATCGTTCCCGCCCTCCGCCCTCTGGAAGCTCAGGGTCCAGAAAAGGAAACACCCTTGATGACCAAATAGGGAAAGGATGTGAAGGAGTCGCAGGGGCTGTGGAGGTAGAGCCCAGAGGAGGAGCATCTAAGTCTGCAGGGCGCTATCAGACAGGCTTCCGGGAGGTGGTGACAGTGAATATGGAAAACTCCCCAGGGGGAGCAGGGTAGACAGGTGGGGGGTGGGCAAGCCCCACAGGGGTGATGGGTGGCCTGCCAGTGTGCAGGTGCAAATGCAGGCCAACCATCACGATTTACAGAAATAGCGAAGTGGGGCCCACTAAACTGCAGTCTCTTATTTTTCCAAGGATGTTATTAAAAGAAAACCACTATCCTCAACCAATTCATAGAAGAAAGGACATTTTGGGGTGCCTGGGTGGCTCAGTGGGTTAAGGCCTCTGCCTTCAGCTTGGGTCCTGATCCCGGGGTCCTGGGATGGAGCCCCGCATCGGGCTCTCTGCTCATCGGGGAGCCTGCTTCCTCCTCTCTCTCTGCCTGCCTCTCTGCCTGCTTGTGATCTCTGTCTGTCAAATAAATAAATAAAATCTTAAAAAAAAAAAAAGAAGAAAGGACATTTTATTTTAATTTATTTGAGAGAAAGAGAGAGAGAGAGCATGCACATGCATGCGTGCAAGCAAGGGGAGGGTCAGAGGGAGAGCCAGAGAGAATTTCAAACCACCAGTGTGGAGCCTGATGGGGGACTCCATCCCATGACTCTGAGATCATGTCCTGAGCCAATCGGACACAATCGACTGAGCCATCCAGGCACCCCAAGAAAGGACCCTTTAAGGACCCCCAAAGTAGGAAGGAGCCACCTTCAGATAAAGGACACATTGTCCTGGGAGAGGCCACTGGCAGACCTCAGAGGCCAGCTCCTGCCCAGGCATGGGGTGAAGGGGGACGCCAAGAAGGGGCAAGTCCACTGGGCTTGAGGCAGGGTGGGGACGTGGTCAGGACTGGTCCTGGAGCAGGGCTGATCCTAGAGGCTGCGTGAGGCAGAAACGGTAGGAGGTTGGAGGCTTGGCTCCGCAGAGGACGAGTGACAGGCCCTGAGCAGGGAGGAGGGACAGAATTCCTCCCCGTGACCCCTTCCCCTCACCATGGGGGCACCAGCCTCTAGATCGGAGCTCGTCTCCATAAAGGCACACAAGGGGACCTGCCTCAAATCCAGATGAGCAAATGCTGGACACAGTTTTCCTTTCTGTTACAGGAAACTCAACCAAAGACATGCAATGATCCCAGAAACACAGAGAGCTGGGTTTCAAGGATGACAGCCCATTGTCTGGGGCTGCGTCACACCGTCAATTACAATGCCAAAGTCAGAAGCTCTCAGCAGGGCTTTCCATGAATGACCAGGTGACAGGAAGACCGACTCTGGTCTCGGGGGTCTGGGGCTCTAAGCACGGCCCTCTTTCAAAGGAAGAGCTCAGTAGGGAGTGTGTGATTCACGAGGGGCCAAACAGCCGCCCCAGTCCCACCCACCCTGTTTGTTCCAGAATGCAGTCAAGGGATCCCCAACAGCCCCAGGGGCCCCCATAACATTTAGCGGACTGTATGACTGCAGGCACACATGTGCCAGCGGAGGCCACACTAGGGTCCTCACCGACACCTGGGCTCTCACCTTCCTAGTGACACTGCCATGTACCTTGTGCAGAAGGCAGGTGGGGTGGACACGAAAGGGCCAAATCCAGCAGGACCCGAGGAGGTAGCCCCAAAGCTAAAGGAAACAGTGCCCCGTTCTAGAGAAGGTGCAGAAGCTGTCCCTTCTCAGAAGCCTGCCACCAGAAAGAGGCGCTCTGGAAAATTCCACCCGGGACAAATGAATCTTCCAGGTCTGGGAACCACCAGTCCCAGCAAAAAGCCAAGAGCAGGGGGTCAGAGCAAGATGCCAGAAGGCTAGGGGACCCTTTTGATGCTTGAATTACAATCACTGGAGTCTCAAGGCCACAGAGACAGTCGCTTAATAAATACTCTTAGAAAATGAAATCCAGTCGAATGGGTTTGCATGGGTATTTTCCTTGGCTGGACGGACTCGAGGCTTTCATGTCATAAAAAGAAACGCACTCTGTGGTGTGAAGGGGGCCTCACTGGGTCACTCTCGTAGCCTGCCCGAGTGTGCAGAGCCTTCAGTCCAGCCCGGAGGTCCCACATGTGTCCCTTCTGTATCCATGGCCCCTGCTGGTCCCCAGACCATCCCCACTGAGATCACTGCCCAGAGGACTGTATGTGGGCCTTCCAGATGGTTCCACTGCCCAATCTTCCGGGAGCAGCAGCCTCCCCTCCCTTCTCCCCCAGCAGAGTGCCCCGTGCCCCACCCCCACCCTGACTTCTGCCCCAGAGGGACCAACACCAACTGCCAAATGCATGAGTACGGGAGAACAGAGGCAGGTGTGAAATAGCACGTTATCCAGAAAAGTTCGCCTGGGGAGACTCCCTTTCACCAGCAAGATGGCACACTCGGTGACGTTAAACATCCTTCCCATGGAAGCCACAATAAAGCTTGATTGAATGTATCTTAAAATATTTGAATGTGCATTGTTGACCTGTTAAGGAAATAGGAATCTTTGGGGGTCAAATCCTAAAGAGGTCATGGAGATGGAAAGCAGGGAGCTAGCTTCGATGGCCCCCAGGGACCATCCTCCTCTCCTTCCTAATAACAGAACCCTCAGTTTTCAGCTGGGCATGCGATCTTACACCATACAGCCTATACTTCCCAGGCTCCTCTGAAACTTGGGGTGACCGTGTAACTAAGTTTGGCCCAAGAATGTGAGCAGAAGTACTGCGTGAAGCAAGGGGGGAGTGTCCTAGAAATGACAGCATGCTGTTCTTTAGTCCTTTCTGGAATACACATGCAATGCCTGGTACAGCAGCAGCCATTCTGGACTGTGAGGCCCCTGGAACTGGAAGTCATGCCGACTGAAGCATAAAGAAGAGCTCTCAGCCCTGCACTGACCACCTCGGCCTTACTGGCCCATAAGAAAGAAAGAAGCTAATAAACTTCTATCTTAACTAGGCTACTCTGGTTTGGGTTTTTACTCATGGCTAAAGTGGACCCCAATATAACAGGAGATCCTGGATCTCTGTTTTGATGGCCGCATGAGGGCTGGGGATCAGGGGACAAAGCCAAGAAAGGAAGCTTATAACAAGAAGTTTATAACAATTTTATAACAAGGCTTCTGCCTAAAGCTGGGGCCCAAAGGCCTACATGGTTGGTACTAGTGTGAACTGGAGATAAATCCACAGTGTAGAAGGAAACCCACCCATCTTTACCTTGTCCCTGGAAAGAAGAGAAAAGCACATGCGCACACACACAACAAAATCATTGCTAGATGGATGAAAGTTCCCTGATTTGATGATAAATGGTTCAATCTACAAGAAAGATACATATTGTAATGTGCCCATCTTATAAGAGAATAAGCCTCAAAACAACCCAAAAGTGGACAGAACTTCAAGCAAAGAAATTCACAAATCCACACCCAGTGGAGAAATCCTACCATGCCTTTCTCAACACAAGCTAAACTGACAAAAGTCAGTAAGAATATAGAAGATTGGAGGCACAGTTTTAATGAGCTCAATCCAAGGATATACCTGCAGCGTTCTAACCAACAGATAGTGGAAAACGCACAGCTTCTCCGGGGGCTTTGGGAACACTCAGGATAATACACTGTGCACTCCGTCAAAAAGCCTGTTTCTGCTGATTTAAAGGACTCATCAGGCCATGTTCCCTGACCACCTGCGCAGCTGGCGGAACAATGCCCCCCTCCCCCCAGATGTCTGTGCACTGATCCTCAGTACCCATGAATATCTCACCTTACATGGCCAAAGGGATTCTGCAGATGTGATGAATTTAAGATCCTGAGATGGGAAAGGCCCCTGGATTATCTGGGGGGCCTCTTGTAACCCCAGGTCGTTACAGGGGGGAGGCAGGAAGGTCAGAGTGTGACAGGGGCATGGTGAGGCAAGCAGAAGGCCAGAGTCCCAAGGACAGGCTGTGCAGAGGCGGAAGGAGCCAAGAGCATGCTCTCCCGTGGTGCCGACAGGAGGGGGCAGCCCCGCAGACTCCTTGATCCCAGCCCAGTGAGATCCATTTCACACTGCTGACTCCAAAACCGTAAGAGAACAGATTCCTCTTGTTCTGAGCCACCGACTGCATATGACTTGGTGACAGCGGCAAAGGGAAGCTTGTACAACAAGCAATCAGCTTAGAAACTAACTAAAGAAAGGTCGCACAAAACCCCACGTACATTTAAACATTCAGGATACCTTCCCTGGATCTCCCCAGGGTTCTGAGATTGCCCCCGCCTGCCCCCTCATCTCTCCCCAGGGATGCTCTGCTCCTGGCCTATACCCCAACCACAGCCAGAGGTGCCAAATGGAACCGTGTACAGAGGAGATGCATGCAATCTGGGGGGCAGCCTGGAGGCGGCAAGAACAACAAAAGAATCCATGGCCAGGGCACTTTCGTGGTGGATGGTGAGGTGCCTGGGGTTATCCAGTTTTCCATCAGTACTCCTGTCTCCCTGGTGCCTCACAGCACCCCCTCCATTGAGACCCACCTCCTAAGATCCACTTCCAAGTGGAGGCCAGGAGGCTAGGGTAAGGACGGGGCCATTCCTGAGGCTGCCAAGGAGCCCTCTGTGCCCAGTGCCTTGCTTAGATCCTCTCTGTTGCCCTCTGGAGTGAGCTGACACCCGTCCGGGGAGTCTGGAGCTGTGAGGCCCCGGGGTGAGCCAGGCTCCTTGTCTCCAGGGCGCTGTGAACATTATTCTGCAGAAGGAAGTAGGCCGTGCTCCTGGAGGATGGGTCTCCACAAGGCCCCACTGGCACAAGCAGCCTCTCTGCACCCTTCCTCGCAGACCTTCACTTTGGTCTCTCTGCCTGCGAGAGCACCAATGCCAAGCACATCAAGACCATCGGGGAGGCTGGGGCCCCCCACATCGCAGGGGCTCACGGGCCACGGAAAGGACCGTCACTATGGGACACCGTGCAGCTCACCCTTAACTCGGTTAAGAGGATGCCACCACCGTCCACTCCCAATACAGTCCCAGTCCCAGGGGACACACTGTGGCTTCCACACACCGCTTCTGAGAGGTTGAGGAATACCACATAGAGTAGAAGAAACCATCGCATGAGGTTTTCATGAAAAAAGCTTAAGCAAGCGTGGCAGGAAGAATGTTTCAGTGCCAGAAAAGCAGAAATGAGGGAAATTAGCATTCGGGCTGCTTCCATTCTCGCCTTCCAGCACGCCGCTCCCCAGCCTGCCAACAGCCCGCCTGCGTCTTGCAGGCACCAGGGCTCCCCGCATGCTTGACGGGCCTCCCGCATCTTCTGCTCCCTGGGTTTACGCTGGGCCTGGTCCAACCCAGCCTGAGACGTGATCACAACAGAGTGTGGAGAGCGAACAGATCCCCAGACTGAGCCAGGGAGCTGAGTGGGGGGGCTCGATACGGTGGCCCCAGTGCGGTCTGCAGGGCTGGCTCCGTGGTGGCCTTTGGGGAGAATGCGCAGCTCTTCCTCTGGAACCCAAGGAACACCACTGATCCGAGCCGGGACAGCAGTGGCCAGGACCCGTGCTGCGGTGACTGTGCTGCACCTTCCCTGAGCCCTAAGCTCTCAGAAATGCTGGGAGTAAGCATGTGCTCCAGAAGACAGCCATCACGAGAAGCCCCAGCCCAGCCCGACTTAGACCCGTCATGCTGGTACCCCCTGTTCCCTCGTGATGAGGCCAGACACGGATCCCCAAGGTCCCACTCTCTGCTCCTAGAAGATTAGCCAGACTCTGGCCCCAGCAGACCACGCCAGAGGAAACGCTGGTAGCAAGCCAGATGGACCTCTGTCAGGTGTCTCTCCCCATAGTGGGCCCAACTCCCACTGGACCGCAGTTGCCCAGCTCTGGAACACAGAATGAGCCCACTGCATAGCCCTCCTGAGAGCCAGCAGCTGCAAAGCAGACTGCCACCTGCTCCTGCCTCCAGCCAGCCCCTCACCACCCCCCCCCACCCCGTCCCCCGGCTCCTCCCCAAAGGAAACAGCTTTCTCCCTGCCTTGAATACACTCTGGATGATAGAACAGAAGGTCTCTCTATTGGAAAAAACCCTCCTGATGTGATAGCCCCACCCCTCTGATAGCCCCACCCCCGTGACAGCCCCACCCCTTTGACAGCCCCAGCCCTTGTGGTAGCCCCACCCCTGTTTTGAGGCCCCTCCTCCTATTGTGAGAGCCCCTCCCCCATTGCAATAGTCTTCATTTTTTTTTTTAATTTTTTATTTATTTTCAGAGTAACAGTATTCATTGTTTTTTCACCACACCCAGTGCTCCATGCAATCTGTGCCCTCCCTAATACCCACCACCTGGTTCCCCCACCCTCCCACCCCGCCCCTTCAAAACCCTCAGGTTGTTTTTCAGAGTCCATAGTCTCTCATGGTTCACCTCCCCTTCCAATTTCTCTCAACTCCCTTCTCCTCTCCATCTACCCTTGTCCTCTATATTATTTGTTATGCTCCACCAATAAGTGAAACCATATGATACTTGACTTTCTCTGTTTGACTTATTTCACTCAGCATAATCTCTTCCAGTCCTGTCCATGTTGCTACAAAAGTTGGGTATTCGTCCTTTCCGATGGAGGCATAATACTCCATAGTGTATATGGACCACATCTTCCTTATCCATTCATCCGTTGAAGGGCATCTTGGTTCTTTCCACAGTTTGGCGACCGTGGCCATTGCTGCTATAAACATTGGGGTACAGATGGCCCTTCTTTTCACTACATCTGTATCTTTGGGGTAAATACCCAGCAGTGCAATTGCAGGGTCATAGGGAAGATCTATTTTTAATTTCCTGAGGAATCTCCACACTGTTCTCCAAAGTGGCTGCACCAGTTTGCATTCCCACCAACAGTATAAGAGGGTTCCCCTTTCTCCACATCCTCTCCAACACACGTTGTTTCCTGTCTTGCTAATTTTGGCCATTCTAACTGGTGTAAGGTGGTATCTCAATGTGGTTTTGATTTGAATCTCCCTGATGGCTAGTGATGATGAACATTTTTTCATGTGTCTGGTAGCCATTTGTATGTCTTCATTGGAGAAGTGTCTGTTCATATCTTCTGCCCATTTTTTAATATGATTATCTGTTTTGTGTGTGTTGAGTTTGAGGAGTTCTTTATAGATCCTGGATATCAACCTTTTATCTGTACTGTCATTTGCAAATATCTTCTCCCATTCCGTGGGTTGCCTCTTTGTTTTGATGACTGTTTCTTTTGCTGTGCAGAAGCTTTTTATCTTGATGAAGTCCCAGAAGTTCATCTTTGCCTTTGTTTCCTTCGCCTTTGGAGACATATCTTGAAAGAAGTTGCTGTGGCTGATATCAAAGAGGTTACTCCCTATGTTCTCCTCGAGGATTCTGATGGATTCCTGTCTCACGTTGAGGTCTTTTATCCATTTCGAGTTTATCTTTGTGTATGGTGTAAGAGAATGGTCAAGTTTCATTCTTCTACATATAGCTGTCCAGTTTTCCCAGCACCATTTATTGAAGAGACTGTCTTTTTTCCACTGGATATTTTTTCCTGTTTTGTCAAAGATTATTTGACCATAGAGTTGAGGGTCCATATCTGGGCTCTCTACTCTGTTCCACTGGTCCATGTGTCTGTTTTTATGCCAGTACCATGCTGTCTTGGTGATCACAGCTTTGTAGTAAAGCTTGAAATCAGGTAACGTGATGCCACCAGTTTTATTTTTGTTTTTCAACATTTCCTTAGCAATTCGGGGTCTCTTCTGATTCCATACAAATTTTAGTATTATTTGCTCCAGCTCTTTGAAAAATACTGGTGGAATTTTGATTGGAATGGCATTAAAAGTATAGATTGCTCTGGGCAGTATAGACATTTTAACGATGTTTATTCTTCCCATCCAAGAGCATGGAATGGTCTTCCATCTTTTTGTGTCTTCTTCAATTTCTTTTAGGAGTGTTCTGTAGTTCCTCGAGTACAGATCTTTAACCTCTTTGGTTAGGTTTATTCCGAGGTATCTTATGGTTTTTGGTGCTATAGTAAATGGAATCGATTCTCTAATTTGCCTTTCTGTATTTTCATTGTTAGTGTATAAGAAAGCCACTGATTTCTGGACATTGACTTTGTATCCTGCTACATTACTGAATTGCTGGATGAGTTCTAGTAGTTTGGAGGTGGAGTCTTTCGGGTTTTCTATATAAAGAATCATGTCATCTGCGAAGAGAGAGAGTTTGACTTCTTCCTTGCCAATTTGGATACCTTTTATTTCTCTTTGTTGTCTGATTGCTGTTGCTAGGACTTCTAATACTATGTTGAACAAGAGTGGTGAGAGTGGGCATCCTTGTCGTGTTCCTGATCTCAATGGGAAGGCTGCAAGCTTTTTCCCATTGAGGATGATATTTGCTGTGGGTTTTTCATAGATAGATTTGATGAAGTTCAGGAATGTTCCCTCTATCCCTATACTTTGAAGCGTTTTAATCAGGAACGGATGCTGGATTTTGTCAAAAGCTTTTTCTGCATCAATGGAGAGGATCATGTGGTTCTTCTCTCTTCTCTTATTGATTTGTTCTATCACATTGATTGATTTGCGAATGTTGAACCATCCTTGTAACCCAGGGATGAATCCTACCTGGTCATGGTGGATAATCTTTTTAATGTGCTGTTGGATCCTGTTTGCTAGGATCTTGTTGAGAATCTTAGCATCCATATTCATCAGTGATATCGGTCTGAAATTCTCCTTTTTGGTAGGGTCTTTGCCTGGTTTGGGGATCAGGGTAATGCTGGCTTCATAAAAAGAGTCTGGAAGTTTTCCTTCTGCTTCAATTTTTTGAAACAGCTTCAGGAGAATAGGTATTATTTCTTCTTTGAAAGTTTGATAGAATTCCCCAGGGAATCCGTCAGGTCCTGGGCTCTTGTTTTTTGGGAGGTTTTTGATCACTGCTTCAATCTCGTTACTAGATATCGGTCTATTCAGGTTGTCAATTTCTTCCTGGTTCAATTTTGGGAGTTTATAGTTTTCCAGGAATGCATCCATTTCATCTAGGTTGCTTAGCTTATTGGCATATAACTGTTGATAATAGCTTCTGATGATTGTTTCTACTTCCTTGGTGTTAGTTGTGATCTCTCCCTTTTCATTCATAATTTTATTAATTTGGACTTTCTCTCTTTTCTTTTGGATTAGTGTGGCCAATGGTTTATCGATCTTATTGATTCTTTCAAAAAACCAGCTTCTAGTTTCGATGATACGTTCTACTGTATCTCTGGTTTCTACCTCGTTGATCTCTGCTCTAATCTTGATTATTTCCCTTCTTACATGTGGAGTTGGTTTGATTTGTTGTTGATTCTCCAGTTCTTTAAGGTGTAGAGACAGCTGGTGTATTCTGGATTTTTCAATTTTTTTGAGGGAGGCTTGGATGGCTATGAATTTCCCCCTTAGGACCGCCTTTGCTGTATCCCATAGGTTTTGGAGTGAAGTGTCTTCGTTCTCATTGGTTTCCATAAATTGTTTAAGTTCTTCTTTGATCTCCTGGTTGATCCAAGCATTCTTAAGCAAGGTGGTCTTTAGCTTCCAGGTATTTGAGTTCCTTCTGAACTTTTCCTTGTGATTGAGCTCCAGTTTCAAAGCATTGTGATCTGAGAATATGCAGGGAATAATCTCAGTCTTTTGGTATCGGTTGAGCCCTGATTTGTGACCCAGTATGTGGTCTATTCTGGAGAAGGTTCCATGTGCACTTGAGAAGAATGAGTATTCTGTTGTTTTAGGGTGGAATGTTCTGTATATATCTATGAGGTCCATCTGGTCCAATGTGTCATTCAATGCTCTTATTTCTTTATTGATTTTCTGCTTCGATGATCTGTCTATTTCTGAGAGAGGCGTGTTAAGATCTCCTACTATTGCAATAGTCTTCAAATCAAGTCTCTGGTTCCCTGGTCCGGACTTACTTTTTTTTTGTTTGGTTGGTTTTTTTGAGAGAGAGAAAAATGCGTGCATGTATAAGCAGGGGTCGGGTCGGGTGGGGAGGGGTGTGGACTGGGCAGAGAGACCAAGAGAGAATCTCCAGGACTCCGACTTGGTGCTCCATCTCACGACCCTGAGATCATGACCTGAGCCAAGATAAAGAGTTGGATGCCCAGCCAACTGAGCCCCCCAGGCGCCCCGAGTGCAGCTTGCTGTGTACGTGACAGAGGGACCAGCCCCAGGCACAGGGTCAGTAGTGCCTCTTCGTCCGTGTGACACCATGCCAAGGTCCTTTGGCTCTCCTGCTGGGATTTTTCCAGAGTCAAAGAGCTGAGCCCCTCCTCTTCTAAAACCCCCAGAGTGTCCCGTGAGCCCCTCGCCACCTGAGTCTGGAGGTCTAGGGGATCTCTTCCCTTGGTGGCTGAGTCCCTACCAGTCCACCAAGTGCAGTGGACAGACTGGCCTCTTGGGCCGCCCACACCTGTCTACACAGCTGCCTGGGGCGGGTATGACAGCAGGTGGCCCCCGGTAGATGGAGACAGGGGACCGTGACCATGAGCGTGACCCTCACGGAAGGGTGGAGGCAGTAGTCTCCTCCCTGGGTATCTTCTGAGAAGGTGACCCTCTTGCTCCAGCTCGAGGGAGCCCTCCTTCCATCTTTCCTACACACCTGTGAGAGCTTGATGGGGGCCGGCGATGGCACAGAGGAGCCCAGCAGCCTTAGACAGTTTTCTGAAATGCTGGACCATGTGGGTGTGGGGCCAAGCCCCTAACCCAGCAAACAGAGTGGAGAGACCCTGATGGAGACACCAGCATCCCCAGTGAGCCATGAGCTGCTGAAGCAAGCACACAGCTCTCAGCCCATATCCAAAAGAATGTGAATTTCTCCTAGAACTTCCACTTAAAGTTACATTAAATAATTAACAAGTGGGTCTTAGAGGGATGGAATGGGCTTCAGCACAGAAGGTGAGAAAATTGAAAAAATAGGTCCTTCCAGCCCAATTTCCCTCCTAATTGGGTGTCTTTTGGAGCCGGATAATTAACCAGCATTTTACCCGAGTCAAAGAGCTGAGTCTTGGCACCCGAAGGGCGCTCCGCAGACAGTGTGACACACGGGTCTGGCGAGTCCCTGTGTGAAGCAACCTTCCTTGGTCGAAGGCTCCTTGCATGCACGTCAGCTGGGAGGCGAGGCTCTCCTCCTGGAAGGAGCCGTTCCCTGGGCCCCCCAGCCACCCCGGCCAAGCTGGTGGGCAGGCATCTCACCGGAACCCTCCGGAGTCCCCTTCCCAAGCAGGAAGCTGTCCTGCAGGCGCACACCCATACCAGGCCACAAACCCCTTCCTTTCTCGTCTTCTTTCTGCTTCACGCAAAATCCATTTGTTTTGCATCTTCCAAGAGCAGCAAATGGCCCATCAAAAACCACAGGGTGCCGCTGAGTCCCTTCTGTGAGCAGGAAGTGCTCCCTCCAGCCAACTGAAACTTCATTTGCAGGGGTGCGGCCCTCATGGGTATCTGCTGTTTTCCACAGCACACCACGTGATGGGGAGGGGCAGCTGCAGGGCATTTCCATGTACCCCCCAATGGGCCCGGGGTGGGGAGGGCACAGATGCTGGGCTGGGACCCTCCCCCCCAGGGCGGAGACGGGCTGGCTGTTCCCTCTTGCAACAGCCAGGGGAGGCACGGGGTCCAGCACACAGTATGTGCTCAATAAGCACGGGCAGGTGCGTGAGTACTAGAACGAATACCCCCCACGCAGGTAGAACGACCAAGATAGGGCGTCACAGAATCGGGGTGGCAAATTGGAACGGAGCGCATAGCCAGTCCTGGGCCTCGTGCCAGGGCTTCCGTGTACCGTGGCCTCGTAGGACATCTCCATCTGGTCTTCATCCCTTGTTCCTGGCATGCTGCAGATAAAGCCCTTCGCATCTCTGGAGCGACAGGGACATCTTCTGTGTGCTAATGGGAGGACTGGGTGCTGGAGGCCCTGGAGCTTCAGGATGGGGCTGGTGGTCCAAAAGACCTGGGCTGGGAGGGCTGTCTGTCCCGCAGCCTGACTTCCAGGAAGGGAGAGGGGCTGGGGCTTGATTGCCAATCACCAGTGGCCAACGATCTAATCAATCACATCCAAGCAAGGAAACCCCCGTAAGACCCCCCGAAATAAGTCTCCAGGGCCTTTTGGTTGGCGAGCACACCAATGTATGAAGCTTCCACGCCCTCTCCGGGCACACCTCTCTCCTGGCACGTTGGCAATCTCATGGGCCTAAGCCCTTGGCTGCAGGGCTGGATGCTGAGTCCAGGTCAATGGCATTAGGACGGAGTGGAACTGTCAGGGGTCTGCCAGTGTCAGAGCTGAGAGATGGGGCTGGAGGACACGGTCACCGGTGTCAATTGGGTGCAGTCCACGTCCCATCTCCTTCCGTCCTCAGAACAACTCAGCAAAGCCACTGCTGTTACTGTCCTGGTTGTGCAGGTGAGAACACTGAGGCAGGGTTGTGGCAACCCCTGCCCGGGGATACACGGCTAGTGAGTGAGTGACAGACCGCGGGCACGCTCCCTCACATGCTCAGAACTCCACCTCATACCCCTTTGCACGGTCTGTGTTGAGGAGGAACCCCCACCCCCCGACACCGCAAGCCAGAGGTCTCCACCATGTCCCATGGGGGCTGGTCCTTGGCTCTCATGGCCATTCCTGAGCTCCATGGGTCCATCTTTGTCTGTGTGATGTAAGCTCTGGGGGCCATATATTGTCATACCTTCCTAACCTCTGCAGCTTTAACACCTGACACACAGCAAGTCCTCTGCATGCTGACGGTGAAGCATGGAAGGGAGGGGAGAGGAGAAGGAGGGGGAGGAGGAGAAGGGGAGGGAGGGGGGAGGAGGGAAAGGAAGAAGAAGGAGGGGAGGAGGGAGAGGAGGAGGAGGGAAAGGAAGAGGGAGAGGAGGAAGGGGAGCAGCCCGTCAGAAGTCACGTAGCCTCTGCATGGCAGACCCAGCATGCCATCCCAGGCGGGGCCGTTCCCTGCAGGCGGAGGTCAGCTCCTTCGCACCCACTGGTTTCCGATCTCCCGCCCACCCTGAAACCCATCCTGGAAGCAGGCAGGGCAGAACCACGGGAGAGAAGGCCTGGCCTGGGGCTCCCCCTCAGGCCAGCCCCTCAGCCAGCACATGGGGGCAGAAAGAAGAGCGGGCCTCGTTCATTCTGCAGTTTCTGAAAATGCATTCCTGTTTCCTTCCCACTCAAGGCCACGTGCAGACAGGGCATCAGGAGAGGAACATACACACTTGTGAACCCCACAGCCGCCCAGGTCGACAGGCATCCTTGTCTTAAACACGGGAGGGAAACTGAGGCTCCAAGGCACCTGCACACAGCCAGGAGGGTAGGGCTGGGGTGGGGGCCAGCACCCTTGTTCTTGATAGCCCAGCCCCTCTCTCTCCTGTTTTATTTCTCCAGAGACCGGGACCTTTTGAAGGCAGGAATTGAGTATCTTTATTTGATCACTGGATCTCGCTCGGGTCCAGGCAGACAAAAATGCTCAAGAGACGCTAGAAAAATGAACTAAAACCTGCCTCCAAGTGCAGAACGTCGGGAAGGGTTTCAGTAAATACCCATGGGCTTCCCGCAATGAGAGTGCTTTGATTTACAAGCAGGTGGCCTGAGCAGCCCCTGGTTCTTTGCCGGCTCCTGGGGGCAGAGGTGCGGCAAGGGAACACAGGAGGGAGCCCCACTATCATGACAATATCACCCACTTAAAACTGAGCAGTTTCTGTACACTAAGTTAGCGACTGCCAGGCTCCAGCATTCTGGAACTAATCGGCAGTGACAGCCCTGCCGGTCAGTGCCAGCCTCCGCTCGTGCTGTCCAGGGTCCCCCTAGGGTTGTCCCCACCTCCCTGGGCCCACAGTTTGGCCAGGACTCTGAGCAGCAGCAGCAGCGTCACCTGGAACTGACCCGGGGCTGCTGGGGCCTGGTCAGGACGTGGATAGCAGAAGCAACCACTGGAGGGCCCCGGAAGGGACCAGGACTCCTGGTGGCAGAGCCCATCTCCCCAGCCCTGGTTCAGGGCTGGCCTCGCTGCCTTCCCTGGCCAAAGGAATATAGCG
Source organism: Martes martes (assembly GCF_963455335.1). NCBI lineage: Eukaryota > Metazoa > Chordata > Mammalia > Carnivora > Mustelidae > Martes > Martes martes. The sequence continues at coordinate 142,467,187 of NC_137889.1, forward strand.
AAGTGATGTCCCAGGACGTCTGAGGCTTGAATGTAAGAAGCCCTCCCAGGACGCCCAGAGGCGCTCCCTCTTAGAACCCAGCCAGCAGGACTCCCACGTCCCACGCCCAGGCCACACAGAGGTGTCCAGGTGCTGGACCCTCAGCCACCTGCCAGCATCAACGGAGTGACCAATCTGGACATCCGGCCGCGTCCCGGCTTCAGGTGATGGTCACACGCAGCTCACATCGAATGGCAACCATGCGTGAAATCACCCCAGACGAGCTGGCTCAGCCCGCAGGACCAAGGAGGCAATGCCAGCTGGTCTGGGCAGCTTTGTCATGCAGCAGTACGGGGCCACAGCAGCCCCCCACTGGGATCTACCTTCTAGCAGGGAAATGACTGGCTTCTGTTGTACCGGAAGCCAGACCTTTTATTTGCTGGTTTACGTCATTCATTCATTCATTCATTCATTCAAAAAATTCCCGCAATCCTATGAAATGGGGATTCTATTTTAGGAAGGCTAGGCTAGGTCTTGTGCAAACTCTGCTGTGGGCCCGGCACTCGGACACGTTGGCGGATCGCGACTCACTCACGCTATGTGTCTGTGGTGGGCCCACCAAGGCTTGGCTCCACACGGCCCCTTGGGATCCAGGCTGACACAGCCTGGGACCCCACAACCCTCGACCTTCTCGGCTGTGGTGACGGGGACAGAGAACGAAGCTTCTCATGGTCCCAGGTTGGAAGTGACCCTCCTCCCTTCCACTCCCTTGTGGACATACCTGCCCTATGGGGGCTGAGGAGCGTGCTCGCCCGTGGGGGGCTAGGGCCACAGGGGAAGAGGATCCAGGCATGGGAGAGCCCAGGCTGGAGGAGACTCAGCTCACTGCTGCGGCCACAGGGCTGCAAAGTCACCCATGAGACTGACCCATTCATCTCCAAATACACCATCATATCCCAGAACAGCCTGTACCCTTTTTTTTTTTAAAGATTTTATTTGTTTATTTGCGAGAGAGAGCGTGAGCACGCGCACAAGCAGGGGGAGCGGCAGAGGGAGGAGCAGACTCCCCGCTGAGCAGGGAGCCCCATATGGGGCTCAATCCCAGGACCCGGAGATCATGACCTGAGCTGAAGGCAGATGCTTAACGACCGAGACCCCCAGGTGACCCTGCCTTTTTTTTTTTTTTTTTTGGTTAAATAATAATGACAGTAGCCACAGCGTGATGCATGTGGCCTATTGGTAAAACCCACAAAGCTAATGAAGAGGAAGGGGCTCTGTAAACAGCAGAGCCCTGGAGAAAATGAAAGGAGCTTTGTCGAGCGGCCGAAACCCGGAGGCCGGTCTTTCTGAACTAGAAAGGGGAGACGCTCAAGGCCGCAGGAAAGCCATGCCGTCTGCCTGGCTGCTTTGCCCGTTGAAAGCGGCTTTTTTCCCCTTTGCCGCGGCCCACTGGGGTTTTCTGAAATGACCCCATGTCCTCCTTTGAGGCGCCTTGCATACGCTCTGGAGGTTGACACACAAGCACAGTGTCATAGCCACTCCCAAGTGCCCCAGATAATCAGCCGGGTGCTGAAGATCGCGGGCCCATCCCTCCTGGTGGCGGTGGTGGCCCCTGATGACAGACCCACGGCCCAGAGGTCTCCCACAGGCCGGGCCCCACGGGGTGGGGAAGGGATCCCTCCAAAGCCAACCCCACCCAGCGTCTCCTTTAATCCTCACAAGCCGGATTTCCCAAGAGGTTCCTGGCGAGAGCCTGAGAGAGAGGGCGCGGGTCAGCCCCACGGTGGGCCCCCAGGCCCGGGAGCTCCAGCTCCCATGGAACAGGCCCAGCTGACCTGGGGCCCCTCACCCACCAGCGGACTTGGCCAAGTTGCACATCTCTGCCCTCTGTCCACGGCCAAGGCTCCCTCTCACCAGAGCCTGGAAAGGGTCTCTGTGTTGAGGGACGCACACTATCGGCCCGGGCCCCCAGGATCCCTGGAGATCATCCTTCCACCCTGTCCTCGTCCCAGGATGAGAGCCCAGGCCACTGGGAGGGGCGCTGCTCTCCACGTGGGGCTGCGCACAGCGTATGAACACAAAACCTAATGCCAAGCAGCTCTTTGCATCACCCCCCACCCCCGCCCCAGCCAACAACCAGCTCATACACTTTTGGCTGGAAGGCGGTGTGGGCAACCGCTTGTCTGGGCTACCCTCTCCCCGCCAATGGGAAAATGAGGCGTCGCACGTAATTGAAAGCCACCCGGCTCACGTCCACTGCTGACTGAGGCCACTGTGCGTTGGGGACGCAGGTAGGTAGCCACCGTCCCCGTGCTAAGTTCCTGGAAGGAGCTCAGCGATCTCTGTGAACTGTAGGAATGAATGGAGGTCTCCAGGGGCAGGGAAGAAAGCACACGTAAGGTCACGCTGAGCCCAGTCCTGTTCCCTATTAGAGGTTCGACCTTACCGGTTTCCCTCCATGCCTCAGTCTCCACATCTCAAGAATGGGTCCATTTATCCAGCTCCCTTCGCCACAGAGCTTTGTGCAGCATGTGAGTGACCCACAGCATACTACAAGGCACCCCGCATGCCCCCATCCCCGCTCCTGAGTGGGGCAGCCCCTTGGGCCCTGGACTCCAAGCTCAGTGCTCTTGTCCGTCCTGCAGGAATGCTGGCACGCGCCCTGATTCACACCTCCCTGCACTGAGCTTGCACAGGCTTTTCCGTCCAAGTCAGCAAACAATGCAGGGAATCCAACTGGCAAGATTAAAGCCCAGTTATGAATATGCATGACGCATTCAGCAATCAAACACCCCGAATCCTTTCCAGAAGAAGGGATCCGAGCATAATTTGCTGCCACATATTTAAATTCAAATTAGTCATTATTTAATGTTGGGACAAATCGCTGGAGAAGGTCATGTTTTCGGTTTAATGTTTTTTTCTTAATAAGCAAGGCTGACTCCCTGATGGGGAACACGTGCTCCAGTTACAGGTTTCTTTCTGGTTTTCTGCTCATGCTGAAGGCGCGCCCACAGAGGACAGCCGGGAACACTGTCCCACTTCCTCTGACCAACACCCCCACCCCCACCCCCCGCCCGGCAGTGACGTCATCCCTTCGCCGGGGTCACCCACAGATCTGCTAGATCTGCACCACGGTGGGGGTTCCAGATGGTCCGGGTTCAAACGTCACTCTGCCACTTCTCAGCTGTGCCACCTTCCTTGGCTTCCCTGAGCCTCGGTCCCCTCATCTGTAGAAGGGGGTGCAGTAGCTCCCCCTGCAGAGGTCACTGTGGGTAGCCCCAGAGCATGGGGCTTACAAGGGTACTTATGACAAGGGTGCCCCCAAGAACATGCCGCTGCCATTGTCACTGCCCCCAGCACAGCCTCCTCGTCCTCACTCTCCAGGCTGTGCTCACCACCCACGGCTCCGACGCTCATCTCACTGGCCCCCCGATGGGATGCACAGGCTCTGCCAGGGGGAGCCTAGCATCAGTGCCATGGCGCCCAGGGGCCCCACGATCCCACCCACCCTGCCCGGCAGTCTGTCCCACACCCCCCGTGTGCCAGGCACCCCGAGAGGCTTGCCCTCTCCCCGAAAGACAACACTCCTCGCCCTCTGTGTTTCCTGGGCCCCCAATGCTTGGCCTCTTTGCTCTGAATTACCAATGGCCCCTAGAGAACTAACTTGATTTCTTTCCTTTTTTTAAAAGATGTATTTATTCATTTCTTTATTTGAGAGAGGCAGAAAATGAGCAGGGGTTGGAGGAGCAGAGGCAGAGGGAGAAGCAGACTCTGTCCTGAGCACAGTCCTGAGTGGGCGGGGCTTCATCTCATGAACCTGAGATGGTGACCTGAGCTGAAACCAAGAGTAAAGACGGTGATGCTGGCCCGACTGAGCCATCCAGGCGCCCCGAGAATCAACTAGATTTCCACATCCTCTGTGAAGAGTCCTGACCTGGGCTGAGTTGCTTAGAGTTTCAAAAAAAAAAAAAAGCAGAACAAAGAAACCAAAACACAGACAACACAGAAGTCTTGGCCACACTGTCATCTGAGCATTCGCCACACTGCACAGTGAATGAATGAATGAATGAATGAGTGAGTGGAAGACCAACACGTGTCAGTCTTCCCTGCCAGCCCCCTCCCTCCGAGTCCAGACTAGTTCTTCACTGAAGGCATATCGGACCCTACTTTTCCAAAATGGAAAATAAAAGGTCCCCACAAGGACTTCTGAACCCCAGGGATGGTCGTGAGTCAGTGGACCAGGCAGGGCCCCCACAAACCCTCAGAAATGTGTCCTCGGCCCCAGACGAAGCCTAGCTTCTCAGCGCCGCCCAATAGATTCCAAACTGGGTTTCCTGCTGTTGCTCCCTTGGCACCAAATTGACCCAAAATGTTCTGAAAAGCTGGTTCCTCGGGGGCGCATCAAACAGGCAGGAGCCAGAGCAGACCCTGGGCTCTGAGCCTAACAACCAGGGAGACGTGGAGAGATTTCCACATGCTCGGAGTCTAAGTTAAAATGCAGCCTTTCCTTCTAATAATAATAATAATAATAATAATACAAACACAACCCTGAGGCCACATGTTAGATCCCCCTGAAGAATCCCAAGGCCAGTGTGGTGCGGGACATTTCACAGCCCGAAGCCAGCTGCTTAGGGAATGGGGCCGCAGCATGGGTCGGCCGCTGGCAGAGAAGACAGGGTTTTCGGGCCACAGAAGTTGTTCTCGGTGACAAGTCAAAGAGATGCTGCCGGGCACTGGGTGGCAGTTCCCGCTGTCATGCCCGCTCCGCCCCTCTCTGGGGACCCTGGGACAGAGGACAAAGGACGCTGTGGACTGTCAGACAGACAGGAGAGCTCTGTCCCCAGGCACTCTGACAAGTCCCGCAGGGCCACTGTTGACAGTTAAAGAAATTGGTTTTAAAGGCCCGATAAAGTGTTCTGTTGTTCCAGAAAAACAATCCATCTTTACTTAGCTGTTGCTACTGTGATGACAAATTGATTCTTTTAAAAAAAATGTCCTGGTGCCGGCTCTCCGAGGGTTGTCCTGCTGGGAAGAAGCCGGAGCTCCAAGGAGGGTGTCGGAAGCATTCTCGGCACAGGCCAGCTCTGCTCCCGGAGACCCCAGCCTCAAAGACAATGCCGTCAGACAGGCCCCTCTGCAGGAAGGGGGGGCAACAGGACAGACTGTCCCCAACTCGCCAGCCCATATATGTCAGGTGATGGGGAGATGGGCAAACAGAATAGAACCCAGGCCGTGACTGTACCCCAACCTTCCCTGCTGTGAGCACCCACCTGGGAGGCCCAGTGCAGGTGACTCCAGCTAGGGTGGGTCTCTATGGAAACCCCATGGGCCACCGCCTGGGACCTCATCCACCAGCCAGCATGCCCAGTCTAAACCTGCCTCTGCCATTCACTGGTTGACTAAGGTTTGGGGAGTTAGCCAAAATCCCTGGGGCCTCAGTGACCTCATCTCCAAATGGGGTGATCAGGGTCTCTGCTTGGCAGGGCCATCCTGCGGATGGAACACGTTCCTATAGGTGCTCAGAGCCCGCCCTGGCCCCGGCATCCATCACAGACACCCTCTTATCTGCCATTCCTTCCTTTCCTCTGTGAAAGGCCTCTAGGTTCTTGAGAATAACAGACGTCCATGAATTATATCCCCAGAGAACAGAAAAGAAGTACTCCAAGAGGTAAGGCACACACGCCTTCACAACAGGTATGAACCACCCAATGTCCATCTGTTGGTGAAGGAATCAGCAAATTGTGGCATATCCACCCAGTGGGACATCGTTCGATCATAAAGTCAAATGACATGGGGGCCCAGGCTGCAAGGCACATGAGCCGTGGGAACACCACAGTGAGGAAGGAAGCCAGATGCAGAGATCAATTTCCAGAACAGACCGATCCACGGATAGGAAAGGGTCCAGATGGCAGCCAGGATGGCAGGAGGTGAGCCAGGAGGGGTGGCTCCATGGAGATGAGAAAGTTCTGGTACTAAGTGGAGGGGATGGGTCCACAATGCTGGGAATGTGTTAAATACCACGGAATTGTTCACTTTCAAATGGTTAATTTTATGTTATGTGAATTTCATAAACAAACAAAAACGGCTACTGCATAGGGAGGACGACATAGAGAAAAGTCTAGTCCTTTCTCTCCAGGTAGAAGAAATACATGTTCATTAGTGACAACACAGGAAAAATGTAGAGAAATACATAAAAATGAGATTTATTCTTTGCACATACGTTCCACTTTTAGAAAATTAGGAGATTGACATGCATATTTTTGGTGACTGGCTTTTTCACGCAAGCATATTCCTATAGTCTTAAAGGTTCTTTGAAATCATGCGTTTAAGCATTTGAATACTTCGCCTTCCTGCAGACGTTCCAGGTTGATTATCAATCATAGGACTGAACATGGCCTGTATTTCTCTCCATGGCTGCTTTGTGGCCTGAGCCAGAACCTGAGGAAGGTCCTCCCACGCAGGAGTCCCAATACCCACTCCCTCTCCACCTACACAGGACACCAGCCACTTTGTCACCCAGGGGGTGACCTACAGTAGAGGGAGGGGACAAAGCGCTGGCCGGGAGAACCTCGGGAACAAAGGGTCGGGGGCTGCGAGGGATGGTGGGCTCTAAGGAGAGGGCGTGGTGGGTCTGGAGGGGAGGGAGGCAGGTGGAAGGGATGGCCAGCAAGGCGGGAGGGGGAGGATCTAAGCCCCCCTCGAGTCAGTCCCTCCCCTGTGCATTCTGCATCCCGGGCCCCAAACCTGGACTCCTCCCCAGGCTGGAAAAGCATGGCCAGGCCACTTAATTGGGAGCAGGGGAAGCTGGGTCTGCTGAGCAAGCTGGGTCCCTCTTCACAGTCAAGGAGGCTTTTCCGAGAAAGGGACCTAAATCCATGCACTGGAGTCCCTCCAGACAAGCTGTTTGCCCGCCTTTCATCGGCTCCCCTGTGCCTCTGAGATCTGGGGGAAGGAGCGAACTCTGTATCTCTAAGCACCTCTGGTCCCCAAGGACTGAAACATCACAGCTGAGTTTCCCTGGCCTTCTGGTTATTTCAGCTCCAAAGATGCTCTGGCCGGCTCTGGAAACAAGAACAGAGCAGCCAGGAGAGGCGTAGGGTGGGGTGTGCCTTGGCCCTTCCACTGTGACACATGAGGCATGTGGAGGGGGAAGGAGGCCCCACGATGTGGGCTGGGGGGATCTGCCTTTGCATCGGGTTGTAAGGAGCAATTTCTCTTGATAATACTATTGTGGTTTTGTACCCGGATGTGTTCCCGCTTTCTTCTACGGGACTAGCTGACTTCATCGTCACCACAGCCCTGGAAGGGAGGAACCATCGTGCTCATTTTTTTTTTTTTAAGATTTTATTTATTTGACAGACAGAGATCACAAGTAGGCAGAGAGGCAGGCAGAGAGAGAGGAGGAAGCAGGCTCCCTGCTGAGCAGAGAGCCTGATGCGGGGCTCGATCCAAGGACCCTGGGATCATGACCTGAGTTGAAAGCAGAGGCTTTAACCCACTGAGCCACACAGGCGCCCCATCGTGCTCATTTTACAGAGAGGCCGAAGGCACAGAGAGGTGAGGTGACCTGCCCGAGGTCACACAGCAGTGAGTTCAAGGGAAGTCCCGGGGTTGCAGGGGAGCATCCTCCCCATGGGGAAGAGTAGCCCAAGACCACAGAAAATGAGCCAACTGGTGCATCTGGAACAACGCTTGCACTCAAATACAGACAGAGGAGCTTTCTTGCTCCTTTCCACAGTCTTTCTTGGTCTCAGCTTGTGATGGGGAGGGTGACGTCATGTGTGACGAAGGACCTGGTGACTTTCCGACTGCCTGCAATTATACGGAGCTGCACAAGACAGTAAGCATGGCGAGGCCTGCTGGAGAGGCGCTGGTCTGATTTTCCCTCCTTTCTTTGCAGGGAAAAGAACGAGAGCTAAGAATGGGGCACTCTTGACTTCCAGCCCCTGGTTGCCCACTCACCTAGCTGTCTCTGAGTCTCTGTCTCTTCCTGGAGAAATGGGGACCGGGACAGGCCCTGCCCCGCCCAGCTCCGGGGGCCATCACAACCATGAGAACACCGCTCCCTGTGGTGATGCACACAAAATATTGAGTCCAGAACGCTGCCCCAGCCTCCCTCATTAGAGCCGCACCTGGCCCACAGACACGCAGAAAATGATGAATTCCACCTGGACAGGAATCCCAACGACAGCCCACCCACTGCCAAAACACCAGAGAAACGCCCACCGACCATGACACCGCGAGAGTTGGATCGAGGAGCCAGTGGGGCAGCCCCCGTGTACGCTGAATGGACGGCTCTAGCCCATCAGGCAGACGGCCGCCCTGCCCCGCCCACCGTCTGCCACGGACACCCAAGCCGGGACCACTGGGCTGCGTGACCCCTGCCACAGTGGGGGCTACTGTGACGGGACCCAAGTCCTGCTATAGGACCCTCCCTTGACCATTCTCTTAGGGGCCACAACTCTCTGTGCACATGTGACAGGGGCTGGGGGTCTGGTAAGGGGACCACTGCATCCTGGCTGGAGGCAGACAGCCCCCTAGGAGCAGGGCATGCTGGGTCTGTGACTTCTGGTCACTTCTCAAAAACCAGAGCGGGAGGGACTTATCAAGGGGAAGATCTGAGCTGGTCCAGCAGCGCTGTGGACACCCTGTGACAGGTTTCCAACCGCAGGGACCATCCTGCCAGGGCCACGGTGGTAGGGGTTGGGGGTGGGTCCAAGCCCAAGTGGACAGCGGGGGAGCTGAGAAGATAAACGTCTCCTTCTGCTGTGGGCGATGTTCTTTGTCAAAGATGGGCAAGCAGGAAAACAGAAGAAAACCCCAGCATGGTGCTTGTGAAGGGACATGACAGCCCAGTTGAAAGGAATGAAACCCTCAAGATTCAGAGAAAAGCATCCTCTCTGAAAAGGATTTATCCCCGAAAGCTGAAGAAAATGTAAGGAAACTCGTGGCTGGCACCCTCGGGCTTTCAGAGGGAGTGAGAGAAACGTGAAAGGAAAATCTCAGGGTAAGAGCAGAAATAAAACTGCCAAAGTGGGGGCAGGGGGGCAGGGAAAGGCAGAGTTTATGTGTAGAAAAGGAATCAGGGACAGTGCAGAATGTGGAACGTTCCCAGAAGGTAGCAGAAGAAGACAAAGAAATAAAATAAGCAGGAGGGGAGAAAAAAACCAAAATGTGTCCTTGGAGGTTAGAACACAGGAATCTAGCCTCAAAACTGAAAGTGTTCCCAAGGAAGGAGTCACAGGTGTCACAGAGAGATGGTCAGAGACACGGAATGAAGTCTGCACGGGGAGCAGCTCAGCACGCCCCAGACAAAGTCCCCAAGAAGACACTGGCCATCAGATCCACCTGGGGGAGATATTTAACCACAAGGAGAGAGAAAACCAGGCAAATGAATGAATGATTGGATTGGCGGAAGATACCTCTCTAATGCTAAGTGTTAGACCACCAGAGGACCCCCCTCCAGATGTTTGAAATTCTATATCTGGTGAGGGCACCATCCAACCGGGCTGGAGTCAAAGAAGAATCCCAGAATGCAAGACCAACACCCGGGTCAGAGAATCCTGACCTTGTCCCCGTTTCTACCATTGAAGCTTTCATGGTCCTAGCCTCACACGTCCTCAGCATCAGCGTTTGAAGATGTCTGTTGGCCACTGACAGGGGAACCACAATTACCAACCCAGAGGGGGATGGACACATCAAATGGGAGTGAGCTCATGTGTGAGGCTCACAGTCTCGGCCAATGGGATTCTAAACCCTGAATGTGCTGCAGTCCACTCTCCAGCGCAGAGATCCAGGATAGGGAGGTAGTCATGTAAGGACCATGGTCTGTAAATTGTGTCTATATAGTCCAGAGGAGGTAGGACACATGGGACCCGGCCGGCAGACACTCTGCTGTTGCCTCCGGAGTCAGCAGGAGACCCAAGAAACGGGCATCTGATGCACAGGGGGGAGGCTCCCCTTTGTCTCCAGAGCCCGGAGGGGTGGCCAGGGTGACATTCCTCCTCCAGCTGCTATCCATCTATCCATCTCCCCACCCATGTGCCACCGCAGACCGTTCCTTTGAAGTCCGATAGCTTTGAGGTGTGGGGCAGAATTGCAGACCCCATTAGGGGTGACAGTTCAGCCCAACCCCCATTCTTCCCTGGAGGAGCCCCGGCCCCCACATTAGGAGGCGTTTTGGGGAGATGCAAGAGCTTTCATGCCTGTTATGTCCATTTCCTGCTGAAGATCACACGGCCCCAAAGGGGAAATTACATTTTTCAGATTTATACGACTGCCTCAGATCTTTCCTTTCCTCCCTCCCTCCCTCTTCTTTTCATCCATCCAACAAAGCAGTTTTGAAGACCTATTACATATCAGACCAGAATGATGTCATCCCTTTCCCTGTCGGTATGGACACACTGAGAAACCAAGTGGCACCAAGAATCACAGCAGGATATTTACACCCACCTCCCTCCGTGTTTTGCAATGCACTGTCCTTATTCTGACACCCCCCTAGCGCCTAGCATCAGAGTCTATAAACAGAGCCCACGTAATTAGGCTAATGACATCGATTTTCTCAGTTCAACTGGGTAATGGCAGAATTTATTCCACGTTAGAAAATCTCGCACAGTCTGTTGCAGGCTGCAGAATTATGATGCTTTCAGAACTCTGCCTGCAAACCTACCCAGACTCAGATTTACTCCCCGGAGCCCAGCCCACTCTGTCCACCCTCCCGAGAGTTCTGAGCTCTTTCTATCTCCTTCAGCCTGCCATGGCACTGAAGCACCTGGTTCTCCATGCACTCTTCTGGCTTCCAAACAGGAGCCCTGCTGGACACAGACACAGCTATAGTGTCCAAAGACCACACCTCAAAGATCCCTACCTCTCCATTCCATCTGTGCCCCTCTGTGCCTGGACTCATAAACCAGAGGCATTCCCATTCTCACCCACTCTTTGTTCCCATTCCTTCTTATCAGCAACACTTATTGGCCACTCTTAATACTGACAGTTGATTCAGCCAGCATTTATAAAACACCTGCTGCATGACAGACATGATGTCGGGAGGCAGCACATGGCAGGTGATGAAGATGGTGATGCTGCCATAACACGGGACATTCTCAGGTTAGAGTCTGCAAAGCACGGCCACAGATACTTAGTCCTGAGCATCTAGCCTCTGGAACAGGTCTCCTGAATCCTATTTGTGGATGAAGACGCTAAGACAATGAGACACATGTACACATGAGACACAGCATCACAGAGGCTGAATCCAGGTCCTCCAGCCCCAGAGCTTGGGCTCTCTGTGCTGTGCTGAGGCTCAGAGTGAGATCAAAGAGCCGTGACCTGAGGATAAGGCCGCGTTGTAGCCCCGCTTTATCGTTCCATGGCTAGGTGGCTTGGGCAGACTGAGTCTCAGGGAATGGAGGGACACTGGGACACATGGCCCTGTCATGTTACCCAGAGCAAGCCACCTGTGATGTCTGTCCTCTCTCTAAGGCATCCTCTCTGGCAGTGCCCTTCAGGCCCTCAGGAAAAGAAAGCACCTAGAGTGGGCTCAGAATGACAAGGGCAGGTGTGCTGCAACACCCCTACCTCCCCACAGAGGCAGCTACAACCAAGGCTGACCTGGGCAGAGTCACTTCTGGACAAATGCTGGAGCTGGAAAGTTTCCCAAGGTCCTTGGGAACCTGGAGCCAGCCACCTTCATGTCAACACATGTGTATCAACACTGGCTATGTGACAGGTCCTGAAGCCACAGCTCATCCATCCATGCTCAACAATGAGCCCAGAGTGGATGGGGACCTGCCACTGGGGGGTGGGTAGGGTAGGCAGGGAAATGACCCTGATTAACCGGGCCACTCAGATTGCTTCTTGGTTAAAACTGTGGTTGTTGTTGTTAATACAACTCTCTAACCCAGATAGTGAGTTTTCAGTGCAAGGAGGAATTCAAGTAGAGGCTACACATTTTCTTGCAAGATGTGACCTGCCCAAGGAGGGGCACTAGAAGACATTGACATTGCCTGAGGATATCCTAATCTCAACCTTCTGTGATCTTTTTGTCTTTAACAACCTTCTATTTGACAGTGCAAAGCCATCTAGATGTCCAAGTATCTGGGGAATGAATATTAAATTGTGATAGATAGATTTTTTTTAAACCATCTTATGTAAAAACTATAGAAGGCAGTGTGGGGCAATGGCAAAATCAGTGCCTTTGTCATCAGACACCCATCGATTCAAAACCATCTCTGCCCATTACCTAGCTGTGTGATCTTGGGCAAGTTACTTCCCTCTCTGAACTTCAGTTTCAATATCAGCAAACTTGAGGATAATAACACCTTCATCTCAAAGTCTTCTTGCATATGAGAAGTAGTATCTGGAAATGCCTTAGTATTATGCTAAGAACATACTACATCTCCAATAAATAGTACCTAACTACAAAAATGGCTAATTATCATTAACAGAATCTCAGATTATTTGAAGTCATTAAAATGATGCTCACAAAGCATTCTGAATAATGTGGGAGAATACTTCCAAGAGGAAACTTAAGAGTATTAAAGTATCTCAACTATATAACAAAGATTTGTAGAAAGAAAATACATCAGAACGTTATAATAGATGGCAGATTTACAGGTGACTCTGTTTTTCAGCGTTTGAGCTCTCTGTAGTAGGCAATCTTTACTGTTGGGGGAGGGGCAGGACTTAGATTCTGGGCAGCTTTCTGGCAGCAGGAGTCCATGCTGGGGTCAGCAGGGCCAGGCTGTGCCTCCCAAGGGCACCAACCAAGTGGCCAGAGAGGCTCAGCTGGGTCAGCACCACGGACAGCGCTCAGGGCAACCAATGGCCTTGTCTCCATGGAGGCTCTTCTCTTATGGTTTTGGGGGTCCCAAAAGACCAGGACCAGCTACTGTTCGACAGGTTCCCGCATTCCCGTAGCACCGGATGTCACAACAGCCCAGAAGATGGCAGATGCCTTTTTTCTTTAGTGTTTCATTGAACAACGAAGTAACAATAACATAGGCAGTCAGATGAACGCAGCAGAATTTCTACTCCCTCCCATCCTTGTCAAACAGGGTATCATTATTGTTGTTATCTTAGTTTGTTTTTTGTTTTGTTTTGTTTTGTTTTTGCCAATGTAAGGAGTAAGAGAGGTATCTAGTTATTTGGTTTGCTTTTACATTGAGGCTTAACATCTTTTCACATGCGTGTTTAAAATTTGTATTAGAACGTGCTATTTTTCTGTATGTTGCCTTTTAAGTGACTTTTTAATTTTTCCCTTAAAAAATTCTTCTTGTAACTTTTTTTTTTAATTAAGGACATAGGAAGGCCAGAAGGCTTTTGTGCTAGACTGATCTGGGTTTGATTCTCAAGTCTACCCTCTCCAGCTGCCTATAACTTCTTTTCTCTGAAACACAGGTTCCTCACCCATAAAATGGTAATGTGTCTTCCTCGTAAGACTATTGTATGACTTTTAGTACAAAACAAAGAATACAACCCAGCAATAGTTATTACTGTAAGTTAGGAGTGGTCTTCCACTATTCTGTATCTCCTAAAATTGAGATTGACATTCTGGTCCAGAAGTCTCTATTCATACCCAAAGACACTTGGCTCCCTGGTCCAGACACTTTCCCAACTCTTCCCACATCTCCCCAAGCCAGCCCCACTGCTATGTGAGGGCCTCTGCTGTTGTCCCAAATAACTCCTAATCAGGTAGACAGTAAAGATTGTCAGTTCCTCCTTGAGACTTTCTATGGGGAAAATTTTAAAGATCAAGAGACAATTTCATAAAGAAGTAGGTTACTATGCAAAGCCATTTATACCAGCTAGGAAAAAAAGTATTTCTTGTCTATTTGTGTAGAAAATGGTAAGTAAATGTGCCATGAATTGGAAGCATTTGCAGGAAGCTTGGGTTTTGGCTGCATGGCTGACTGGGTGAACTGGTTTAACCAAATAGCCATCTACATACATACCTTCAGGAGCAACAACTAATTGCATGTCCCCTCTTCCTTGCCTCTGCTCACCCTCTCCCCTCTGTCTGGAATCATGCCACTCTGCTCTGGCATGAACAAATCACATCCCGCTCTTAATGATAAGCATAGCTGCCTTCTCTTCCAGGAAGCTCTCCTACATCCCTAGAGGTAGAAGAAATCTTTATCTACAATCTCCTGGCACTTTGTGTCTCTGTGTTCTGGGAGCCCCAGACATGCACCGGTTTGTGTCCTCCACTAGAAGGTGAATTCCCGAAGACAGGTCAGGCCTCATTCACCCCTGCATACTCGGTGCTTCATAAGGCCCAGAAAGCACAAGCACTCATCAGAAGTGCATTGCACTGAGAGCCAACATGACATAGAAGACACATGGAGAAACACAGCCTGTGTCTTACTGGTCTCGGGACCTTGGCGACATTTGAGGCCATCCTAAAAGATAAGTGGGATCCAAGAAGGCAGCCTGGGAGATTAAAAGAATCCAGACCAATGTCCTAATTCTGGCCCCTCTAAAGATTAGTTATGTGGGCAAAGTAAGTTCTCTGGGCCTCAGTTTCTCTGTCTATACCATGGGGATAACAATGCCCATTTCCAAATGTGAGAATGTCATGGGATTACATGCATGTGTGTGGGTGGGGGTGGAGGTGGCCTAGCCAAGTGCATAGAATCTTCTAGGTACTCAGTGTGTGGGCACTATTATAAACTTTTTAAAAAAAATCATAACACAAGTAAACATTGAAACCACCCACAGGTCATCACTCGTGGATGGGAAAAGGGAACTCTTTTTCTTTTAATTAATTTTTTTCACTTTTTATTTTTTCATAAACATATATTTTTATCCCCAGGGGTACAGGTCTGTGCATCGCCAGGTTTACACACTTCACAGCACTCACCATAGCACATACCCTCCCCAATGTCCATAACCCTACCCCCCTCTCCCGACCCCCCTCCCCCCAGCAACCCTCAGTTTGTTTTGTGAGATTAAGAGTCACTTATGGTTTGTCTCCCTCCAGATCCCCTCTTGTTTCATTTATTCTTTTCCTATCCCCCAACCCCCCCCCATGTTGCATCTCCACTTCCTCATATCAGGGAGATCATATGATAGTTGTCTTTCTCCGACAGACTTATTTAACTAAGCATGATACCCTCTAGTTCCATCCACGTCGTCGCAAATGGCAAGATTTCATTTCTTTTGATGGCTGCGTAGTATTCCATTGTGTATATATACCACATCTTCTTTATCCATTCATCTGTTGATGGACATCTAGGTTCTTTCCATAGTTTGGCTATTGTAGACATTGCTGCTATAAACATTCGGGCGCACGTGCCCCTTCAGATCACTACATTTGTATCTTTAGGGTAAATACCCAGTAGTGCAATTGCTGGGTCATAGGGTAGTTCTATTTTCAACTTTTTGAGGAACCTCCATGCTGTTTCCCAGAGTGGTTGCACCAGCTTGCATTCCCACCAACAGTGTTTCTCTGCATCCTCGCCAGCATCTGTCATTTCCAGACTTGTTAATTTTAGCCATTCCAACTGGTGTGAGGTGGTATCTCATCGTGGTTTTGATTTGTATTTCCCTGATGCTGAGTAATATGGAGCACTTTTTCATGTGTCTGTTGGCCATCTGGGTGTCTTCTTTGCAGAAATGTCTGTCATGTCCTCTGCCCATTTCTTGATTGGATTATTTGTTCTTTGGGTGTTGAGTTTGCTAAGTTCTTTATAGATTTTGGACACTAGCCCTTTATCTGATACGTTGTTTGCAAATATCTTCTCCCATTCTGTCAGTTGTCTTTTGGTTTTGTTGACTGTTTCCTTTGCTGTGCAAAAGCTTTTGATCTTGATGAAATCCCAATAGTTCATTTTTGCCCTTGCTTCCCTTGCCTTTGGCACTGTTCCTAGGAAGAATTTGGTGAGGCTGAGGTCAAAGAGGTTGCTGCCTGTGTTCTCCTCAAGGAGTTTGATGGATTCCTTTCTCACATTGAGGTCCTTCATCCATTTTGAGTCTATTTTCGTGTGTGGTGTAAGGAAATGGTCCAATTTCATTGTTCTGCATATGGCCGTCCAATTTTCCCAAAACCATTGATTGAAGAGGCTGTCTTTTTTCCATTGGACATTCCTTCCTGCTTTGTCGAAGATTAGTTGACCATAGAGTTGAGGGTCTATTTCTGGGCTCTCTATTCTGTTCCATTGATCTATGTGTCTGTTTTTGTGCCAGTACCATACTGTCTTGATGATGACAGCTTTAATAGAGCTTGAAGTCTGGAATTATGATGCCACCAACTTTGGCTTTCTTTTTCAATATTCCTTTGGCTATTCAAGGTCAGGAAAAGGGAACTCTTCATTGAGGGATGCAAACCCTTGTGATAGAGTCTAGGATGGGAAAGCCTGGGAGAGCTGGTTTGTCATGTGGGCATGCTCAGGCTCCATGAGCACTGAAATCACAACTACTCATTCATTCATTCATTCATTCATTTCACCGTGGGAGAGACACAAAGACTTGTGTGTGGCTGGAATGACAGCAAGTCAGTCTCAAAGACCCTGATATCGCCCTCAGCTAGACATTAGAGTCAGCAAGGGGTTAACTTAGGGGTGAGGTGGGCTTGTATCCAGTAAACAGAGACATCAGGGTTAAATCACCAACATTTCACAGAAATTAGGAAACTGAATATGATTCCAGGGCTGGGGGAAACTTTGAGACCAGGTACTCCCCTTGTTCCATTTTATAGATGGGGAAACTGAGTCCCAGAGCGCTTACATATCTTAACCAAGGTCATTAGACGTGGAATTGGAACAGGAGCCCAGGTGGCTTCTGAGGTGCCGCCCCTCATTGTTGACTTCGTTTGCCTTAAGACACCCTTCAGATGCACAGGAACTAAACACTCTCTTGAGCATATAATCAAAATTAAGAAAACTCATCAACCGGCTCAGGCTTAGCAGGACAAATTAACCGGAAGTAATCATGATGGGTAATTTGGTCATAATTCACAGAGACAGACAGGAGCTCCAGTTCAGTAGAAAACCTTTAAAGGACTTCAGATCATAGTACTTTTCAAAGTACTTTAGTACTCTAGCTCTTACCTTATCTGCCCACCTGCCTTCACCTGTCTGCCCACCTGCCTTACCTGTCCATCCACCTGCCTTCATGGTTTGCCCACCTGCTTTACGTGTCTACCCACCAGAAAGCTGATGGCAGAAGTTGTAAGGTGTCATCTTTCAGGCACGTTGTCTTCCTTCCTTATACCTGTCACCTTGTCTCTACCTTTTCTGCTCTGGACAAACACCACAATCTCCCACCTGGAGCCACTGGAAGTCCACGCCCCCTACTTGGTCTTTTGCCACAGTGGTTGTGGTCTCTCCAGAGCCTGACCCCGGCTCTACGGGGACCCTACCTCAGCCTCCCCTGCTGGAATCTAACAGACACGGCAAACGGGCTGCCAGAAGACCACATCTGCCCTCACAAGGTTTTGACAGTTGTGACGTTTCACACGAATACCACAATTCTCAAAAGACTGGGGCGACAAGCCCCATCCATGTTTACGTACTCCCCTGCCACAGTCCCAGCTCGCATCACAGCTGGGCCGGCCCTGCTCACCTATATCCCCGCCCCACCCTGTAGCCTCTGGAGTTTGCAGCCTCTAGTTCTCCAAGACAGTCTCAATGTCTTGCCTTGGTGCTCTGGGACCTTCCTCTCCAACAGTAGCCACATTTTCCAGATTCTACTCTTTCTCTCCACTCTCCACCTCCACGCCTTACATCTGTCACCAGTTCCCAAATTGATCACAAGTTCTTCAAATCTCTTTTTCCAGCCAACTCCTATTCATCCCTTGATGTCCAGCATAAAAGTCACCTTGGTAGTAAGACACACAAGGCTGAGTACCACTCCTCCTCACTTACATAGTGCTTGGCACCCAGTAGGCACTCAAGGGCTGTTCTCACTGACTGGCCCTCTCCTACTGTTTTCTTTTGCTAAATCCAAGGGGAGGCCAATACGTCTTGTAAAGAGATCTTTTAAAAATGATAACTGAGAGTAAGCTCATACTTTTAGAATGAAATGACTCAGTAATAGGTCCCTACTGGCTTATTACTGCATGTAGGCAACTAATTCCTCCCCGTGATCCACGGGGCCAGAAGACAAGGTTTTTTCCTTTGCTACAACGGCTTTTTGGCTGAGTGGGTGGGTGGCTTTGGTCAGAAGAGGAATGCTGCTGGAGTGGAACTCTCTGGTGCCATTAATCCTGCTTTCTAGGAGAATATTCTGACGCTGGAGCTCCTCCCTGTCCTTTCAACTTGCCACCTCCTAACACACACAGCTGTGGACCAGTCATTAGAATCTTGTTTATTTGCCGAGATGTGACTCCCCCTCCGCCGCAATGTGACAGTCTTAACTTCATCAATTCACGAGCCAATGAAGCTTTTCTAAAAACTAATTTCTTAATTATGAACTCAGACCATTCATTTGTCAAATTACTGAACAGAAACAGAAACATCAAATAATTCCTATTCCTCGTCCCTCGATAAACACCTCACCAGTCAAACACGGACTTCTGCTTGATTCCCCTTAGAACAGGAAACACAGGGCAGCAATTGCAGGAAACACAGGGCAGCAATTGCAATGTCTAAACACACAGGTGAATTCTGAGGCCTCGGAAGACCGAGGAGTGAGAAGCACGCCATCCGATCTGGGGACTACTTAGCTGAGCACTTGAAATGCACCAGCGTGGATGAGGACCAGCAATGTTAATTCACCTCAATTGTAATTAAGTTAGTTTTAATTTTGAAAATGGTTTCTGTTTGCTTATTGGGAGACTGAAGTATCTGCGGAACAACTCGGGCACGTGGGTCCGCTTCTCCGACTGTAAATTTCGTAGGTCAAAATATCAGCCAAGTACTCCCAAAGACATTGTAGTGGCTAAAGAAATGGAGATGTGCTGCAAGACCCAGAGAGAGACTGGATTTCAAAGACTTAGAATGAAAATAGAGTGGAAAGGATCTCACTGGTAATGTCACATCAGTTACTCGTCCACACTGAAGGGGTTCAGAGCAGGTCTCCCCACCACGTGCCATGTTAGCACATGGACTATTTTCCACTGAAGGCAATCGAGACCCTGTGGGATCCAGGGAAGATTTTGATCCCTCCCTTAACACCCGGAAGAATCTATGTGGAGGATCTTCCCCAGGATGAGAATTAGTACAGAGATAAATTTATCTGAGAGACCTATCCATGAGGCAGGGAGACATGACACCACCAGACACCTGCTTCTGACTGCCCTGTGAATGCCCTCCTCCCCTTTGAAGCCCCAGGCCCCCAGCCCACTCCCTAGCTCAGGATGGTACTGATACCATATTGTTCCTTTCTGACTTGGACCTTCTCATGTACAGGGGGGTTCCCAAATGTATGAAATTAAGTTTGATTTTCTTCCGTTAATCTATCTCATGTCTATTTATTTTTGTTGTTGTTGTTTGTTTTGTTTTGAAGCATGGAGCCTGGTACAGGACTTGGACTCAAAACCCTGAGATCAAGATCTGAGCTGAGATCAAGAGTCAGATGTTCAACCAACTGAGCCAGCCAGGCGCCCCCTTAATCTGTCTCATGTCAATTTGATTCTTAGACGAGCCAGAGGAACATTTGAGGGGAAGAGTTATATTTTTCCTCCCCTACAGTTCTGGTGAGCCCCGTCTGCTGACTACGGATTACCCCATGGTGGCTGCAGCAGAGATACATTCAACACTCTGACAGCTGGCAAAAGGTCAGCATTCCCACAGCAGATCCTGGGTCTATACCTGCAGAGTCCAAAGGAAGCAGAGCAGTGAGGGTCCTTTTGACCCTTTTCTAAAATTTAGAGAAGCAGAAAATATTGGGGGAGCTGGCTCCTTGGGCTTGGTGAGTCTAGTATTTGGCAAGAGTATTCCATGTTTTTCTCCATCCTTTTCCTCCCAGAAATGGACGTTGCTTCTGTCTGCTGTGTTGTTCCTTGGCCCGAACGCTTGGCGTTCTGGCCAGTGAGCATGCCCTCTCTGGTCTGCCAGTCAGAGGATGGGTGTCTTTGCCCATCTGCTGGGCACCCCCAGAGGCTGTGGATCTGACAATCTTTGTCTGTGTCAGGATCAGAGATCCCGGTTCATGAGAAGCTGTTGCTGTCTTGACCTTCACTGTTACTGTTAGAAAAAGCCCATTCCAGGAGCACCTGCCCAGTGTCCCAAATCAGTGGGTCTCAGACTGGAGGCATCCCATTGTCATGGGAGACTGGACACCCATGACCACTGGTGGGACAAAGGCCTTTGCTTTCTGAGACTGGCTTTGAGAAGAAACTTCTGTGCTCATGGGGGTACCTCATCTGTACCCACCCCAAGGATGCTACCTGCATCCAAGACAGATTTATCTTGAGCCTGGAAAGTTACCTCTGGGTCGTTCCATGAAAAGGCTTATTAGTCTGAATCACTATTGACAGATCCTATTCATTGATGGCCAAATGACTGATTCTCTGAATTGGCTGTATTTGAGCAAAGAAAAATATTTTAAAGATCTCTCATCCTAAACAATTTCTTGGCACCTTCAGAGAGACCGAATTAAAAAGAGGACACAAGGAAATACAAATCCTCTTAGGGACTCCCTTAGCAGGATGAAAGAAGAGAAATCAGACTTGAACAAAAAGTAAATTCAACAGAAATTCCCCTTCTCAAAATCTGGCCCCACCTGCCTATTTCAGCTTCCTTTTTTTTTCTTATGAGATTTACAGAGTGTCCCACAGCCCCATCTCCAGGCCTGGCGTCCACGGGTTACTCACGTACAAGCTGAAAGCCAGGAGGTGGGCTTAGTGGAGGCAGTGGGATGGGCAGCAGGGCCTGCCCTGTAAATCAGGCTCCACCAGCTTCTGGTCTTCCTGTGCAAGTCCTTCGTGAATATAGCCTAGAACCCCACCAGAAGAATAAATGTCCCCTGGACAACAGCAGATCTTTTCTAAGAGATTCTAGCAAATTTGGAGAAGAATTAGAAAGACTGGTAGCAATTGCGTTACTAGGTATTTACCCAAAGGAAACAAACATGGTGATTCAAAAGGGCACCCATGTTTATAATAGCAATGTCCCCAAGAGCCAAACTATGGAAAGAGCCCAGATGACCATTGATAGACGAATAGATAAAGAAGATACATCACCTCACAGACACACACACACACACACACACACACACACACACACACACACACACTGGAATATTGCTCAGTCATCAAAAAATGAAATCTTGCCATTTGCAATGATGTGGATAGAACTAGAGGGTATTATGCTAAGTGAAATAAGTCAATCAGAGAAAGACAAATACTGTAAGACTTCACTCATATGTGGACGTTAAGAAACAGAGGATCATAGGGGAAGGGACAGAGGAATAAAAGAAGGGACAGAAGAATAAAATAAGACAAAATCAGAGAGGGAGACAAACCACAGGAGACTCTTAACTCTAGGGAACCAACTGAGGGTTGCTGGAGGGGAGGTGGGTGGGGGATGGGGTAACTGGGTGACCGGCATTAGGGAGGGCACATGATGGAATGAGCACTGGGTGTTACATGCGACTGATGAACCCCTGATCTCTACCTCTGAAACTAAAAGAAAAGAAAAGAAAGATTGATAGCCCCTCACGAATCCCCCTCATTGTCCCAAGAGGAAACATGACCAGAATTTCTCCTAGGCTCTCTCACACATGACCAGATGTTGCTCAGAAACTCGCAGAAGAGGAAAATAAAATTTCAGGATGCCCCCTCCTTTCCAAATCCAGACCCATCGGTTACAGATCCTTTCTCTCCCAGGGACAGCTTTGACCCTGTGGATGGTCTCACTTCACCTCCTGAGAGAACCTGGCTTGGGCTGTGTCTGCCTTGGACAGGTAGGTTGCTGGCTCTTCCTTTGGGATACTTGGGAGTGATTCTGGATCTTGGGAAAATGGTATCATTTGCACCCTCTTTGGAGACCCAAGAGAAGGGGGAGGTTATTCAACACTGCCGGAATATTTACTGTGTGTCCTCGTTGAAAACTGGCAAGATATTTAGAATATATACATATATATTAGAATATTATATATATAAAATATGGAATTAAATATAATATATATATAAGTAAAAGAAAAGGGCAGAATTTGACCTTTATCTACAGGACACCACAAGATAAGAGATTCCACACAGAAATAAGAAACCCACTGAAAGGAGGAACTTCATACCGTTTATATGGTTTGGAACTGGTCAAGTAGAATTTCCTTGTAAAAAATGCTACAATAAGGGGTGCCTGGGTGGCTCAGTGGGTTAAGCCTCTGCCTTTGCCTCAGGTCATGATCTCAGTGTCCTGGGATTGAGCCCTGCATCAGGCTCTCTGCTCAGCAGGGAGCCTGCTTCCCCCACCTGCCTCTGCCTGCCTCTCTGCCTCTTTGTGATCTCTTTCTCTCTCTGTCAAATAAATAAATAAAATCTTTTTAAAAATGCTACAATAACAAAACACATTTAAAAAGAGTTCTTAGTAGAGAAACAGGAAGAAAAACTTCTGCCAAACAGAGTACACAACAAACAACTTTCTGCCACAGCTGTACAGTCTAAAACTTAAAGATCCCAGGAGTGTGACCCTGAACTTGGGATGAATACCCTTCAGAGGTAGTTTCTGGCACAACTTTCTGATCTTCCTCTTCCTCTACAGAGAAATCTTTCTCAATCAAATTTAAGGAAGCTTTGTACACAGACTCGTTTTCATGGGTTTGTTTGGTTTTTTTTTTAAGATTTTATTCATTTATTTGACAGACAGAGATCACAATTAGGCAGAGAGGCAGGCAGAGAGAGAGAGGGAAGCAGGCTCCCTGCTGAGCAGAGAGCCCGATGCGGGGCTCGATCCCAGGACCCTGGGATCATGACCAGAGCCAAAGGCAGAGGCTTTAACCCCTAGCCACCCAGGTGGCC
The DNA here is from genome assembly GCF_963455335.1 of Martes martes. Taxonomy (NCBI): domain Eukaryota; kingdom Metazoa; phylum Chordata; class Mammalia; order Carnivora; family Mustelidae; genus Martes; species Martes martes. The sequence goes on from NC_137889.1 coordinate 142,490,063, forward strand.
CCATTTTCATGGTTTTGTAGAGCTTCCATTTTGTCCAAACCTCCACATTCTTCCAACATTATACTAAATTTCTCAGTTTCACCTAGCATCTCAGCAGCTGGAAAGATGTTTGAAATGGCCTCCAAGGGGCTTATGAATGGTTCTATTACGCCATGATGAACGAGGTATACAATCTGTTCAGTTGTCCCGACACTTGCATAGGTGGTCACAGCCCAGACAGCTTGCTTTTGTGTCTTAAAGTCGGCCTTAGAGGGAACACCACTGAGGAATGGGACTAATCCACGATTCACAACTTGCAGCATCTGGTCCTGGCGACCAGCTGTGATGCTTGACATTGTCCCCATAGCTTCCTTCTGAATATTAGTTTTGGGGTTCATTAGCAGGCTGGGAAAGACAGCAAGTGCTCCTGCATCTATGATACCCTGAGTCTGTCTCTCTGTCCCAGGGACAATATTTCCTATGGCTCTTAGCTCGGGAGACACAATGGACAATTCAGTAGCTCCTAGAAGCTTCCCAAGTTGGAGCACAACTCCTGTCTTCACAATCATTTCAGTCTATTTATTTGGACCATCAGGAAGGTAGGAAATGGCCCAGCAGGTATCTGCCAAGACTTCTAGATCATCGTGATGCAGGGGACGAACTAAGGTAGGAAGAATCCGCTCAAGAGCATCTCACCGGGCTGTGGGATTCTTGTTCCAACAAAGGTTTGAAAGTATCCAAGTAAGGTTACATAAGTAGCCACATGCTAAATAAAGATGATACGCCAGGAACTGCAAGGAGATAACCAAGTCTTGAAAAACTGAGCCAGCCCCCACAATGTTTCCTAGAGCCCACACAGCTCGTTCAACGACGTGGGCATGGGAAGATGCCAATGGAGAAATGAATGCTGGGACAGCACCTCCATCTACAGCAGCCTTGGTCAGTTCTGATGTCCTGGAAGCAACGGTAGTGAGCCTCAAGCAGATTCAAACCGAATGGTGCTTCAATTGGTTCTGCCCAAGAAGGACACACATTTTGGAATCAAACCAGCCCAGATTATGGCATCTATGGGGGCTGTTCTTCCCTAGAGAGCAGTTTCCTGGCGGCTTGAGTAGCCTGGAGCCGGCTTTCCAAGTTGTTGCTATGGATGCCTTTGACAATGTCATCAACAGACCAGTTTACGGTGCCCGGGTTGTTGAAGTTTTCCTGCGTCATCAGGAAATCAGCTTACGTTTCTCCTTTTCAGCATCTGGTCAACCTTAGCTTTCGTCAGCTCCAGGTTAACTTCCATTCGACACTGCCTCATTTCCATACTGTCTTTCCCCTTGTTCTTGAATCTGGTAAGGCGGGCAGCTGGTGAATTAGCATTCTCGTTGGTGGACATGGTTATGAGACAAAGGGAGAAAGCTACACAGCCCGCTCAGTTTTCCATGGGGGACGGACCAGGGTGCACAGGCTGCGCGTCAGCTGTCCTCAAAATGTTCACCATGGATCACCCCAAAGGCGGTGTCTAGAATGCTTTTATTTTTAAGTGGCCCTGTAGTTAAAAGTTAGCCATACTGGAAGCTGATATTCAGAACGTGATTGGAATTTCTTTTCTTTTCTTTTTTTTTTTTTTAAGATTCTATTTATTTACTTGACAGAGATCACAAGCAGGCAGAGAGGCAGGCAGAGAGAGAGATGGGGGAAAGCAGGCTCCCTGCTGAGCAGAGAGCACGATGTGGGGCTCGATCCCAGGACCCCCGGATCATGACGTGGGCCGAAAGCAGAGTCTTTAACCCACTGAGCCACCCAGGCGCCCCCGTGATTGGAATTTCTTAAGGCCTTCACCCCTGAGTTAAAATTAGAGCTACATTCCCAAAGGGAAAGAAGCAAACTGAAGATAATTAGGTGGGGAGATCAACCCGTGATGCCATTTAGGGGATGTAACCAAAGGGATTTCTTAAGGGATTGCAGGCAACTGTCCTTATCTTACAAATATTTGCAAAACTAGAAATACAGCCTCAGAAATAATTCAGAGTTGTTTAACCTGTCCTTTTTACCAATCCTAAAACCCTTCCTATTTATCTCAAAACTCTTGTAAGTATTGTCCTTAGGAATCCCAAGTCCTTCCTAGAGAAACTTAGTGCCTTTGTGATAGAGATTTTCTACCCATATCTCCTCTAGGACCCAAGAGCCATTCTTTGAAACACACACATTAGGGAGAGATTTCTTACCAGAAGAGAGAGACAGACAGAGGGAAAGAGGATGTCTTTGGAGATGGGGCAAATGAGCACATACATTAGAAAGTGTAAGACCTCTGTTTGCCCTGTTCATGTGTGTCCATGCCTGTGTATCGTGGGTGTGTGCTAAGTCTCCTACGTCTGGATGGCATTGCCAAAATTCATTTGTAAAGTAACTTCACAGAGCTGTCTTGAGACATGAGCTTACAGGCTTGGCTGTTCCAAAACTCTCAGAAATTATCAAAACAAACCCAAGTGTTCTTCAAGTTCATGTGATCTAGGATTGGTCTCTAACACGTGAAAGCTGGTTGAAGCATGCTGGTATAATGAAATCAGCATGGGTTTAGAGTCCTTAGCATTAAACATAATCCTTTTATGCTACTTACCTTCACTGAAAGTAAAATCAGCTCCCGTCACCTCCATTAGAGGGCTTGTCAGCAGGAAAGACAACATAAGTATCGCAGTTTAGCTGTTTCATGCTTTGTAAGATTTTCGTGACTGATCAAAACACAATTGTTAAGAACAAGTAAGTTGAACAGACGTACATTTCTAAGCCAGTCTCCCCAAATCTTTTTGGTAATAACCTGAAATTTCAAACTTTGCTATTGAGCGTTGAGTGAAGTTAAATTCATTGAAGATCCAGTTTGATTCCAAATAAGAGAAAATAAAGAAACATTAATTGTTGACAAAGAACGTAAACTACCAGAAACAATAAGGGAAACATCTCTGTGGGCAGAGAGACAGAGATGTGGGCTTCCGGCAAGAAACGGGATAAGGAATGGAAACGAATTTTTTTTGTGCTTGAGGGAGAAGAAAGTAGTTTGGTCCTAAAGTTGAGTCTGGTTATTTAAAAGGGAAAACACAGAGCGGAGTAGAAGGCTTGTGGGAAAGGACTCTTCGGAAGGGGATTTGACGCATGGGCAGGACTGGCTAAGATAGGGATGGACTTAATCAAGTCAGCGAGCTTTAACGCCAAAAGTGCACTTGGCGCAAGGTCAGAGTTTGGTTTTGTCTCTAGAGGCCGTTCAATGTTCGGTCTGAAGATTCCTTATGGAAAGTTCCAGCAAAGCAGATTTAAAAACAGCCTACATGGCCCAAGACCATTCTCAGGGCACTTCTGCAAGTTGTCAGGACAAGTCTGCCCGAAACCAGACTTATTTTGCAAACAAATGAATCTTCATTTGGCTATCTTTGGTGGGAAGGAGGGTGGTTTTATAGAGAAAAATTATGTCTCCCCGACATACCCTGTTGGGTAGTAGATGATTCTAGATCTGATGAATGGTCTTTCAGGCATTGCTATTTGCTCCTAAACTGGATGAGATCCTGAATTCTTCTGATGTCCTCAAATATCTGCTTATGACTCTCCAAACCAACATTTCCGATCCTCTCCCATCCTTTTGACTTGGAGTCACCGAGAACGAGAACTGCCCCTTCCCCCCGAGGCCCTGCACACCAGGCAGCCTGATGCAAGCTTGAGAGGAATCATTGCAACAGCCCTGTTCAGACAGACCCCTGCCTGCTGCTGCGTGGGCCACGCAGAGGGACCTCCAGCGATCAGCAAACGGCAAACCACGACGCCGTACCAGACTGCCACCGCCTGCCCTCTCTGTGCGTGCGCGTGCTTTGAGCCTGACACCCAGAAATCCCACCGACGGCACTCAGACATGGGGCTTGGAATTCGCTCTGCTAACCAGTGTGTGTCTAGTTTCCATAGAAATACCTCTATTTTTTTTTTAAGATTTATTTATTTATTTATTTGACAGGCAGAGATCACAAGTAGACAGAGAGGCAGGCAGAGAGAAAGGAGGAAGCAGGTTCCCTGCTGAGCAGAGAGCCTGATGTGGGGCTCGACCCCAGGACCCTGAGATCATGACCTAAGCCGAAGGCAGAGGCTTTAACCCACTGAGCCACCCCGGTGCCCCAGAAATACCTCTTATTAATTACCCGGTTGCTTGCACGATTGAGGCCTAACTTTGGGAGCTCACCCACAAGACCATTTCGTGAAACCAGTCACATCGGTTTAACTGGCCTGACCCATTCTCAGGACCGAGCTCTTAACGGCACAGGGAGCAATCCACCCACTCAGCTTTGGGACCACGCAACCTCTTTCACATCTCAAAAGCTCAGCAGAAGGGGTTCAGAGCAGGTCTCCCCACCACATACCACATTAGTGTGTTGACTATTTTCAGCCAAAGGCAATCCAGACCCTGAGGGCTCCAGGGAAGCTTTTGGCCCCTCCCTTACCTGCCCTCCTCCCCTTTGAAGCCCCAGGCCCCCACCCCATCCCCTAGGTCAGGATGGGACCCACACCGTATTGTTCCTTTCCGACTTTGATCCTCTCATGTATGGGGGTGAGAGGATTCCCAAATGTAAAAATTAAATTTGATTTTCTTCTGTTAATCTGTCTCACATCAATTTAAATCTTAGACCAGTCAGAAAAATCTATAGAGGAAAATTTCTCCTCCCCTACAACATAATATTGCATTAAGTAAAATATACTATTGAAAGCAATTGCACTGTTTCTCCTTAATTTTTTTGAGCATGGCTTTTAGAAACTGTGGAATTATTTGTGTGCTCACATGATATTTCTATGCACTGAGCCAGCCTAGAACTTAGGGGGAAAGCTGCATGAGATCTCCTCACAGACTCTTCATTTCACAAGAGGGTGACTGTGGCGGACTCCAGGGACCACGGCCTTCCCCTGCAGCTGCCCTCTGCCGTGGCCACCCTCCCCTATGGCCGCCCCCTGCTAGGGCATCCTGCCTCCAGCCCCCGGACTTTTATTGTGTGACATCACACCTGGGAACCCTCATCTGTCTCACTGTCACCTTCCCTTGAAGCTCTGACCACATAGCACCCACAGCTTCTGGAATGTCCAAGGCAGTAGGCCCAGGAGGAAAAGAGCCGTCCATAGGCAGGTCAGTCGGTGGCAGTTCCTCCTCTGGGCAAGGAGATGATGGTAAGATTAGAGGAGTCCGAGGACGAGAAAGCCTTTGAGGACCGTTGTATTTACTCATGGCACAGCTGAGGACAGCCTGTGGCGTGCTGCACCTCTCACACCAATGTGGCTGTCTCCATGGACTCAGTCAAGGAAGCTACAAGGTCTGTGGCTGACACTGACTTTTTTTTTTTTTAAATTTTCAGCGTAACAGTATTCAATGTTTTTGCACCACACCCAGTGCTCCATGCAATACGTGTCCTCCCTAATACCCACCACCTGGTTACCCCAACCTCCCTGCCCCTTCAAAACCCTCAGGTTGTTTTTCAGAGTCCATAGACACTGACTTTTAAAAGTCCTGCCCTGGGGGAGAAGGATCACTCTGCTTCCTTTTGCAAATGGCCAGCTTCCCTCTCTTCCTCCTGCTCCCTTTCTTCCCCTCCCCCTCCCTCCTCCTTCCCTGTCCCTTTCCTATAACGAGAACAGCCCCATCACCCCCTGCCCCACTCTGACGTTCTGTGTGACATGAGTGTGTCTGAAATCGGGGGAACTGTGAGAGGAGTGCCTGTGGGGTACAGGGAGCTGAATTTCATCTCGCTCTTAAAGACCTCACTGTCCTCTAAGTGAAGACATGCATTTGGCTCATGCTGTCCCAGCCCAGCTCTGCAGACAGTAAGGCAGGTCATCAAGGTCACCACGGGGAGAAGGGGGGATCTGTACAGGGGTGTCCTGTCACCGAGGCAGAACATGGGACAGAGTCTTCCCCGTGGGCCTCGCACAAAAGGAAGATGACTTCCAAAGGTGACAGGTGCTTTGACGAAAAGTCAGCAAGAGAAAAGAGAAGGCCTGGGGGAGACGAGGCACGCCAGTCAGGACAGCTTGGCCACAGAGGGAGGCCCCGGGGAGTCTCTGGGACTGAGGGCCTTGGGTGGACAGGCTGGGGCAGCACGAGGACAGCTGGTGCCTCCCAGGAAAAGCCAGGAGGCTGGTGGGACGTAGTGTGCATGCAGAGCCCGGCCCTGAGGGCGGGGCCGCTGTTTGAAATTCTCCCTGTGTGTTAGTTACCATAAGGGGCCGTGAGTTACTGTAAGGGGCAGAGAACCTGCAGCCCAGCAGAGGCCAAGGGCTCTGAGCCACAGCTCAGCACATGTGGCTGCCCTGTGTTAGGCTTGCCTCTGTCCTTGTTCCTCACCGCTGAGCGGGACCCTGACATGCAACACGTAACTAGCAGAATTCAATGCGTGCTTCTATTTGATCTGAAAAATGGGGCGCAAAGTGGCTTCACCCACTCAGCTGCAAGACCGATGTGGACCCCCTGGCTGCACCGCAGTCCGGTCTGTTGACATTCACCCACCCAGGGGAGTCCCTGGGGGGGCTTCCTTATAAAGACAGCACCCTTCCACAAAAGCCATCCACCACGAGAGGGGGCGTGGCCATGGAGACCCCGGGACCCCGCTGCAGGTGCGTCTCCTAAGCAAGGTGATTTCAAGGGCCATTGAGCTGGAAGATGAATTATGCTTTTTTTCTTTTACCAAAAGACACAAGTTCCAAGTGGAACCCAAGGCAGGCTGTTATCACTCCAATGCTACCCTGCTTATGTTTTCACAGAGAATCAACACATGCAACTGGTCCCCTCCGATCAAGAATTGCTTTAATAATAAGTGAGAAAACCCTTCCTTTCCAATGAGATGTCGTTTCTGGAGGGAGTTCTCTGAAAATGGATGTTTGGCAGTCTCGCCAGTGTTAGGAAATGTGCGTCGCTTACGAAATCTCTCAAATGTGCAGACCATAAATTCTGGGAAACAAAAACTTCTATCTTGTTTTGAAGTCTTCTAAAGGGGTTTAGTATGTTTTGGAGCCCATTGGTTAAAAATATGAAAAATGCAACACCTCTCCATGAGTTTGCTGTGCAGGGGGATAGAGAGATGTCCGGCCCCTCTGCCGTGCAGTCTGTGGTCCCCAGGCAGACAGGTGTGGAGCCAGGTGGGTTCCAGGCACTGGCAAGCAATGGGCACCAACTGTGAACCAGACCAACGCAGGCCCTGCTCTTGGGGAGCAAATGGGCTGGAGGAGGACACAGAAAAGAGTCTCATTGTCCCATCAAGAGATGAAAGACCGTGTTGGCTCATGAAAGAGTATGTAGGGCCTCTAAAGGACACCAGGCCTGGTTGGGCCCAGAGGACTGCCTGGAGGAGGCAGCTGGTTCTGAGAGATCAGGATGCATGGGGAGGAGCTAAGAAAGGAGAGGGACAGGGCTGCTGCCCATCCCTCCTCCCCGCTCAGGCCTAGCAGGTCAGGAGCCCTGAGGACAGGGAGCAGGGTGGGGGGCAGGACGAGGCTCTGAGGCCGAAGGGTCCGTGGTTGATTTGGGGATGGTGCGGAGCATCGCAGCGCTTCCAGCTTGGAGGGACATGGCATCAGATATGAACACGGGAGATGCGCACTGCTAAGTCCCTCCCGCTGGCACTCGCGTGCTGCCCAGCGCCCCCCAGCAGCGAGCAGGCGGGCAGCTCCCGCTGCGTCCTCCTCATGCCCAGTGAATGGAACCAGAAACTGCTTCTCTCTCTGAAGAGCAATTACGAGCAGGTTCCATCCCCACGCGGGGGCTGGCGGGTCCCAGGAAGTCAACTAGCTGGTCTTGTTAACAGGATACATCTGTCCCTTTCCATTACTGATGATAATCACCATTATTAACACTGAGTAATGTTCATGATTTAAAGCTGTGAGGCTCCGAAACCGCTTGCCTCAGGGGCCCTCTCCTGCTGGCAGCGGGCTCCTCCCCTTCCTCACATTGACCCTCCCTTCCCAGTCCCCATCACCTCCTCCTCCCCTTCCAGATCACACTGGACTCACTGGTGGCCCCCAGTGTCTCCCGCCTCACTGGTCAGGGGGCGAGCCCAGCCGTGTACAATCAGTAAACACAGGGGTGAGCGGAGGCTCCCCGCGCAGGCTTGCCCCGGACCTGCCGCTCGGTTTCCCACTTCTGTGTCTCTGCCTCTTCCAAGCTGGATGCCGGGGAAGTCTTTCCTTTAGTGCCCGCCTGACCCCTCCTTCCCGGAGGAGCAAGTATCCTGCTTCATGGTCCAGTTTCAAGGCTTCTCCAGCCAGCAAAGACATCTTGTCTGCCTCTCCTGAAACTGGGGCTATGTCTGAGCCCTCTCTCTGTGTTTGCAGCCCCCAGCCCAAGGCAAGGAGAGCATCTGCCGAAAAACCCAACAAGCAAATATGTAGAGGCTCTTCGCTGTTCTGTCAGCTTCTAGAACAAACACTGGCATTAAGGGGTGTCTGGGGCTGGGGGTTGCCCTCCAGGATTTGTTAGTTTAGTTTAGTTTTTATTTTTTTAAAGATATATTTATTTGAGAGAGAGCGAGCACATGTGTGGGGGGTCCGGGACGGCAGAGGGAGAGAGAGAATCCCAAGCAGACTCACTGTTGAGCACAGAGCTGAACACAGGGCCCCATCTCCTGACCCTGACATCACAACCTGAGCTGAAATCAAGAGGCAGATGCCCAAAAGACTGAGCCACCCAGGCTCCCCGGAGTTCATTATTTTAATAAATACAGGGTGCTCCAGCCGGGAAGATGGGGCCATTCAATCTGCAAACAGAGATCCCCATGGAGAGCAGTGCCCCATGCCCGCCCTGGCCTCTGAAATCCCTCTGGGCTGATGCGGGACAGACAAGCGGGTGGCCGGCAGCCAGGGATGCTGTCCCTCCTCCCAGCAGCGCAACCACATCACACAGGGAGATAAGCTTGCTGAATTGCTTTCTCCGAATAACACCCGTCAGGAATTTCGTTTCTGGATCACAGAGCCACGCACCGCCAGCCACCCTCCCCGCCCCCGTCCTGCCCATATTTGAATGCTGCATGGAGCGTGGCTTCCTACACCCATGACAACCTCCCTTCTGGAAGAAAGCTGGAGACCCAGAGGTCTGGTGCCAAGGCATGGCAGATGCGGTCTGGCATGGAGGAAAGGGCGAAGTCCGTGCCAGGAACCCACACTCCAAGTTGGGTGCCTGAGAGCTAAATCCACCCCCTTCATTCCTGGGGGGCCTCCACCTCCCTCTGGGTCCTCAGAAAGGGGTGGCTGACCCACAGGGCGGAGGCGCGGAGGCTTATGGAAATAAATTCACTTCCCTCTGAAAACAGAGACATGTGGGGGACATGGATGGGCCCAGGGGCTCTCTGGTGGTGCCGCCTGGGCTGCACAGGAGGGCAGGTGTCAGACGAGGGGACCATGCATGGGCATCGATGTGACAAGGAGGGCCCTCCGGCAGCCTCCAGCAGTGGCTGGTGAAGGCTCAAGTCTCAGAATGCACCTGCTGTGCCCGGAGAGGGTCCAGGGCCCGCGCACATTGTGAGACACATGTTTGGCGCCTGGCCATCCCCGGGCTCTGCTGGCTGCTGCTTCACGGGCCCATAAATTGGGACTCCAGAGCCAACAGACAGTTTCCCAATCCATTACTCACTGCCATTCCCTCCATGGACATCACAAGCCCTAAATAATGAATTACCCGCTCTCTCTGGCCGCCTTTATCAATAACACTTTAGACCAGGCAATTAGCATTCCGAGCCAGGCCGGATTCGGGGTCCTTGCTCTCATGCTCTGAAGCAGCAGGAATAGGGCTGTGTGGCCTCGTCTGTTCCCAGAAGGCCTGGAGACAAAGCACCTTGTCCCCTGCTAACTGATCGCCCCGGTTGTCTTTAAAGGTCGCATCTGTCAAGCGGGGAACAGGAGGGTCCAACACAGACGCATCCATCCACTGGCTCAGAAAGGGCCACTTACTGGAGCACTTAAAGGAGTACTTAAAGGACCCTCTTCCCCCTGTATCCCATACTCACCCTGCCATACCCCGGGGGCACGGTAGAGCCCTTTGTCGGGGGGGGCGGGGGGGGGGCTTGGGAAAGTTAGAAGGACCTTGAAGAGCCATTAAAATTCCACAAAGGGAGGAGCACCATGTTGTGTGGGCAAGACACACGCCCCTTACAAATGGTGCATTATATCTAGCACTCATGTCCACGCATGATGGATGGAACATTGTGTCTGTGTACACGTGCACACATGGGGGATGTTTGCAGGGTGGACAGTATAAAATACGCATACTTTATGAAACACAGCCAGACCACATGGGTTCTCCAAGCTCTGGCCTCACACTCAGCAGAGGGAGGGGCTCAGCCTGCCAGTCACCTGGGCACCTCTGAGCACAGAGACGCAGGGTGTCCCACCATCCACACCCTAAGGCATCTGTCCTCCACATGGGGGGTGGGCAACACCTGCACTGTGCCACACTTGCTGTCACTCTACTTGCCCACAGGGACACACATGTGAGTCCCTGTGCTGCCGCACTGCTACCCATTTCGCAGAGAAGCAAGCTGAGGCTCAGAGGGACCTGTAGCCAAGGTCCTACAGTCAGAAAGTGGCCAAGCCCAGCCCTAACTGATAACTCTAGCTTACCCCTTGCCCAGCTCCTGGTCCCTTTCAGTGGCCGCTCACTTCCCTCAGTGGCCCTGGTTTTGCTGTCACCCCAGGGCTTGATCTGGAAGCATGACATGAAGAGAGCAGATAGGCTGGGGAGTCTGGATGTCGGCCCCTGACCTCAAAAGGGAGAGTCACACCTGTTGGAAAGTGGGCAGGTAGAATTCAGGTCAGAAAGTGCCTGGGAGGCCAGTCCCCATGTTTCTTTGTCCAGCCACTTTTTCTACCAGAGAATCCCCCGAGGCTGGACTTCGCCCTGGCTAGCAGTGAGCCCGGCCCCTAGGAGCACACCCTGAAAGGCTGTGCAAAGCTGGGCCCTTGCCTGTACCCCTCCCGGATGGATGCTTGGGGGCTTGTGCAAAGGGGTCAGCATGGGGCACCGCACTGAGCCTGCATACAGCCCGGAACACATGCCTCCTGACCTTTTACCTCTGCATCATCAGTGCCACCTGGCAGGTGTGGGAAAAAGGGGGACAGCATTGTCCTTGAAAATACAGGGAGCTGGGCAGCCTCCTTGGCTCCTCGGCTGACCACAGGGCTACAGATGTAGATGCTGACAAGAGACGGAAGACCCCGGCAGGATGGTGGGATGCCACGGTCCCCACAGATCCAAGATGCAGGTGAGCTCAGAGCCATTCCCTTATGACCCCCAGGGAGCATTCTACAGGTGCTGAGCAAAGGTTTGCAACTCCTGATGTGTGTTCCTTGACCCCTACGGGCACAGATGAGCCACCTTGGCCACTCTGGCCCAGTGTCCCCCTGCCACTCTGTCACAGCAGCAGACAGGCTACCATTCAGTGCCACGGTTCCCAAACTGCGGGCCAAGGCACCTGAGGGTGCTGTAGCGAGCTCACAGGGACGCAGTGGCTTTTTTTTTTTCTTTTTTTTTTGAGAAAAACACAGTGAGGTTCAACATTTTCTGGATTCTGCACCCACTTCCAGTTTCCACATGAGATCACGCCATATCCCTTTCGATGACACCCTCCCTTTGCCAAGTCGGGTTTCTGGCAGGTGTTGTGACAAGAAGGAAGAGCAGAGGAGGGAGTGGAGGAGGAGAGGAGGGTGCTGACGTGTGACAGGGCTGTGACCCCAGGGTTCCAGAAGGAGCAGAGTCTGACGGATGTGTGCGTTCCCATCAACAAGTCATGGTGAGGAACGAAACAGAAATAAACTCCTTCGGGCTATATGTGTTTTTCAAGATGACTGTGATGTTGTCAGGACATACACACTTAAAACTAGGTTGTGTGGACCTGACTACTGAATAAATAGACCTTGTCGACTTTGTTTTGTGGTGCAGAATCCACAGAGACACCGGGGGCCCCGTGAGCTACGGAGCTCTGGGAGCCCATGCTGGGGGTGAGGATGCTCTGACCTTGGCTTCTACCATCAGCCTTCAACAGAGCAGCCAAGGCTCAGGGGGGAAGGAGCTGATTCTGGGACTGGATGGGGAACGTGGACAGTGAGCCCAGTGCATCACCAGAAAGTGAGGAAGTGCTAAAAACAAAACAAAAATCACAATGCTGGGAGTGTGCCCACAGGACAGGAGCCAACTGAATGAGCTCCCAGAGGCCAATGCTAGACCCATCTGAGCCAAAGAGTAAATACAGAAGGACTGGATTATAACCCATAGCATAAAATAAACATTCATGCATCCATCCCCATGTAAAGAAACAATGGAATAAATAAACACATGGAGGGCAGGGGACACCACAAACATCTTTTGAAGAAGAATTCTCAGTACTTGGTGTGGACACCCTGCCCTCTAGGAAGGGGGCCACAACTCCCCACTCCCTAAGTTGGGAGCTGCCCCGATGACTTCCCACCACAGAGCAAAGCGTGCAAAGGGGAACCTTACAGTCAAGACCCCTGACAAACACCACTTCAGCCAGGAGACCAAGGTCAATGCCACGGTGACAGGTCACATTCACAAATGATGTGACGAGGAGGGCGCTTCACCTCTGTGGTCTTCCTCTCCCCAAAACCATGACCTCGGTTTAATCACAGGGAAAACATCAGACAAATCCTGAGAAACCCTCTAAAAAAACACCTCCTGATGAGCACTCTTCAGGCGTGTCAAGGTCATTGACAGGCAGAAAAGTCCGAGAACCACCACACTGTGGGGGAGCCTTGGGACACGTGACCACTAAGTGTCCTGGGACGTTCTGGATGAGGTCCTGGGACAGAACGTGGGCACTGAGGAAATACAGAGGAAATCCGAACACAGAATAGAGTATAGATAGTCATAATGCATCAGAATCAGTTCCTTATTTGTGACCAAGGTCCCAAATTAGTAACAGTGAGAACTGGGCGGTAGATATGCAGGGGCTCTCTTCACTATCTTTATAATTTTTCTGTAAATCTAAAACGGCTACAAAATGTAGAACTCTAAGAAAGAATACACTTTAGAGATAAATGTGGGTGTTGAAGTCAGCAGATCCGTGTCCGAATAGAGGCTTGGGTGGCGGAGAAGTTAGCGCCCACCAAACTTCCCACGTGCCCCTAGCTCCCAGTCTCCTGCGTGACTGGAAGCTACTGGAAGCTACTGGAAGCGTGACTGCGTGACTACTGGCTGTAGCCCCCTGACTGAGCGATGTGGGCATGTCACCTCCCAACCAGAGGAGCAAAGAACCGAGTGCCTCACCCAGGATGGAAGGCAGACAGCGACAGCCCCCAGACTTCTCAGGGGAGAAATGACCCCTCATGGTGTCATGAACCAACCATCATCTTCATCATCATCATCCCTCACCACTACCACCGCTCCCTGATGAGACGCGGCCCACAGCCTGCACCCCAAGGGCAGGGCGAGCCTCTCCCCTGCCGGTTAGCCCCGGACGACGGAGGCATGTCCCATCCAGGGCAGTCCAGGAAACTGTTTTAAGAGAGTTCTTCTGGGGCGCCTGGGTGGCCCCATCGGTGAGCGACCTACCCTTGAATTTGGCTCAGGTCATGATCTCAGGGTCGTGAGGTCAAGCCCTGCGTCAGGCTCTGCACTCAGAGGGGAGCCTGCTTGAGATTCTCTCTCGCCCTCTGCCCCTCCCCCCACTCGGATGTGCATGCGCTCTATTTCAAAAATAAATAAAATAAAACAGTTCTTCTTCAGGATCAGTTATTTATTTTTAAAATCATGTCTCATCGATCTTCAGTCCGGGGAAACAAATGCACAGAGCATGTGGGCGTTCCCGCAGAATCCAGAGCTGCTGGAGGCCCGGCTCCCCCTTCCTCCCAACTCCTGGCTGCTAACAAGCAAGCCATCCCAGTGACAGGTGGAGGCACACCAGAGGGGAGATTAACTTCAGAAGCGGAGGGCCCTGCGGAAGCTCAGCCCCTGTGATGAAGTTCGGGGTCACACGAGCCCGTGGATGCCAGGAAGGCAAGCAGGAGGCGTCTGCCCAGAACAGGCCAGACGGCTGCCGGGAAATTGGGGTGTTTCCTCTTCACTGTTGGGACTTCGCTTCTCTTTCTCTGGAATCCAGTATCTATAATACTCACTGTGACAGGGACCGTGTTACGGGGCTCCCTTCTACAAAGAGCTTCGTGGGGCCTGCTCCACGGGGACAGGTCCGGGATGAAGGCAAGGTAGCAGTCACTCCCCCTGAGCACTCAGACAAGACTTCCTATTCTCCCTGAGGTCCCCCGGGGCCCTCAGACACGGAGGAAGAGCGGCCAGTGGGGGCAATGGCACCGCAAGTCGGGGGCCCAAATTCACGGGCAGTCCTAACCCTGACTACCTCAAATGCAACCTGATGCGGACAGGGTCTTTGCAGAAGTGATCAGGCTAAAGTGGGTCATTAGGGGTGGGTGCGGATTCCACAGGACAGGTGTCCCTATGAAAAGGGGGCATGATGACACAGACACACATGGAGAACACGGTGGGAGGCAAAGGCGGAGACGGGGGACTGTCTACAAGGCAGGGAGCGCCAAGGACGACGGCAAAGCCCAGAAGCTGGGGGAGACGCTGGGAAGGATCTTCCCCTATAGCTTCAGGGGGAACATCTGCTGATGTGTCAGTCTTGGACTTCTGGCCGAGGGCAACCCCAGGACCCCAGGACCCCAGGACCACCGGCAAAGTCTGCCCCCTTCCTTCCATCCTGTCCTCCCTCCCAGCGCGTCCTTCCCCTTCCTGTCTTGTTCATTCACTGCCAGGAAGTGTTCTGGAGCTCTGCTGTGTGCGGACAGGCAGGAGCGGGGTACCTTGGAATACAACAGACCACAGAGATGCTTACTCGTCTAGGGGTGCACCAAGCACTCTCCTGCCTGCCTCCCCTGGGAAGGGCTGACACTCTCCTCCAGGGACAGAACTGGGGAGGCAGCCTGGCAAACGGACGGCAGGCCTCAGAGTCCCAAGAGCTCTGGCAGCGAGAGGCTTCCTGGAAGAGGTGATGGAGGAGCCCCAGGCTGGTCATGAGTATCCTCTGTGACCTGCAGGCAGCCAGGGAGTCTCCCTCCACTGGCTGGGAGCTGTGAGAGGTGGTTGCTGGCAAGGACACCCAGACACCAGGGCGGCTCTGCCCCCACCCCCAACCACTGACTGGAGCCCTCGCAGAGCTGCTGTTCCAAGATGTCCCCTTTTCGAATCTGATCCCCACAGACCCACTGAGTCCCCTTGAGTGGACTTCCTGCTCTGAGCAGTGGGGACACACATGTCCCAGGGAGAAAAAATACAGGCACTCCTCCTCAGGAGGACCCCACGGGGGGCCCTGCGCACGGTACCGGCTCACAGTCATGGGTGTCAGCTCCGAGGCAGGTGGGGAAGGAAAGGGCGGGGCTTTCTGAGGAGGAACCCGCTGGCCTTGCTCCCCTCCTGGGCTTCTGCGAGAGCCGGGCCTAAGATGCAGCATGGAGCTGGTCTGATCGCAATGGCCCTGGTTTCCCCACAGTGCTCTGCTCATTCACCAGGCGCTTACTGAGGGCCCCCTTCATGCTGAAGACAGCTCCACAGCCCCCAGGCCCAGCAATGAAAAGAAATCATTGTTTCTACCATTAGAAGGTTAATCAATCATGTGCTAATGCCAAACCAAAAACATTTAAGGAGAGCCTTTGCTGAGCACCGACTCTGTTTAAGCAACCACACCTCGAGATTTTACATGCTGTCATCTCCTTTCGGGCTTGAGCCACCCAGAGCAGGGGACAGAATAATCTCTGTCTCCCAGGGGGGCAAACGGCCTCAGCTGTGAGACTAGCCTGCACCCAGCCGCAGCTGGACACTCGGGGGGGCAGAGACAGAGGCCCAGCCTGCAGCCCCACAACCCACATCACAGTCGGACACAGCCCAGCCACCAAGGTCTCCCAGAAGCTAGGGACAAGGATCTCTCATCTCCCACCAACAAGCAGCCTACGAGCTCTCTGTGGTTGGTTACTTTGTGCTAAGGCAAAAAGAAACACCCAGCTTGGGGAAAAAAGCCAGAGAAACATGTTATCGAATAAATTAACCTGACATTTTATGTTTCATAAAGTAATTTCTAACAAGTGCCATTTCACCAAAATTAGGTTGTTTACATTTTAGTCAAATTGTTCCCACTTTGTGTAGCTTAGCGATAGTCAAAAGCAGTGGAGCCTTATGTAGTCACAAAGTTACGTAAGTGACTGGAATGTTTTGGGGCCTGGGACACGTATGTGCACAGAGGTAAACAAGCAGTGTTTATCTCTGGGGTTGTGTTTGTGCGGGGAGAGGGAATAAGTGTTCTCTGCATTAGCTAGAACTCCCCAGCCAAGCTCTACATCCAAGGCAGTGAGCCCTCTGTTAGTGGGAGTATGTAAGAAGAGGCAGAGGGCGTCAGTCTCCCTTCCAAATGCTGGGGTTCTGGGGTGCGTGCTTCTCCACCATTGGAAGGATTGCCCATCTAGTAGGAAGGGAAGGAAGTTCTGACCTACAGGACACAGAAACTACTTGCTTCATCGCAGAATAGAGAAAGGAGGAGTCCTGCACGTCCAAGCCTGCCCTGCCTTGGTCCCCACCCCCCTCTCTCCTCCCTATCCTGTAGTCTCATCCCTCAAACACCCCCCACACACACACACCAGTGCAGAAGGAAGGGCTCCCATCCACGGCATCCTGTTTGTCTAGACCAGAGCCTGGCAAACTGCCATTTGCAGGCTGGACCTTGCCCTTGGTCTGTGTTGGCTGGGCAACTAAGAATTCTTTTTATATTTTTAAAGGATTGTATCTTGGGTTAGACAGTGCCCCCTAAAAATCACATCCTTTCTGCAGCCTCACAATGTGATCTTATTTGGAAACAGGGTCTTTGCCGACATGACTGGTGGAGATGTGGTCATACGGGAACAGGGTGGCCCTTATCATTGCTGTGTCCTTAGAGGAACAGGTAAATTTGGACCCAGACATGCACAGAGGAGAAAGCCATGTGAGGACCGAGGCAGGGCCTGGAGAGATGGGGCCACAAGCCAAGGTTTGCTGACACCACCAAAAGCCGGAAGAGGTCGGAAAACTCGCCCCCACCCCCCCACCCGGGAACCTTTGCCCGGACAGTGTGACCTCCTCTTCAACACCATCATAGCAGTAACCAAGAACAAGGACCAGTTGGTGATAATTAATTAGAATCCATAGTTATCTGTAATTAATCAAGTGATCATTCCCTCGATGCCTGCTCCAACCCTGGGTTGTCAACTCCTTGGGCTAGGGGTGAAGTCACAGGACCCACCCAGTGCCTTGTGCAGATCAGTAAAGTCCTGTAGAAATAGTTGTTGGAGGAATGAGTGAATGCGTGAACGGACCTAATTCCAAGGGCTCTCTCTGTGTGTAGTTTAGTCTTGGGATCCTACCTGGGCTGGGGACCTGCCTGGCCTGAGATTCATGGGATCCTCCCACTCCAGGCCCCGGTGGCCCCATGTGACCATATCAAAAACAGGGTGGGTTTGCACAAAGTAGCATGTGCCCCGCATTCTGGCCCCAGGTCCCACAGGGAGAAGCTGCCGTGGGAGCCCAGAGGTGGTGTTCCTGGACACCGGCGTTCCCCTGGGCTGGGTGGGAGATGCAGCTGCAATGGCCTGAGGCCATCTGGGAAGGCTTTGGGGATGAGGTGACATCCAAATGGCTCACGGGGTGCATGCGGAAGGCGGCCAGGCACAGAAGGAGTCTGTGTTCAAATCTAGGTACCCCCCCCACCACCGCCACTGCTGCTGCCCATTAATTACCATCCCCAAAGCTAACTTGGTCTCGCTTTTTGAAGCCACTAACTAGAATTCTCCATTTGCGTCTTGCTTGGCAAACCTCAATTTCTGAACTGATCAAAGCAGCACGCCAGCCCCAGTGGGTGGGGAAATAGGGTCTACCTCTTGGAGATTAGCAATGTTATCAACATGCTAATGGACCCCATTATGCCGTCCTAAAAGGACTAAGTTCTAAAGAAGAGTGACACCTGCATGTACTTCTCGGCTCTGCAGCAGGCATGAGGAAGTGATGGGGAGGGTCTCGGGCTTGGAGCCGCCACCACGGCCAGGTGGCATGTGCCCAGAGCCCCCGTGGCTTCCTCACCTTCCTTTGCACCTGGCTGTGCCCAGGACAGGATCAGGGTGGGGGGAGCCCTGTCCCTGCATTCTCTCTGCCACTCTTCCCGATGGCCCGGGGAAAAGCACCCCAGGGGGCCGAAAGTTGGGAGGCACAGTCAGCCAGCCAGGCCACCAGAGAGAGAAGACAGTGCCTTCTGACAACAGCAGAGTCTGTCTTCTGTCTTCCCACCCACCACCCTGCCTCCAGACAAAGAATTCCCCAGAAATTACCTTTCAGGAGAAAAATCAATCCATCACCTTCTCCACCCCCACTCCCTGAATGTGGTGTGTTCTTGGCGGCTCCTTACATGAGGGGAGTAAATACAGACTGCCAAATCCTGGACAGGTTTTGAAGCGCCCCAGCCCCGGCCACCATGGGCAGGGATGAGTGAAACAGAACAAACAGATCAATGAAGGTAATTACAAGCCATTCTGGTGGCTCGGCGGCCGGCATTTCTCCTGCTCAGAGCTGCAAGGGTGGGAGCATTTGTCAGACTTGCATGACCCTGGAATTCCGGCCACATCCTCCACAGCAGCCTCCCTGCCTTGGGTCCAACAGGCACATCACCAACATCTATCTAAAGGACAGTTCCAGGAGGGCTTGTACCTGCTTCCCAAATAGAACAGCTGGGAATTAAGTCCCGCCTCCATACATCTGCCCCTGGCCCTTCCCAGCACAGCCATGGGATGGACCCCCTGACCAGTGCTGGTGATGGAGATTCAGGAGTGGGCACGGGGTACGAGCTGTTGTGCTGAGCCCTGTGGGGCAGCTCCCCCCAGTCCCCTATGACTAACTGAAGTGGGGGTACTACTGGCAACCTCATGTTATACGTGAGGACACTGAGGCCCAGGGAGGGACAGGAACTGTCCAAGATTACACAGTGGGTTTGAACCCAGGACCTCAAAATTCTGTGCCACTCCCTGCAACCCCTCAACTCCAGGAAGGGGAGTGATCACCCCATCTGGGCTTCTGCTGATGCTTTCCTCAGGGCCTCTGCCTGTCCAAGAGTGCTCGCACCACCACTTGGGGCCTGGCCACCAGGAAGTCCTGCATGGGTCCTCCACTGTGAGGGCTCCAACATCTTCTGGGTATGCCCTGTCCTCTGTCTGTCCCTCTCGTGGTGTCCACATCACCACGGGGCAGGACAGTGGTGTAGGGTGTCCCCCAGACCATAGGCAGCATGACATCACCTAAGTCCAGCTCCAGAACCAGGCCAGGCCCTGAATATCTCAGCCAAGACCAGAAAGGAACCAGGCCCAGCCAGATCTGTGGGGCACTCGCAGGGCTGCAGGAGGGGGTTCCTGAACAAAAACCACAGGAGCCTGGGGTGCTAGGCAGGCACAGGGACCACAAGCCCGCCTGGAGAGTGTCATGCAAGCTGTGCTTTGAGGGCAGAGCAGAGTTCAGCAAGAGGAGAAGGGAAGAGCCCCTTCCAGACAGAGGGAACACCTGCCTGGGACAGTGAGGGTTGAAAGCAGAGCAGCCCAGAGGCCCCCTTCCCCATGACACTATTGGAAAAGCAAGACACAGAGGGACATGTGGTTCAAAATGCACAGAGGCCAGGAAAACTGACACTAGGAGTGAGGAGGAGTGACATTTGGTGGCTTGGGGCTGTTGTAGGCAGAGTATGGTCATAAGAACATGGAAAGGGCCCTTGGGATTAGGCCAAGTGAAGGGGCAAGGACAGCCAGCCCGGGGACTCCAGGGGATGGGCTCAGGGGGGAAGCCTGAGGCCCCAGCACAGGCTTCTGGCTGGGGGCTCTGAGCAGGTGTGCAAGCCAGCCTCCTGGGCCAGACCCAAAGCTGCCCGGCCCAGGATAGATGCTGCCTTTGCTTTCGCTCATGCTGGTCGCATTGTCAAATGTCTCAGGTCATGGCACCAGGCCCAGGTAGCTGGGATATCCCTGTGGCTCTCAGAAGATCCTTCCCCTTTCGATTAGGAGGGGACAACGCCCCTGGGGCTCCCTCAGCACTGGTTCTAACTGGGGGTGGCTTTGCTCCCAGGGACATTGGCAATGTTCAGACACACTTCTGGTTGTCACAACTGGGGGGAGGGGTGCCACTGGCATCCAGTGGGGATGCTGCTAACAAGCCCACAGTGCACAGGACAGCCCCTCCCCCATAAACCAGAGTCCAGCCTGAATGTCCGTAATGTCAAGGTGGAAAGAGTTCGGTCTAAAGAAACGTTTCCCAAACGCACTTGTTTGCCCATCCGTCTCCTGTTTGAGTGTTTCTGTTACCGTGGCCATTAAAAGAGAGGGATCACAGCACCCAGAACAGCCCTGGGGAAGTGGCAGGCAGCTCCCTTCCTTCCCTAACACCCACCGCTGCAGGGGTGGAGGCACGGGGTAGAAGGATGGCTGGAAGGAGGGCACATTCTGGAACCTACATGTTCCTGAGTATATCTGCACTCAGGAGACCTCAGAGGCTTTGCTGCGGCACTGATCTGGCTGGACCCTGGCTCCGTTTCTTAGCTGCTTCAAGTCTATGGGAAAATGTGATCTGTGAACCTAATTTTCCTTGTCTGCAAAATGGGTGCTGTGTTGTGAAAGGTGTTAACGGATACAAAGCACTTACAGCCTTGACTGAGGCAGACGGCGGCCACTCTTCACATGGATTCCAGCCTCTGTGCTCCCAGCAACATCCCTCCCCCCCCCCCCCGTGAGGTTATTGCAAGGCAGGGGGGAGGAGGGAGGAGGGATCACGAAGGCTGTCTCAGCCCCCACCATCAGGTCCTGCAGAGGATCTGCCATGCCCTGGGTGCATTCCCCAGAGACATCTGGAAAGCAAAATGCTTCCAATGGCTTCCATAGAGGAGGACAGACCCTTTTTAAAGGTGCTTGACACAGGAAAAGCACTTGGTAAATATTCATTGGATGAACAAATGATTACCCTTATGATAATAGAATCTAGCCCAGAGCAGTTAATCCAATTCACAGTCTCCATGCTCGGTGATTAATCTCCATCTACTTAATAAGTGTGATACAGAGCAATGAATCCTCGCACTGCCTATAAAGCAGACGGTCTTCACCGCCTTTTCCTAACTTTGTCACTGGGAGCCAGAATTCACCAGTGTCAGCAACCCCAGTTCACAGATGAAGTGATTGAGGCTCAGAGACAGAAACAGTTGGAACTGTGCCTCCCTCCCCCACCTCGGGCAATGTGGCAATGAATCTAAGATCCTTTTAAGAGGAAGATGGAATGGCCTCAGGCACCTTCTAGGAAGAAGGTTTGATTAATGAGTGATTGGTTCATTGGTTGGTTGGTTGAACTAGACAAATGAATGGCTGTAAGGATGTAAATGAGAAGTTTAACATACGGTTTCAAGTCCCTGCTAGTACTTTGGAAGTACCAAGTTCCTTATGTATGAACAATTGGTAAATTCATGCCAGACTGTTCTCTGCTCGTGGTTATCCCTGCCAAACTGGGCCAGACCCACGCTGAGCATCACACCTCGCCCAGGGGATACTGAGTACTACCTCCCACGGATCCTTCACACTCCTGATGAGCTGTCCTTTACCTGGGAAGCCTCTTATTCAATCACTTTCCCAACAGACAAGGTGGACTAAACTGTCCCCCACCCCGTGTCCCCACAGGAGGCACGTGCATTGTGAAAACCACCCTCCTTATTTGTGAAGTTTGCACACTTTTCTCCCCACAGAGCAGAGGGTGCCCCAGTGATGTGCCTGGCACAGATGAAGTGGGAGAAAGGGTGGATGGAAGGAAGGAAGAGAGGACAGATGGATGGGTGGGTGGGTGGATGGATGGATGGATGGATAGATGGATGGATGGAAGGAAGGATGGTTGGATGGATGGATGGATGGATGGATGGGTGGATGGATGGATGGACGGAGAGACAGCAAATTCTAGAGCCTAGTTGACTGCATATTCTAGATCATATCTCGAGTCTTCTTGTGAGATCTGGACTTTGTGCAGATTTCCTACCAGGTAGCACTGGGCCTGCGCCCTCTGCCTTTGCATAGTGTCTAGGAGCAAGGCCCCCTTCTCCTCCTGCTTCCACATCCCCTCAGGGAAAAGTCCTCTGTCCCAGGCTCTAGCTGACAAGGGCCACAGGAGTGGATGGAGCCTGGCCCCTCAACCAGGCTCCCCACTCACATGCCTACATGCCTGCACCCCCCCAGATGTCTCAGGGCACTCTGTACCACAAACACACCCTACGCCTATCGCCTCCCCCTCCCAAGGGATAACTCTACTCTCCCCATTGCTGAACCCCATCCACCACAGTTCAGACCTCTGTCACCTCTCACCTGGATGGCAGGGGCCCCCAACTAGGCCTCCTCCTACTCCACCATTTAACCTTCTGAAATACAACCCCAGGGTTCATCCTCTGTTGGAAGCTCTTTGCTGGCTTCCCATATCCCCGCCTCAGGAGTTGAGTGTGAAGATGTCAGTGCATGTGTAATACACAGGCTCTGCCCAGGGCCCCTTACCCTCCTCAGATGCACCCTTTAGCAATGGACACTTGCCATGCTAATGCAAACCTTCCTCATCTATTCCTTTCTGCCTCAGCTGCCTGCCACCACACTGGCTTCCCCTCCTAGCATCTCCAGCCCCTGGACCTTTGCACCTGCCATCTTCTCCGAGGTTCTCACCTATACAACCCCTACCTTCAGACTGGGATTCAAGTGTCACTTCTGCAGGGAAAACCTCCCACGATCCTCTCCCAGAGTGACTTTTAAAACTCTGCATTCCCCTAATGCTGGGCGTGTTTCCTTCACCCACCCAGGCTTTGAATCCCACACATGTCTGGGGCAAGGCCACTTTCCCTCGGGGGAGCAAGAGCATGGATGGCATCTGTTTCAAGAGTTGCATGGGTGATAGAAAACTGGGTGCTTCTTCCCAAATGTTGACACCAGATGGTGATCAGACCCTCCTCACGGCCTGCCCACACAGCTGATGGGTTGTCGGGTGCCGTCCTGGGCCCTGGCGGTTCCCTCAGGCGGGCAGGGGGCTGCGGAGGGGATAAAGGCACCCCCGGAAAGTGCCATCAGAACGCTGCCCACAGGAAGTCATTTGCAGATAATGACGTCAAACTGCTCCCTAGGAAAGTGGCCGTTAAAATGAGACAGTTTAATAGCAACCCACTCACACAGACGGGGGTTCTGGAATGATCCGTCTCATGCCATTACCATCACTTTCATACACAGGGGGTGTTTACCCCGAAGAGGTCCTTGGAGGTCATCTGCGTATATAAGATCTGAACTTGGGGTTCCAGCAGAGGCCTAAACAAGCACCCCCACCTGGACAGTGCTGCTCCCAGCTCCGTGAGTGCTTAGCCAACAAAATGTCCGTCTGAGTCACGACTTCCAGGGAGTCAAAGGCAGTGATGACTTCTGAATTTTCACTTGAGCCTTATGCCGCAGTCCCTCAAGATCCCAGCTTGTGTCCCTCCCACCAGCCCTTACTCACCAGTCCCTCACCCAGTCCCTCACACCAGTCCCTTCACACTTGTCCTTCCTTCACCAGATACCTTCACACCAGTCCCTTCACACCAGCCCCTCACCCACTCCCTCACACCAGTCCCTTCACACCTGTCCTTCCTTCACCAGGTACCTTCACACCAGTCCCTTCACACCACTCCCTCACACCAGTCCCTTTACACATGTCCCTCCACACCGGTCCCTCACCCCAGTCCCTCACACCAGTCCATTTACAGATGTCCCTCCACATCTGTCCCTCATACCAGTTTCTCACCCAGTCCTTCATGCCTGTCTCTTCACACCAGTCCCTTCACACTTGTCCCTACACACATGTCCCTCACACTGGTCCCTCACACCAGTTTCTCACCCAGTACCTTGCACCTGTCCCTTCACACCAGTCCCTTCACACCAGTCGCTTCATACCAGTCCCTTCACACCTATCCCTTACCAGGTAACTTCATACCTGTCCCTTCACACCTGTCCTTTCATACCTGTCCCTTCATACTAATCACTCACCCAGTCCTTCACACCAATCCTTTCACACCAGTCCCTTCACACACGTCCCTCACCAGGTACCGTCACACCAGTCTCTTCATACCTGTCCTTTAACACCAGTCCCTCTTACTAGTCACTCCACACCAGTCACTCACCCAGTCCCTCACACTAGTCCCTCACACCAGTCCCTTCATACCAGTCCTTCACACCATCTCTTTCATATCAGTCCCTCATACCTGTCCCTTCACCCTGTCCCTCACCAGGTACTTTCACACCAGTCCCTCACACCTGTCTTTCACCCAGTCCCTTCACACCAGTCTCTTCACACCCATCACTTCATACCAGTCCCTCTTACCCAGTCCCTTACACCAGTCCCTCACCCAATTCCTTCACACCTGTCCCTCATACCTGTCTCTCACCCATTCCCTCACACCAGTCTTTCACACCTGTCCTTCACCAGGTAACTTCACACCTCTCCCTTCACACCAGTCCCTCATACCTGTCCTCACACCAGTACGTTTTTTGCCACCATCCCTTTCTCAAGCACCCCTGCCCTACCACCTGCCCTTCCCACTTTCCCTTGCATGGCCAGCTCAGCCCACAGAGTGTCTCTCTTAGTGTGATGTCCTTCCTCTGGGCTCCCAGAGTTCTCTGCAAATCTCTACACCAGCATTTCATTTAAAATCCTCATGTCTCTGCCAGGTGCACAAAGTGCCCCGAGGTAGCCACAAGCCATACATGAATAATTAACTCAAGTTGTTCCATCTTTTCTTCAACATTTGATCTTTGTCTGGTGGAAGAGATCCTTCCTTATAACAAGGTCATTAAAATATTCTCCTGCTTTGTCTTCTAAAAGTTTTGTGGCTGTGCCTTTCACTGGAAAGTGTTTAATCCACCTGGAATAATTGCTATGAGGCCAGAGAGGGGTCCCTTCTCTTTTATTTCCAAGTGAATCACTGTTTAAAATAGTCCATCCCTTGCCCAGTGACCAGTGTTGCCTAAAGTCGGGTCTGTCTTCAGGCCCTTGATTTGGTTCCTCTGGTCAATTTGTCTTTCCAAAGGACGCCAATCGTGTAGGAATTATTTTCCTTTTTTTTTTTTTAATATTTTATTTATTCATTTGACCGAGAAAGAGAGATCACAAGTTGGCAGAGCAGCAGGCAGAGAGAGAGGGGGAAGCAGGCTCCCTGCTGAGCAGAGAGCCGATGTGGGGCTCAATCCCAGGACCCTGAGATCAGGACCTGAGCCCAAGGCAGAGGCCTTAACCCACTGAGCCACCTGAGCCACCCAGGCTCATGTGGTAATTCTTGACGTGTTCCCGTAAAGCATGGGATCCAGCTTGTCCTTCAGGCCTGCTTCGGTTATCCTTGGTCCCTGCCCTCCGATACACACTTTTGAATCAGCTCATCAAGTTCAAACAAAACCACCCTGAAGCCATTGGCATTTAATGTAGAATTACATTGTCTGCAGGTAAATTTGAAAAGAACTGACTTCTTCGCCAAGTTGGTTTCCTCCCCCACTCATTAACAGTATCGCCTTCATTTACTGGCTTCTCCTTAAATATGTCTCCATAACATTTAATCATTTTATTTTTAAAAAGTGCCCCGAGGACAAGACGGATATCTCTTTCATCTTCCTATGTCCCCGTATTCTAAATGGTCTACCTCTGGGGCACCTGGGTGGCTCAGTGGATTAAAGCCTCTGCCTTCGGCTCAGGTCACGATCCCAGGGTCCTGGGATCCAGCCCTGCATTGGGCTCTCTGCTCAGCGGGGAGCCTGCTTCCCCCACCCACCCCCCCCCCCCCCGCCTGTCTCTCTGCCTACTTGTGATCTCTGTTAGTGTACCTCTAACTGCTTCAAAGGCGTTTGCTAAATTTACTTTGGGACTTGAAACCTTAATGGTGGAACATTCAGCACCCAAGCCCCCTCCTAGGAAAAATATTCTTAGAGAGTGGGGTGGGGGGGTGGGTCAGCGTGGAGAAGACATGGTGTGTCGGGGTGGGGGGAGTCCCCTCTCCTAACCGCTCAGATACAGCATACTGTCTCTCACTCATGTGCTCTACACTTCTCCGTGGCCCTACCCACTCACAATGAAATAACCCTCCTACTTCACGCTTTGCAAAGCACCTGGAGTTCACAACGTTCAACCTCGGTGTCAGGCACAGAACAGGAGAGAACCTCCAGGCTATTTTTCAAAAGGGGCAGTCCCTCTTTGGCACCCGTTGCCCTGCTCCCTCCTTCACTAGGACATCAAGGGCAAGAAGGCAGTTTCCATGTTAGGTCAGGAGTGGTTGTGTCTAACACTTGTCCCCTGTTCTACACACTTCCTCTCTGTTCCGAGGGCTTGTGTTTTGGCCCCGTGGCTCTCCTCCCTCCTCCAGCACACAGCAATAAGCCTAACTGGATTTAGCTAGAGATGATTCAAAGTTTCCTGAAAATATTCTTCAATTTATATTTTCTCTGACTGCTGAAGGAAGGAACCAAGTGGTATCTTTTTACTTCCCTCTATGTCTGGAGAAGTTTCCTTCCCACCTTCATCTATCTCCTCCCCTCTCCCCACATCGCAGGCTTTAGTTACATTAACCAGTGTTTGCACGAGAAGCTTGCCTTTCCAAAAAGTTGTTTTCCACACGTGCCTTTGGTTTTTAGCCATTCTGTGACAGCAGGTGTGTCTGGCCGTGGTCCTCCTGCCTGTCCCTCTGCCAGGCCTTCTCCGCCTCCCCAGCACGGCATGAGATCTGTTTCTCTGCTGCCACCACATCTTTTCAAAAGCTTCTCCTTTCACACAGGAAGCCGGCTGTGTAACCGAGGACATTCTGCTCTCTGAAGACGCCCCTGTGTTCCCCAAAACGACACATGACAGCTGTGTCGGACGTCAGACCCGAAGAGCCTGTCTTTCCCACAGACACCAGAGTCCGTCTTACTATTTTGAAATTTCATACCAGAGACATGACTGTACTGGCCTGATTCTTCTTCTCTTAACAGATCATTTTTCTTTTCAGTGAGGTATTACAAGTTCCTCTTCCCGTGAAAAGCAGAGAAAGAAAATTTGGGATGTGTGTTTGGCTTCCTGGGGGCCTCTCTGCCACCTCAGGCATGGGCCTGTCTTGACAGCTTCTCCTGCTCGCCTGTCCCAGGTTCAGGTCCGGAAATGCCAGGGTCCCCAGATGTGCTCACCCTCCCCTTCCCCCTCCATCTCTGGCCGGCACCTTCAATCTCATCGTCATCCCTGCATCTCGAGCCCCTACCCTGTTAGCAAGAACTCCCTAGGCTCACTCCTACATGGTGGATATGTTTTTCCTCCCCCTCTGCTTCCTCCTGCCCCCATGTGGTCCCATGGTTGACATTCAGGTTCCTGGGGTCTCGCACTCAAGCTTCGGTCCCACCAGCCCCCTCCCCACCCACTGCTTCTCCCTTTCTCTCAGGGAGCTGTCCTTCCTCCTCTATTAAAAAGTAGAGCAGGACTTTGGAGGACACATAATGGCTGATTTTGATGGGACAAATAACTATTTAATTATTCTCTAATTACATGACAGTTAGAATCCGTATCGTGGCCCCATCCTCGGGTGTCTGTTTATGGCCTGCATGGAGCACGGCTGGGGCGCCCACAGCCATTAAGAACACCGACAATTACAGAGCATAATTACCCGTGTAATTATTCTCTTATACCCGAGTAATTACATGGCAGTATTATCTGTGTATTACAATTTATTCATATACCTAATCACAGTCTCCTTTCACAAACTGGGAGCCGGCCAGGAGGCGCACATCAGTTTCTTTCTTTCTTTCTTTTTTTTTTGGTGAAACTAACATGAAAGTCATCCGATGAAAAGCTCAGGGTGGGGCTGCCTCAGATCAGCACCACATTGTGCAACCGCCAAAGTCTGGGTGGGGACACTGGGAACTCAGCCCTACCACCAGGGTGGGGACGGCAAGCCCACCCAGCTAGAGGCAGCTGCGGGAGCCGTCCCCCCTCAGTGGGCTCTCTGCTGCCTCCCCTCAGGGCCTCTCCATAGGCCACTAGCCCTCTGCTACCCAGAGGTCCAGCTCCATGACCCACTCTGTGACAGAACCACCTGTTTTCTTATCTGTCTCCCCTTCCAGACTTTGCTTCTCGCTGTGGCAGGACCCTCGAGGGTCTTACTTCTATTGGTAGCACAAAGGGGTGGATACCAAGCCGGAGGAGGGCCTCCTATGCACCTGCCAAACGAGGCTGGAAGGACAGGCCCTGTGGAGATCTGGCCAGAGGATCCCAATTACAGAGTTGGGTGGGAAAAGGAGGGGGTGTTGACGGATGAGCCAGACCAGCAACATCAAAGTTACTTGCCCTTGAGAATGGCAGTCCTGTTGCTTATACCTCCATCCAGCATATCTTGCAAGGCAAGCTAAAAGCAATCAATAGGGTGACCAGAACTTTCAGGAACGAGGTAGCCAGAAAGGCCAAGTCTCCAGTGGTTGGCGTGACCGTGCATGCCATGAGAAAAGCACAGCCTAGAACAAGATGCTCCAAACAGAACAGACGCAGCGAGAAAGCGAAGTACGGTCACGGCCTGGGTGGAAAGCAAAGGCCCGACAGCAGCTGCTGAATTAATACCCAGCCCTGGGAAGGCATGGGGGCTCGGGCCTGAGCCTTTCCATCTCAGTGGAGCCCGCTATGGCTGCAGACCCTCAAAGCTTCCCAGGGAGAAGGGGAGGAGGGAGGCGATACAAGTCGGGACCCTGCTGTGGGGTCCCTCTCTCCACCACGGTGCCTGGACAGTCTCTGCAGGGATAGGGAGGTGACAGTAGGCACCACGAGCATGGGTTGGTTTCCTACAGCCGCTGTAACAAATCAGCACAAATTTATTGGCTTAAAACAGCGCGAATGTCCTATCTTGCAGTTCTGCACGTCAGAGTCTGTAATGAATCTTGGGGGCCTAAAATCAAAGTGTCAGCAGGGTTGGGACATTCTGGAAGCCCCAGGGTAGAATCTGGGGCCACGCAGATAACCCAGGAGAAGCGCCCCATCTCAGGATTCCTAACTTAGTCTCCCATGCACTGGTAACACTCACAGATTCCCGGGGCTCAGGGCACAGACGCCCCCGGGAGGAGCCTTCTTCAGCCACCCACGGTGCGTGAGTGTGAACACGGCAAGCAAGCATTCACGCCTGCTACCATCCACCACGGTTCACAGAGGGAAGCAAAAGGTCCAGAGAGGTCACATGACAGGCTCAGGGACACACTGGCTAATAAGCCAGAGTGCTGGATTTGAACCCAGGACCACCATGCATCCCAAACCTTGCCCAATTCACCATACCACGCCATCCCATCGGACAGATGGACAAAGGGGCTTAGACACATGGACATTTTGTTTCCCCCTCGTGGTAACGGGTGTGTGGTCGCTTGGCACCCAGTCCCCCTTGATTTGGTGAGACGATCCACCTCCCTTTCGAAGAATACCCAGTACCCCTGGGTGGACAGTCTGTTGGAAATACCCATCAAGGTTCCTGCCTTCAGGGGCGCCTGGATGGCTCAGTCGGGTGAGCATCTGACTCTTGGTTTCTGCTCAGGTCCATGATTTCAGGATCGGGAGATCGAGCCCCACGTCTGGCTCCATGCTGGGCATGGACCCTGCTTAAATTTCTTTCTCCCCACCTCCGCCCCTCCCCACTATGCATGCTCTCTTTCTCTCTCTCAAAAAATTAAAAATGAATGGGTTCCTGACTTCAAAGGGGCAAGTTCATGATCTACCGGAGACACAAGGGAGGGTGTCTCTGGGGTTCCTGTTATAGCAGCTGTGTGGTTAGCCAAGTCCCTACAGACTCCCGGCTTCCTGCCCTTTGCCAGTCACCTTCCTGCTACTGACTCTACCTGACGGGTTTCCAGCATAGAACCCTTCTGTGGCTGCTGGCCTGCAGTGGCTTCTGCTGACAGCCACAAAAGCCCCGTGGCGGCCACCTGCCTTTACCCACGGCCACACAAAGCAGTGGTGCTGAGAAGCTTAGACTTGTAGGAACCCGTACTTCCTTTGCCCACAGAAGTGCCATCCTCTGCAGACAGCCCCCCAGCAGGGCAGGGCAGGGCAGGGGCTGACCCAGTACGCAGGTGCCCCCCTCCCCCAGGCACGCTCACCTCCAGTCCCCCCATCCCCAACACAGTCCACAGCGGCTCACAGTGAGGTGAGCCACTGTGGCTGGGGATCAGCGTTTTCAGCCTTGGCTGCTTGAAATGCAAACATACACACGGGAGACACAAAAATAAGCACACTCCCCGTGGGCATGAAGAATAGCTGCTATTTCCCATTGCCTGCAGCGCTTCCCCAGCCCTGCCGGAACGGCCCTCCAGTGCATTCTAGCTTTAGGTGGGTAGAACTCTTTTCAGTCTCCAGGAACAGACGCTAGGGCCCGTCTTCCTCTCCCCGAAGCCATCCCACCAGCCAGGGAAGGCGCTATGAGCCAGGTTCAGGGGCCTCCTGCTAGGCCCACCCCACCCCCAACCCCCCGCTCCCTGCTCCCCTTCCCAGAGCTCCCCGCACCCCCACTGTCCAGGCAGGAGGCTTCCATGGGAAAGCAGGCCAGTGATGAAGTTCTCCTTTCTCGCTAAAAATAGACACTGGCTGCTGAGCTGAAAGAAGGAGGAAGACGGAGTTTGAAGTTCAAAACAAATTCCTCGAATAAAGAATGATTTTTTCTCTCACAACAAACTTAGAAGAAACTCAGCAGTGGCAACATTGGTTGGCGGTGTGTCTCCAGATGCCGGTGGACGTGGGCACATGGGCTGCCCTCATTCCCACCTGGCCCTGCCCAGGGAATCTTGCCCACCTGGTTTAGGGAACTGGCCTCCCCCCTCACTCAGTTCCATTAGGGTGGGCTGACCCCACCCCTAGAGGACACGTGACGGGGCCTGGCCAATCAGAGCATCTGCTCCCTCTGGCCACCCTGACTGCTTCAGGAAAGGGACCTTGACTCAGCCATCAGGAGCCTTACAAGGGATCTGTGTGCAGCACCTAATAGGAAAAGGACCCCTTCCTTTCCGAGATCCCGGTGCTAAGGATCCGGTGTGTCTGGGATTCCCAGATGTCATTCCAACCCAATAGCAAAAACATGCCCAAGACCAAAGCCAAGACACAGGAGAGCCTGGCTGAGAGATGGGAGGAGAGAGGCTGTGCCCCATGTCTCCTGTAGAGGCACTGGATCAACCCATGCCTGAAGCCATGCCTAGCCCTGATCATCACAGTGACATAAGCCAGTATGTTCCTCTTCTTGTCTGAATGACCTATGTTACCTGTAATCCCTGGAGTCCTGGCTAACATAGCATGGGGTGTTAGGGTGCATACTGATGTTGTGGCTGGTTCATCAAAGGTAGACAATGAGAACAGAGAACACTAGAAATGGAAGGCCCCTCAAAGACCATATGAGGATGGACAGCTGATTTGTGACATGGGTGCTGCCTCTCTGTCCCTCTGATTCCCAAGGTCAATAGCACAGATCCATCAGACCATTCTTCCCCACTGAACTCAAATGGCCCCCACGTCCTTCCCTTGACCTCCATGGAGTGAAGACCAACTGTTGGAGTGTGTAGATGGGATAAACCTACTTCCAACCAGACTAACTCAGAGGGAGGTGAGGTCCCCAGCCTCGGGTAACCCACGGGAGAACCCGAGATGGTACAGTCCCTTGACTTATGCCTTCCCCGGTATCTGACAATTTCTCTTGGTGAGGTCAGCCATACTTCTTGGAGAAGCCACAGGACTTGCCAAATTCCTGGATATCAGGGTATTCCTATATGGGGGGAGGAGGGGGCATGGTCATCACCTTTTTAAATTAAAGAACACAACCGCCAAAGTTTAGTGAAAAACGAATGCTAAGAATATACTTATGAAGGACTTTGGATGGCTTCTCTCTGTCTCACTGTGCTTTCCCCGAACCCTCCAAACAGCCAGGGTGGCAGGGTGGGTAAAAACCCTCTCCTGCATGGGGGCCCAGCCCTGAGACTCCTCCTGTGCCACCCCAACCGTGGGAGCCACATCACCTCTCTGAGCTGCAGGCAGTCACCTGCAGGACAAGGATGCCTGTGGCACCAAGCTTCTCTGTGGGTTTGGCAGAATGATGATCAATGATATCAGCAATAATGTCATCATCGGTCACTGAGTCAGCGGTGGTTCGGTGTGCGAATCCGTGCACAGGACACAGCGCATCTCAATCAAGCTTTGTAGACAAGGCTCAGAGGGGCTCAGAGGGGCTCAGTCCCAGGACGGCCTCATTCCGGAAACTGCATCTTCCCTGTGATGTACAGGAGTGGGAGCCTATGGCCGTGCTGTGAGCCCCACCTTCCACTCCCGAGGGCCACCAGGGATGCCTGCTACCTGGGCCCATGCTACTCCACCCGGCATCACTGCCACCACAGGGCCAGCACCCGTCCACACACCTCTGCCCAGGTCCCCACGTTGCAAAGCTCCTTCCGTTCCCCAGAGAAGCCTGCAACCCTGTGTGTGTTCTGGTCATGGATGGTAACAGAACCCAAAAAGGGGAGAGGTGACCCGGCCCCCTGGAACCTGATGGTGGCCGGCTCTCCATGGGGCCATAGACAGAGTGCAGTTCTCAGGTCCCCGAGCTCCAGGGCCCTGGGATCCTGGCTTTGCACAAGTCTCCTATGGTTGTCATGGCAAAGAACCACACAGGTGTGTCTGGGATCCCCATATTCTCATATGATTTAAAACAACACACATGCATCCTTTCGTGGGGATAGAGATCTGAGTCCAAAATCAGTCTTACATGGGCTACAGTCAACAAGTTGGCTCAGCTGAAGTTTCCAGAAGTCCTTGCATTTTCCAGTGTCCACAGGTCATCTGTGTCCCTTGGCCCCCGGCACCTTCCACCATCATAACCAACAGTGGGGTATCTTCCCTGCCCCTTTCCTCCCTCCCTCTCCCACCTGCACACCCCACCCCCTGCTTCCAGGGACGCATCCCCTGCTCTAACCCTCTTGCCTCCCTCTTACTAGCCTGCTGTGAATACACCAGGTACCCCAGACAAGCCAGGACAGTTCCCCATGTCCCATTCTCTGTGTAATCACACCTACAGGGGCCCCTTTGCCGTGTGGGGTGATGCACTCGTTCAGGGCTGTGGTCCCCGGGACGTTCGACAATGCACTTGCTTCCAAAGACAGAGGAAATCCGGAATCTCTGTCCCTCTATGTTTCAGCAGTTCCAGAGGCCCGAGAGGCCCAGGGACTGGCTTTCCAAGAGGTGAGGCCCCTTTCTTTCCCCTCTCCTGCAGCCACCTATGGGCTTTAAGAGGGAGTCATTTTCTGCGCATTAGCTGAACTTGCAAGGGGTTCAGTCTATTTCTGAGACAAAAGCCTCTGTACATCAACAGGCCCAATTGAGCCATTTTTCTTCTGGACAGAGGAGGATGCCTGGCTCTCAAGGGAAATGGAGAGCACCGGTGATTGGAACAAAAAGCCCATTTAGTCCCTTGCCCACCTCCCAGCTCCCAGCAGGGCTCCGCTCTCTGGCCTGCCTCCCCACCAGGCAGGGGCTTCCACCCCTCCCCTCGTTAGTCACAGACCTGGAAGGATCCAGCTCACCCGAGAGCTGAGCTGAGGGTGTGGGTGAGGCTCAGGGACAGCAGGGGGCCTCCAGGGAGCCCCACTTTGGCCTAAGAGAGTGGGGGACACTGGGGATCAATACCCCCATCTGCCTCCTCTGGGCCTTCATGCTCCCCCGGGTCTGCCGCCTCCCCAGGGCCTCCATCTCAGGCAACGGCATCCCATTCACCCACAGATCCTACCAGAAGGCGGGGGGCAGTGCCTGGTCCCAAAGTGTCTTCTGGCCCTGTCCCTGCTGGGATATCCCCACACACCCAGGTTCAGACTCGGCGTCTCTCTCCCGGATGTCCCCCCAACAGGGTCAGAGCCACCCAGCCGACAAAAGATGGTGTATTTCCAGAGCACAGGGCCAGCCGCACGCCCGAGCACATCCAGGGAGACAAGCACGAGGGGCAGATACAGTCCCTTTGGGGTCCCTGGTGTGTGCCAGGCACTGTGCCGAAGGTGCTGCATGCCCTGGTCCCAGTTCAGCAGGGCAGGGACACCACCCCCTTCAACGCTCTGGAACCCTGAGCCTTTGTCTCAGCCATGGGGTCAGGCGCTGGGCTTCGTCCTGCCCCATGTCTCCTAACCTGCAGCCTAGCTGCATCACATGGGCAATGTTATAATCCCAGTTCACACCCAGAGAGGCAGGCGCATAGGGGACCCCGGGATCTCCCACCCTGTGCCCGGGTCCCTTTCTCCTGACACTGCTGTGACAGCGCTTGGGCCCCGGGTAACAGGGAGCTGGCTGGCCAAAGCACAGAGACAAACTGACTCCTTGCCACTTTGGACACCTTAAACCTACAGATCCCGGGCTCCCTGAGACCCTGCACGCAGGTGATTGAGGACTCCACGGGGTACAGCCCACAGTGACAGTGGCGCAGGGCTCTTGCCCTCCAACCTGGGCCTGACCAGTCAGCGGTCACCCACCCACCCAGGCGCTTTGTGAGCGCAGGAGAGGGTTTGCTGGGTCTGTGTCCGCAGGACCCCAGGCTCACCTGACCTCCCTCCTGAGAGCCAACCACCACTGCCCCCTGCCCAGGCCCCAGATGAGGAAACAAGGCAGGGGTGCACCAAGTGGTCTGCTGCAGGAGATGGGGGCGTAGCTTCCACATGGGGGCGGGCTTCTTACACCAGGGAGGGGTGGGGCCTCCACTCCAAGGGGTGGAGCCACCACAGCAGGGAGGAATGGGCTTCCACACTTGGTGGGCCTCAGAGCTAGAGACCAGGTTTATAGGCTAGCAGGCACAGGAACTGAGCAGAGGGCAGAGATACAGACAGAGGGGAAACAAACCGCAAGAGAGCTCCTGGAGCCAAATTTGAGATGGGAGCAAGAAAGGCTGGGGCACCTGGGTGGCTCAGTGGGTTAGGCCTCTGCCTTGGGCTCAGGTCATGATCTCAGGGTCCTGGGATCAAGCCCTGCATCGGGCTCTCTGCTTGGTGGTGAGACTGCTTCCCTCTCTCTCTCTGCCTCTCTGCCTACTTGTGATCTCTGTCAGGTAAATAAATAAAATCTTTAAAAGAAAAAAAAAAAAAAAGAAAGGCTGACCTGTACAAGTAGACCAGAACTGTACAAGTAGAGCAGAACAGAGTGTGACCTTTGTCCTTTCACGCTGTGGGATTGCCTGAGGAAGGAGACGAGGCACAGGCTGTGGAACAGTGAAGGAGCCTGGGCCTCCCCTTGGCCACAGGTGCAACAGGCCGGGGGCTGGAGGGCCAGGGGCAGCACCGTCCTGTCCTCCTGGCAGAGCTCCGAGTCTAGAGAGCTTGGCTGAACAGCAGCCCTAGGCTCTGACTCGGCTCCCAGGCCTGCGCCTTCTCCCTAGGTTTCCCTCCCACTGGGGGGGGGCAGCCTTGTTGGCCCCCAGGACAGGCTGCTCAGAGGCCACGCAGCGCCATAGAAAGTGGAAAGGGTCACCTGGGCCTGGGGGCAAACCCTGACCCGGGGACCCGCTCCTGGGTGGTGTGGGAGGCCACCACACGCGTCTTGTCCTGGCGTCCCTTCACCTGAGAGACACACAAAGCCTCACCTGACAGAGCTGTTGCCAGGATCCGAGAGAACGCACGTGAAGATCCTTAGACCGGATCTGACCCATGAAGGGTCTTCGGAAACTCGGGCCCTCTCTGTCACTATTGGTGCTGCCTCTGCTGAGTGGATTTCCGGCTCTCTGAGACACTTTGAGCTTCTCGAAGGCAAGATTTTGTTTTGATTCATCTCTCCATCTGGAGTGCATGGCACGTGGCAGTTCCTCAAAGCGTCTCGGGCGAGTGAGCAGAACGAGCACGTGGATGGATTGATGGACATCTTATCCCAACCCAGTGCTTCTCAAACCAGAAGCCACGCATCCCCCAGGACAGGGCGGGGGGTGGGGGGGAGCGGTGGGGGGGGGGGGTACGGTGCTGGCTGGGCCAAGGGGTCCCGGCACTTAAAATGGGAGCATTCTTCTGAGTCATCAGGTTGACAAAGACTTTTTGTTGAA
Source organism: Martes martes (assembly GCF_963455335.1). Classification (NCBI taxonomy): domain Eukaryota; kingdom Metazoa; phylum Chordata; class Mammalia; order Carnivora; family Mustelidae; genus Martes; species Martes martes. The sequence continues at coordinate 142,526,164 of NC_137889.1, forward strand.
AACGTGCATGTGTGTGTGTCATCTTAGTAGTCACACCAAACCTGATGCACCACGGAGTAAAATGAACATTCGTATGAATTTTTAATATAAAGCACAGCGCTTGAAAGTAATCCCATGGCCCAGCCAGCACCCACAGGCCATGCCTTCATGCCTTAGCCCTGCGGCCCCAGGGTCTGTGGCCGAGTTAGAAATAACGCAGCTATCCAGAACTAAGGTGGGGATTGTGGACGGCACGGAAGGCCCGCAGGGGATGTGTGGGTTCAGGCCATGACAATAGTAGAAGGCCCTACCCATGGGCACCGAGGCCATGCCACAGAGCTCTGATTTTACTGCAGGAGAGATGAAAATAAAAGGGGATTCATTTTGTAAGACAGGTTACAAAGTGGTCTCTTAAGAAACTACAAAGGGGGGTGCCTGGGTGGCTCAGTGGGTTAAAGCCTCTGCCTTCGGCTCAGGTCATGATCCCAGGGTCCTGGGATCGAGCCCCGCATCGGGCTCTCTGCTCCGTGGAGAGCCTGCTTTCTCCTCTCTCTGCCTGCCTCTCTGCCTACTTGTGATCTCTGTCTGTCAAATAAATAAATAAAAAATCTTTAAAAAAAGAAACTACAAAGGGCTCCTCCATCTGTAATTGTCACTAAATGGACTCCTAATAGTATTTGAACCTTCCAGCAAAGTCTACCCATCATCCTAACTGAAGAGGGAGACATGTGCCCGCAGACACCCCTGCAAATAAGGGCTGATCTTCCCCCAGATCAGACGCACCCCCAGACAAACCCTCCACACGGGAAGCTGACTCGAGCCTCCCTTTCTTTTCCTCCCACAAAACACAGCAGGAGAGGTTCAGTTTCTCAGCATTCTACCAGACCCTCAAGGTTCTAGAAGGTTAGAACTGTCTGCCCGGTTCACCTCGGCACCCCAGTGCCCAGCAAGGGGCTCCAGCGCCATTAGTAGGTATGAAATCCAAATTTGTTTTCTGCAAGCTTGGACGAAGGGTCCTCTCACCTTAGCAACAAGCACATAGCCTGGGGCAGCATAGGGCCTCAACCCACATCCACTGAATGGATGGGTGCTGGTGTCGAGAGGGAGCCTGGGGACCCAGCCGAGGCACGGGATGAACCAAACAGAGTTGGGGGTCTGCTCACTTGCGTCTCCTTCCCCAGCTACACCTCTCCCGTTGGGAGGAGAGCAGAAGAGACCTGAACATCTGAGCTGGAAGGGGCTTTGGCGGATCTCTAGTTCAAACTCCTCATCTTATGGATGGGGAAACTGAGGCCTGGAGCAGAAATAGGATCTGCCCAGAGTCTCACGGCTCCGCCACGATCAGACCGAGCCCAGGTGGGCTGCTGTATGTTCAAGAGCTGCTGATTCCCAGCCTCCAGGAAAGTGGGCCGGACTGTGCTTGCAGTGATGTAGGGAATCCCATCTGCTCCCCAGAATGTTGCTGTGGGGTGCCTGGGGGGCTCAGGGTAAAACACAGGTTGCTCCCGCATCTAGCACACCCAGGCACAGGGAGACACTCAATACGTTTACTGCATTGGTGCATGGGGAACGCTTTGCTGCCTACCAGCTGGGTGAGCTTGGACCAACGTCCCAGCTTCCCCGAGCCTCTTTTCTCACCTTGGTAGTGCAGGGGGTGACGTCAACCCCTCAGTCGTGCCCCCACCAATAAATGAATATGATTGACATCCCCTTCTGGCCCAGTGCCTGGAACACTGTGAATGACCACCATGGGGCTGGCGGAAGAATCAAGAAGCCATAAATGAAGGGACCATGCAGCACAGACGGGGAAGGAAAATTCTGCTTCGTAGGAAGTAGAAATCTCTCGTGCTGAAGGACAACACCCCATCCCCAGCCCAGCCCAGCCCACGATGTCCGTATTTCCCAAGTCCCTGCTGAGCACTTGGGGCTGTCCCCAGTTGAGGACCTGGAGGTGAACACAATCTGGTCTCCACCAAGTGGTCTGCCCAGGCTGTCCTTGTGCCCTACAATGCTCCTTCATTAGTTCGAGGACCAGCCTGTGGAGGACCCCCCAATTCTTCCCTCTACCTGCCTTCCCCGGTCACTGCAGCTTCCCTCGTCCCCAACTGGGACTTTTCTGCTCCTTAGTGCTTTCAAATCTACATCACACAGAGCCCCTGTCCTGTGGAGGCAGCTCTGGGGGCCCGGCCCCTCCGTTTCCCCAGCCCCCGTCAAATCCCAAGTATTTCCAGTCCTCATGCAGTCCTCGCTCAGCTCTTAGACCCCACGTGACAGCGTGGGATCGCAGGCAGGGACAGTGGACAGTAAGCGCCCATGGTTGTCCTGCTGGTGAGCTCGGGCCTCTGTTGGCCGCCTTCTAGCCCCGTGGGGCCTCCAGTGGGCCATGCCCTTCCAGACAGCGGGCTCTGTCCCCAGCCCCACTTGGTACCAGTCCCACCTCTTCAGATAGAGAAACTGGCATTTCATGTTCTAGCCTCCAAGGCTCGGGCCACCTTGTGCCCCAGACAAATGATTTGTTCCTTCGACACAGGGAGGTGTGGGGAGAAGGCAGTGCCCCGCCCCACCTCCACCCCTGCAACCTGTCACAGACACCTGGTGGGACCCTTGTTCCCCCGGGCCAGGTCTTGTTCCCTGGCAGACCCAGTTGAGAGCTGACACCGCGTTGAGTATGAATCACCCCAGAACCGGTTCCTACCCTCACGGTCTCGAGAGGGTGGAGAGGAGAGGGCCTGCTGCAATTCTTTCTGAGGACAATGGTTCCAGGAACACTTGTTGGGGGAAGGGGAGGCTTTGTTCAAGCCAGGCCCTGCTCTAAGCACTGGACAAGTAGGCCCTCATTTAATCCCATCAACCCAAGAGTGTAGATACTACTGTTACCCCCATTCCGCCAAGGAGAAACAGAGAAACAGAGGTTCAGAATTTGGGCAAGGTCACGGAGCTGGGGGGCTGTGGAGCTGGACCCAGGCCCAGCCCCAATACGAGAGAGGGGTCACCCCCTAGGCTACCTTCCTGTCTGCTTGCACGTACCTGGACTGCCTTCCAGTACTCAGGGCTCCCAATCTGCCCTGCTTGGCGCCCCCATACTGCCCAGCTTCCATGACCCAGAGGAAGGCACCTGCTGTCACTGCTATCTCTGCCTACCTCCAAGACAGATGCCCGTCCCGTGGGCTAGCACGTACCTCAGTAAGCCTATCGATGCCTTCAACCCCACCAGAGGGAGGGTCAGCTCAGTCCTGGGGTGTGTGGCGTGAGGGGCTGCTGTGTGAGAGGTCAGAGACGGAACAGAGGCTGGAGACATCTGTAATCCCGGACCCCGCCTGCATCCGTGACTCGGCTTCCCTGTCTGGGGTCCAGCCGGCAGCAAGGTCCAAGCTTTAGAAGGAGGAGGGCCTGAGGGCTTCCCTGGGGGGCCATGGGGAGGTGGATTCCATCCAGAGGGGATGTGGGTGGGCAGGGCAATGTGCTGGGAAGGCGGAGACGGGGAGCAGGCCTCCCCACAGTCTACCCTCCAAGCGGACGCCGTGTGAGTTCCCGGAGCCGCCGTAACAAGTTACCACAACCGAGTGGCTTCAAACAACAGAAATGTGCTCCCTCCGGTCTGGAGGCCAAAAGGATAAAACCAAGGTGTCGGCAGACTGCGCTCCCATCTGGAGGCTCCTGGGGGGGAGATGCCTCCTTGGCCCTCTCCAGCTTCTAGACATGTCCCTCCTCTGTCCCCAGCCTCTGGCCTCGCACCTGACCCGCCACCCTGCTTCCAGACCCCATGACGGCATGGACGCACCTGCAGAACCAGGACAACCTTTCAACACCGTGAACCGCATTTGTCAAGTCTCTTTTACCATGCAAGGTCACAGCCCTGGGTGCCAGGACTGGGAAGAGGACACCTCTGGGATGCAGTGTGCAACTCCCTCCCCCACAGTGACAATTATGAGTGGTCAGATAGCTCCTAGATCACAGCCCTCTTCACAGATGAGACACGAGGGACCTCAGGGAGGTGTCACCCCCCTGCTGGGGGACATGGCACAGCTGGACTGAGTTCGGGGACACCCAGCCCAAACACTATCCCCCAGGCCTCCCTGCAAATGCGGGGTGACCACAGCAACCCCAGGAAGGTGCCCCAGGCTCCTTGGACATGGGCCCCGAGCAGATTGGCCGGGAGACTCTCACAGGTGCAGGGGGCTCTGGGGGTCATTCGTACAGCCAGACCCGCTGCAGTTTTCCGTACTCCTGCATTCCCTCATTCCATTCTTTGAACGTCGGCCAAGCCCGGGGCTGCTACGGCCCACCACCAGACCCAGCCTTCGATCCCATCGATATTTCCAGGCTAAACAAGCAAGTGACCTCTCATGGGCTTTGCTGGTCCCATCTGCGTTAGAGGTGCCGCTGTCCCCCTGCCTGCCTCCCTGTCCCCACGCTGCCCACTGGGGAGGCTCTCTGGGGATCCCCATCCCTCCAGGGCTGCACGTGTTGCCCAGTGGCCCACACAGATGTCACCTGGGCCCTGCCCCAGAGGCCCTAGTCAACCTAGAAACCCCTTCACCGCACCCCCCCCAATACATGCATCACCTCACTAACCTTCCTGTCCACCCCTTTACAGGCCAGGAAACTGAGGTTTGGAGGAGCCACATCCCTGGCTGTTGTCACCACTGTCCACCCAGCCTCCATGTGAAGTCCTCCCCAACTCACAGCCTCCAAAACCCCATTCCACACCTTCCATCGCTGCTTCTGCTCATGTCCCTTCTAAAGGGAGGCACAGCCTGCGGGGCTGCATGTGGCCCCTTCCCGGGCACTTAAGGACTCTCTGGCTGGTGACAGGCCAGGATGTCACAGGCTTTGTGTTACTCTGACCTTTGGTTTAAAGTCCCCAGAATAGTCATCAGTGCCCGTGGGCCAGGGTCACACCAAGCGAGCACCAGGCTGTAGGTTCCAGTCTCCGATGTCATGATTCTCTGTGCCAGACAGGGTTACCCCCCACTTTCCTGTGAGGCACCTGATCCGTCCAAGTCAGTCCCCTCCCATGACACCAAGCTGCTTCTCCGGACGCAGCCAAGCATGCAAGGCCTCTCTGCCCTTGTGCTGGGGTCCCAGGTGGCTGGGAAGCAAGCACGGGTTTGCAGATGGGTCTTTGCACAGAACCGGGCAGCCAGTGGCCACCTGGGAAGAACATGGATCCCGATTCCACAGCCGTCAGGAGACACGCTCAGACCAAGAACACAGAAAGTGCAGCTCAAGTGGAAAATCAAAGCCGGATCAAGACCAAATAAAAACACCTGCCCAAGAAGGCGACTGCCCACGACCACCTTCCAAGGACCCCCCGAACCCAAGAGGTTCTTCCTCTGTCCCCACTGCTCACCGGCCCCTGCTGCTTTGCCCCAGCTGCTGTCTGTGGGGCCGGGAGAGGACAGATGCCCCCGCACAAGCACACAAAGCCTTCCAGCGACGGCCCAGCTGGCCACCGAAACATAGTCATCAGGACAGACCACGGTGGAACCCAAAAGGGTGTCGTGGGACACACCGTGGCCGGGAGCCCGGTGCCAGAGCCCAGCTATGTGGCGTGGGAAGGTGTCCTTGCATGCCCCTTACCTTTCTCTTGTTCGTAGGGCAAATGTAGAAGTTGTCGATGACCGTGGTGACGCCGGGCTGGAGGGTGAGCTTGGTGTAGGACGTCCCGAAGTCCGAGGACCTGGGAGGACAGGATGACAGGGGTCAGCAAAGGTCCCTCCAGGTGCAGGTGTGTCCAGCCCCACAGGACAGCCAGCATGGGCCGCAAGCAGCCCAAGACCACCTCTCCCTGGGAACAGCATGACCCAGGAGACAGGGAGGTGACCGGACTCCCTGAGTCTCCTAGGGCTCGCTCGGGTCTGGAGCGGGGTGTGGAGTCACTGAATGTCAGCTGGTCTCCCCACCGGCTGACCCCCTCTTTGGCCTTCCACAATGTTCTGCCCCATCCCTAAGTGTACCTTCGCCCATGTGCTACACGCGTGTCTGTTGGGGAAGGGCCCCTCGTGTGCCAGGCCCTTCTGTGTCCTTCTATCTTCTCGACTCCTTGAGAACCCTTAAAGACTAGATCGCTCTGTCTCTCTTACAGAGGCACCAAGAACAAGGAGAGGTCAGAGCAGGTAAGTTCCGGCCTGGGATCCCTCCGCGAACCTGTGGCTGACTCGGGAGGTGCAAGCTGGTCCATGTCACTTGCCGCTGGCCCCTGCTCACTCTGGAGAACGTCCCTTGCCGTGCTGAGACCTCATAGTGGTCTACTTCTCTGTTTCCCCCTCTGGTCCCTGAGCAGCTCCAGGAAGCCGCATCCTTCCCGCTGTGACCACATCGGGCTGGAGGACGGCAGGGGACAGCAGGCAGGGCCAAGTTCTAGGGGCTGCTGGAAACCAGGCCCCCCCTGCCCCGTGTCTGCTAACCCATGCCAGGGGCTAACCCCTCCTCGCCTGCGGGCCCCTCTCCCCTGTGGTAGCATGCAGTGGGGGGGCAGGACAGAATCTGTGGTTCTGAACCCCCAGCCCACCACAGCGAGAGGGGGAGAGGTCATCTGGGCGAGTTCACATCTGTGGTTAGGAAGCACCCGATGCAGCGGGACATGGAATCAATTCCACATTGAAACTTACAACCTCTGTGACCCCGAAATCAACAGTCCTTATTATCACCCCATTAACATGCGCTGTGACTGCAGAGCGAGGCTGGCTGCAAGCCTGAGGGCGGCCAGGTCCATCCGAGCCTAAAACATCTAGGATGTTGGGCTTCAGGGCCATCCCCGGGCTTCCCTATCTTCAGATGGGTCGGGAGAGTCAACCCACGGAGGCGACAGGGCCAGCAAGCAGCAGGAAGCCCTCGAGCCCTGGGCCTCCCTGTGATTGCCTTCTGTGTCATCACAGCTGAGAGCTGCCTGCCAGAGCCGAGCCCCAAGGCCGGGGGAAGAAAGCGGCTGGAACCCCGTGCTCAGGCCCCAGCAGCACCTTCCATCTCTGGGGGCTGGATAAGGCCGGTGTTTTTTGGCTTGCCCAGTGTTGTTGGGGGCCCAGGGGGCCAGCCTGGGGCAGCGTAAATTCCTGCCCCACCAGCATGTGTCCACAGCCTTCCCCGGGACGTCTTGAGTGCTTTCTGTACACATATACTTCCTCCCCACATCTTCAAGGGAAACCGAAGCTCCGGGAGGATGGGTCATGTTCATGGTCCTGGTGCCTAATGGCCACCTGGCCACCTGACCCCGGAGGCCAGGTCCCTCACCAGCCTCACGGCCACAGACCGTTCCCAGACCAGGACAGAGAGCAATCCCTGCCCCCTGACTCCCGGGGGGGGGGTCTGGTGGGGGCCAGCCCCCTCCTTGAGGTAGGTCCTTGACTGCCCTTGGTCTCCCCAGGGAGGCCTTGCTCCAACGAACCAAGAAGGGCTCCCTGGAGGGGTGATCAGGGATGCACTTGGTCTCCAAACCGCAGAGAATTGATTTATTTTGGGAAGGAGGGATCCAGAGGCCCATTAGCAAAGACCCAGGGAATGTGAGTCCCCACTGAAACCCATAGTGGTGTTTCCCAGCTGGATGCATGGAAAGGTCCTCTGAGCCTCTTGATCCCCAGGCTGTCCCTACTGCCACCAGCAAGCCGAGTCTAAGACCTGCCCATAGATTCTGTCTCCCAGACACCTTGCCATCCACCCCTGTCCTCCAACCCTGACACCGACCTGCCTCAGTCCAGGTGTTTCCCCAAGATCCAGCCTCCCCCCACCTCCCCCCCACCGCCCTTCCCCCTCCCGATCACAGGCGCCTACTCACACCTATTCCATCCAGGGCACCTGCTAGTGTGGGCCAGCAGGTGCAGCAGGCCTAGGGGGTTGAGGGGGCAAGGGTGATAAGTAAGAAAAATGTAATAGCCTCAGGGGCAATCAGGGCTGGGATGACAGGGTCAGTGGGATTGCTGTCTCTGAGAGGCAGGGAAGGCCCCTCGGACGCGGTGATGTTTGGGCAGAGGCAGGCAGGCAGGAAGACAGTATGTGCCTGGCTGGGGGAAAGCCGTTTGTACCTGGCTAACTAATGCCCCCCACCCCGCCGAAATCTGTGTCCATCTGCAATCTGTGAATGTGACCTTATTTGCAAACAGGGGCTTTGAAGATAAGTAATTAAGTCATGAGGAGGTCATACTGGACTAGGGCAGGCCCTAATCCAAGGACTGGTATCAGAAGAGGAGGGAATTTGGACCCAGGGACACACAGATGCACAGGGAGAGTGCAAAAACAGGATGCCAAGGATTGCCAGCAACAGCCAGAGGCTGGGAGACAGGCCCGGGACAGACTCTCCCTAGGATCCTCCAGAAGAAGCCGGCCCTGCCAACACCTTCACCCAGGACTTTCAGCCTCCAGACCAAGGACAACAAATTTCCCTTGTTCCAGGCTAGCCTGGAACAAGTGTGTGGGCCTCTGTTATGGTGGCCCTAGGAAACTAACACAGCCTTCCAGGTGGAGGGAACGCCAGGTGCAAAGGCCCTGTGGACAGGCTAGCTCTCCCTCCTCCTCTTGGGACAAGGAAGGAGGAACCTGTTTGAACCCATCCACCACTGCTACCAGCTAATGAGGTATCAGGAACTCCTCACCCTGAGGACAACACAAATCCAGCTCCCCACTTAGCCATGAGCCCCAAATTCCAGGCCTCTTGTTGGAGGCTGGGGCCCTCAGTTTGTTCACTCACTCACTCACTCCTTCGTCCAGTATGTGTTTAGTTTCTTAAAGCTTCCAGCTCCACACTCCAAGTAGGAATGCAAACATGTTCCCTGGGTCAGGTTCACTCATGGCAGGTGTGTGTATGGCATACCCACTGTGTGCCAGTCACTTCCTTGCACTGTAAGCAGGACAGACACTGCCCTGCCCCATGGGGACGACAGGCTGGTGGGTGAGAAAGAGAACAGACCCGCGGTTCCAGGGAACCAGCAATGCCAATGGACATGGCCAGAGAGGCCTGGGAGACTCTCAGGGAGACGGGGACTCGGGGCTGCCCTCGACACCCCTGCCCCCAGCTGCCCCCACCGCCCATCTAACCGTCCATCCCGCCCCACCGACTCTTCCTGCAGAATCGTTCATGTTTGGTCCAGACATGCCCCCCTCGACATCCCTCCCATTCTCCCTGCCTCCTGGGAGGGGCCCCTGTGGGCTGCAGGCTCAGAGGAGGGGGAGGCTGGTACAGGCTGGGCGGGCCTCATTGAGGACCGGTGGGCAGTTTCCCGATGCTGATGTAACACATTACCCCAACCTTAGTGGCTTAAAACAGGACCAATCTATCTTGCAGCTTGGGAGGTCAAAAGTCCGAAATCGGTCTTAAATGGGCTCAAATCAAGGCATGTGTACCATCCAGAAGCTCTAGGGAAGCCCCTTCCCTCTCCTTCCCGGCTTCTAGAGGCGCCCACTCTTGTTGGCCCATGTGCCCTCCTCCACCTCCAAAGGGCGTCCCCTCCACCTACCAACCATTGTCACGCCCCCTTCCTCTGGAGTCAGCCCCTCCCCTCGCTCTGCCCCCAGGAAGAGTTCAGGGCGTGGCTCAGGTTCAGGTGCACAGGCTGCGGGGTGAAGTTCCTTCAGAGAGTGGGAGGCAGGGGCAAGAACACAGGGGAGACTGAGATGCTGTGTGGGACCTTAGAGACGGGGACCTGTCCCTGTTGTCCGTGGCCCTCCAATTGCTCCCCCACACTGGCTTCGTGTCTGTCAGGTGTCCCGATGAGGCCAGACGGGCTCCCGGCACTCTGTGGATCAGTATACCAACCACCAAGGTCAGCAGTAAATGGCCTGCCCAGCTCGCCTCACCATGGGCTGGCGTGGCCCCCGCCAGACCCCCACCTCTCTGACCGTGGGGCCTGGGGCTGTCTCTCGGTGCACCCCCAGTGTAGGTAGGGGACGAGAATGGAATTTATTACCGTGAATAAGCCCGGGATATAGAGGATGACTAGCCTCACTGTCGAGCTGGTGAGTGCGGGTAGGTCCGAACCCAGACCCTCCAACCAACACTGCCCCCTCCTGAAGTCTAAATAGATCATGCAGTAAGGACGGCGGTCACCAGGATCATGCAAGAATCCACAGGCTGGGCACACAGCTAGGACTCAATAAATGCTTACCAGCTCCTATGGGGGTGCTCTGGTGTCAGACCTGGAGGCTGTGTGACCTCAAGCCACACATGGCCCTCTCTGGGCCATGACGGTTTCCCATCAAAAATGTGCAGGTTGGATGTGATCGTGTTTGAACACCAGCAGCAGGGACCCCATCGGCTCTCCCCCAACCCCCAACACCCCGCCTGAGCTGCCCCAGTGACCCCTGGGCCCCTTCCTGCTAGGCCCTCCCCCCAGGGTGACCTTCCCAGCAACGCCCTGCACCCCTACCACATCCAAGCTCTCCTTTCGTGCGCCCAGGAGCGCAGAGAGTGATTATTCCAATCTGCGTTTATTCAAATTAAAAATAAAAAAAAAACAAAAAAACGACTCTAAAACTGGGCACCCAGAAACAGGAAAGGCAAGCTCAGTTGGAAAGTCGCTCTTTGCAAATCGGCTGCTTAATTGCTGAGTGTTTGTACATATTCACTTTTTAAAAAATGATTTAATTGAGCCATTTTCATGCTCCATAATTATTTCATTGGCAGGGCCATATGTTCCACTCCCGCCCCTCCCCGTCATGCAGATGAGCCCCTTTCTCCCACTCAATCCCCTCCCCCCCAGCTAGCCTGGAAAACCACAACAGGGGCAAAAGGGGGTGCCCACCTGTGTGGCTGGTGCTCCCACAGGTGCAGGGCCCTGGGTGAGGCCCAGACTCTGGGAGATGCACTTTCTTGATCTGTGAAAGGGGCCGAGAGGACGCCCACAGCACACACACCTGCATGAGATCAGAGAGCACAAGGAAAGCGAACACGAGTTCAGCTCTCGGTCCTGGCAGGAGTGAGTTCCCAGCTCTCCACATCACCTGGGGGGAAGCAGTCCCAGCAGCTCCACATGGACCCCTGTCTGGTGGAAGGTGCAGGTGTGTGGACACACCCGTGTGCTCTGATGAGCATGAGGCTGGGCAGCTCGTGTTTGCAAGCCCAGCCCGAGCGCCCGTTAGTGTCTTGAGAACGCGGAGATCCTGCCCTCCCTCCAGAGCCCCACCAGTGAGATGGGCCGTGAAATCTGTTTCTGGCGTTCAAAGTCGGGGGCTCCAGGGGTGCCAACCCAGAGCATGAGGTGGCAGGCCTCAGATCTCTCTGGAAACGCTGGTCGTGAAAGGAAGGAACGGCTGCTAATGCTTGCTTGGTGAAACCACTCTGATAGGAAAGTTTGCTGCCCGCTGATCCCAACAACAGATGCTCTGTCCAGTTGGCCGCTCCTAGACTCCCTGCACATCAGTTCCCCCAATAAATCTAGGTCCCGATCGCTGTCTCAGGGTTTCTTCCTTGGCCTCACCAGACCACCACCCACCCTGCTAGGGTCACGGCTGCCCGGACGCTGAGGTCACTGACAGTTTGCAGAAAATCCTGGGGAGACCTCTGTGGCTGGTCCAGAGGGTCCAAATTAAAATCTGCACTTGGCCCATGGGGAAACTGAGGCCCAGAGAGGAAAGGGACTTGTCCAGAGTTGTACAGTGATCCAGGCACCCACCGTGGGGCTCTCCCCCTGGACCAGGTGACAAGTGAGAGGCACACTTTGGCAACTGACGTGGATCTGAGTTTTGGTGGGATCCCAGCCGCACCCCACGTCTGTGATGTGCGGTGAGAAGGAAGGGACGGTGAGCCACCTTCACAGCGAGGCTGTTCTGGTTCCCAGACACTGACCACTCCTGGGCTTTGATCCACTGCCAGGGTTTGTTAACACATGGACTTGGGGTCAGCAGAAGAGCACTGGGGCAGTGTGGGGCACTTCTCAGGCTGGTCAAGTCATTCAAGAAAAATCCAGAATGTGGCAGGAGACTCTGAGTGTGAAGTGGGGAGTCAGGCGCCAGCTGGATGGGTAGGCTGAGGGGAAGAAAGCATCTCCGATCCCAGGGGGTACATGGCCTCATAAGGCAGAGAGCCACCCCAGTCCGCTGCAGCCACTGGGCCCCTCTGACATCAAACACCCTGAGGGGGGGTGGTTAGTGAAACCATGTGCTCACCACGTCACCACGATGCCATGCTCAGACGGACACACAGACTTGCTGACACAGGAAGGCCAAGAGCGTGCCTTCCCTTTTTACAGATGAGGAGACTGAGGCTCAGGGAGTAGAAAGTGACTTCTTCATGCTTAATCGCACAGACTGTCCCCGGAGCAGTGCACTGATGCCCCCGGAGGTCCTCATGCAGCATGGCACCCCCCTCGTCAACTTCATTCTCTGGCAGAGCCCGGTGGGCAGCGTTCGCTAACCGTCAGCAGTTGCCCATGGATAACAGCCATGTCCCAGTCAGGGGGCCGAGCTTCCGGCTCTATGGAAAGGAAGGGGACACGGGACCCCATGGCTCGGGCTGGTTTTGTTTCTGGAGCTTTTAACATGGCACAAGGTAAGACCTTTGCAATAGCTCTCTTCCCAACTGGGGAGAGTGAGGGAGTCTTTAGAACGGGTTTCTAACCATCAGGCTATTTGAGGCCTGTGTCCCTGGGAGGGCCCCACGGTCACGTGACAGGGGCAGGGCTGTCTGCTGCTCACCTCGGCACACCAGACCCCATCAACCTCCTGCTGATGTTCCTGCTTTCATAGCCATTCTGCAAGCCCTCGGCTGTGCTTGCTTCCAGGGCCCAAGGCAGGTGACCAAGGCGCTCCCCGCCCCCTCTGGGTCTGGGCTGCGGGCTGGGAGCAGACGGGGTCATTAGCAGTGACCGGTGCAGGGAGGGGAGATGTCGCTCATCTTAGAGGCTGCATGTTACAGGTGGCCACTGGGACTGCCACCAGGTGCAGTTTCCCGAGAAGCAAGCCAGGGGCCAGAGAGGACATCACTGTGTCTGGGTTAGCTGAGGCAGTTGTATCTGGTGGGGGGAGGGGCTGGGTTTATGGCCAGGAGGGAGCGACTCTGACGATCCCGATGCGGTGGGAGCATGGAGGGGCTGGGGGAGGCAGCAAGTGGCACTCTGAATTTTGTCAGGAATGACACAAGCCCCTCTGAGGGACAGAGCAGGGAGTCCCTGGCCAGGACCAGAGGACCTTCCCACTGCCAACCTCCTTCTGCCAGGGCCCAGTGGGAAGTATGCTGACACAGCATTCTCCCAGGGAACCAACCAGCTTGGGAGAATGCCGAGCCCTTCCGAAGCCCAGAAATGTCATTTCAGATAGAAAACATCCGAATAGAATAAGACAAATAATCACACAGAAAGACTGGGCACAGACCAGATAACGTGGCTCTGAAAAGCTGTCCAACCCAGCCATGGCCTCGTGGTGGGAGCGGGTCAGCGAGGCCACAGCGAAGAGGGCCATGTGAGGTGGGGGTGAGGGCGGGGGGAGTGTGAGCTGCCAAGTCAGAGGGTCCGGGCCTGGCTCTGGGGGCTGTGCCAGCTTAGGCTCCCCTTGGGACCTGGAATCTCTCCTTAGGAAAATTCCAGAAGTTTACCAATCCACTGACAATGACGTTTCCTTTCTCGATATGCCAACACATCCTCCACTCTTCTTGGCATCATTTAAAGATGATGGGACAAAAACAACAGGAAGTAGCTACAACAGGAGCGAGAAAAGAAGTTTCTGCTTCCACCATTGACAGGGGCCCTTTATCCTCTCCGCCCATCCAGCATTGCTCCAAATGTGGTCACACTGATCGTACTGCAATGACAGCAGGCACACAAAATTCCATTCTGAGTTCAGGATGGTTGGCATTTCCTGTCGACTGTGTGACATTCCATCCGGGCCACGTGACATTCCATCCAGGCCACGTGACACTCCATTCAGGCCACGTGACGTTACTGACGGGCCATTCCGCAGGCTGAACTATGCCAGGCATTTCAGCAAACGCTGAGTGACTTCTACGTGCCAAGCGCTTTGGAAATTCACTTTTTTCTGCGGATTGCTATTCCGAGCCTCTCTGTCTGTTATCAACAACGTCTTCATTACTGAATACATCTTGGATTATTCCTGAGGGTGATGTCCCAGGAGGGGGGCTTCTCTGCGAAGCTCGAAGCTTCCGCATGGTGTTTAAAAAAAGGTGTCTTTGGATCTGAGAAAAATCTTATAACTTGATATCTTAAAAACGAGGGGCCTCATTTATTCTTAGGGGGTCCTGGCACAGAGTGATAACACTCTTCTATGCCAATGTGTCAGGTTATAGAATCTGACGCTCTAGATTGATTTTTTGAATGGCTGTTGACTACACTCAGTTTCTGCCAAAGGCAGCCTGAATGATGTATTAAGCATCTTAAAGAGGAATAAATGCAAAGAGGCCTTAGCGGACGAGATTCAGGCGATCTGGAGGGAATTCTATTTTTGAATGTTACAAGGAATATTTTAGTCCAAAGCGCATAAAGTAAGTAAGAAATAAGATGTAACACGAACAACTCTCCATCTCGGTAAACATCAAAGAACTGTTTATATCATGAAACTGGGGATAGCTGATTGAAAAAAACCTTCTTTATGGCAAAAAGCTCCTGGAAGAGAAACAAAGGTTGATGTAATGACAAAACGGAATAGTTAAGCCAACGGCCTACAGATTTCCATTTCCAATCTGTGTCCCTAAAGTCAGTCTCTGGACTGCAGTTAAGAGATCTGGGCTTGGGGACACCTCTGTCCTTTCCCAGATTTGGATCTTGGACGAGTCGGTTCATATCTCAGAGATTGAATTTGTCTGTGACAGCAGGGGACAATAATAGAACTGGGGACAAGAACACATCATTGATATTCCCCCGCATGTCAAGTTCCACCCCAACCAAGTGCTTTGCATGGACTAGCTCACTTAATCCTCCCAGCACGTGAGGATGAGGAGCACCGGCCCATTTTCTGGAGCAGGAGACTGAGGCCCAGAGCGTGGGAGCTGAGTGTGGCTGCGGCAACCTTGCCCCATCCGTGAGCTCTGCCCCAGACCATGCAGGCCCCGTGCCTTGCCAGCAGCCACTTCCCAGACAGGACAGTGTGAGAGGGGGGCATCTCCCACCTGCGCCCACAACTCTGGCAGCGGGTGGGGGTGCAGAGGGAGCCAGCACACCCCCACCCCCCGATCAAGGTTTCCCATGGCTCGGAAATTTTCCCTTCAAGGTCCGGCCGAGGGTGGGGGAGGAGGGTTGCCCCCAGCCAGCCCGCCAGTCCCTGCAGACAATGTGATTTGTGGTAGGGGTCTCAGGATCTCAGCCAGGATCCCCTTCCTTCTGGAGGGGCTGGAGACTGAAGTGAGCTCCAGGGCCACAGGACCAGCCTCAATAAAAACCGTGGACACCAGGGCTCGGGTGAGGCACCCTGGCTGGTAGTCCCTGGGATGTGCTGTCATGCTGTCACTGCTTGAAGAGATAAGCACTTTCCCCGAGGCCCACGAGAGGCTGCCGGCGTGTGGGTTCTGTCCTGGGCCTTTGCACGCGCTGTTCTCCTTCCCAGACACACACAGGGACTCCCCACTGCCTTCTAGGCTCGGTCCGGGTGTCCCTCCCTGAGACCGGTGTCCTGGGCCACTCTCCCATGACTCTCAGCCCCTTTATTCGCATGACTTTTATCCAGAGCAGGCATTGCTACCTGGCATTACACACGTGTTTTGTGACGGTGCGGTCTGTCTAGAACATCAGCTCCTGGGAGGAGAGGACTGGTGGTGGGTACCCTTCATCCTGGGAAGCCATCCCTGTCCCGAAGACCCCATTGGGCGTGAGTCAGGCTCGTGCTCCATCCCACGAGTGTTTGCCCCACCTGCTGACAGTCCTTCCTCCCCCACGCCGGGTGCAGTAAGCTGGGTCACAAGACAAGGGTGAATTGGGGTGGCCCAATCAGGGCACCTGGGCTGTCCCTGAGTCCCAGCAGCACTGTCCCCTGCTCCCAACCCCAGCAGCCAGTCAGGGAAAGTTTGCTAAAATGACTGAATGGTGCCCAAACAACTTCCTTACAGTAAAAATGTGGCCGGGAGCCACCTGCCACCTCCCCACCCCACCCCCTTGCAGACCCTGTCACTCCACCTCCTCCCACAGGCATCCCGTAATAACCTCATGCACCTTGTTCTCCGGGCAAGAGAACAAAAGCAGGTAGAAATTGGCAGGACATATTTCTCCCAATTCCTAAGATTCCCATTTGAGAGTTCAGTAAGGACAAGATGCCTTCAAGCCCATGAAAATTATGAGTCAAGTCCTTCTCAGCAAAGGTGCGTCATTCAGCAAGCACGCCGGACTGACTGCTCCGGCCACAGGTCCGAGGAGCTGGGAGAGGTGGGGGCAGGGCGGGTGGCACTGCAGAGCACTGGTCCAGGCTGCCATTGGTGTCTCTTTGGGAGCATGTGGGGGTCTCTGGGGGCTGGGGACTCTCACCCCACAGACAGGTCCTGTCCCAGCGTCACAGAGACAGTGCTGCTGGTCCCTGCCTAGAACCAGCCCCAGGACACTTGGCTGGGTGGCAAGTGGACTCCCTGACCTCCAGGCCGCAATGAAGGGGGACCCTTCATGGGCACGTCACCCCTAGAATCAAGCTGAAGCCATTGTCCTCCTTCTGAGGGTGCTTCTGCCCCTGGAGTCATCTTGGCAAGCTGGGGCGTGGGGCCCCAGCCAGGCACTGGCCAGGAAGAGGCTCTGGCTGGAACCCTTGCGCGTCCCCAGCAAAAGCATTTTTAGAAATCATGCAACTTCCACTATAGCTCAGATCCCACTTCTCCAAGTGCTCTCGCCCTGGGAACACAGGCCCCATTGCAGACTCCAGGAAGCCAAGGCTCAGAGAGATTCAGTGACTTGCTCAGAATCCCACAGCAAATAGGTGGCAAGGCTGGTGGGCCCAAGTCTACAGCCCACGACCTACCCGGTCCACCCGAGAGAAAGCAGTGGTTCTGGTCCTCAGAGGGGCTCCTGAGTCCGGGAATGGCGTGTGGGCTCTCCCCACACACTCACCTCACAGGCAGCCCATAGGGGCCAAGAAGCCACCAAAGAAAAGGAAGAATTTGAGGTTCTAGCCCCTGAAGTGGCCCAGCCAAGTCATCATGGTCACTGAGAGGGTAAGTGCCTTTGGAACAGGTTCTGATGTTGGAAGAAGAGCTCCCCCCACCAGCTGGGGTTCTGTTGGTAGACATGTGGGGTCCTGTCCATATAAACATGTGGGGTCCCACCCTTCCGGTGGGGCTCCCATTCACCACACCTTTGTGAGTGCCCATCAGCAGAGGAGGGGGCCTACTCCTCCATGGGAACGTGCATGAGTACAGTGACCACATGCCTGAGTGGGTCTTGGAAAGAAAGGGAGAGGAGAAAAGGTCCTGCCCTTAGAAAGCCAGGGGGTGGGTATGAAGGGGTCGATAATGATGGGGTCTGAGGGAGCTGAGTTCTGGGGGAGCTGATCCTGTGTGTCCCCACTACAGACAAGTGAATTGTGCCTTGTGGTATTCTGGGCTTGTTTCTGGTGACACTTCCCATCTGCTTCCCTAAATGTCTATCCACCCACCCATCTATCCAGCCATTCTTCCATCCACTACCCACCTGTCCATCTGTCTATCCATCCATCCATTCTTCCCTCCACCACCCATCTATCCATCCATCTACCCAACCATTCTCCTATCCACCACCTACCTGTCCATCTGTCCATCCATCCATTCTTCCTTCCTTCCTTCCATCTGTCCAACTCATACCCCACATATTCCCGGGTACCTGCTGTGTGTCTGGCCCTGGGCTGGGCTCTGAGAGGGGGACACAGAGATGCTTTGGGGAGGCTCTGCCACCAGGAGCACAGACGTTTGATGAGTGACTGAGTGAGCCTTAAAGATGCTCTTCCAGTAACTGCATTGCCTGTAGATGCCATCATTGTGTCTCCTAGATCCCAGAGCCCATTACTGGGTTGATTCCAGAATGTGACTCAACTTCTATTTTAAAAACACCAGGATGTCATTGTGCTGTTCTTTGCAGGAAGCATGCCAATGAATCCGCAGGGCCCACTGTGCTGCCATGCGGGGGACACTATATACCTTCAACAACCACACACCACCTTGCAAGGACCTGCTCATGACAGATGTGTACAGATCAGGCCCCAGGGTGATGTCAGTTCTCTCTTTGCCTCCACATGAAGGGATTTTTTCCCCCCAAGGACAGATTCTTAACTGGAAACAGGCTAGCTCAAAGCTTGTCTGAATTTTCCGTGTCTGAGCATCTAGGGGTGTGGCAGACAGCTGACGCTGGGATTCCAGACAGAATGAAGGAGACGAGATCAATTTGTCAGCAATGTGAAGAAACAGGCTGTTCTGGTGCCTGGGGTCTGGCTCTCTGTCTCTCTGTAGGCATGAATCTCTGGCCTCTCATGCAACCTCAGATTCTGTCTCTGTCACTCTCTGTGTTCGTATCTCTCTGTGCATTCTTTCTCCATCTCTCTATGTCTCTGAGAGTTCTTCCATGGGCCACCTCTGTCCCTGTGTCTCTAGGCCTGTCTGTCTCTGTCTCTCTCTATACATGTCTCTGATTTTCTGTGTGAGCCCTTTTCTCCTTTATTCACCCCTTCTACCTTCCCTGTTCCCTTTCTCCTGAGATCATCTCAAGAGGAGATGTCCCATGATAGAAGGGTCTGGGGACAAGGTGTGGCCATCTCTCAGGGGCCACAGGGAAAGCAGGACACTGGTTCTGGCTTCCCCACTCCGTGGGGTGTTCACCAGATGCCAGGGCTTCCGATCCCAGGGAGCTGATGTTACAGAGGGGTGGACAGATAATAAGTAGGCAGAACAAATATCTATTGTCAGCTGGTGCTTGCTATGAATCACAGAATAAGGGGCAGAGAGTGAGGGGCTGCTATTTCAGAGTGACACAGGATGCTCTCCCGCCAAGGTGACATTTGAATAGAGACTAGAGTGTGTTGAGGAGTCAGTCCATGTGGGTGTCTGAGAAAGAGAAGAGCACGTGCAAAGGCCCTGAGGCAGGACACCCCAGCTGCCTTTCCTGGGCAGGTTGCTCGTGGAACCGGACATGGTTCCTTCCTGGCTTCCATGCTCAGGCCATGAGCTTCCAGTGGAATTGGATTGTGCTTTGAAGCCAAAGTTCTTCAGATCTCAACTTCTGTTCTGGCCAGCTTGGTGACTGACAGGGGCAGAGGCCTCCCTGGGGCAAGTCAGCAGGAGGATGCCACATACACACACAAGCTGCTGACAGCTGGGGCGGGCAGGGCCACCTGTCCTGTCTTTGGGGCCTCAAGCAGGACTCTCCCAGACAGGGCTCTGGAACATTCAGTAGGAATATCCTTGGCCTCCTTCCATCTGCTCAACCTTCCCTGTCATTCCCACACTATGGCAGGCTCTTCTGGCCCCAGGGGAACAGAAGGCCTTTCTGTCCCCATCAGTTTCAGTCTGGGACTGTGGACAGAGCAAGGCCGCTCAACGATCCGGCCGCTGGGTGAAACCCCACATTGCGAGACATCTGTGCACTTTCTTCAAACATTACATCCACACTAATAAGGCAAATAAACACGGCATTTAAAGATCAGAGGCAGTGCAGTTACAGCCTATTAAATTAAATTCACCGTCAAGGGTGAAAGAGAAGATAAACTGGGATTATTCCAGTCATGGCAATTTAAAAAAGAATAAAAGAAAGGAACACTTAGAGACATAATTTTGTGGTCCCTGAAGCAGTGACAGCAGCCGCTGCCAGAGGCGGTGGTTTGGAAAGGCAGCTTGGCTTCCTTCCCACACGGGAAGTTCCCTCCTGAGTCTGCCCCTGTCCCTCAGACCTAGGACACACCTGAGTCGGTCCCTGAACTCTGGGTCCTGGGACACACCCCGTCAGGTAGAATCCTGTAGAACCTACAGGAAGCCTTCTGCTTCTGGTCACGTCTCTGGCAGAGGCTGGGTCTCCTCCATGGTTCCAGCTCCAGCCCGGGAGGCCCACCCTGATTCTGGCTCCTCCTGCAGGGCCTAGGCCCTGAGCTGTATGACAGTCACCATCTCCCTTCATCCCTCTGCCCGAGAGGTGACAGCAAGGCTCTCAGGCTCACCCATCTCTATATAACCCAGTCTGTGCTATGTACTTCACACAGTGCTGATCTCCTGCCTTGGCTTTGACAGAGGTCGTCTCCGATGAAATTCACAGTGACCCACAACGTGCTATTATGCGTACTGTGTGTCCACACCACGGTCCCGGGGTCCTTTACTATCCTGTACATAGTACAAGACACACTGTGCACGTGATGGTCTTCCCCAGGACAGCTTCCCGATGATTCACTTCTCGCTGGCCCAACTGATGTTAACCTTTTTGTCTTTTCCAATTTTGTTTTCTTTCTACAGTGTTCTCTATCCTTATATCAATCCTTTGGGCTTCTCCTCAAAGCTCAGATGCACAGTACTGCCATTTTTTTCATGCAGTGAGAACAGCTTTGTTGTTTAATTTCTGATTATATAAATCACACTTGTGCACTACAGAAACCTGAGCGATACCTACATATATAACAAGAAGAAGTGTAAACTGCATGAAATCCCACCATCCTGACGTATCAGCTGTTGCAGGCGGGTTGGGGAGGGGTGATCTGACGGGTGACCACACTTAGGCTCCCCTCCCTTCTCCTCCCTACTCCCTTTCTACACATTTTATAAAATTCAGTCACCTTCTCTGCCCCACCCACAAGGCTTCCCTCCATCCACACCCAGATGACCAAACTCAACCAAACATCCCAGGGAGAACCCATTCAGATCCTTCACTGAGCTCACGTACTTACACACACAAACACACACCTCTGTAGAGCAGGCTTGTTTTGCTGTTGGTTGGTTTTGTTTCATATTAAGCAAGATGACATTATCTCCCACCTCTATCTTGTTTTCTCACTTATTACTATGTATCTCAACAGAGTGGGTGTGGGAAGAACGTACCTCAACATAACAAAGGTCATGGATGACGAGCCCACAGCTGACACCATCCTCCATGGTGAAATGCTGAAAGCTTTTCCTCTATGATCAGGAACAAAATGAGGCTGCCCAGTCTCAACACTTTTATTCAACTTTAGTATTAGAAATCCTAGCCAGTGCAATTAGGCAAGATAAAGAAATAAAAAGAATCCAAGTCGGGAAAGAAGTAGTAAATCTTTCACCAGCTGCAGATGACATGATAATATATGTAGAAAACCGTAAAGACTGCATCAAAAAACCCTGTTAAAACCAATAAAAGAGGGGCGCCTGGGTGGCTCAGTGGGTTAAAGCCTCTGCTTTCAGCTCAGGTCATGATCCCAGGGTCCTGGGATCGAGCTCCACATTGGGCTCCCGGCTCAGTGGGGAGCCTGCGTCCACCTCTCTCTCTCTGCCTGCCTGGCTGCCTACTTGTAATCTCTTCCTGTCAAATAAATAAATAAAAATCTAAAAAAAAAACCAATAAAAGAATTTAGTAAAGTTGCAGGATACGAAATTGATACTTCAGACGTTGTTACTTTTCTATCACAAAAAGGAACTATCCGAGAAATTAGGAAAACATTCCCATTTACAATTCTGTCCAAGAGATTAAAATGCCTGGGAATAAATTCAACCAAGGTAATGTAAAGAACTGCTTATTAAAAACTATAAGATGTGAATGAAAGAAGTTGAGGAAGACACAAATAAATGGAAAGATATACCATGCTCATGGATTGGAAGAATTAGTATTGTTCAAATGTCCATACCACCCAAAGCAATCTACAGGTTTAATGCAATACCTATCAAAGTTCCAATGACAATTTTTTAAAAAATAGAGTAAACAATCTTCACATTTGTGTGGAACCACAGCAGATCCCCAAATAGCCAAAGCAAACTTGAGAAAGAAGAACAACACTGGAGGCATCACACTCCCTGATTTCAAACTCTATTACAAAGCTACCATAATTAAAACAATATGGCACCAGCACAAAAACAGACATATAGATCAAAAGGACAGAATAGGGGACCAGAAATAAACCCACACATATATGGTCAGTTAATTTGCAACAAAGGAGCCAAGAATACACACTGGGGAAAGACAGTCTCCTCAATAAATAGTGCTGGGAAAACTGGACAGCCGCATGCAGAATTACGAGTCTGAATAGACACTGATCCAAAGAAGACATACAGATGCCCAACAAGTACATGAAAAAAGGCTCCACATCTCTCATCAGGGGAATGCAAATCAAATCCACAATGTGGGAAATGACTTCACACCTGTCAGAATGGCTAGTATCAAAAAGAGGGGAAATAACAGGTGTCGGCAAGGATGTAGAGAAAGGGGAATCCTGTACATTACTGGTAGAATGTAAATTGGATAGCCACTAGAAAACACAAACGTTCCTCAAAAAATTAAAAATAGAATTATCACATGATCCAACTCGACATCACTTCTGGGTATTTACCCAAAGTAAGGAAAAAACACTAACTTGGAGAGATATCATGGCGGCATTATTGACAATAGCCAAGACATGGAAGCAACCTAAGTGTCTAGTGATGGATGAATGGACACACACACACACACACACACACACACACACACGAATACTACTCAGCCATAAAAAAAGGAAATCTTGCTACTCCTGGCAATATGGATGGACCTTGAGGGCATTGTGCTAAGTGATATTAAGTCAGACAGAGAAGTACAAATACACTGAGTTCACCTATACATGAATCAGGAATGAAGGAAGGAAGGAAGGTTGGGAGGGAGGGAGGGAAGAAGGAAGGAAGGAGGGAAGGGAGGGAGGAGGGAGAGAAGGAAAGGAGGAAGAGAGGGAGGGAGGGAGGGGAGAGTTGGGTGGACTGTCCTCGGGCACCTGCTCTGCTCCCTGTCACCTAGCTTCTTTTTTTCCTCATCAGGCTGTAAGAAACATCCCATCCGTGGAGCCTGAAATCCTGCCACTTTCCCACTCTGGGAGAGATCAGCAAGCGTGGCAGTGTATGTCCCTTGTCTACTTCCCTCGGCTTTCAGCACCAGGAACACATGGGCCACCACCCTTCCCGAGGCTGGGGGAGAAGAGGCTCACTCTCTCTGTCTTATCTGCACATCTTTGCGTGCTGGGAGACAATGACCCTACCGCCACTCTGCCTCCCCGGGTCTCAGCATCTTCTCGCCAGTTAGCAGGTACATGGGGCTGCTGTTCTGGGAACATCTGCCCCACTCCCCAGCCCTTCCATTCTTCACCTCCCGCCACTCCCAATATACAAGAGCTTTCCAGAAACACACCAGAGGCAGTCACTGCGCACTAATCCTGCCCTCATCCAATGTGTGGAACTTCTGGTCAATCCCCGCTATCTGTTGATTTTGGGTTTGTGGCATTTTAGCCTCACACACGGCTATGTTTGATACATCGAATGGGTCTATGCCTTGTCTTAGAAATTCTGGGTTTCCAGCCTGGCTGAAATGATTGCGTATATTCTCTCGACTTTTCTTACAAGACTTGAATGTGTTACTTTTATTTCCTTGACACATCTAACAGGTACTTTGGCACAAGCCTCCAACCCAGAGACCCAACCCCATGTTCTCGCCTCATCCCCCACCAGAGACTGGGCACAGCCTTCTCTTTTCTGCTGAAAGTACCAGACGGGCCCACAGCCTCTTTTCCACACTGGTCTGGAAAACCACGTTTCTCACTGTTCGTTCTCATCTATCACCATGTGCGTGGGCAGGTCCACTAGGGTCCCCATCGATGTGCTCACCCGCCTCACCAACACCCCGTTTCCGAGGGCAGCAGCTTCACGGTAAGTTCTAAGAGCTTCTAAACAAATTCTCTTTCTTTGGTTTCTTTTTCTATTTTTAGGAAATTTTGCGATTCATGAGCAGCTACCCTTCT